>NW_027464619.1:1482500-2175000 GCF_043290135.1 Rhipicephalus microplus
CTAACCTAACCTAACGTAACCTAACCTAACCTAACGTAACCTAACCTAACCTAACCTAACCTAACCCAACCTAACCTAACCTAACCTAACCTAACCCAACTCAACCCAACCTAACCTAATCTAACCTAACCTAACCTAACCTAACGTAACCTAACCTAACCTAACCTAACCTAACCTAACATAACCTAACGACGTTTGCAAGCGCTTTCACATTAGATATCGCAGTTCCCGACTTGTAATGGTGAAAAACACTGCATCTCACTAAGTGACATTGTTTAATGCGGTTTTACGACGGTTGACATCTTAACCTAACCTGACATTCGCACTTGTATCTAAAAACGCTCTATTACACTGTTTTGTTCACAATTACGATATTTGCATAACCTCACAGTTTTTCACCAACTTATTGCAGTACAGAACGCTGTATCTCGCTAAATGACATTGTTCTTTAAGGTTTCACGATGCTTGCATGCGCTTTAACGAGAATATCACAATATAGCAGTTTCGCACTTGTAACGGTAGAACACGCAGTATTTGGCTTGTTCATGCCGTTTTGTGTGCTTTCACAACATTTCACCTATCGCAGTTTAATACTCGCAATAAAACAACACTATCTCGTTAGATGACGTCGTTTTTGGTAGTTTCACGACGCTACCTAGCTTAAACTAACCTAACCTAACCTAACCTTCGCACTTCTATCATTAGAAAACGTTTTACTCGCAACTTTACAATGTTTTCTGCAAGATTACGACGGTTTCATGCGTTTTCACATTAGATATCGTAGTTGCCGATTTGTAATGTTGAAAAACACTACATCTCACTAAGTGACATTGTTTATTGCGGTTTTACGACGGTTGATATGTCAACCTAACCTAACATTCGCACTTGTATCTAAAGACGCTCAATCACACTGTTTCGTTCACAATTACGATATTTGCTTGACCTCACAGTTTCTCACCAACTTATTACAGTACAGAACGCTGTATCTCGCTAAATGACATCGTTCTTTAAGGTTTCACGATACTTGCATGCGCTTTACCGAGAGTGTCACAACATAGCAGTTTCGCACTTGTAACGGTACAACACGCTGTATTTGGCTTGTTCATGCCGTTTTGTGTGCTTTCACAACATTTTACCTATCGCAGTTTCGTACTCGCAATAAAACAACACTATCTCGTTAGATGACGTCGTTTTTGGTGGTTTCACGACGCTACCTAGCTTAAACTAACATAACTCAACCTAACATAACCTTCGCACTTCTATCGTGGAAAACGTTTTACTCGCTACTTTACATTGCTTTCTACAACATTACGACGGTTTCAAGCGCTTTCACATTAGATATCGCAGTTCCCAACTTGTAAAGGTGAAAAACACTGCATCTCACTAAGTGACATTGTTTATTGCGGTTTTACGACGGTTCATACCTTAACCTAACGTAACCTAACCTAACCTAACCTTACCTAACCTAACCTAACCCAACCCAACCCAACCTAACCTAACCTAACCTAAACTAACCTAACCCAACCTAACCTAACCTAACCTAACCCAACCTAACCCAACCCAACCCAACCTAACCTAACCTAAGCTAACCTAACCTAACCTAACCAAACCTAACCTAACCTAACTTAACCTAACCTAACGTAACCTAACCTAACCTAACCTATTCTAACGTAACCTAACCTTACCTGACCTAACCTAACCTAACGTAACCTAACATAACCTAACGTAACCTAACCTAACCTAACGTAACCTAACTTAACCTAACCCAACCTAACCCAACCCAACCCATCCCAACAACACCCAACCCAACCTAACCTAACCTAACCTAACCTTACCTAACCTAACCAAATTATCCTTACCTAACCTAACCTCACCTAACGTAACCTAACCTAACCTAACCTAACGTAACCTAACCTAACCTCATATACTTAGAAATTTTTGGCGCAACCTCGACTCACGCAAACACTCACACAAGCACACACACTTACACCAGAGCAACACACACGACACGCAGCGCTCTGGTGTAAGTGTGTGTGCTTGTGTGAGTGTTTGCGTGAGTCGAGGTTGCGCCAAAAATTTCTAAGTATATGATGTATAACCAACTAGCCCAACAACAAGTTTTATTAAGCTAACCTAACCTAACGTAACCTAACCTAACCTAACCTAACCCAACCTAACCTAACCTAACCTAACCTCACCCAACTCAACCCAACCTAACCTAATCTAACCTAACCTAACCTAACCTAACCTAACATAACCTAACGACGTTTGCAAGCGCTTTCACATTAGATATCGCAGTTCCCGACTTGTAATGGTGAAAAACACTGCATCTCACTAAGTGACATTGTTTAATGTGGTTTTACGACGGTTCATATCTTAACCTAACCTGATATTCGCACTTGTATCTAAAAACGCTCTATTACACTGTTTTGTTCACAATTACGATATTTGCATAACCTCACAGTTTTTCACCAACTTATTGCAGTACAGAACGCTGTATCTCGCTGAATGACATTGTTCTTTAAGATTTCACGATGCTATCATGCGTTTTAACGAGAATATCACAATATAGCAGTTTCGCACTTGTAACGGTAGAACACGCAGTATTTGGCTTGTTCATGCCGTTTTGTGTGCTTTCACAACATTTCACCTATCGCAGTTTAATACTCGCAATAAAACAACACTATCTCGTTAGATGACGTCGTTTTTGGTAGTTTCACGACGCTACCAAGCTTAAACTAACCTAACCTAACCTTCGCACTTCTATCGTTAGAAAACGTTTTACTCGCAACTTTACAATGTTTTCTACAAGATTACGACGGTTTCATGCGCTTTCACATTAGATATCGTAGTTCCCGACTTGTAATGTTGAAAAACACAGCATCTCACTAAGTGACATTGTTTAATGCGGTTTTAGCGCGGTTCATATCTTAACCTAACCTAACCTTACCTAACCCAACCTAACCTAACCTAACCTAACCAAACCTTACCTAACATACCCTAACCTAACCTAACCTAACCTAACCTAACCAAACCTAACCTAACCTAACCTAACGTAACCTAACCTAACCTAACCTAACCTAACGACGGTTGCAAGCGCTTTCACATTAGATATCGCAGTTCTCGACTTGTAATGGTGAAAAACACTGCATCTCACTGAGTGACATTGTTTAATGCGGTTTTGGCGCGGTTCATATCTTAACCTAACCTAACCTTACCTAACCCAACCTAACCTAACCTAACCTAACCAAACCTTACCTAACATACCCTAACCTAACCAAACCTAACCTAACCTAACCTAACGTAACCTAACCTAACCTAACCTAACCTAACGACGGTTGCAAGCGCTTTCACATTAGATATCGCAGTTCCCGACTTGTAATGGTGAAAAACACTGCATCTCACTGAGTGACATTGTTTAATGCGGTTTTACGACGGTTCATATCTTAACCTAACCTAACCTTCGCACTTGTATCCAAAGACGCTCAATTACACTGTTTCGTTCCCAATTATGATATTTGCTTGACCTCACAGTTTCTCACCAACTTATTACAGTACAGAACGCTGTATCTCGCTAAATGACATCGTTCTTCAAGGTTTCACGATACTTGCATGCGCTTTAACGATAATATCACAATAAAGCAGTTTCGCACTTGTAACGACACAAGACGCAGTATCAGGCTAGTTTATGCCATTATGTGTGCTTTCACAATATTTCACCTATTGCAGTTTCGTACTCGCAATAAAACAACACTATCTCGTTAGATGACATCGTTTTTGGTGGTTTCACGACGCTACGTAGCTCAAACTAACCTAACCTTCGCACTTCTATCGTTAGAAAACGTTTTATTCGCTACTTTACAATGTTTTCTACAAGATTACGACGGTTTTATGCGCTTTCACATTAGATATCGCAGTTCCCGACTTGTAATGGTGAAAAACACAGCATCTCACTAAGTGACATTGTTTAATGCGGTTTTAGCGTGGTTCATATCTTAACCTAACCTAACCTAACCTAACCTAATTTAACCTAACCTAACCTTACCTAACCCAACCTAACATAACCTAACCTAACCAAACCTTACCTAACATAACCTAACCTAACCTAACCTAACAAAACCTAACCTAACCTAACCTAACCTAACCTAACCTAACCTAACCTAACGACGTTTGCAAGCGCTTTCACATTAGATATCGCAGTTCCCGACTTGTAATGGTGAAAAACACAGCATCTCACTAAGTGACATTGTTTAATGCGGTTTTAGCGCGGTTCATATCTTAACCTAACCTAACCTAACCTAACCTAACCCAACCTAACCTAACCTAACCTAACCTAACCTAACGACGTTTGCAAGCGCTTTCACATTAGATATCGCAGTTCCCGACTTGTAATGGTGAAAAACACTGCATCTCACTAAGTGACATTGTTTAATGTGGTTTTAGCGCGGTTCATATCTTAACCTAACCTAACATTCGTACTTCTATTGAAAAACGCTCTATTACACTGTTTCGTTCACAATTACGATATTTGCATAACCTCACAGTTTTTCACCAACTTATTGCAGTACAGAACGCTGTATCTCGCTAAATGACATCGTTCTTTAAGGTTTCACGATGCTTGCATGCGCTTTAACGAGAATATCACATTATAGCAGTTTCGCACTTGTAACGGTACAACACGCAGTATCTGGCTTGTTCAAGCCGTTTTGTGTACTTTCACAACATTTCACCTATTGCAGTTTCGTACATGCAATAAAACAACACTATCTCGTTAGATGACGTCCTTTTTGGTGGTCTCACGACGCTACATAGCTTAAACTAACATAACTCAAGCTAACCTTCGCACTTCTATCGTTAGAAAACGTTTTACTCGCAACTTTACAATGTTTTCTACAAGATTGCGACGGTTTCATGCGCTTTCACATTAGATATCGTAGTTCCCGACTTCTAATGTTGCAAACACTACATCTCACTAAGTGACATTGTTTAATGCGGTTTTACGACGGTTGATATCTCAACCTAACCTAACATTCGCACTTGTATCTAAATACGCTCAATTACACTGTTTCGTTCACAATTACGATGTTTGCTTGACCTCACAGTTTCTCACCAACTTATTACAGTACAGAACGCTGTATCTCGCTAAATGACATCGTTCTTTAAGGTTTAACGATACTTGCATGCGCTTTAACGAGAATATCACAATAAAGCAGTTTCGCACTTGTAACGGCACAAGACGCAGTATCTGGCTAGTTCATGCCATTTTGTGTGCTTTCCCAATATTTCACCTATCGCAGTTTCGTACTCGCAATAAAACAACACTATCTCGTTAGATGACATCGTTTTTGGTGGTTTCACAACGCTACCTAGCTCAAACTAACATAACTCAACCCAACATAACCTTCGCACTTCCATCGTTAGAAAACGTTTTACTCGCTACTTTACATTGCTTTCTACAACAGTTACAAGCGCTTTCACATTAGATATCACAGTTCCCAACTTGTAAAGGTGAAAAACACTGCATCTCACTAAGTGACATTGTTTAATGCGGTTTTACGACGGTTCATACCTTAACCTAACGTAACCTAACCTAACCTAACCTTACCTAACCTAACCTAACCTAACCTAACCTAAACTAACCTAACCCAACCTAACCTAACCTAACCTAACCTAAACTAACCTAACCCAACCTAACCTAACCTAACCTAACCTAACCCAACCTAACCCAACCCAACCCAACCTAACCTAACCTAAGCTAACCTAACCTAACCTAACCAAACCTAACCTAACCTAACTTAACCTAACCGAACGTAACCTAACCTAACCCAACCTATTCTAACGTAACCTAACCTTACCTGACCTAACCTAACGTAACCTAACCTAACCTAACATAACCTAACGTAACCTAACCTAACCTAACCTAACGTAACCTAACCTAACCTAACCCAACCTAACCCAACCCAACCCAACCCAACAACACCCAACCCAACCTAACCTAACCTAACCTAACCTTACCTAACCTAACCAAATTAACCTTACCTAACCTAACCTAACCTAACGTAACCTAACCTAACCTAACCTAACGTAACCTAACCTAACCTAACGTAACCTAACCTAACTTAACCTAACCTAACCCAACCTAACCAGCCTAACCTAACCTAACCCAACTCAACCCAACCTAACCTAATCTAACCTAACCTAACCTAACCTAACCTAACGTAACCTAACCTAACCTAACCTAACCTAACCTAACCTAACATAACCTAACGACGTTTGCAAGCGCTTTCACATTAGATATCGCAGTTCCCGACTTGTAATGGTGAAAAACACTGCATCTCACTAAGTGACATTGTTTAATGTGGTTTTACGACGGTTCATATCTTAACCTAACCTGACATTCGCACTTGTATCTAAAAACGCTCTATTACACTGTTTTGTTCACAATTACGATATTTGCATACCCTCACAGTTTTTCACGAACTTATTGCAGTACAGAACGCTGTATCTCGCTAAATGACATTGTTCTTTAAGGTTTCACGATGCTTGCATGCGCTTTAACGAGAATATCACAATATAGCAGTTTCGCACTTGTAACGGTAGAACACGCAGTATTTGGCTTGTTCATGCCGTTTTGTGTGCTTTCACAACATTTCACCTATCGCAGTTTAATACTCGCAATAAAACAACACTATCTCGTTAGATGACGTCGTTTTTGTAGTTTCACGACGCTACCTAGCTTAAACTAACCTAACCTAACCTAACCTTCGCACTTCTATTGTTAGAAAACGTTTTACTCGCAACTTTACAATGTTTTCTACAAGATTACGACGGTTTCATGCGCTTTCACATTAGATATCGTAGTTGCCGACTTGTAATGTTGAAAAACACTACATCTCACTAAGTGACATTGTTTAATGCGGTTTTACGACGGTTGATATGTCAACCTAACCTAACATTCGCACTTGTATCTAAAGACGCTCAATTACACTGTTTCGTTCACAATTACGATATTTGCTTGACCTCACAGTTTCTCACCAACTTATTACAGTACAGAACGCTGTATCTCGCTAAATGACATCGTTCTTTAAGGTTTCACGATACTTGCATGCGCTTTACCGAGAGTGTCACAACATAGCAGTTTCGCACTTGTAACGGTACAACACGCAGTATTTGGCTTGTTCATGCCGTTTTGTGTGCTTTCACAACATTTTACCTATCGCAGTTTCGTACTCGCAATAAAACAACACTATCTCGTTAGATGACGTCGTTTTTGGTGGTTTCACGACGCTACCTAGCTTAAACTAACATAACTCAACCTAACATAACCTTCGCACTTCTATCGTAGAAAACGTTTTACTCGCTACTTTACATTGCTTTCTACAACATTACGACGGTTTCAAGCGCTTTCACATCAGATATCGCAGTTCCCAACTTGTAAAGGTGAAAAACACTGCATCTCACTAAGTGACATTGTTTAATGCGGTTTTACGACGGTTCATACCTTAACCTAACGTAACCTAACGTAACCTAACCTAACCTTACCTAACCTAACCTAACCTAACCTAACCCAACCCAACCCAACCTAACCTAACCTAACCTAACCTAAACTAACCTAACCCAACCTAACCTAACCTAACCTAACCCAACCTAACCCAACCCAACCCAACCTAACCTAACCTAAGCTAACCTAACCTAACCTAACCAAACCTAACCTAACCTAACTTAACCTAACCTAACGTAACCTAACCTAACCTAACCTATTCTAACGTAACCTAACCTTACCTGACCTAACCTAACCTAACGTAACCTAACCTAACCTAACATAACCTAACGTAACCTAACCTAACCTAACGTAACCTAACCTAACCTAACCCAACCTAACCCAACCCAACTCAACCCAACAACACCCAACCCAACCTAACCTAACCTAACCTAACCTTACCTAACCTAACCAAATTATCCTTACCTAACCTAACCTAACCTAACGTAACCTAACCTAACCTAACCTAACGTAACCTAACCTAACCTAACGTAACCTAACCTAACCTAACCCAACCTAACCTAACCTAACCTAACCTAACCCAACTCAACCCAACCCAACCTAACCTAATCTAACCTAACCTAATTTAACGTAACCTAACCTAACCTAACCTAACCTAACATAACCTAACGACGTTTGCAAGCGCTTTCACATTAGATATCGCAGTTCCCGACTTGTAATGGTGAAAAACACTGCATCTCACTAAGTGACATTGTTTAATATGGTTTTACGACGGTTCATATCTTAACCTAACCTGACATTCGCACTTGTATCTAAAAACGCTCTATTACACTGTTTTGTTCACAATTACGATATTTGCATAACCTCACAGTTTTTCACCAACTTATTGCAGTACAGAACGCTGTATCTCGCTAAATGACATTGTTCTTTAAGGTTTCACGATGCTTGCATGCGCTTTAACGAGAATATCACAATATAGCAGTTTCGCACTTGTAACGGTAGA
Source organism: Rhipicephalus microplus (assembly GCF_043290135.1). Classification (NCBI taxonomy): domain Eukaryota; kingdom Metazoa; phylum Arthropoda; class Arachnida; order Ixodida; family Ixodidae; genus Rhipicephalus; species Rhipicephalus microplus. Next base: position 1,491,005 of record NW_027464619.1, read on the forward strand.
ACACGCAGTATTTGGCTTGTTCATGCCGTTTTGTGTGCTTTCACAACATTTCACCTATCGCAGTTTAATACTCGCAATAAAACAACACTATCTCGTTAGATGACGTCGTTTTTGGTAGTTTCACGACGCTACCTAGCTTAAACTAACCTAACCTAACGTAACCTTCGCACTTCTATCGTTAGAAAACGTTTTACTCGCAACTTTACAATGTTTTCTACAAGATTACGACGGTTTCATGCGCTTTCACATTAGATATCGTAGTTCCCGACTTGTAATGTTGAAAAACACTACATCTCACTAAGTGACATTGTTTAATGCGGTTTTACGACGGTTGATATCTCAACCTAACCTAACATTCGCACTTGTATCTAAATACGCTCAATTACACTGTTTCGTTCACAATTACGATATTTGCTTGACCTCACAGTTTCTCACCAACTTATTACAGTACAGAACGCTGTATCTCGCTAAATGACATCGTTCTTTAAGGTTTCACGATACTTGCATGCGCTTTAACGAGAATATCACAATAAAGCAGTTTCGCACTTGTAACGGCACAAGACGCAGTATCTGGCTAGTTCATGCCATTTTGTGTGCTTTCCCAATATTTCACCTATCGCAGTTTCGTACTCGCAATAAAACAACACTATCTCGTTAGATGACATCGTTTTTGGTGGTTTCACGACGCTACCTAGCTCAATCTAACCGAACCTTCGCACTTCTATCGTTAGAAAACGTTTTATTCGCTACTTTACAATGTTTTCTACAAGATTACGATGGTTTCATGCGCTTTCACATTAGATATCGCAGTTCCCGACTTGTAATGGTGAAAAACACAGCATCTCACTAAGTGACATTGTTTAATGCGGTTTTAGCGCGGTTCATATCTTAACCTAACCTAACCTAACCTAACCTAATTTAACCTAACCTAACCTTACCTAACCCAACCTAACCTATCCTAACCTAACCAAACCTTACCTAACGTAACCTAACCTAACCTAACGTAACCAAACCTAACCTAACCTAACCTAACCTAACCTAACCTAACCTAACGACGTTTGCAAGCGCTTTCACATTAGATATCGCAGTTCCCGACTTGTAATGGTGAAAAACACAGCATCTCCCTAAGTGACATTGTTTAATGCGGTTTTAGCGCGGTTCATATCTTAACCTAACCTAACCTAACCTAACCTAACCCAACCTAACCTAACCTAACCTAACATAACCTAACGACGTTTGCAAGCGCTTTCACATTAGATATCGCAGTTCCCGACTTGTAATGGTGAAAAACACTGCATCTCACTAAGTGACATTGTTTAATGCGGTTTTAGCGCGGTTCATATCTTAACCTAACCTAACCTAACCTAATTTAACCTAACCTAACCTTACCTAACCCAACCTAACCTAACCTAACCTAACCAAACCTTACCTAACATAACCTAACCTAACCTAACCTAACCAAACCTAACCTAATCCAACCTAACCTAACCTAACCTAACCTAACGACGTTTGCAAGCGCTTTCACATTAGATATCGCAGTTCCCGACTTGTAATGGTGAAAAACACAGCATCTCACTAAGTGACATTGTTTAATGCGGTTTTAGCGCGGTTCATATCTTAACCTAACCTAACCTAACCTAACCTAACCTAACCCAACCTAACCTAACCTAACCTAACCTAACGACGTTTGCAAGCGCTTTCACATTAGATATCGCAGTTCCCGACTTGTAAGGGTGAAAAACACTGCATCTCACTAAGTGACATTGTTTAATGCGGTTTTAGCGCGGTTCATATCTTAACCTAACCTAACCTAACCTAACCTAACCTAACCCAACCTAACCTAACCTAACCTAACCTAACGACGTTTGCAAGCGCTTTCACATTAGATATCGCAGTTCCCGACTTGTAATGTTGAAAAACACTACATCTCACTAAGTGACATTGTTTAATGCGGTTTTACGACGGTTCATATCTTAACCTAACCTAACATTCGTACTTGTATTGAAAAACGCTCTATTACACTGTTTCGTTCACAATTACGATATTTGCATAACCTCACAGTTTTTCACCAACTTATTGCAGTACAGAACGCTGTATCTCGCTAAATGACATCGTTCTTTAAGGTTTCACGATGCTTGCATGCGCTTTAACGAGAATATCACATTATAGCAGTTTCGCACTTGTAACGGTACAACACGCAGTATCTGGCTTGTTCAAGCCGTTTTGTGTACTTTCACAACATTTCACCTATTGCAGTTTCGTACATGCAATAAAACAACACTATCTCGTTAGATGACGTCCTTTTTGGGGTCTCACGACGCTACATAGCTTAAACTAACATAACTCAAGCTAACCTTCGCACTACTATCGTTAGAAAACGTTTTACTCGCAACTTTACAATGTTTTCTACAAGACTACGACGGTTTCATGCGCTTTCACATTAGATATCGTAGTTCCCGACTTGTAATGTTGAAAAACACTACATCTCACTAAGTGACATTGTTTAATGCGGTTTTACGACGGTTGATATGTCAACCTAACCTAACATTCGCACTTGTATCTAAAGACGCTCAATTACACTGTTTCGTTCACAATTACGATATTTGCTTGACCTCACAGTTTCTCACCAACTTATTACAGTACAGAACGCTGTATCTCGCTAAATGACATCGTTCTTTAAGGTTTCACGATACTTGCATGCGCTTTACCGAGAATGTCACAACATAGCAGTTTCGCACTTGTAACGGTACAACACGCAGTATTTGGCTTGTTCATGCCGTTTTGTGTGCTTTCACAACATTTTACCTATCGCAGTTTCGTACTCGCAATAAAACAACACTATCTCGTTAGATGACGTCGTTTTTGGTGGTTTCACGACGCTACCTAGCTTAAACTAACATAACTCAACCTAACATAACCTTCGCACTTGTATCGTTAGAAAACGTTTTACTCGCTACTTTACATTGCTTTCTACAACATTACGACGGTTTCAAGCGCTTTCACATTAGATATCGCAGTTCCCAACTTGTAAAGGTGAAAAACACTGCATCTCACTAAGTGACATTGTTTAATGCGGTTTTACGACGGTTCATACCTTAACCTAACGTAACCTAACCTAACCCAACCTAACCTAACATAACCTAACCTAACCTAACCTAACCAAACCTAACCTAACGTAACCTAACCTAACCTAACCTAACCTAACCTAACCTAACGACGTTTGCAAGCGCTTTCACATTAGATATCGCAGTTCCCGACTTGTAATGGTGAAAAACACTGCATCTCACTAAGTGACATTGTTTAATGCGGTTTTACGACGGTTCATGTCCTAACCTAACATTCGTACTTGTATTGAAAAACGCTCTATTACACAGTTTCGTTCACAATTACGATATTTGCATAACCTCACAGTTTTTCACCAACTTATTGCAGTACAGAACGCTGTATCTCGCTAAATGACATCGTTCTTTAAGGTTTCACGATGCTTGCAGGCGCTTTAACGAAAATATCACATTATAGCAGTTTCGCACTTGTAACGGTACAACACGCAGTATCTGGCTTGTTCAAGCCGTTTTGTGTACTTTCACAACATTTCACCTATTGCAGTTTCGTACATGCAATAAAACAACACTATCTCGTTAGATGACGTCCTTTTTGGTGGTCTCACGACGCTACATAGCTTAAACTAACATAACTCAAGCTAACCTTCGCACTTCTATCGTTAGAAAACGTTTTACTCGCAACTTTACAATGTTTTCTACAAGATTACGACGGTTTCATGCGCTTTCTTATTAGATATCGTAGTTCCCGACTTGTAATGTTGAAAAACACTACATCTCACTAAGTGACATTGTTTAATGCGGTTTTACGACGGTTGATATGTCAACCTAACCTAACATTCGCACTTGTATCTAAAGACGCTCAATTACACTGTTTCGTTCACAATTACGATATTTGCTTGACCTCACAGTTTCTCACCAACTTATTACAGTACAGAACGCTGTATCTCGCTAAATGACATCGTTCTTTAAGGTTTCACGATGCTTGCATGCGCTTTAACGAGAATATCACAACATAGCAGTTTCGCACTTGTAACGGCACAAGACGCAGTATCTGGCTAGTTCATGCCATTTTGTGTGCTTTCCCAATATTTCACCTATCCCAGTTTCGTACTCGCAATAAAACAAGACTATCTCGTTAGATGACATCGTTTTTGGTGGTTTCACGACGCTACCTAGCTCAAACTAACCTAACCTTCGCACTTCTATCGTTAGAAAACGTTTTATTCGCTACTTTACAATGTTTTCTACAAGATTACGACGGTTTCATGCGCTTTCACATTAGATATCGCAGTTCCCGACTTGTAATGGTGAAAAACACAGCATCTCACTAAGTGACATTGTTTAATGCGGTTTTAGCGCGGTTCATATCTTAACCTAACCTAACCTAACCTAACCTAACCCAACCTAACCTAACATAACCTAACCTAACCTAACCTAACCAAACCTAACCTAACGTAACCTAACCTAACCTAACCTAACCTAACCTAACCTAACGACGTTTGCAAGCGCTTTCACATTAGATATCGCAGTTCCCGACTTGTAATGGTGAAAAACACTGCATCTCACTAAGTGACATTGTTTAATGCGGTTTTACGACGGTTCATATCTTAACCTAACCTAACATTCGTACTTGTATTGAAAAACGCTCTATTACACAGTTTCGTTCACAATTACGATATTTGCATAACCTCACAGTTTTTCACCAACTTATTGCAGTACAGAACGCTGTATCTCGCTAAATGACATCGTTCTTTAAGGTTTCACGATGCTTGCAGGCGCTTTAACGATAATATCACATTATAGCAGTTTCGCACTTGTAACGGTACAACACGCAGTATCTGGCTTGTTCAAGCCGTTTTGTGTACTTTCACAACATTTCACCTATTGCAGTTTCGTACATGCAATAAAACAACACTATCTCGTTAGATGACGTCCTTTTTGGTGGTCTCACGACGCTACATAGCTTAAACTAACATAACTCAAGCTAACCTTCGCACTTCTATCGTTAGAAAACGTTTTACTCGCAACTTTACAATGTTTTCTACAAGATTACGACGGTTTCATGCGCTTTCACATTAGATATCGTAGTTGCCGACTTGTAATGTTGAAAAACACTACATCTCACTAACTGACATTGTTTAATGCGGTTTTACGACGGTTGATATGTCAACCTAACCTAACATTCGCACTTGTATCTAAAGACGCTCAATTACACTGTTTCGTTCACAATTACGATATTTGCTTGACCTCACAGTTTCTCACCAACTTATTACAGTACAGAACGCTGTATCTCGCTAAATGACATCGTTCTTTAAGGTTTCACGATACTTGCATGCGCTTTACCGAGAGTGTCACAACATAGCAGTTTCGCACTTGTAACGGTACAACACGCAGTATTTGGCTTGTTCATGCCGTTTTGTGTGCTTTCACAACATTTTACCTATCGCAGTTTCGTACTCGCAATAAAACAACACTATCTCGTTAGATGACGTCGTTTTTGGTGGTTTCACGACGCTACCTAGCTTAAACTAACATAACTCAACCTAACATAACCTTCGCACTTCTATCGTAGAAAACGTTTTACTCGCTACTTTACATTGCTTTCTACAACATTACGACGGTTTCAAGCGCTTTCACATTAGATATCGCAGTTCCCAACTTGTAAAGGTGAAAAACACTGCATCTCGCTAAGTGACATTGTTTAATGCGGTTTTACGACGGTTCATACCTTAACCTAACGTAACCTAACGTAACCTAACCTAACCTTACCTAACCTAACCTAACCTAACCTAACCTAACCTAACCCAACCCAACCCAACCTAACCTAACCTAACCTAACCTAAACTAACCTAACCCAACCTAACCTAACCTAACCTAACCCAACCTAACCCAACCCAACCCAACCTAACCTAACCTAAGCTAACCTAACCTAACCTAACCAAACCTAACCTAACGTAACCTAACCTAACCTAACATAACCTAACGTAACCTAACCTAACGTAACCTAACCTAACCTAACCCAACCTAACCCAACCCAACCCAACCCAACAACACCCAACCCAACCTAACCTAACCTAACCTAACCTAACCTAACCTAACCTAACCTAACCTAACCTAACCTAACGTAACCTAACCTAACCTAACGTAACCTAACCTAACCTAACCTAACCTAACCCAACCTAACCTAACCTAACCTAACCTAACCCAACTCAACCCAACCCAACCTAACCTAATCTAACCTAACCTAATTTAACGTAACCTAACCTAACCTAACCTAACCTAACCTAACATAACCTAACGACGTTTGCAAGCGCTTTCACATTAGATATCGCAGTTCCCGACTAGTAATGGTGAAAAACACTGCATCTCACTAAGTGACATTGTTTAATATGGTTTTACGACGGTTCATATCTTAACCTAACCTGACATTCGCACTTGTATCTAAAAACGCTCTATTACACTGTTTTGTTCACAATTACGATATTTGCATAACCTCACAGTTTTTCACCAACTTATTGCAGTACAGAACGCTGTATCTCGCTAAATGACATCGTTCTTTAAGGTTTCACGATGCTTGCAGGCGCTTTAACGATAATATCACATTATAGCAGTTTCGCACTTGTAACGGTACAACACGCAGTATCTGGCTTGTTCAAGCCGTTTTGTGTACTTTCACAACATTTCACCTATTGCAGTTTCGTACATGCAATAAAACAACACTATCTCGTTAGATGACGTCCTTTTTGGTGGTCTCACGACGCTACATAGCTTAAACTAACATAACTCAAGCTAACCTTCGCACTTCTATCGTTAGAAAACGTTTTACTCGCAACTTTACAATGTTTTCTACAAGATTACGACGGTTTCATGCGCTTTCACATTAGATATCGTAGTTCCCGACTTGTAATGTTGAAAAACACTACATCTCACTAAGTGACATTGTTTAATGCGGTTTTACGACGGTTGATATCTCAACCTAACCTAACATTCGCACTTGTATCTAAATACGCTCAATTACACTGTTTCGTTCACAATTACGATATTTGCTTGACCTCACAGTTTCTCACCAACTTATTACAGTACAGAACGCTCTATCTCGCTAAATGACATCGTTCTTTAAGGTTTCACGATACTTGCATGCGCTTTAACGAGAATATCACAATAAAGCAGTTTCGCACTTGTAACGGCACAAGACGCAGTATCTGGCTAGTTCATGCCATTTTGTGTGCTTTCCCAATATTTCACCTATCGCAGTTTCGTACTCGCAATAAAACAACACTATCTCGTTAGATGACATCGTTTTTGGTGGTTTCACGACGCTACCTAGCTCAAACTAACCGAACCTTCGCACTTCTATCGTTAGAAAACGTTTTATTCGCTACTTTACAATGTTTTCTACAAGATTACGACGGTTTCATGCGCTTTCACATTAGATATCGCAGTTCCCGACTTGTAATGGTGAAAAACACAGCATCTCACTAAGTGACATTGTTTAATGCGGTTTTAGCGCGGTTCATATCTTAACCTAACCTAACCTAACCTAACCTAATTTAACCTAACCTAACCTTACCTAACCCAACCTAACCTAACCTAACCTAACCAAACCTTACCTAACGTAACCTAACCTAACCTAACGTAACCAAACCTAACCTAACCTAACCTAACCTAACCTAACGACGTTTGCAAGCGCTTTCACATTAGATATCGCAGTTCCCGACTTGTAATGGTGAAAAACACAGCATCTCACTAAGTGACATTGTTTAATGCGGTTTTAGCGCGGTTCATATCTTAACCTAACCTAACCTAACCTAACCCAACCTAACCTAACCTAACCTAACCTAACCTAACGACGTTTGCAAGCGCTTTCACATTAGATATCGCAGTTCCCGACTTGTAATGGTGAAAAACACTGCATCTCACTAAGTGACATTGTTTAATGCGGTTTTAGCGCGGTTCATATCTTCACCTAACCTAACCTAACCTAACCTAATTTAACCTAACCTAACCTTACCTAACCCAACCTAACCTAACCTAACCTAACCAAACCTTACCTAACATAACCTAACCTAACCTAACCTAACCAAACCTAACCTAACCCAACCTAACCTAACCTAACCTAACCTAACCTAACGACGTTTGCAAGCGCTTTCACATTAGATATCGCAGTTCCCGACTTGTAATGGTGAAAAACACAGCATCTCACTAAGTGACATTGTTTAATGCGGTTTTAGCGCGGTTCATATCTTAACCTAACCTAACTTAACCTAACCTAACCTATCCCAACCTAACCTAACCTAACCTAACGACGTTTGCAAGCGCTTTCACATTAGATATCGCAGTTCCCGACTTGTAAGGGTGAAAAACACTGCATCTCACTAAGTGACATTGTTTAATGCGGTTTTAGCGCGGTTCATATCTTAACCTAACCTAACCTAACCTAACCTAACCTAACGACGTTTGCAAGCGCTTTCACATTAGATATCGCAGTTCCCGACTAGTAATGGTGAAAAACACTGCATCTCACTAAGTGACATTGTTTAATATGGTTTTACGACGGTTCATATCTTAACCTAACCTGACATTCGCACTTGTATCTAAAAACGCTCTATTACACTGTTTTGTTCACAATTACGATATTTGCTTGACCTCACAGTTTCTCACCAACTTATTACAGTACAGAACGCTCTATCTCGCTAAATGACATCGTTCTTTAAGGTTTCACGATACTTGCATGCGCTTTAACGAGAATATCACAATAAAGCAGTTTCGCACTTGTAACGGCACAAGACGCAGTATCTGGCTAGTTCATGCCATTTTGTGTGCTTTCCCAATATTTCACCTATCGCAGTTTCGTACTCGCAATAAAACAACACTATCTCGTTAGATGACATCGTTTTTGGTGGTTTCACGACGCTACCTAGCTCAAACTAACCGAACCTTCGCACTTCTATCGTTAGAAAACGTTTTATTCGCTACTTTACAATGTTTTCTACAAGATTACGACGGTTTCATGCGCTTTCACATTAGATATCGCAGTTCCCGACTTGTAATGGTGAAAAACACAGCATCTCACTAAGTGACATTGTTTAATGCGGTTTTAGCGCGGTTCATATCTTAACCTAACCTAACCTAACCTAACCTAATTTAACCTAACCTAACCTTACCTAACCCAACCTAACCTAACCTAACCTAACCAAACCTTACCTAACGTAACCTAACCTAACCTAACGTAACCAAACCTAACCTAACCTAACCTAACCTAACCTAACCTAACCTAACGACGTTTGCAAGCGCTTTCACATTAGATATCGCAGTTCCCGACTTGTAATGGTGAAAAACACAGCATCTCACTAAGTGACATTGTTTAATGCGGTTTTAGCGCGGTTCATATCTTAACCTAACCTAACCTAACCTAACCCAACCTAACCTAACCTAACCTAACCTAACCTAACGACGTTTGCAAGCGCTTTCACATTAGATATCGCAGTTCCCGACTTGTAATGGTGAAAAACACTGCATCTCACTAAGTGACATTGTTTAATGCGGTTTTAGCGCGGTTCATATCTTAACCTAACCTAACCTAACCTAATTTAACCTAACCTAACCTTACCTAACCCAACCTAACCTAACCTAACCTAACCAAACCTTACCTAACATAACCTAACCTAACCTAACCTAACCAAACCTAACCTAACCCAACCTAACCTAACCTAACCTAACCTAACCTAACGACGTTTGCAAGCGCTTTCACATTAGATATCGCAGTTCCCGACTTGTAATGGTGAAAAACACAGCATCTCACTAAGTGACATTGTTTAATGCGGTTTTAGCGCGGTTCATATCTTAACCTAACCTAACTTAACCTAACCTAACCTAACCCAACCTAACCTAACCTAACCTAACCTAACGACGTTTGCAAGCGCTTTCACATTAGATATCGCAGTTCCCGACTTGTAAGGGTGAAAAACACTGCATCTCACTAAGTGACATTGTTTAATGCGGTTTTAGCGCGGTTCATATCTTAACCTAACCTAACCTAACCTAACCTAACCTAACGACGTTTGCAAGCGCTTTCACATTAGATATCGCAGTTCCCGACTTGTAATGTTGAAAAACACTACATCTCACTAAGTGACATTGTTTAATGCGGTTTTACGACGGTTCATATCTTAACCTAACCTAACTTTCGTACTTGTATTCAAAAAACACTCTATTACACTGTTTCGTTCACAATTACGATATTTGCATAACCTCACAGTTTCTCACCAACTTATTACAGTACAGAACGCTGTATCTCGCTAAATGACATCGTTCTTTAAGGTTTCACGATACTTGCATGCGCTTTACCGAGAGTGTCACAACATAGCAGTTTCGCACTTGTAACGGTACAACACGCAGTATCTGGCTTGTTCAAGCCGTTTTGTGTACTTTCACAACATTTCACCTATTGCAGTTTCGTACATGCAATAAAACAACACTATCTCGTTAGATGACGTCCTTTTTGGTGGTCTCACGACGCTACATAGCTTAAACTAACATAACTCAAGCTAACCTTCGCACTTCTATCGTTAGAAAACGTTTTACTCGCAACTTTACAATGTTTTCTACAAGATTACGACGGTTTCATGCGCTTTCACATTAGATATCGTAGTTCCCGACTTGTAATGTTGAAAAACACTACATCTCACTAAGTGACATTGTTTAATGCGGTTTTACGACGGTTGATATGTCAACCTAACCTAACATTCGCACTTGTATCTAAAGACGCTCAATTACACTGTTTCGTTCACAATTACGATATTTGCTTGACCTCACAGTTTGTCACCAACTTATTACAGTACAGAACGCTGTATCTCGCTAAATGACATCGTTCTTTAAGGTTTCACGATGCTTGCATGCGCTTTAACGAGAATATCACAACATAGCAGTTTCGCACTTGTAACGGCACAAGACGCAGTATCTGGCTAGTTCATGCCATTTTGTGTGCTTTCCCAATATTTCACCTATCCCAGTTTCGTACTCGCAATAAAACAAGACTATCTCGTTAGATGACATCGTTTTTGGTGGTTTCACGACGCTACCTAGCTCAAACTAACCTAACCTTCGCACTTCTATCGTTAGAAAACGTTTTATTCGCTACTTTACAATGTTTTCTACAAGATTACGACGGTTTGATGCGCTTTCACATTAGATATCGCAGTTCCCGACTTGTAATGGTGAAAAACACAGCATCTCACTAAGTGACATTGTTTAATGCGGTTTTAGCGCGGTTCATATCTTAACCTAACCTAACCTAACCTAACCTAACCCAACCTAACCTAACATAACCTAACCTAACCTAACCTAACCAAACCTAACCTAACGTAACCTAACCTAACCTAACCTAACCTAACCTAACCTAACGACGTTTGCAAGCGCTTTCACATTAGATATCGCAGTTCCCGACTTGTAATGGTGAAAAACACTGCATCTCACTAAGTGACATTGTTTAATGCGGTTTTACGACGGTTCATATCTTAACCTAACCTAACATTCGTACTTGTATTGAAAAACGCTCTATTACACAGTTTCGTTCACAATTACGATATTTGCATAACCTCACAGTTTTTCACCAACTTATTGCAGTACAGAACGCTGTATCTCGCTAAATGACATCGTTCTTTAAGGTTTCACGATGCTTGCAGGCGCTTTAACGAAAATATCACATTATAGCAGTTTCGCACTTGTAACGGTACAACACGCAGTATCTGGCTTGTTCAAGCCGTTTTGTGTACTTTCACAACATTTCACCTATTGCAGTTTCGTACATGCAATAAAACAACACTATCTCGTTAGATGACGTCCTTTTTGGTGGTCTCACGACGCTACATAGCTTAAACTAACATAACTCAAGCTAACCTTCGCACTTCTATCGTTAGAAAACGTTTTACTCGCAACTTTACAATGTTTTCTACAAGATTACGACGGTTTCATGCGCTTTCACATTAGATATCGTAGTTCCCGACTTGTAATGTTGAAAAACACTACATCTCACTAAGTGACATTGTTTAATGCGGTTTTACGACGGTTGATATGTCAACCTAACCTAACATTCGCACTTGTATCTAAAGACGCTCAATTACACTGTTTCGTTCACAATTACGATATTTGCTTGACCTCACAGTTTCTCACCAACTTATTACAGTACAGAACGCTGTATCTCGCTAAATGACATCGTTCTTTAAGGTTTCACGATGCTTGCATGCGCTTTAACGAGAATATCACAACATAGCAGTTTCGCACTTCTAACGGTACAACACGCAGTATTTGGCTTGTTCATGCCGTTTTGTGTGCTTTCACAACATTTTACCTATCGCAGTTTCGTACTCGCAATAAAACAACACTATCTCGTTAGATGACGTCGTTTTTGGTGGTTTCACGACGCTACCTAGCTTAAACTAACATAACTCAACCTAACATAACCTTCGCACTTCTATCGTTAGAAAACGTTTTACTCGCTACTTTACATTGCTTTCAACAACATTACGACGGTTTCAAGCGCTTTCACATTAGATATCGCAGTTCCCAACTTGTAAAGGTGAAAAACACTGCATCTCACTAAGTGACATTGTTTAATGCGGTTTTACGACGGTTCATACCTTAACCTAACGTAACCTAACCTAACCTAACCCAACCTAACCTAACATAACCTAACCTAACCTAACCTAACCAAACCTAACCTAACGTAACCTAACCTAACCTAACCTAACCTAACGACGTTTGCAAGCGCTTTCACGTTAGATATCGCACTTCCCGACTTGTAATGGTGAAAAACAATGCATCTCACTAAGTGACATTGTTTAATGCGGTTTTACGACGGTTCATGTCTTAACCTAACCTAACATTCGTACTTGTATTGAAAAACGCTCTATTACACTGTTTCGTTCACAATTACGATATTTGCATAAGCTCACAGTTTTTCACCAACTTATTGCAGTACAGAACGCTGTATCTCGCTAAATGACATTGTTCTTTAAGGTTTCACGATGCTTGCATGCGCTTTAACGAGAATATCACAATATAGCAGTTTCGCACTTGTAACGATAGAACACGCAGTATTTGGCTTGTTCATGCCGTTTTGTGTGCTTTCACAACATTTCACCTATCGCAGTTTAATACTCGCAATAAAACAACACTATCTCGTTAGATGACGTCGTTTTTGGTAGTTTCACGACGCTACCTAGCTTAAACTAACCTAACCTAACCTAACCTTCGCACTTCTATCGTTAGAAAACGTTTTACTCGCAACTTTACAATGTTTTCTACAAGATTACGACGGTTTCATGCGCTTTCACATTAGATATCGTAGTTCCCGACTTGTAATGTTGAAAAACACTACATCTCACTAAGTGACATTGTTTAATGCCGTTTTACGACGGTTGATATGTCAACCTAACCTAACATTCGCACTTGTATCTAAAGACGCTCAATTACACTGTTTCGTTCACAATTACGATATTTGCTTGACCTCACAGTTTCTCACCAACTTATTTCAGTGCAGAACGCTGTATCTCGCTAAATGACATCGTTCTTTAAGGTTTCACGATGCTTGCATGCGCTTTAACGAGAATATCACAACATAGCAGTTTCGCACTTGTAACGGTACAACACGCAGTATTTGGCTTGTTCATGCCGTTTTGTGTGCTTTCACAAGATTTCACCTATCGCAGTTTCGTACTCGCAATAAAACAACACTATCTCGTTAGATGACGTTGTTTTTGGTAGTTTCACGACGCTACCTAGCTTAAACTAACATAACTCAACCTAACATAACCTTCGCACTTCTATCGTTAGAAAACGTTTTACTCGCTACTTTACATTGCTTTCTACAACATTAAGACGGTTTCAAGCGCTTTCACACTAGATATCACAGTTCCCAACTTGTAAAGGTGAAAAACACTGCATCTCACTAAGCGACATTGTTTAATGCGGTTTTACGACGGTTCATACCTTAACCTAACGTAACCTAACCTAACCTAACCTAACCTTACCTAACCTAACCTAACCTATCCTAACCCAACCCAACCCAACCTAACCTAACCTAACCTAACCTAAACTAACCTAACCCAACCTAACCTAACCTAACCTAACCCAACCAAACCCTACCCAACCCAACCTAACCTAACCTAAGCTAACCTAACCTAACCTAACCAAACCTAACCTAACCTAACTTAACCTAACCTAACGTAACCTAACCTAACCTAACCTATTCTAACGTAACCTAACCTTACCTTACCTAACCTAACCTAACGCAACCTAACCTAACCTAACATAACCTAACGTAACCTAACCTAACCAAACGTAACCTAACCTAACCTAACCCAACCTAACCCAACCCAACCCAACCCAACAACACCCAATCCATCCTAACCTAACCTAACCTAACCTTACCTAACCAAACCAAATTATCCTTACCTAACCTAACCTAACCTAACGTAACCTAACCTAACCTAATGTAACCTAACCTAACCTAACCTAACCTAACTTAACCCAACCTAACCTAACCTAACCTAACCTAACTCAACTCAACCCAACCTAACCTAATCTAACCTAACCTAACCTAACCTAACCTAACCAAACCTAACCTAACCTAACCTAACCTAACCTAACCTAACCTAACCTAACGACGGTTGCAAGCGCTTTCACATTAGATATCGCAGTTCCCCACTTTTAATGGTGAAAACACTGCATCTCACTAAGTGACATTGTTTAATGCGGTTTTACGACGGTTGATATGTCAACCTAACCTAACATTCGCACTTGTATCCAAAGACGCTCAATTACACTGTTTCGTTCACAATTACGATATTTGCTTGACCTCACAGTTTCTCACCAACTTATTACAGTACAGAACGCTGTATCTCGCTAAATGACATCGTTCTTTAAGGTTTCACGATACTTGCATGCGCTTTAACGAGAATATCACAATAAAGCAGTTTCGCACTTGTAACGACACAAGACGCAGTATCTGGCTAGTTTATGCCATTTTGTGTGCTTTCACAACATTTCACCTATTGCAGTTTCGTACATGCAATAAAACAACACTATCTCGTTAGATGACATCGTTTTTGGTGGTTTCACGACGCTACGTAGCTCAAACTAACCTAACCTTCGCACTTCTATCGTTAAAAAACGTTTTATTCGCTACTTTACAATGTTTTCTACAAGATTACGACGGTTTCATGCGCTTTCACATTAGATATCGCAGTTCCCGACTTGTAATGGTGAAAAACACAGCATCTCACTAAGTGACATTGTTTAATGCGGTTTTAGCGCGGTTCATATCTTAACCTAACCTAACCTAACCTAACCTAACCCAACCTAACCTAACATAACCTAACCTAACCTAACCTAACCTAACCAAACCTAACCTAACGCAACCTAACCTAACCTAACCTAACGACGTTTGCAAGCGCTTTCTCATTAGATATCGCAGTTCCCGACTTGTAATGGTGAAAAACACTGCATCTCACTAAGTGACATTGTTTAATGCGGTTTTACGACGGTTCATATCTTAACCTAACCTAACATTCGTACCTGTATTGAAAAACGCTCTATTACACAGTTTCGTTCAAAATTACGATATTTGCATAACCTCACAATTTTTCACCAACTTATTGCAGTACAGAACGCTGTATCTCGCTAAATGACATTGTTCTTTAAGGTTTCACGATGCTTGCATGCGCTTTAACGAGAATATCACAATATAGCAGTTTCGCACTTGTAACGGTAGAACACGCAGTATTTGGCTTGTTCATGCCGTTTTGTGTGCTTTCACAACATTTCACCTATCGCAGTTTAATACTCGCAATAAAACAACACTATCCCGTTAAATGACGTCGTTTTTGGTAGTTTCACGACGCTACATAGCTTAAACTAACATAACTCAAGCTAACCTTCGCACTTCTATCGTTAGAAAACGTTTCACTCGCAACTTTACAATGTTTTCTACAAGATTACGACGGTTTCATGCGCTTTCACATTAGATATCGTAGTTCCCGACTTGTAATGTTGAAAAACACTACATCTCACTAAGTGACATTGTTTAATGCGGTTTTACGACGGTTGATATCTTAACCTAACCTAACATTCGCACTTGTATCTAAATACGCTCAATTACACTGTTTCGTTCACAATTACGATATTTGCTTGACCTCACAGTTTCTCACCAACTTATTACAGTACAGAACGCTGTATCTCGCTAAATGACATCGTTCTTTAAGGTTTCACGATACTTGCATGCGCTTTAACGAGAATATCACAATAAAGCAGTTTCGCACTTGTAACGGCACAAGACGCAGTATCTGGCTAGTTCATGCCATTTTGTGTGCTTTCCCAATATTTCACCTATCGCAGTTTCGTACTCGCAATAAAACAACACTATCTCGTTAGATGACATCGTTTTTGGTGGTTTCACGACGCTACCTAGCTTAAACTAACATAACTCAACCTAACATGACCTTCGCACTTCTATCGTTAGAAAACGTTTTACTCGCTACTTTACATTGCTTTCTACAACATTACGACGGTTTCAAGCGCTTTCACACTAGATATCACAGTTCCCAACTTGTAAAGGTGAAAAACACTGCATCTCACTAAGTGACATTGTTTAATGCGGTTTTACGACGGTTCATACCTTAACCTAACGTAACCTAACCTAACCTAACCTTACCTAACCTAACCTAACTTAACCCAACCCAACCCAACCTAACCTAACCTAACCTAACCTAAACTAACCTAACCCAACCTACGTAACCTAACCTAACCTAACCCAACCTAACCCAACCTAACCCAACCCAACCCAACCCAACCTAACCTAACCTAAGCTAACCTAACCTAACCTAACCAAACCTAACCTAACCTAACTTAACCTAACCTAACGTAACCTAACCTAACCTAACCTATTCTAACGTAACCTAACCTTACCTGACCTAACCTAACCTAACGTAACCTAACCTAACCTAACATAACCTAACGTAACCTAACCTAGCCTAACCTAACGTAACCTAACCTAACCTAACCCAACCTAACCCAAGCCAACCCAACCCAACAACACCCAACCCAACCTAACCTAACCTAACCTAACCTTACCTAACCTAACCAAATTATCCTTACCTAACCTAACCTAACGTAACCTAACCTAATCTAACCTTACGTAACCTAAATTAACCTAACGTAACCCAACCTAACCTAACCTAACCTAACCCAACCTAACCTAACCTAACCTAACCTAACCCAACTCAACCCAACCTAACCTAATCTAACCTAACCTAACCTAACCTAACCTAACCTAACGTAACCTAACCTAACCTAACCTAACCTAACATAACCTAACGACGTTTGCAAGCGCTTTCACATTAGATGTCGCAGTTCCCGACTTGTAATGGTGAAAAACACTGCATCTCACAAAGTGACATTGTTTAATGTGGTTTTACGACGGTTCATATCTTAACCTAACCTGACATTCGCACTTGTATCTAAAAACGCTCTATTACACTGTTTTGTTCACAATTACGATATTTGCATAACCTCACAGTTTTTCACCAACTTATTGCAGTACAGAACGCTGCATCTCGCTAAATGACATTGTTCTTTAAGGTTTCACGATGCTTGCATGCGCTTTAACGAGAATATCACAATATAGCAGTTTCGCACTTGTAACGGTAGAACACGCAGTATTTGGCTTGTTCATGCCGTTTTGTGTGCTTTCACAACATTTCACCTATCGCAGTTTAATACTCGCAATAAAACAACACTATCTCGTTAGATGACGTCGTTTTTGGTAGTTTCACGACGCTACCTAGCTTAAACTAACCTAACCTAACCTAACCTTCGCACTTCTATCGTTAGAAAACGTTTTACTCGCAACTTTACAATGTTTTCTACAAGATTACGACAGTTTCATGCGCTTTCACATTAGATATCGTAGTTCCCGACTTGTAATGTTGAAAAACACTACATCTCACTAAGAGACATTGTTTAATGCGGTTTTACGACGGTTGATATGTCAACCTAACCTAACATTTGCACTTGTATCTAAAGACGCTCAATTACACTGTTTCGTTCACAATTACGATATTTGCTTGACCTCACAGTTTCTCACCAACTTATTTCAGTACAGAACGCTGTATCTCGCTAAATGACATCGTTCTTTAAGGTTTCACGATGCTTGCATGCGCTTTAACGAGAATATCACAACATAGCAGTTTCACACTTGTAACGGTACAACACGCAGTATTTGGCTTGTTCATGCCGTTTTGTGTGCTTTCACAACATTTCACCTATCGCAGTTTCGTACTCGCAATAAAACAACACTATCTCGTTAGATGACGTTGTTTTTGGTAGTTTCACGACGCTACCTAGCTTAAACTAACATAACTCAACCTAACATAACCTTCGCACTTCTATCGTTAGAAAACGTTTTACTCGCTACTTTACATTGCTTTCTACAACATTACGACGGTTTCAAGCGCTTTCACACCAGATATCACAGTTCCCAACTTGTAAAGGTGAAAAACACTGCATCTCACTAAGTGACATTGTTTAATGCGGTTTTACGACGGTTCATACCTTAACCTAACGTAACCTAACCTAACCTAACCTAACCTTACCTAACCTAACCTAACCTATCCTAACCTATCCTAACCCAACCCAACCCAACCTAACCTAACCTAACATAACCTAAACTAACCTAACCCAACCTAACCTAACCTAACCTAACCTAACCCAACCAAACCCTACCCAACCCAACCTAACCTAACCTAAGCTAACCTAACCTAACCTAACCAAACCTAACCTAACCTAACTTAACCTAACCTAACGTAACCTAACCTAACCTAACCTATTCTAACGTAACCTAACCTTACCTTACCTAACCTAACCTAACGTAACCTAACCTAACCTAACATAACCTAACGTAACCTAACCTAACCTAACCTAACGTAACCTAACCTAACCTAACCCAACCTAACCCAACCCAACCCAACCCAACAACACCCAACCCAACCTAACCTAACCTAACCTAACCTTACCTAACCTAACCAAATTATCCTTACCTAACCTAACCTAACCTAACGTAACCTAACCTAACCTAACGTAACCTTACCTAACCTAACCTAACCTAACCTAGCCTAACCCAACCTAACCTAACCTAACCTAACCTAACCCAACTCAACCCAACCTAACCTAATCTAACCTAACCTAACCTAACCTAACCAAACCTAACCTAACCTAACCTAACCTAACCTAACGACGGTTGCAAGCGCTTTCACATTAGATATCGCAATTCCCCACTTTTAATGGTGAAAACACTGCATCTCACTAAGTGACATTGTTTAATGCGGTTTTAGCGCGGTTCATATCTTAACCTAACCTATCCTAACCTAACCCAACCTAACCTAACATAACCTAACCTAACTTAACCTAACCAAACCTAACCTAACGTAACCTAACCTAACCTAACCTAACCTAACCTAACGACGTTTGCAACCGCTTTGACATTAGATATCGCAGTTCCCGACTTGTAATGGTGAAAAACACTGCATCTCACTAAGTGACATTGTTTAATGCGGTTTTACGACGGTTCATATCTTAACCTAACCTAACAATCGTACTTGTATTGTAAAACGCTCTATTACACAGTTTCGTTCACAATTACGATATTTGCATAACCTCACAGTTTTTCACCAACTTATTGCAGTACAGAACGCTGTATCTCGCTAAATGACATCGTTCTTTAAGGTTTCACGATGCTTGCAGGCGCTTTAACGAAAATATCACATTATAGCAGTTTCGCACTTGTAACGGTACAACACGCAGTATCTGGCTTGTTCAAGCCGTTTTGTGTACTTTCACAACATTTCACCTATTGCAGTTTCGTACATGCAATAAAACAACACTATCTCGTTAGATGACGTCCTTTTTGGTGGTCTCACGACGCTACATAGCTTAAACTAACATAACTCAAGCTAACCTTCGCACTTCTATCGTTAGAAAACGTTTTACTCGCAACTTTACAATGTTTTCTACAAGATTACGACGGTTTCATGCGCTTTCACATTAGATATCGTAGTTCCCGACTTGTAATGTTGAAAAACACTACATCTCACTAAGTGACATTGTTTAATGCGGTTTTACGACGGTTGATATCTCAACCTAACCTAACATTCACACTTGTATCTAAATACGCTCAATTACACTGTTCGTTCACAATTACGATATTTGCTTGACCTCACAGTTTCTCACCAACTTATTACAGTACAGAACGCTGTATCTCGCTAAATGACATCGTTCTTTAAGGTTTCACGATACTTGCATGCGCTTTAACGAGAATATCACAATAAAGCAGTTTCGCACTTGTAACGGCACAAGACGCAGTATCTGGCTAGTTCATGCCATTTTGTGTGCTTTCCCAATATTTCACCTATCGCAGTTTCGTACTCGCAATAAAACAACACTATCTCGTTAGATGACATCGTTTTTGGTGGTTTCACGACGCTACCTAGCTCAAACTAACCGAACCTTCGCACTTCTATCGTTAGAAAACGTTTTATTCGCTACTTTACAATGTTTTCTACAAGATTAAGACGGTTTCATGCGCTCTCACACTAGATATCACAGTTCCCAACTTGTAAAGGTGAAAAACACTGCATCTCACTAAGTGACATTGTTTAATGCGGTTTTACGACGGTTCATACCTTAACCTAACGTAACCTAACCTAACCTAACCTAACCTTACCTAACCTAACCTATCCTAACCCAACCCAACCCAACCTAACCTAACCTAACCTAACCTAAACTAACCTAACCCAACCTAACCTAACCTAACCTAACCTAACCCAACTCAACCCAACCTAACCTAATCTAACCTAACCTAACCTAACCTAACCTAACCTAACGTAACCTAACCTAACCTAACCTAACCTAACCTAACATAACCTAACGACGTTTGCAAGCGCTTTCACATTAGATATCGCAGTTCCCGACTTGTAATGGTGAAAAACACTGCATCTCACAAAGTGACATTGTTTAATGTGGTTTTACGACGGTTCATATCTTAACCTAACCTGACATTCGCACTTGTATCTAAAAACGCTCTATTACACTGTTTTGTTCACAATTACGATATTTGCATAACCTCACAGTTTTTCACCAACTTATTGCAGTACAGAACGCTGCATCTCGCTAAATGACATTGTTCTTTAAGGTTTCACGATGCTTGCATGCGCTTTAACGAGAATATCACAATATAGCAGTTTCGCACTTGTAACGGTAGAACACGCAGTATTTGGCTTGTTCATGCCGTTTTGTGTGCTTTCACAACATTTCACCTATCGCAGTTTAATACTCGCAATAAAACAACACTATCTCGTTAGATGACGTCGTTTTTGGTAGTTTCACGACGCTACCTAGCTTAAACTAACCTAACCTAACCTAACCTTCGCACTTCTATCGTTAGAAAACGTTTTACTCGCAACTTTACAATGTTTTCTACAAGATTACGACAGTTTCATGCGCTTTCACATTAGATATCGTAGTTCCCGACTTGTAATGTTGAAAAACACTACATCTCACTAAGTGACATTGTTTAATGCGGTTTTACGACGGTTGATATGTCAACCTAACCTAACATTTGCACTTGTATCTAAAGACGCTCAATTACACTGTTTCGTTCACAATTACGATATTTGCTTGACCTCACAGTTTCTCACCAACTTATTTCAGTACGGAACGCTGTATCTCGCTAAATGACATCGTTCTTTAAGGTTTCACGATGCTTGCATGCGCTTTAACGAGAATATCACAACATAGCAGTTTCACACTTGTAACGGTACAACACGCAGTATTTGGCTTGTTCATGCCGTTTTGTGTGCTTTCACAACATTTCACCTATCGCAGTTTTGTACTAGCAATAAAACAACACCATCTCGTTAGATGACGTTGTTTTTGGTAGTTTCACGACGCTATCCAGCTTAAACTAACATAACTCAACCTAACATAACCTTCGCACTTCTATCGTTAGAAAACGTTTTACTCGCTACTTTACAATGCTTTCTACAACATTACGACGGTTTCAAGCGCTCTCACACTAGATATCACAGTTCCCAACTTGTAAAGGTGAAAAACACTGCATCTCACTAAGTGACATTGTTTAATGCGGTTTTACGACGGTTCATACCTTAACCTAACGTAACCTAACCTAACCTAACCTAACCTTACCTAACCTAACCTATCCTAACCCAACCCAACCCAACCTAACCTAACCTAACCTAACCTAAACTAACCTAACCCAACCTAACCTAACCTAACCTAACCTAACCCAACCAAACCCTACCCAACCCAACCTAACCTAACCTAAGCTAACCTAACCTAACCTAACCAAACCTAACCTAACCTAACTTAACCTAACCTAACCTAACCTAACCTAACCTATTCTAACGTAACCTAACCTTACCTTACCTAACCTAACCTAACGTAACCTAACCTAACCTAACATAACCTAACGTAACCTAACCTAACCTAACCCAACCTAACCCAACCCAACCCAACCCAACAACACCCAACCCAACCTAACCTAACCTAACCTAACCTTACCTAACCTAACCAAATTATCCTTACCTAACCTAACCTAACCTAACGTAACCTAACCTAACCTAACGTAACCTTACCTAACCTTACCTAACCTAACCTAACCTAACCTAACCCAACCTAACCTAACCTAACCTAACCTAACCCAACTCAACCCAACCTAACCTAATCTAACCTAACCTAACCTAACCTAACCAAACCTAACCTAACCTAACCTAACCTAACCTAACGACGGTTGCAAGCGCTTTCACATTAGATATCGCAATTCCCCACTTTTAATGGTGAAAACACTGCATCTCACTAAGTGACATTGTTTAATGCGGTTTTAGCGCGGTTCATATCTTAACCTAACCTAACCTAACCTAACCCAACCTAACCTAACATAACCTAACCTAACCTAACCTAACCAAACCTAACCTAACGTAACCTAACCTAACCTAACCTAACCTAACCTAACCTAACGACGTTTGCAAGCGCTTTCACATTAGATATCGCAGTTCCCGACTTGTAATGTTGAAAAACACTGCATCTCACTAAGTGACATTGTTTAATGCGGTTTTACGACGGTTCATATCTTAACCTAACCTAACAATCGTACTTGTATTGAAAAACGCTCTATTACACAGTTTCGTTCACAATTACGATATTTGCATAACCTCACAGTTTTTCACCAACTTATTGCAGTACAGAACGCTGTATCTCGCTAAATGACATCGTTCTTTAAGGTTTCAAGATGCTTGCAGGCGCTTTAACGAAAATATCACATTATAGCAGTTTCGCACTTGTAACGGTACAACACGCAGTATTTGGCTTGTTCATGCCGTTTTGTGTGCTTTCACAAGATTTCACCTATCGCAGTTTCGTACTCGCAATAAAACAACACTATCTCGTTAGATGACGTTGTTTTTGGTAGTTTCACGACGCTACCTAGCTTAAACTAACATAACTCAACCTAACATAACCTTCGCACTTCTATCGTTAGAAAACGTTTTACTCGCTACTTTACATTGCTTTCTACAACATTAAGACGGTTTCAAGCGCTTTCACACTAGATATCACAGTTCCCAACTTGTAAAGGTGAAAAACACTGCATCTCACTAAGTGACATTGTTTAATGCGGTTTTACGACGGTTCATACCTTAACCTAACGTAACCTAACCTAACCTAACCTAACCTTACCTAACCTAACCTAACCTATCCTAACCCAACCCAACCCAACCTAACCTAACCTAACCTAACCTAAACTAACCTAACCCAACCTAACCTAACCTAACCTAACCCAACCAAACCCTACCCAACCCAACCTAACCTAACCTAAGCTAACCTAACCTAACCTAACCAAACCTAACCTAACCTAACTTGACCTAACCTAACGTAACCTAACCTAACCTATTCTAACGTAACCTAACCTTACCTTACCTAACCTAACCTAACGTAACCTAACCTAACCTAACATAACCTAACGTAACCTAACCTAACCTAACCCAACCTAACCCAACCCAACCCAACCCAACAACACCCAATCCATCCTAACCTAACCTAACCTAACCTTACCTAACCTAACCAAATTATCCTTACCTAACCTAACCTAACCTAACGTAACCTAACCTAACCTAACGTAACCTAACCTAACCTAACCTAACCTAACTTAACCCAACCTAACCTAACCTAACCTAACTCAACTCAACCCAACCTAACCTAATCTAACCTAACCTAACCTAACCTAACCAAACCTAACCTAACCTAACCTAACCTAACGACGGTTGCAAGCGCTTTCACATTAGATATCGCAGTTCCCCACTTTTAATGGTGAAAACACTGCATCTCACTAAGTGACATTGTTTAATGCGGTTTTACGACGGTTGATATGTCAACCTAACCTAACATTCGCACTTGTATCCAAAGACGCTCAATTACACTGTTTCGTTCACAATTACGATATTTGCTTGACCTCACAGTTTCTCACCAACTTACTACAGTACAGAACGCTGTATCTCGCTAAATGACATCGTTCTTTACGGTTTCACGATACTTGCATGCGCTTTAACGAGAATGTCACAATAAAGCAGTTTCGCACTTGTAACGACACAAGACGCAGTATCTGGCTAGTTTATGCCATTTTGTGTGCTTTCACAACATTTCACCTATTGCAGTTTCGTACATGCAATAAAACAACGCTATCTCGTTAGATGACATCGTTTTTGGTGGTTTCACGACGCTACGTAGCTCAAACTAACCTAACCTTCGCACTTCTATCGTTAGAAAACGTTTTATTCGCTACTTTACAATGTTTTCTACAACATTACGACGGTTTCATGCGCTTTCACATTAGATATCGCAGTTCCCGACTTGTAATGGTGAAAAACACAGCATCTCACAAAGTGACATTGTTTAATGCGGTTTTAGCGCGGTTCATATCTTAACCTAACCTAACCTAACCTAACCTAATTTAAACTAACCTAACCTTACCTAACCCAACCTAACCTAACCTAACCTAACCAAACCTTACCTAACATAACCTAACGTAACCTAACCTAACCTAACCTAACCTAACCTAACGACGTTTGCAAGCGCTTTCACATTAGATATCGCAGTTCCCGACTTGTAATGGTGAAAAACTGCATCTCACTAAGTGACATTGTTTAATGTGGTTTTACGATGGTTCATATCTTAACCTAACATTCGCACTTGTATTGAAAAATGCTCTATTACACTGTTTTGTTCACAATTACGATATTTGCATAACCTCACAGTTTTTCACCAACTTATTGCAGTACAGAACGCTGTATCTCGCTAAATGACATCGTTCTTTAAGGTTTCACGATGCTTGCATGCGCTTTAACGAGAATATCACATTATAGCAGTTTCTCACTTGTAACGGTACAACACGCAGTATCTGGCTTGTTCATGCCGTTTTGTGTACTTTCACAACATTTAACCTATTGCAGTTTCGTACATGCAATAAAACAACACTATCTTGTTAGATGACGTCGTTTTTGGTAGTTTCACGACGCTACCTAGCTTAAACTAACCTAACCTAACCTAACCTTCGCACTTCTATCGTTAGAAAACGTTTTACTCGCAACTTTACAATGTTTTCTACAAGATTACGACGGTTTCATGCGCTTTCACATTAGATATCGTAGTTCCCGACTTGTAATGTTGAAAAACACTACATCTCACTAAGTGACATTGTTTAATGCGGTTTTACGACGGTTGATATCTTAACCTAACCTAACATTCGCACTTGTATCTAAATACGCTCAATTACACTGTTTCGTTCACAATTACGATATTTGCTTGACCTCACAGTTTCTCACCAACTTATTACAGTACAGAACGCTGTATCTCGCTAAATGACATCGTTCTTTAAGGTTTCACGATACTTGCATGCGCTTTAACGAGAATATCACAATAAAGCAGTTTCGCACTTGTAACGGCACAAGACGCAGTATCTGGCTAGTTCATGCCATTTTGTGTGCTTTCCCAATATTTCACCTATCGCAGTTTCGTACTCGCAATAAAACAACACTATCTCGTTAGATGACATCGTTTTTGGCGGTTTCACGACGCTACCTAGCTTAAACTAACATAACTCAACCTAACATAACCTTCGCACTTCTATCGTTAGAAAACGTTTTACTCGCTACTTTACATTGCTTTCTACAACATTACGACGGTTTCAAGCGCTTTCACACTAGATATCACAGTTCCCAACTTGTAAAGGTGAAAAACACTGCATCTCACTAAGTGACATTGTTTAATGCGGTTTTACGACGGTTCATACCTTAACCTAACGTAACCTAACCTAACCTAACCTAACCTTACCTAACCTAACCTAACCTATCCTAACCTATCCTAACCCAACCCAACCCAACCTAACCTAACCTAACCTAACCTAAACTAACCTAACCCAACCTAACCTAACCTAACCTAACCTAACCCAACCAAACCCTACCCAACCCAACCTAACCTAACCTAAGCTAACCTAACCTAACCTAACCAAACCTAACCTAACCTAACTTAACCTAACCTAACGTAACCTAACCTAACCTAACCTATTCTAACGTAACCTAACCTCACCTTACCTAACCTAACCTAACGTAACCTAACCTAACCTAACATAACCTAACGTAACCTAACCTAACCTAACCTAACGTAACCTAACCTAACCTAACCCAACCTAACCCAACCCAACCCAACCCAACAACACCCAACCCAACCTAACCTAACCTAACCTAACCTTACCTAACCTAACCAAATTATCCTTACCTAACCTAACCTAACCTAACGTAACCTAACCTAACCTAACGTAACCTTACCTAACCTAACCTAACCTAACCTAGCCTAACCCAACCTAACCTAACCTAACCTAACCTAACCCAACTCAACCCAACCTAACCTAATCTAACCTAACCTAACCTAACCTAACCAAACCTAACCTAACCTAACCTAACCTAACGACGGTTGCAAGCGCTTTCACATTAGATATCGCAATTCCCCACTTTTAATGGTGAAAACACTGCATCTCACTAAGTGACATTGTTTAATGCGGTTTTAGCGCGGTTCATATCTTAACCTAACCTATCCTAACCTAACCCAACCTAACCTAACATAACCTAACCTAACTTAACCTAACCAAACCTAACCTAACGTAACCTAACCTAACCTAACCTAACGACGTTTGCAACCGCTTTCACATTAGATATCGCAGTTCCCGACTTGTAATGGTGAAAAACACTGCATCTCACTAAGTGACATTGTTTAATGCGGTTTTACGACGGTTCATATCTTAACCTAACCTAACAATCGTACTTGTATTAAAAAACGCTCTATTACACAGTTTCGTTCACAATTACGATATTTGCATAACCTCACAGTTTTTCACCAACTTATTGCAGTACAGAACGCTGTATCTCGCTAAATGACATCGTTCTTTAAGGTTTCACGATGCTTGCAGGCGCTTTAACGAAAATATCACATTATAGCAGTTTCGCACTTGTAACGGTACAACACGCAGTATCTGGCTTGTTCAAGCCGTTTTGTGTACTTTCACAACATTTCACCTATTGCAGTTTCGTACATGCAATAAAACAACACTATCTCGTTAGATGACGTCCTTTTTGGTGGTCTCACGACGCTACATAGCTTAAACTAACATAACTCAAGCTAACCTTCGCACTTCTATCGTTAGAAAACGTTTTACTCGCAACTTTACAATGTTTTCTACAAGATTACGACGGTTTCATGCGCTTTCACATTAGATATCGTAGTTCCCGACTTGTAATGTTGAAAAACACTACATCTCACTAAGTGACTTTGTTTAATGCGGTTTTACGACGGTTGATATCTCAACCTAACCTAACATTCACACTTGTATCTAAATACGCTCAATTACACTGTTCGTTCACAATTACGATATTTGCTTGACCTCACAGTTTCTCACCAACTTATTACAGTACAGAACGCTGTATCTCGCTAAATGACATCGTTCTTTAAGGTTTCACGATACTTGCATGCGCTTTAACGAGAATATCACAATAAAGCAGTTTCGCACTTGTAACGGCACAAGACGCAGTATCTGGCTAG
This sequence comes from Rhipicephalus microplus, assembly GCF_043290135.1. Classification (NCBI taxonomy): domain Eukaryota; kingdom Metazoa; phylum Arthropoda; class Arachnida; order Ixodida; family Ixodidae; genus Rhipicephalus; species Rhipicephalus microplus. The sequence continues at coordinate 1,519,282 of NW_027464619.1, forward strand.
TTCATGCCATTTTGTGTGCTTTCCCAATATTTCACCTATCGCAGTTTCGTACTCGCAATAAAACAACACTATCTCGTTAGATGACATCGTTTTTGGTGGTTTCACGACGCTACCTAGCTCAAACTAACCGAACCTTCGCACTTCTATCGTTAGAAAACGTTTTATTCGCTACTTTACAATGTTTTCTACAAGATTAAGACGGTTTCATGCGCTTTCACATTAGATATCGCAGTTCCCGTCTTGTAATGGTAAAAAACACAGCATCTCACTAAGTGACATTGTTTAATGCGGTTTTAGCGCGGTTCATATCTTAACCTAACCTAACGTTACCTAACCTAACCTAACCTAACCTAACCTAACCAAACCTTACCTAACATACCCTAACCTAACCTAACCAAACCTAACCTAACCTAACCTAACGTAACCTAACCTAACCTAACCTAACCTAACCTAACGACGTTTGCAAGCGCTTTCACATTAGATATCGCAGTTCCCGACCTGTAATGGTGAAAAACACTGCATCTCACTAAGTGACATTGTTTAATGCGGTTTTACGACGGTTCATATCTCAACCTAATCTAACATTCGCACTTGTATTAAAAAACGCTCTATTACACTGTTTCGTTCACAATTAGGATATTTGCATAACCTCACAGTTTTTCACCAACTTATTGCAGCACAGAACGCTGTATCTCGCTAAATGACATCGTTCTTTAAGGTTTCACGATGCTTGCATGCGCTTTAACGAGAATATCACAACATAGCAGTTTCGCACTTGTAACGGTACAACACGCAGTATTTGGCTTGTTCATGCCGTTTTGTGTGCTATCACAACATTTCACCTATCGCAGTTTCGTACTCGCAATAAAACAACACTATCTCGTTAGATGACGTTGTTTTTGGTAGTTTCACGACGCTTCCTAGCTTAAACTAACATAACTCAACCTCACATAACCTTCGCACTTCTATCGTTAGAAAACGTTTCACTCGCTACTTTACATTGCTTTCTACAACATTACGACGGTTTCAAGCGCTTTCACATTAGATATCACAGTTCCCAACTTGTAAAGGTGAAAAACACTGCATCTCACTAAGTGACATTGTTTAATGCGGTTTTACGACGGTTCATACCTTAACCCTACGTAACCTAACCTAACCTTACCTAACCTAACCTAACCTAACCTAACCCAACCCAACCCAACCTAACCTAACCTAACCTAACCTAAACTAACCTAACCCAACCTAACCTAACCAAACCCAACCTAACCCAACCCAACCCAACCTAACCTAACCTAAGCTAACCTAACCGAACCTAACCAAACCTAACCTAACCTAACTTAACCTAACCTAACGTAACCTAACCTAACCTAACCTATTCTAACGTAACCAAACCCAACCTGACCTAACCTAACCTAACGTAACCTAACCTAACCTAACCTAACATAACCTAACGTAACCTAACCTAACCTAACGTAACCTAACCTAACCTAAGCCAACCTAACCCAAGACAACCCAACCCAACAACACCCAACCCAACCTAACCTAACCTAACCTAACCTTACCTAACCTAACCTAACCCAACTCAACCCAACCTAACCTAATCTAACCTAACCTAACCTAACCTAACCTAACGTAACCTAACCTAACCTAACCTAACCCAACCTAACCTAACCTAACCTAACCTAACCCAACTCAACCCAACCTAACCTAATCTAACCTAACCTAACCTAACCTAACCTAACCTAACGTAACCTAACCTAACCTAACCTAACCTAACATAACATAACCTAACGACGTTTCCAAGCGCTTTCACATTAGATATCGCAGTTCCCGACTTGTAATGGTGAAAAACACTGCATCTCACAAAGTGACATTGTTTAATATGGTTTTACGACGGTTCATATCTTAACCTAACCTGACATTCGCACTTGTATCTAAAAACGCTCTATTACACTGTTTTGTTCACAATTACGATATTTGCATAACCTCACAGTTTTTCACCAACTTATTGCAGTACAGAACGCTGCATCTCGCTAAATGACATTGTTCTTTAAGGTTTCACGATGCTTGCATGCGCTTTAACGAGAATATCACAATGTAGCAGTTTCGCACTTGTAACGGTAGAACACGCAGTATTTGGCTTGTTCATGCCGTTTTGTGTGCTTTCACAACATTTCACCTATCGCAGTTTAATACTCGCAATAAAACAACACTATCTCGTTAGATGACGTCGTTTTTGGTAGTTTCACGACGCTACCTAGCTTAAACTAACCTAACCTAACCTAACCTTCGCACTTCTATCGTTAGAAAACGTTTTACTCGCAACTTTACAATGTTTTCTACAAGATTACGACAGTTTCATGCGCTTTCACATTAGATATCGTAGTTCCCGACTTGTAATGTTGAAAAACACTACATCTCACTAAGTGACATTGTTTAATGCGGTTTTACGACGGTTGATATGTCAACCTAACCTAACATTTGCACTTGTATCTAAAGACGCTCAATTACACTGTTTCGTTCACAATTACGATATTTGCTTGACCTCACAGTTTCTCACCAACTTATTTCAGTACAGAACGCTGTATCTCGCTAAATGACATCGTTCTTTAAGGTTTCACGATGCTTGCATGCGCTTTAACGACAATATCACAACATAGCAGTTTCACACTTGTAACGGTACAACACGCAGTATTTGGCTTGTTCATGCCGTTTTGTGTGCTTTCACAACATTTCACCTATCGCAGTTTCGTACTCGCAATAAAACAACACTATCTCGTTAGATGACGTTGTTTTTGGTAGTTTCACGACGCTACCTAGCTTAAACTAACATAACTCAACCTAACATAACCTTCGCACTTCTATCGTTAGAAAACGTTTTACTCGCTACTTTACATTGCTTTCTACAACATTACGACGGTTTCAAGCGCTCTCACACTAGATATCACAGTTCCCAACTTGTAAAGGTGAAAAACACTGCATCTCACTAAGTGACATTGTTTAATGCGGTTTTACGACGGTTCATACCTTAACCTAACGTAACCTAACCTAACCTAACCTAACCTTACCTAACCTAACCTAACCTATCCTAACCCAACCCAACCCAACCTAACCTAACCTAACCTAAACTAACCTAACCCAACCTAACCTAACCTAACCTAACCTAACCCAACCAAACCCTACCCAACCCAACCTAACCTAACCTAAGCTAACCTAACCTAACCTAACCAAACCTAACCTAACCTAACTTAACCTAACCTAACGTAACCTAACCTAACCTAACCTATTCTAACGTAACCTAACCTTACCTTACCTAACCTAACCTAACGTAACCTAACCTAACCTAACATAACCTAACGTAACCTAACCTAACCTAACCCAACCTAACCCAACCCAACCCAACAACACCCAACCCAACCTAACCTAACCTAACCTAACCTTACCTAACCTAACCAAATTATCCTTACCTAACCTAACCTAACCTAACGTAACCTAACCTAACCTAACGTAACCTTACCTAACCTAACCTAACCTAACCCAACCTAACCTAACCTAACCTAACCTAACCCAACTCAACCCAACCTAACCTAATCTAACCTAACCTAACCTAACCTAACCAAACCTAACCTAACCTAACCTAACCTAACCTAACGACGGTTGCAAGCGCTTTCACATTAGATATCGCAATTCCCAACTTTTAATGGTGAAAACACTGCATCTCACTAAGCGACATTGTTTAATGCGGTTTTAGCGCGGTTCATATCTTAACCTAACCTAACCTAACCTAACCCAACCTAACCTAACATAACCTAACCTAACCTAACCTAACATAACCTAACCTAACGTAACCTAACCTAACCTAACCTAACCTAACCTAACCTAACGACGTTTGCAAGCGCTTTCACATTAGATATCGCAGTTCCCGACTTGTAATGATGAAAAACACTGCATCTCACTAAGTGACATTGTTTAATGCGGTTTTACGACGGTTCATATCTTAACCTAACCTAACAATCGTACTTGTATTGAAAAACGCTCTATTACACAGTTTCGTTCACAATTACGATATTTGCATAACCTCACAGTTTTTCACCAACTTATTGCAGTACAGAACGCTGTATCTCGCTAAATGACATCGTTCTTTAAGGTTTCACGATGCTTGCAGGCGCTTTAACGAAAATATCACATTATAGCAGTTTCGCACTTGTAACGGTACAACACGCAGTATCTGGCTTGTTCAAGCCGTTTTGTGTACTTTCACATCATTTCACCTATTGCAGTTTCGTACATGCAATAAAACAACACTATCTCGTTAGATGACGTCCTTTTTGGTGGTCTCACGACGCTACATAGCTTAAACTAACATAACTCAAGCTAACCTTCGCACTTCTATCGTTAGAAAACGTTTTACTCGCAACTTTACAATGTTTTCTACAAGATTACGACGGTTTCATGCGCTTTCACAATAGATATCGTAGTTCCCGACTTGTAATGTTGAAAAACACTACATCTCCCTAAGTGACATTGTTTAATGCGGTTTTACGACGGTTGATATCTCAACCTAACCTAACATTCACACTTGTATCTAAATACGCTCAATTACACTGTTCGTTCACAATTACGATATTTGCTTGACCTCACAGCTTCTCACCAACTTATTACAGTACAGAACGCTGTATCTCGCTAAATGACATCGTTCTTTAAGGTTTCACGATACTTGCATGCGCTTTAACGAGAATATCACAATAAAGCAGTTTCGCACTTGTAACGGCACAAGACGCAGTATCTGGCTAGTTCATGCCATTTTGTGTGCTTTCCCAATATTTCACCTATCGCAGTTTCGTACTCGCAATAAAACAACACTATCTCGTTAGATGACGTTGTTTTTGGTAGTTTCACGACGCTACCTAGCTTAAACTAACATAACTCAACCTCACATAACCTTCGCACTTCTATCGTTAGAAAACGTTTTATTCGCTACTTTACAATGCTTTCTACAAGATTAAGACGGTTTCATGCGCTTTCACATTAGATATCGCAGTTCCCAACTTGTAAAGGTGAAAAACACTGCATCTCACTAAGTGACATTGTTTAATGCGGTTTTACGACGGTTCATACCTTAACCTAACGTAACCTAACCTAACCTTACCTAACCTAACCTAACCTAACCTAACCCAACCCAACCCAACCCAACCTAACCTAACCTAACCTAAACTAACCTAACCCAACCTAACCTAACCAAACCCAACCTAACCCAACCCAACCAAACCTAACCTAACCTAAGCTAACCTAACCGAACCTAACCAAACCTAACCTAACCTAACTTAACCTAACCTAACGTAACCTAACCTAACCTAACCTATTCTAACGTAACCTAACCCAACCTGACCTAACCTAACCTAACGTAACCTAACCTAACCTAACATAACCTAACGTAACCTAACCTAACCTAACGTAACCTAACCTAACCTAACCCAACCTAACCCAAGACAACCCAACCCAACAACACCCAACCCAACCTAACCTAACCTAACCTAACCTTACCTAACCTAACCTAACCCAACTCAACCCAACCTAACCTAATCTAACCTAACCTAACCTAACCTAACGTAACCTAACCTAACCTAACCTAACCTAACCCAACCTAACCTAACCTAACCTAACCTAACCCAACTCAACCCAACCTAACCTAATCTAACCTAACCTAACCTAACCTAACCTAACCTAACGTAACCTAACCTAACCTAACCTAACCTAACCTAACATAACCTAACGACGTTTGCAAGCGCTTTCACATTAGATATCGCAGTTCCCGACTTGTAATGGTGAAAAACACTGCATCTCACTAAGTGACATTGTTTAATGTGGTTTTACGACGGTTCATATCTTAACCTAACCTGACATTCGCACTTGTATCTAAAAACGCTCTATTACACTGTTTTGTTCACAATTACGATATTTGCATAACCTCACAGTTTTTCACCAACTTATTGCAGTACAGAACGCTGTATCTCGCTAAATGACATTGTTCTTTAAGGTTTCACGATGCTTGCATGCGCTTTAACGAGAATATCACAATATAGCAGTTTCGCACTTGTAACGGTAGAACACGCAGTATTTGGCTTGTTCATGCCGTTTTGTGTGCTTTCACAACATTTCTCCTATCGCAGTTTAATACTCGCAATAAAACAACACTATCTCGTTAGATGACATCGTTTTTGGTGGTTTCACGACGCTACATAGCCTAAACTAACATAACTCAAGCTAACCTTCGCACTTCTATCGTTAGAAAACGTTTTACTCGCAACTTTACAATGTTTTCTACAAGATTTCGACGGTTTCATGCGCTTTCACATTAGATATCGTAGTTCCCGACTTGTAATGTTGAAAAACACTACATCTCACTAAGTGACATTGATTAATGCGGTTTTACGACGGTTGATATTTCAACCTAACCTAACATTCGCACTTGTATCTAAATACGCTCAATTACACTGTTTCGTTCACAATTACGATATTTGCTTGACCTCACAGTTTCTCACCAACATATTACAGTACAGAACGCTGTATCTCGCTAAATGACATCGTTCTTTAAGGTTTCACGATACTTGCATGCGCTTTAACGAGAATATCACAATAAAGCAGTTTCGCACTTGTAACGGCACAAGACGCAGTATCTGGCTAGTTCATGCCATTTTGTGTGCTTTCCCAATATTTCACCTATCGCAGTTTCGTACTCGCAATAAAACAACACTATCTCGTTAGATGACATCGTTTTTGGTGGTTTCACGACGCTACCTAGCTCAAACTAACCGAACCTTCGCACTTCTATCGTTAGAAAACGTTTTATTCGCTACTTTACAATGTTTTCTACAAGATTACGACGGTTTCATGCGCTTTCACATTAGATATCGCAGTTCCCGACTTGTAATGGTGAAAAACACAGCATCTCACTAAGTGACATTGTTTAATGCGGTTTTAGCGCGGTTCATATCTTAACCTAACCTAACCTAACCTAACCTAACCCAACCTAACCTAACCTAACCTAACCTAACCTAACGACGTTTGCAAGCGCTTTCACATTAGATATCGCAGTTCCCGACTTGTAATGGTGAAAAACACTGCATCTCACTAAGTGACATTGTTTAATGCGGTTTTAGCGCGGTTCATATCTTAACCTAACCTAACCTAACCTAAACCAACCTAACCTAACCTAACCTAACCTAACCTAACGACGTTTGCAAGCGCTTTCACATTAGATATCGCAGTTCCCGACTTGTAATGGTGAAAAACACTGCATCTCACTAAGTGACATTGTTTATAGCGGTTTTAGCGCGATTCATATCTTAACCTAACCTAACCTAACCTAACCCAACCTAACCTAACCTAACCTAACCTAACGACGTTTGCAAGCGCTTTCACAATAGATATCGCAGTTCCCGACTTGTAATGGTGAAAAACACTGCATCTCACTAAGTGACATTGTTTAATGCGGTTTTACGACGGTTCATATCTTAACCTAACCTAACATTCGTACTTGTATTGAAAAACGCTCTATTACACTGTTTCGTTCACAATTACGATATGTGCATAACCTCACAGTTTTTCACCAACTTATTGCAGTACAGAACGCTGTATCTCGCTAAATGACATCGTTCTTTAAGGTTTCACGATACTTGCATGCGCTTTAACGAGAATATCACAATAAAGCAGTTTCGCACTTGTAACGACACAAGACGCAGTATCTGGCTAGTTTATGCCATTTTGTGTGCTTTCACAATATTTCACCTATCGCAGTTTCGTACTCGCAATAAAACAACACTATCTCGTTAGATGACATCGTTTTTGGTGGTTTCACGACGCTACGTAGCTCAAACTAACCTAACCTTCGCATTTCTATCGTTAGAAAACGTTTTATTCGCTACTTTACAATGTTTTCTACAAGATTACGACGGTTTCATGCGCTTTCACTTTAGATATCGCAGTTCCCGACTTGTAATGGTGAAAAACACAGCATCTCACTAAGTGACATTGTTTAATGCGGTTTTAGCGCGGTTCATATCTTAACCTAACCTAACCTAACCTAACCTAACCCAACCTAACCTAACCTAACCTAACCTAACCTAACGACGTTTGCAAGCGCTTTCACATTAGATATCGCAGTTCCCGACTTGTAATGGTGAAAAACACTGCATCTCACTAAGTGACATTGTTTAATGCGGTTTTAGCGCGGTTCATATCTTAACCTAACCTAACCAAACCTAACCTAACCCAACCTAACCTAACCTAACCTAACCTAACGACGTTTGCAAGCGCTTTCACATTAGATATCGCAGTTCCCGACTTGTAATGGTGAAAAACACTGCATCTCACTAAGTGACATTGTTTAATGCGGTTTTACGACGGTTCATATCTTAACCTAACCTAACATTCGTACTTGTATTGAAAAACGCTCTATTACACTGTTTCGTTCACAATTACGATATTTGCATAACCTCACAGTTTTTCACCAACTTATTGCAGTACAGAACGCTGTATCTCGCTAAATGACATCGTTCTTTAAGGTTTCACGATGCTTGCATGCGCTTTAACGAGAATGTCACAACATGGCAGTTTCGCACTTGTAACGGTACAACACGCAGTATTTGGCTTGTTCATGCCGTTTTGTGTGCTTTCACAACATTTCACCTATCGCAGTTTCGTACTCGCAATAAAACAACACTATCTCGTTAGATGACGTTGTTTTTGGTAGTTTCACGACGCTACCTAGCTTAAACTAACATAACTCAACCTAGCATAACCTTCGCACTTCTATCGTTAGAAAACGTTTTACTCGCTAGTTTACATTGCTTTCTACAACATTACGACGGTTTCAAGCGCTTTCACACTAGATATCACAGTTCCCAACTTGTAAAGGTGAAAAACACTGCATCTCACTAAGTGACATTGTTTAATGCGGTTTTACGACGGTTCATACCTTAACCTAACGTAACCTAACCTAACCTAACCTAACCTTACCTAACCTAACCTAACCTAACCCAACCCAACCCAACCTAACCTAACCTAACCAAACCTAAACTAACCTAACCCAACCTAACCTAACCTAACCTCCCAACCAAACCCTACCCAACCCAACCTAACCTAACCTAAGCTAACCTAACCTAACCTAACCAAACCTAACCTAACCTAACTTAACCTAACCTAACGTAACCTAACCTAACCTAACCTATTCTAACGTAACCTAACCTTACCTTACCTAACCTAACCTAACGTAACCTAACCTAACCTAACATAACCTAACGTAACCTAACCTAACCTAACCTAACGTAACCTAACCTAACCTAACCCAACCTAACCCAACCCAACCCAACCCAACCCAACAACACCCAACCCAACCTAACCTAACCTAGCCTAACCTAACCTTACCTAACCTAACCAAATTATCCTTACCTAACCTAACCTAACCTACTGTAACCTAACCTAACCTAACGTAACCTAACCTAACCTAACCTAACCTAACCCAACCTAACCTAACCTAACGTAACCTAACCTAACCTAACATAACCTAACGTAACCTAACCTAACCTAACCTAACGTAACCTAACCTAACCTAACCCAACCTAACCCAACCCAACCCAACCCAACCCAACAACACCCAACCCAACCTAACCTAACCTAGCCTAACCTAACCTTACCTAACCTAACCAAATTATCCTTACCTAACCTAACCTAACCTACTGTAACCTAACCTAACCTAACGTAACCTAACCTAACCTAACCTAACCCAACCTAACCTAACCTAACCTAACCTAACCCAACTCAACCCAACCTAACCTAATCTAACCTAACCTAACCTAACCAAACCTAACCTAACCTAACCTAACCTAACCTAACCTAACGACGGTTGCAAGCGCTTTCACATTAGATATCGCAGTTCCCCACTTTTAATGGTGAAAAACACTGCATCTCACTAAGTGACATTGTTTAATGGGGTTTTACGACGGTTGATATGTCAACCTAACCTAACATTCGCACTTGTATCCAAAGACGCTCAATTACACTGTTTCGTTCACAATTACGATATTTGCTTGACCTCACAGTTTCTCACCAACTTATTAGAGTACAGAACGCTGTATCTTGCTAAACGACATTGTTCTTTAAGGTTTCACGATACTTGCATGCGCTTTAACGAGAATATCACAATAAAGCAGTTTCGCACTTGTAACGACACAAGACGCAGTATCTGGCTAGTTTATGCCATTTTGTGTGCTTTCACAATATTTCACCTATCGCAGTTTCGTACTCGCAATAAAACAACACTATCTCGTTAGATGACATCGTTTTTGGTGGTTTCACGACGCTACGTAGCTCAAACTAACCTAACCTTCGCACTTCTATCGTTAGAAAACGTTGTATTCGCTACTTTAAAATGTTTTCTACAAGATTACGACGGTTTCATGCGCTTTCATATTAGATATCGCAGTTCCCGACTTGTAATGGTGAAAAACACAGCATCTCACTAAGTGACATTGTTTAATGCAATTTTAGCGCGGTTCATATCTTAACCTAACCTAACCTAACCTAACCTGACCTTACCTAACCCAAGCTAACCTAACCTAACCTAACCAAACCTTACCTAACATAACCTAACCTAACCTAACCTAACCAAACCTAACCTAACGTAACCTAACCTAACCTAACCTAACCTAACCTAACCTAACGACGTTTGCAAGCGCTTTAACATTAGATATCGCAGTTCCCGACTTGTAATGGTGAAAAACAATGCATCTCACTAAGTGACATTGTTTAATGCGGTTTTACGACGGTTCATATCTTAACCTAACCTAACATTCGCAGTTGTATTGAAAAACGCTCTATTACACTGTTTTGTCCACAATTACGATATATGCATAACCTCACAGTTTTTCACCAACTTATTGCAGTACAGAACGCTGTATCTCGCTAAATGACATCGTTCTTTAAGGTTTCACGATGCTTGCATGCGCTTTAACGAGAATATCACATTATAGCAGTTTCGCACTTGTAACGGTACAACACGCAGTATCTGGCTTGTTCATGCCGTTTTGTGTGCTTTCACAACATTTCACCTATCGCAGTTTAATACTCGCAATAAAACAACACTATCCCGTTAGATGACGTCGCTTTTGGTGGTCTCACGACGCTACATAGCTTAAACTAACATAACTCAAGCTAACCTTCGTACTTCTATCGTTAGAAAACGTTTTACTCGCAACTTTACAATGTTTTCTACAAGATTACGACGGTTTCATGCGCTTTGACATTAGATATCGTAGTTCCCGACTTGTAATGTTGAAAAACACTACATATCACTAAGTGACATTGTTTAATGCGGTTTTACGACGGTTGATATCTCAACCTAACCTAACATTCGCGCTTGTATCTCAAAACGCTCTATTACACTGTTTCGTTCACAATTACGATACTTGCATGACCTCACAGGTTTTCACCAACTTATTACAGTACAGAACGCTGTCTCGCTAAATGACATCATTCTTTCAGGTTTCACGATGCTTGCATGCGCTTTAACGAGAATATCACAACATGCAAGTTTCGCACTTGTAACGGTACAACAAGCAGTATTTGGCTTGTTCATGACGTTTTGTGTGCTTTCACAACATTTCACCTATCGCAGTTTCGTACTCGCAATAAAACAACACTATCTCGTTAGATGACGTCGTTTTTGGTGGTTTCACGACGCTACCTAGCTTAAACTAACATAACTCAACCTAACACAACCTTCGGACTTCTATCGTTAGAAAACGTTTTAGTCGCTACTTTACATTGCTTTCTACAACAATACGACGCTTTCAAGCGCTTTCACATTAGATATCGCAGTTCCCAACTTGTAAAGGTGAAAAACACTGCATCTCACTAAGTGACATTGTTTAACGCGGTTTTACGACGGTTCATACCTTAACCTAACGTAACCTAACCTAACCTAACCTAACCTTACCTAACCTAACCTAATCTAACCCAACCCAACCCAACCTAACCTAACCTAACCTAACCTAAACTAACCTAACCCAACCTAACCTAACCTAACCTAACCCAACCTAACCTAACCTAACCTAACCTAACCCAACCTAACCTAACCTAACCTAACCTAACCCAACTCAACCCAACCTAATCTAACCTAACCTAACCTAACCTAACCTAACCTAACCTAACGTAACCTAACCTAACCTAACCTAACCTAACCTAACATAACCTAACGACGTTTGCAAGCGCTTTCACATTAGATATCGCAGTTCCCGACTTGTAATGGTGAAAAACACTGCATCTCACTAAGTGACATTGTTTAATGTGGTTTTACGGCGGTTCTTATCTTAACCTAACCTGACATTCACACTTGTATCTAAAAACGCTCTATTACACTGTTTTGTTCACAATTACGATATTTGCATAACCTCACAGTTTTTCACCAACTTATTGCAGTACAGAACGCTGTATCTCGCTAAATGACATTGTTCTTTAAGGTTTCACGATGCTTGCATGCGCTTTAACGAGAATATCACAATATAGCAGTTTCGCACTTGTAACGGTAGAACACGCAGTATTTGGCTTGTTCATGCCGTTTTGTGTGCTTTCACAACATTTCACCTATCGCAGTTTAATACTCGCAATAAAACAACACTATCTCGTTAGATGACGTCGTTTTTGGTAGTTTCACGACGCTACCTAGCTTAAACTAACCTAACCTAACCTAACCTTCGCACTTCTATCGTTAGAAAACGTTTTACTCGCAACTTTACAATGTTTTCTACAAGATTACGACGGTTTCATGCGCTTTCACATTAGATATCGTAGTTGCCAACTTGTAATGTTGAAAAACACTACATCTTACTAAGTGACATTGTTTAATGCGGTTTTACGACGGTTGATATGTAACATTCGCACTTGTATCTAAAGACGCTCAATTACACTGTTTCGTTCACAATTACGATATTTGCTTGACCTCACAGTTTCTCACCAACTTATTACAGTACAGAACGCTGTATCTCGCTAAATGACATCGTTCTTTAAGGTTTCACGATACTTGCATGCGCTTTACCGAGAATGTCACAACATAGCAGTTTCGCACTTGTAACGGTACATCACGCAGTATTTGGCTTGTTCATGCCGTTTTGTGTGCTTTCACAACATTTTACCTATCGCAGTTTCGTACTCGCAATAAAACAACACTATCTCGTTAGATGACGTCGTTTTTGGTGGTTTCACGACGCTACCTAGCTTAAACTAACATAACTCAACCTAACATAACCTTCGCACTTCTATCGTTAGAAAACGTTTTACTCGCTACTTTACATTGCTTTCTACAACATTACGACGGTTTCAAGCGCTTTCACATTAGATATCGCAGTTCCCAACTTGTAAAGGTGAAAAACACTGCATCTCACTAAGTGACATTGTTTAATGCGGTTTTACGACGGTTCATACCTCAACCTAACGTAACCTAACCTAACCTAACCCAACCTAACCTAACATAACCTAACCTAACCTAACCTAACCTAACCTAACCTAACCTAACCTAACCTAACGTAACCTAACCTAACCTAACCTAACGACGTTTGCAAGCGCTTTCACATTAGATATCGCAGTTCCCGGCTTGTAATGGTGAAAAACACTGCATCTCACTAAGTGACATTGTTTAATGCGGTTTTACGACGGTTCATATCTTAACCTAACCTAACATTCGTACTTGTATTGAAAAACGCTCTATTACACTGTTTCGTTCACAATTACGATATTTGCTTGACCTCACAGTTTCTCACCAACTTATTACAGTACAGAACGCTGTATCTCGCTAAATGACATCGTTCTTTAAGGTTTCACGATACTTGCATGCGCTTTACCGAGAGTGTCACAACATAGCAGTTGCGCACTTGTAACGGTACAACACGCAGTATTTGGCTTGTTCATGCCGTTTTGTGTGCTTTCACAACATTTTACCTATCGCAGTTTCGTACTCGCAATAAAACAACACTATCTCGTTAGATTACGTCGTTTTTGGTGGTTTCACGACGCTACCTAGCTTAAACTAACATAACTCAACCTAACATAACCTTCGCACTTCTATCGTAGAAAACGTTTTACTCGCTACTTTACATTGCTTTCTACAACATTACGACGGTTTCAAGCGCTTTCACATTAGATATCGCAGTTCTCAACTTGTAAAGGTGAAAAACACCGCATCTCACTAAGTGACATTGTTTAATGCGGTTTTAGCGCGGTTCATATCTTAACCTAACCTAACCTAACCTAACCTACCCCAACCTAACCTAACATAACCTAACCTAACCTAACCTAACCAAACCTAACCTAACCTAACGACGTTTGAAAGCGCTTTCACATTAGATATCGCAGTTCCCGACTTGTAATGGTGAAAAACACTGCATCTCACTAAGTGACATTGTTGAATGCGGTTTTACGACGGTTCATATCTTAACCTAACCTAACATTCGTACTTGTATTGAAAAACGCTCTATTACACTGTTTCGTTCACAATTACGATATTTGCATAACCTCACAGTTTTTCACCAACTTATTGCAGTACAGAACGCTGTATCTCGCTAAATGACATCGTTCTTTAAGGTTTCACGATGCTTGCATGCGCTTTAACGAGAATATCACATTATAGCAGTTTCGCACTTGTAACGGTACAACACGCAGTATCTGGCTTGTTCAAGCCGTTTTGTGTACTTTCACAACATTTCACCTATTGCAGTTTCGTACATGCAATAAAACAACACTATCTCGTTAGATGACGTCCTTTTTGGTGGTCTCACGACGCTACATAGCTTAAACTAACATTACTCAAGCTAACCTTCGCACTTCTATCGTTAGAAAACGTTTTACTCGCAACATTACAATGTTTTCTACAAGATTACGACGGTTTCATGCGCTTTCACATTAGATATCGTAGTTCCCGACTTGTAATGTTGAAAAACACTACATCTCACTAAGTGACATTGATTAATGCGGTTTTACGACGGTTGATATCTCAACCTAACCTAACATTCGCACTTGTATCTAAATACGCTCAATTACACTGTTTCGTTCACAATTACGATATTTGCTTGACCTCACAGTTTCTCACCAACTTATTACAGTACAGAACGCTGTATCTCGCTAAATGACATCGTTCTTTAAGGTTTCACGATACTTGCATGCGCTTTAACGAGAATATCACAATAAAGCAGTTTCGCACTTGTAACGGCACAAGACGCAGTATCTGGCTAGTTCATGCATTTTGTGTGCTTTCCCAATATTAAACCTATCGCAGTTTCGTACTCGCAATAAAACAACACTATCTCGTTAGATGACATCGTTTTTGGTGGTTTCACGACGCTACCTAGCTCAAACTAACCAAACCTTCGCACTTCTATCGTTAGAAAACGTTTTATTCGCTACTTTACACTGTTTTCTACAAGATTACGACGGTTTCATGCGCTTTCACATTAGATATCGCAGTTCCCGACTTGTAATGGTGAAAAACACAGCATCTCACTAAGTGACATTGTTTAATGCGGTTTTAGCGCGGTTCATATCTTAACCTAACCTAACCTAACCTAACCCAACCTAACCCAACTCAACCCAACCTAACCTAATCTAATCTAACCTAACCTAACCTAACCTAACCTAACGTAACCTAACCTAACCTAACCTAACCTAACCTAACCTAACCTAACCTAACGACGTTTGCAAGCGCTTTCACATTAAATATCGCAGTTCCCGACTTGTAATGGTGAAAAACACTGCATCTCACTAAGTGACATTGTTTAATGTGGTTTTACGACGGTTCATATCTTAACCTAACCTGACATTCGCACTTGTATCTAAAAACGCTCTATTACACTGTTATGTTCACAATTACGATATTTGCATAACCTCACAGTTTTTCACCAACCTATTGCAGTACAGAACGCTGTATCTCGCTAAATGACATTGTTCTTTAAGGTTTCACGATGCTTGCATGCGCTTTAACGAGAATATCACAATATAGCAGTTTCGCACTTGTAACAGTAGAACACGCAGTATTTGGCTTGTTCATGCCGTTTTGTGTGCTTTCACGACATTTCACCTATCGCAGTTTAATACTCGCAATAAAACAACACTATCTCGTTAGATGACGTCGTTTTTGGTAGTTTCACGACGCTACCTAGCTTAAACTAACCTAACCTAACCTAACCTTCGCACTTCTATTGTTAGAAAACGTTTTACTCGCAACTTTACAATGTTTTCTACAAGATTACGACGGTTTCATGCGCTTTCACATTAGATATCGTAGTTGCCGACTTGTAATGTTGAAAAACACTACATCTCACAAAGTGACATTGTTTAATGCGGTTTTACGACGGTTGATATGTCAACCTAACCTAACATTCGCACTTGTATCTAAAGACGCTCAATTACACTGTTTCGTTCACAATTACGATATTTGCTTGACCTCACAGTTTCTCACCAACTTATTACAGTACAGAACGCTGTATCTCGCTAAATGACATCGTTCTTTAAGGTTTCACGATACTTGCATGCGCTTTAACGAGAATATCACAATAAAGCAGTTTCGCACTTGTAACGGCACAAGACGCAGTATCTGGCTAGTTCATGCATTTTGTGTGCTTTCCCAATATTAAACCTATCGCAGTTTCGTACTCGCAATAAAACAACACTATCTCGTTAGATGACATCGTTTTTGGTGGTTTCACGACGCTACCTAGCTCAAACTAACCAAACCTTCGCACTTCTATCGTTAGAAAACGTTTTATTCGCTACTTTACACTGTTTTCTACAAGATTACGACGGTTTCATGCGCTTTCACATTAGATATCGCAGTTCCCGACTTGTAATGGTGAAAAACACAGCATCTCACTAAGTGACATTGTTTAATGCGGTTTTAGCGCGGTTCATATCTTAACCTAACCTAACCTTACCTAACCCAACCTAACCTAACCTAACCTAACCAAACCTTACCTAACATACCCTAACCTAACCTAACCTAACCTAACCTAACCAAACCTAACCTAACCTAACCTAACGTAACCTAACCTAACCTAACCTAACCTAACCTAACCTAACGACGGTTGCAAGCGCTTTCACATTAGATACCGCAGTTCCCGACTTGTAATGGTGAAAAACACTGCATCTCACTGAGTGACATTGTTTAATGCGGTTTTACGACGGTTCATATCTTAACCTAACCTAACATTCGCACTTGTATCCAAAGACGCTCAATTACACTGTTTCGTTCACAATTACGATATTTGCTTGACCTCACAGTTTCTCACCAACTTATTACAGTACAGAACGCTGTATCTCGCTAAATGACATCGTTCTTTAAGGTTTCACGATACTTGCATGCGCTTTAACGAGAATATCACAATAAAGCAGTTTCGCACTTGTAACGACACAAGACGCAGTATCTGGCTAGTTTATGCCATTTTGTGTGCTTTCACAATATTTCACCTATCGCAGTTTCGTACTCGCAATAAAACAACACTATCTCGTTAGATGACATCGTTTTTGGTGGTTTCACGACGCTACCTAGCTCAAACTAACCGAACCTTCGCACTTCTATCGTTAGAAAACGTTTTATTCGCTACTTTACAATGTTTTCTACAAGATTACGACGGTTTCATGCGCTTTCACATTAGATATCGCAGTTCCCGACTTGTAATGGTGAAAAACACAGCATCTCACTAAGTGACATTGTTTAATGCGGTTTTAGCGCGGTTCATATCTTAACCTAACCTAACCTTACCTAACCCAACCTAACCTAACCTAACCTAACCAAACCTTACCTAACATACCCTAACCTAACCTAACCTAACCTAACCAAACCTAACCTAACCTAACCTAACGTAACCTAACCTAACCTAACCTAACCTAACGACGGTTGCAAGCGCTTTCACATTAGATACCGCAGTTCCCGACTTGTAATGGTGAAAAACACTGCATCTCACTGAGTGACATTGTTTAATACGGTTTTACGACGGTTCATATCTTAACCTAACCTAACATTCGCACTTGTATCCAAAGACGCTCAATTACACTGTTTCGTTCACAATTACGATATTTGCTTGACCTCACAGTTTCTCACCAACTTATTACAGTACAGAACGCTGTATCTCGCTAAATGACATCGTTCTTTAAGGTTTCACGATACTTGCATGCGCTTTAACGAGAATATCACAATAAAGCAGTTTCGCACTTGTAACGACACAAGACGCAGTATCTGGCTAGTTTATGCCATTTTGTGTGCTTTCACAATATTTCACCTATCGCAGTTTCGTACTCGCAATAAAACAACACTATCTCGTTAGATGACATCGTTTTTGCTGTTTTCACGACGCTACGTAGCTCAAACTAACCTAACCTTCGCACTTCTATCGTTAGAAAACGTTTTATTCGCTACTTTACAATGTTTTCTACAAGATTACGACGGTTTCATGCGCTTTCACATTAGATATCGCAGTTCCCGACTTGTAATGGTGAAAAACACAGCATCTCACTAAGTGACATTGTTTAATGCGGTTTTAGCGCGGTTCATATCTTAACCTAACCTAACCTAACCTAACCCAACCTAACCCAACTCCACCCAACCTAACCTAATCTAACCTAACCTAACCTAACCTAACCTAACGTAACCTAACCTAACCTAACCTAACCTAACATAACCTAACGACGTTTGCAAGCCATTTCACATTAGATATCGCAGTTCCCGACTTGTAATGGTGAAAAACACTGCATCTCACTAAGTGACATTGTTTAATGCGGTTTTACGACGGTTTATATCTTAACCTAACCTAACATTCGTACTTGTATTGAAAAACGCTCTATTACACTGTTTCGTTCACAATTACGATATTTGCATAACCTCACAGTTTTTCACCAACTTTTTGCAGTACAGAACGCTGTATCTCGCAAAATGACATTGTTCTTTAAGGTTTCACGATGCTTGCATGCGCTTTAACGAGAATATCACAATATAGAAGTTTCGCACTTGTAACGGTAGAACACGCAGTATTTGGCTTGTTCATGCCGTTTTGTGTGCTTTCACAACATTTCACCTATCGCAGTTTAATACTCGCAATAAAACAACACTATCTCGTTAGATGACGTCGTTTTTGGTAGTTTCACGACGCTACCTAGCTTAAACTAACCTAACCTAACCTAACCTTCGCACTTCTATCGTTAGAAAACGTTTTACTCGCAACTTTACAATGTTTTCTACAAGATTACGACGGTTTCATGCGCTTTCACATTAGATATCGTAGTTGCCGACTTGTAATGTTGAAAAACACTACATCTAACTAAGTGACATTGTTTAATGCGGTTTTACGACGGTTGATATGTCAACCTAACCTAACATTCGCACTTGTATCTAAAGACGCTCAATTACACTGTTTCGTTCACAATTACGATATTTGCTTGACCTCACAGTTTCTCACCAACTTATTACAGTACAGAACGCTGTATCTCGCTAAATGACATCGTTCTTTAAGGTTTCACGATACTTGCATGCGCTTTAACGAGAATATCACAATAAAGCAGTTTCGCACTTGTAACGACACAAGACGCAGTATCTGGCTAGTTTATGCCATTTTGTGTGCTTTCACAATATTTCACCTATCGCAGTTTCGTACTCGCAATAAAACAACACTATCTCGTTAGATAACATCGTTTTTGGTGGTTTCACGACGCTACCTAGCTCAAACTAACCGAACCTTCGCACTTCTATCGTTAGAAAACGTTTTATTCGCTACTTTACAATGTTTTCTACAAGATTACGACGGTTTCATGCGCTTTCACATTAGATATCGCAGTTCCCGACTTGTAATGGTGAAAAACACAGCATCTCACTAAGTGACATTGTTTAATGCGGTTTTAGCGCGGTTCATATCTTAACCTAACCTAACCTTACCTAACCCAACCTAACCTAACCTAACCTAACCAAACCTTACCTAACATACCCTAACCTAACCTAACCTAACCTAACCAAACCTAACCTAACCTAACCTAACGTAACCTAACCTAACCTAACCTAACCTAACGACGGTTGCAAGCGCTTTCACATTAGATACCGCAGTTCCCGACTTGTAATGGTGAAAAACACTGCATCTCACTGAGTGACATTGTTTAATACGGTTTTACGACGGTTCATATCTTAACCTAACCTAACATTCGCACTTGTATCCAAAGACGCTCAATTACACTGTTTCGTTCACAATTACGATATTTGCTTGACCTCACAGTTTCTCACCAACTTATTACAGTACAGAACGCTGTATCTCGCTAAATGACATCGTTCTTTAAGGTTTCACGATACTTGCATGCGCTTTAACGAGAATATCACAATAAAGCAGTTTCGCACTTGTAACGACACAAGACGCAGTATCTGGCTAGTTTATGCCATTTTGTGTGCTTTCACAATATTTCACCTATCGCAGTTTCGTACTCGCAATAAAACAACACTATCTCGTTAGATGACATCGTTTTTGCTGTTTTCACGACGCTACGTAGCTCAAACTAACCTAACCTTCGCACTTCTATCGTTAGAAAACGTTTTACTCGCTACTTTACAATGTTTTCTACAAGATTACGACGGTTTCATGCGCTTTCACATTAGATATCGCAGTTCCCGACTTGTAATGGTGAAAAACACAGCATCTCACTAAGTGACATTGTTTAATGCGGTTTTAGCGCGGTTCATATCTTAACCTAACCTAACCTAACCTAACCCAACCTAACCCAACTCCACCCAACCTAACCTAATCTAACCTAACCTAACCTAACCTAACCTAACGTAACCTAACCTAACCTAACCTAACCTAACATAACCTAACGACGTTTGCAAGCCATTTCACATTAGATATCGCAGTTCCCGACTTGTAATGGTGAAAAACACTGCATCTCACTAAGTGACATTGTTTAATGCGGTTTTACGACGGTTCATATCTTAACCTAACCTAACATTCGTACTTGTATTGAAAAACGCTCTAATACACTGTTTCGTTCACAATTACGATATTTGCATAACCTCACAGTTTTTCACCAACTTTTTGCAGTACAGAACGCTGTATCTCGCAAAATGACATTGTTCTTTAAGGTTTCACGATGCTTGCATGCGCTTTAACGAGAATATCACAATATAGCAGTTTCGCACTTGTAACGGTAGAACACGCAGTATTTGGCTTGTTCATGCCGTTTTGTGTGCTTTCACAACATTTCACCTATCGCAGTTTAATACTCGCAATAAAACAACACTATCTCGTTAGATGACGTCGTTTTTGGTAGTTTCACGACGCTACCTAGCTTAAACTAACCTAACCTAACCTAACCTTCGCACTTCTATCGTTAGAAAACGTTTTACTCGCAACTTTACAATGTTTTCTACAAGATTACGACGGTTTCATGCGCTTTCACATTAGATATCGTAGTTGCCGACTTGTAATGTTGAAAAACACTACATCTCACTAAGTGACATTGTTTAATGCGGTTTTACGACGGTTGATATGTCAACCTAACCTAACATTCGCACTTGTATCTAAAGACGCTCAATTACACTGTTTCGTTCACAATTACGATATTTGCTTGACCTCACAGTTTCTCACCAACTTATTACAGTACAGAACGCTGTATCTCGCTAAATGACATCGTTCTTTAAGGTTTCACGATACTTGCATGCGCTTTAACGAGAATATCACAATAAAGCAGTTTCGCACTTGTAACGGCACAAGACGCAGTATCTGGCTAGTTCATGCCATTTTGTGTGCTTTCCCAATATTAAACCTATCGCAGTTTCGTACTCGCATTAAAACAACACTATCTCGTTAGATGACATCGTTTTTGGTGGTTTCACGACGCTACCTAGCTCAAACTAACCGAACCTTCGCACTTCTATCGTTAGAAAACGTTTTATTCGCTACTTTACACTGTTTTCTACAAGATTACGACGGTTTCATGCGCTTTCACATTAGATATCGCAGTTCCCGACTTGTAATGGTGAAAAACACAGCATCTCACTAAGTGACATTGTTTAATGCGGTTTTAGCGCGGTTCATATCTTAACCTAACCTAACCTTACCTAACCCAACCTAACCTAACCTAACCTAACCAAACCTTACCTAACATACCCTAACCTAACCTAACCTAACCTAACCAAACCTAACCTAACCTAACCTAACCTAACCTAACGACGGTTGCAAGCGCTTTCACATTAGATACCGCAGTTCCCGACTTGTAATGGTGAAAAACACTGCATCTCACTGAGTGACATTGTTTAATGCGGTTTTACGACGGTTCATATTTTAACCTAACCTAACATTCGCACTTGTATCCAAAGACGCTCAATTACACTGTTTCGTTCACAATTACGATATTTGCTTGACCTCACAGTTTCTCACCAACCTATTACAGTACAGAACGCTGTATCTCGCTAAATGACATCGTTCTTTAAGGTTTCACGATACTTGCATGCGCTTTAACGAGAATATCAAAATAAAGCAGTTTCGCACTTGTAAGGACACAAGACGCAGTATCTGGCTAGTTTATGCTATTTTGTGTGCTTTCACAATATTTCACCTATCGCAGTTTCGTACTCGCAATAAAACAACACTATCTCGTTAGATGACATCGTTTTTGGTGGTTTCACGACGCTACGTAGCTCAAACTAACCTAACCTTCGCACTTCTATCGTTAGAAAACGTTTTATTCGCTACTTTACAATGTTTTCTACAAGATTACGACGGTTTCATGCGCTTTCACATTAGATATCGCAGTTCCCGACTTGTAATGGTGAAAAACACAGCATCTCACTAAGTGACATTGTTTAATGCGGTTTTAGCGCGGTTCATATCTTAACCTAACCTAACCTAACCTAATTTAACCTAACCTAACCTTACCTAACCCAACCTAACCTAACCTAACCAAACCTTACCTAACATAACCTAACCTAACCTAACCTAACCTAACCAAACCTAACCTAACCTAACCTAACGTAACCTAACCTAACCTAACCTAACCTAACCTAACGACGTTTGCAAGAGCTTTCACATTAGATATCGCAGTTCCCGACTTGTAATGGTGAAAAACACAGCATCTCACTAAGTGACATTGTTTATTGCGGTTTTAGCGCGGTTCATATCTTAACCTAACCTAACCTAACCTAACCCAACCTAACCTAACCTAACCTAACGACGTTTGCAAGCGCTTTCACATTAGATATCGCAGTTCCCGACTTGTAATGGTGAAAAACACTGCATCTCACTGACATTGTTTAATGCGGTTTTAGCGCGGTTCATATCTTAACCTAACCTAACCTAACCTAACCTAACCCAACCTAACCTAACCTAACCTAACCTAACGACGTTTGCAAGCGCTTTCACATTAGATATCGCAGTTCCCGACTTGTAATGGTGAAAAACACTGCATCTCACTAAGTGACATTGTTTATTGCGGTTTTACGACGGTTCATATCTTAACCTAACCTAACATTCGTACTTGTATTGAAAAACGCTCTATTACACTGTTTCGTTCACAATTACGATATTTGCATAACCTCACAGTTTTTCACCAACTTATTGTAGTACAGAACGCTGTATCTCGCTAAATGACATCGTTCTTTAAGGTTTCACTATGCTTGCATGCGCTTTAACGAGAATATCACATTATAGCAGTTTCGCACTTGTAACGGTACAACACGCAGTATCTGGCTTGTTCAAGCCGTTTTGTGTACTTTCACAACATTTCACCTATTGCAGTTTCGTACATGCAATAAAACAACACTATCTCGTTAGATGACGTCCTTTTTGGTGGTCTCACGACGCTACATAGCTTAAACTAACATAACTCAAGCTAACCTTCCCACTTCTATCGTTAGAAAACGTTTTACTCGCAACTTTACAATGTTTTCTACAAGATTACGACGGTTTCATGCGCTTTCACATTAGATATCGTAGTTCCCGACTTGTAATGTTGAAAAACACTACATCTTACTAAGTGACATTGTTTAATGCGGTTTTACGACGGTTGACATCTCAACCTAACCTAACATTCGCACTTGTATCTAAAGACGCTCAATTACACTGTTTCGTTCACAATTACGATATTTGCTTGACCTCACAGTTTCTCACCAACTTATTACAGTACAGAACGCTGTATCTCGCTAAATGACATCGTTCTTTAAGGTTTCACGATACTTGCATGCGCTTTAACGAGAATATCACAATAAAGCAGTTTCGCACTTGTAACGGCACAAGACGCAGTATCTGGCTAGTTCATGCCATTTTGTGTGCTTTCCCAATATTTCACCTATCGCAGTTTCGTACTCGCAATAAAACAACACTATCTCGTTAGATGACATCGTTTTTGGTGGTTTCACGACGCTACCTAGCTCAAACTAACCGAACCTTCGCACTTCTATCGTTAGAAAACGTTTTATTCGCTACTTTACAATGTTTTCTACAAGATTACGACGGTTTCATGCGCTTTCACATTAGATCTCGCAGTTCCCGACTTGTAATGGTGAAAAACACAGCATCTCACTAAGTGACATTGTTTAATGCGGTTTTAGCGCGGTTCATATCTTAACCTATCCTAACCTTACCTAACCCAACCTAACCTAACCTAACCTAACCAAACCTTACCTAACATACCCTAACCTAACCTAACCTAACCTAACCTAACCAAACCTAACCTAACCTAACCTAACATAACGTAACCTAACCTAACCTAACCTAACCTAACCTGACGACGGTTGCAAGCGCTTTCACATTAGATATCGCAGTTCCCAACTTGTAAAGGTGAAAAACACTGCATCTCACTAAGTGACATTGTTTAATGCGGTTTTACGACGGTTCATACCTTAACCTAACGTAACCTAACCTAACCTAACCCAACCTAACCTAACATAACCTAACCTAACCTAACCTAACCAAACCTAACCTAACGTAACCTAACCTAACCTAACCTAACCTAACCTAACGACGTTTGCAAGCGCATTCACATTAGATATCGCAGTTCCCGACTTGTAATGGTGAAAAACACTGCATCTCACTAAGTGACATTGTTTAATGCGGTTTTACGACGGTTCATATCTTAACCTAACCTAACATTCGTACTTGTATTGAAAAACGCTCTATTACACTGTTTCGTTCACAATTACGATATTTGCATAACCTCACAGTTTTTCACCAACTTATTGCAGTACAGAACGCTGTATCTCGCTAAATGACATTGTTCTTTAAGGTTTCACGATGCTTGCATGCGCTTTAACGAGAATATCACAATATAGCAGTTTCGCACTTGTAACGGTAGAACACGCAGTATTTGGCTTGTTCATGCTGTTTTGTGTGCTTTCACAATATTTCACCTATCGCAGTTTAATACTCGCAATAAAACAACACTATCTCGTTAGATGACGTCGTTTTTGGTAGTTTCACGACGCTACCTAGCCTAAACTAACCTAACCTAACCTAACCTTCTCACTTCTATCGTTAGAAAACGTTTTACTCGCAACTTTACAATGTTTTCTACAAGATTACGACGGTTTCATGCGCTTTCACATTAGATATCGTAGTTCCCGACTTGTAATGTTGAAAAACACTACATCTGACTAAGTGACATTGTTTAATGCGGTTTTACGACGGTTGATATGTCAACCTAACCTAACATTCGCACTTGTATCTAAAGACGCTCAATTACACTGTTTCGTTCACAATTACGATATTTGCTTGACCTCACAGTTTCTCACCAACTTATTTCAGTACAGAACGCTGTATCTCGCTAAATGACATCGTTCTTTAAGGTTTCACGATGCTTGCATGCGCTTTAACGAGAATATCACAACATAGCAGTTTCGCACTTGTAACGGTACAACACGCAGTATTTGGCTTGTTCATGCCGTTTTGTGTGCTTTCACATTTCACCTATCGCAGTTTCGTACTCGCAATAAAACAACACTATCTCGTTAGATGACGTTGTTTTTGGTAGTTTCACGACGCTACCTAGCTTAAACTAACCTAACCTTCGTACTTCTATCGTTAGAAAACGTTTTACTCGCAACTTTACAATGTTTTCTACAAGATTACGACGGTTTCATGCGCTTTGACATTAGATATCGTAGTTCCCGACTTGTAATGTTGAAAAACACTACATCTCACTAAGTGACATTGTTTAATGCGGTTTTACGACGGTTGATATCTCAACCTAACCTAACATTCGCACTTGTATCTAAATACGCTCAATTACACTGTTTCGTTCACAATTACGATACTTGCATGACCTCACAGGTTTTCACCAACTTATTACAGTACAGAACGCTGTCTCGCTAAATGACATCATTCTTTCAGGTTTCACGATGCTTGCATGCGCTTTAACGAGAATATCACAACATGCAATTTTCGCACTTGTAACGGTACAACAAGCAGTATTTGGCTTGTTCATGACGTTTTGTGTGCTTTCACAACATTTCACCTATCGCAGTTTCGTACTCGCAATAAAACAACACTATCTCGTTAGATGACGTCGTTTTTGGTGGTTTCACGACGCTACCTAGCTTAAACTAACATAACTCAACCTAACACAACCTTCGGACTTCTATCGTTAGAAAACGTTTTAGTCGCTACTTTACATTGCTTTCTACAACAATACGACGGTTTCAAGCGCTTTCACATTAGATATCGCAGTTCCCAACTTGTAAAGGTGAAAAACACTGCATCTCACTAAGTGACATTGTTTAACGCGGTTTTACGACGGTTCATACCTTAACCTAACGTAACCTAACCTAACCTAACCTAACCTTACCTAACCTAACCTAACCTAACCCAACCCAACCCAACCTAACCTAACCTAACCTAACCTAAACTAACCTAACCCAACCTAACCTAACCTAACCTAACCCAACCTAACCTAACCTAACCTAACCTAACCTAACCCAACCTAACCTAACCTAACCTAACCTAACCCAACTCAACCCAACCTAACCTAATCTAACCTAACGTAACCTAACCTAACCTAACCTAACCTAACGTAACCTAACCTAACCTAACCTAACCTAACATAACCTAACGACGTTTGCAAGCGCTTTCACATTAGATATCGCAGTTCCCGACTTGTAATGGTGAAAAACACTGCATCTCACTAAGTGACATTGTTTAATGTGGTTTTACGGCGGTTCTTATCTTAACCTAACCTGACATTCGTACTTGTATTGAAAAACGCTCTATTACACTGTTTCGTTCACAATTACGATATTTGCATAACCTCACAGTTTTTCACCAACTTTTTGCAGTACAGAACGCTGTATCTCGCAAAATGACATTGTTCTTTAAGGTTTCACGATGCTTGCATGCGCTTTAACGAGAATATCACAATATAGCAGTTTCGCACTTGTAACGGTAGAACACGCAGTATTTGGCTTGTTCATGCCGTTTTGTGTGCTTTCACAACATTTCACCTATCGCAGTTTAATACTCGCAATAAAACAACACTATCTCGTTAGATGACGTCGTTTTTGGTAGTTTCACGACGCTACCTAGCTTAAACTAACCTAACCTAACCTAACCTTCGCACTTCTATCGTTAGAAAACGTTTTACTCGCAACTTTACAATGTTTTCTACAAGATTACGACGGTTTCATGCGCTTTCACATTAGATATCGTAGTTGCCGACTTGTAATGTTGAAAAACACTACATCTAACTAAGTGACATTGTTTAATGCGGTTTTACGACGGTTGATATGTCAACCTAACCTAACATTCGCACTTGTATCTAAAGACGCTCAATTACACTGTTTCGTTCACAATTACGATATTTGCTTGACCTCACAGTTTCTCACCAACTTATTACAGTACAGAACGCTGTATCTCGCTAAATGACATCGTTCTTTAAGGTTTCACGATACTTGCATGCGCTTTAACGAGAATATCACAATAAAGCAGTTTCGCACTTGTAACGACACAAGACGCAGTATCTGGCTAGTTTATGCCATTTTGTGTGCTTTCACAATATTTCACCTATCGCAGTTTCGTACTCGCAATAAAACAACACTATCTCGTTAGATGACATCGTTTTTGGTGGTTTCACGACGCTACCTAGCTCAAACTAACCGAACCTTCGCACTTCTATCGTTAGAAAACGTTTTATTCGCTACTTTACAATGTTTTCTACAAGATTACGACGGTTTCATGCGCTTTCACATTAGATATCGCAGTTCCCGACTTGTAATGGTGAAAAACACAGCATCTCACTAAGTGACATTGTTTAATGCGGTTTTAGCGCGGTTCATATCTTAACCTAACCTAACCTTACCTAACCCAACCTAACCTAACCTAACCTAACCAAACCTTACCTAACATACCCTAACCTAACCTAACCTAACCTAACCAAACCTAACCTAACCTAACCTAACGTAACCTAACCTAACCTAACCTAACCTAACGACGGTTGCAAGCGCTTTCACATTAGATACCGCAGTTCCCGACTTGTAATGGTGAAAAACACTGCATCTCACTGAGTGACATTGTTTAATGCGGTTTTACGACGGTTGATATGTCAACCTAACCTAACATTCGCACTTGTATCTTAAGACGCTCAATTACGCTGTTTCGTTCCCAATTACGATATTTGCTTGACCTCACAGTTTCTCACCAACTTATTACAGTACAGATCGCTGTATCTCCCTAAATGACATCGTTCTTTAAGGTTTCACGATACTTGCATGCGCTTTAACGAGAATATCACAATAAAGCAGTTTCGCACTTGTAACGACACAAGACGCAGTATCTGGCTAGTTTATGCCATTTTGTGTGCTTTCACAATATTTCACCTATCGCAGTTTCGTACTCGCAATAAAACAACACTATCTCGTTAGATGACATCGTTTTTGCTGTTTTCACGACGCTACGTAGCTCAAACTCACCTAACCTTCGCACTTCTATCGTTAGAAAACGTTTTATTCGCTACTTTACAATGTTTTCTACAAGATTACGACGGTTTCATGCGCTTTCACATTAGATATCGCAGTTCCCGACTTGTAATGGTGAAAAACACAGCATCTCACTAAGTGACATTGTTTAATGCGGTTTTAGCGCGGTTCATATCTTAACCTAACCTAACCTAACCTAACCCAACCTAACCCAACTCCACCCAACCTAACCTAATCTAACCTAACCTAACCTAACCTAACCTAACGTAACCTAACCTAACCTAACCTAACCTAACATAACCTAACGACGTTTGCAAGCCATTTCACATTAGATATCGCAGTTCCCGACTTGTAATGGTGAAAAACACTGCATCTCACTAAGTGACATTGTTTAATGCGGTTTTACGACGGTTCATATCTTAACCTAACCTAACATTCGTACTTGTATTGAAAAACGCTCTAATACACTGTTTCGTTCACAATTACGATATTTGCATAACCTCACAGTTTTTCACCAACTTTTTGCAGTACAGAACGCTGTATCTCGCAAAATGGCATTGTTCTTTAAGGTTTCACGATGCTTGCATGCGCTTTAACGAGAATATCACAATATAGCAGTTTCGCACTTGTAACGGTAGAACACGCAGTATTTGGCTTGTTCATGCCGTTTTGTGTGCTTTCACAACATTTCACCTATCGCAGTTTAATACTCGCAATAAAACAACACTATCTCGTTAGATGACGTCGTTTTTGGTAGTTTCACGACGCTACCTAGCTTAAACTAACCTAACCTAACCTAACCTTCGCACTTCTATCGTTAGAAAACGTTTTACTCGCAACTTTACAATGTTTTCTACAAGATTACGACGGTTTCATGCGCTTTCACATTAGATATCGTAGTTGCCGACTTGTAATGTTGAAAAACACTACATCTCACTAAGTGACATTGTTTAATGCGGTTTTACGACGGTTGATATGTCAACCTAACCTAACATTCGCACTTGTATCTAAAGACGCTCAATTACACTGTTTCGTTCACAATTACGATATTTGCTTGACCTCACAGTTTCTCACCAACTTATTACAGTACAGAACGCTGTATCTCGCTAAATGACATCGTTCTTTAAGGTTTCACGATACTTGCATGCGCTTTAACGAGAATATCACAATAAAGCAGTTTCGCACTTGTAACGGCACAAGACGCAGTATCTGGCTAGTTCATGCCATTTTGTGTGCTTTCCCAATATTAAACCTATCGCAGTTTCGTACTCGCAATAAAACAACACTATCTCGTTAGATGACATCGTTTTTGGTGGTTTCACGACGCTACCTAGCTCAAACTAACCGAACCTTCGCACTTCTATCGTTAGAAAACGTTTTATTCGCTACTTTACACTGTTTTCTACAAGATTACGACGGTTTCATGCGCTTTCACATTAGATATCGCAGTTCCCGACTTGTAATGGTGAAAAACACAGCATCTCACTAAGTGACATTGTTTAATGCGGTTTTAGCGCGGTTCATATCTTAACCTAACCTAACCTTACCTAACCCAACCTAACCTAACCTAACCTAACCAAACCTTACCTAACATACCCTAACCTAACCTAACCTAACCTAACCAAACCTAACCTAACCTAACCTAACCTAACCTAACGACGGTTGCAAGCGCTTTCACATTAGATACCGCAGTTCCCGACTTGTAATGGTGAAAAACACTGCATCTCACTGAGTGACATTGTTTAATGCGGTTTTACGACGGTTCATATCTTAACCTAACCTAACATTCGCACTTGTATCCAAAGACGCTCAATTACACTGTTTCGTTCACAATTACGATATTTGCTTGACCTCACAGTTTCTCACCAACCTATTACAGTACAGAACGCTGTATCTCGCTAAATGACATCGTTCTTTAAGGTTTCACGATACTTGCATGCGCTTTAACGAGAATATCAAAATAAAGCAGTTTCGCACTTGTAAGGACACAAGACGCAGTATCTGGCTAGTTTATGCTATTTTGTGTGCTTTCACAATATTTCACCTATCGCAGTTTCGTACTCGCAATAAAACAACACTATCTCGTTAGATGACATCGTTTTTGGTGGTTTCACGACGCTACGTAGCTCAAACTAACCTAACCTTCGCACTTCTATCGTTAGAAAACGTTTTATTCGCTACTTTACAATGTTTTCTACAAGATTACGACGGTTTCATGCGCTTTCACATTAGATATCGCAGTTCCCGACTTGTAATGGTGAAAAACACAGCATCTCACTAAGTGACATTGTTTAATGCGGTTTTAGCGCGGTTCATATCTTAACCTAACCTAACCTAACCTAATTTAACCTAACCTAACCTTACCTAACCCAACCTAACCTAACCTAACCAAACCTTACCTAACATAACCTAACCTAACCTAACCTAACCTAACCAAACCTAACCTAACCTAACCTAACGTAACCTAACCTAACCTAACCTAACCTAACCTAACGACGTTTGCAAGAGCTTTCACATTAGATATCGCAGTTCCCGACTTGTAATGGTGAAAAACACAGCATCTCACTAAGTGACATTGTTTATTGCGGTTTTAGCGCGGTTCATATCTTAACCTAACCTAACCTAACCTAACCCAACCTAACCTAACCTAACCTAACGACGTTTGCAAGCGCTTTCACATTAGATATCGCAGTTCCCGACTTGTAATGGTGAAAAACACTGCATCTCACTAAGTGACATTGTTTAATGCGGTTTTAGCGCGGTTCATATCTTAACCTAACCTAACCTAACCTAACCTAACCCAACCTAACCTAACCTAACCTAACCTAACGACGTTTGCAAGCGCTTTCACATTAGATATCGCAGTTCCCGACTTGTAATGGTGAAAAACACTGCATCTCACTAAGTGACATTGTTTATTGCGGTTTTACGACGGTTCATATCTTAACCTAACCTAACATTCGTACTTGTATTGAAAAACGCTCTATTACACTGTTTCGTTCACAATTACGATATTTGCATAACCTCACAGTTTTTCACCAACTTATTGTAGTACAGAACGCTGTATCTCGCTAAATGACATCGTTCTTTAAGGTTTCACTATGCTTGCATGCGCTTTAACGAGAATATCACATTATAGCAGTTTCGCACTTGTAACGGTACAACACGCAGTATCTGGCTTGTTCAAGCCGTTTTGTGTACTTTCACAACATTTCACCTATTGCAGTTTCGTACATGCAATAAAACAACACTATCTCGTTAGATGACGTCCTTTTTGGTGGTCTCACGACGCTACATAGCTTAAACTAACATAACTCAAGCTAACCTTCCCACTTCTATCGTTAGAAAACGTTTTACTCGCAACTTTACAATGTTTTCTACAAGATTACGACGGTTTCATGCGCTTTCACATTAGATATCGTAGTTCCCGACTTGTAATGTTGAAAAACACTACATCTTACTAAGTGACATTGTTTAATGCGGTTTTACGACGGTTGACATCTCAACCTAACCTAACATTCATGAATCACCAACTCGCCCAATCGTCCACCTTGACTAACATTCGCACTTGTATCTAAAGACGCTCAATTACACTGTTTCGTTCACAATTACGATATTTGCTTGACCTCACAGTTTCTCACCAACTTATTACAGTACAGAACGCTGTATCTCGCTAAATGACATCGTTCTTTAAGGTTTCACGATACTTGCATGCGCTTTAACGAGAATATCACAATAAAGCAGTTTCGCACTTGTAACGGCACAAGACGCAGTATCTGGCTAGTTCATGCCATTTTGTGTGCTTTCCCAATATTTCACCTATCGCAGTTTCGTACTCGCAATAAAACAACACTATCTCGTTAGATGACATCGTTTTTGGTGGTTTCACGACGCTACCTAGCTCAAACTAACCGAACCTTCGCACTTCTATCGTTAGAAAACGTTTTATTCGCTACTTTACAATGTTTTCTACAAGATTACGACGGTTTCATGCGCTTTCACATTAGATCTCGCAGTTCCCGACTTGTAATGGTGAAAAACACAGCATCTCACTAAGTGACATTGTTTAATGCGGTTTTAGCGCGGTTCATATCTTAACCTATCCTAACCTTACCTAACCCAACCTAACCTAACCTAACCTAACCAAACCTTACCTAACATACCCTAACCTAACCTAACCTAACCTAACCTAACCAAACCTAACCTAACCTAACCTAACATAACGTAACCTAACCTAACCTAACCTAACCTAACCTGACGACGGTTGCAAGCGCTTTCACATTAGATATCGCAGTTCCCAACTTGTAAAGGTGAAAAACACTGCATCTCACTAAGTGACATTGTTTAATGCGGTTTTACGACGGTTCATACCTTAACCTAACGTAACCTAACCTAACCTAACCCAACCTAACCTAACATAACCTAACCTAACCTAACCTAACCAAACCTAACCTAACGTAACCTAACCTAACCTAACCTAACCTAACCTAACGACGTTTGCAAGCGCATTCACATTAGATATCGCAGTTCCCGACTTGTAATGGTGAAAAACACTGCATCTCACTAAGTGACATTGTTTAATGCGGTTTTACGACGGTTCATATCTTAACCTAACCTAACATTCGTACTTGTATTGAAAAACGCTCAATTACACTGTTTCGTTCACAATTACGATATTTGCATAACCTCACAGTTTTTCACCAACTTATTGCAGTACAGAACGCTGTATCTCGCTAAATGACATTGTTCTTTAAGGTTTCACGATGCTTGCATGCGCTTTAACGAGAATATCACAATATAGCAGTTTCGCACTTGTAACGGTAGAACACGCAGTATTTGGCTTGTTCATGCTGTTTTGTGTGCTTTCACAATATTTCACCTATCGCAGTTTAATACTCGCAATAAAACAACACTATCTCGTTAGATGACGTCGTTTTTGGTAGTTTCACGACGCTACCTAGCCTAAACTAACCTAACCTAACCTAACCTTCTCACTTCTATCGTTAGAAAACGTTTTACTCGCAACTTTACAATGTTTTCTACAAGATTACGACGGTTTCATGCGCTTTCACATTAGATATCGTAGTTCCCGACTTGTAATGTTGAAAAACACTACATCTGACTAAGTGACATTGTTTAATGCGGTTTTACGACGGTTGATATGTCAACCTAACCTAACATTCGCACTTGTATCTAAAGACGCTCAATTACACTGTTTCGTTCACAATTACGATATTTGCTTGACCTCACAGTTTCTCACCAACTTATTTCAGTACAGAACGCTGTATCTCGCTAAATGACATCGTTCTTTAAGGTTTCACGATGCTTGCATGCGCTTTAACGAGAATATCACAACATAGCAGTTTCGCACTTGTAACGGTACAACACGCAGTATTTGGCTTGTTCATGCCGTTTTGTGTGCTTTCACATTTCACCTATCGCAGTTTCGTACTCGCAATAAAACAACACTATCTCGTTAGATGACGTTGTTTTTGGTAGTTTCACGACGCTACCTAGCTTAAACTAACCTAACCTTCGTACTTCTATCGTTAGAAAACGTTTTACTCGCAACTTTACAATGTTTTCTACAAGATTACGACGGTTTCATGCGCTTTGACATTAGATATCGTAGTTCCCGACTTGTAATGTTGAAAAACACTACATCTCACTAAGTGACATTGTTTAATGCGGTTTTACGACGGTTGATATCTCAACCTAACCTAACATTCGCACTTGTATCTAAATACGCTCAATTACACTGTTTCGTTCACAATTACGATACTTGCATGACCTCACAGGTTTTCACCAACTTATTACAGTACAGAACGCTGTCTCGCTAAATGACATCATTCTTTCAGGTTTCACGATGCTTGCATGCGCTTTAACGAGAATATCACAACATGCAATTTTCGCACTTGTAACGGTACAACAAGCAGTATTTGGCTTGTTCATGACGTTTTGTGTGCTTTCACAACATTTCACCTATCGCAGTTTCGTACTCGCAATAAAACAACACTATCTCGTTAGATGACGTCGTTTTTGGTGGTTTCACGACGCTACCTAGCTTAAACTAACATAACTCAACCTAACACAACCTTCGGACTTCTATCGTTAGAAAACGTTTTAGTCGCTACTTTACATTGCTTTCTACAACAATACGACGGTTTCAAGCGCTTTCACATTAGATATCGCAGTTCCCAACTTGTAAAGGTGAAAAACACTGCATCTCACTAAGTGACATTGTTTAACGCGGTTTTACGACGGTTCATACCTTAACCTAACGTAACCTAACCTAACCTAACCTAACCTTACCTAACCTAACCTAACCTAACCCAACCCAACCCAACCTAACCTAACCTAACCTAACCTAAACTAACCTAACCCAACCTAACCTAACCTAACCTAACCCAACCTAACCTAACCTAACCTAACCTAACCTAACCTAACCCAACCTAACCTAACCTAACCTAACCTAACCCAACTCAACCCAACCTAACCTAATCTAACCTAACGTAACCTAACCTAACCTAACCTAACCTAACGTAACCTAACCTAACCTAACCTAACCTAACATAACCTAACGACGTTTGCAAGCGCTTTCACATTAGATATCGCAGTTCCCGACTTGTAATGGTGAAAAACACTGCATCTCACTAAGTGACATTGTTTAATGTGGTTTTACGGCGGTTCTTATCTTAACCTAACCTGACATTCACACTTGTATCTAAAAACGCTCTATTACACTGTTTTGTTCACAATTACGATATTTGCATAACCTCACAGTTTTTCACCAACTTATTGCAGTACAGAACGCTGTATCTCGCTAAATGACATTGTTCTTTAAGGTTTCACGATGCTTGCATGCGCTTTAACGAGAATATCACAATATAGCAGTTTCGCACTTGTAACGGTAGAACACGCAGTATTTGGCTTGTTCATGCCGTTTTGTGTGCTTTCACAACATTTCACCTATCGCAGTTTAATACTCGCAATAAAACAACACTATCTCGTTAGATGACGTCGTTTTTGGTAGTTTCACGACGCTACCTAGCTTAAACTAACCTAACCTAACCTAACCTTCGCACTTCTATCGTTAGAAAACGTTTTACTCGCAACTTTACAATGTTTTCTACAAGATTACGACGGTTTCATGCGCTTTCACATTAGATATCGTAGTTGCCAACTTGTAATGTTGAAAAACACTACATCTCACTAAGTGACATTGATTAATGCGGTTTTACGACGGTTGATATCTCAACCTAACCTAACATTCGCACTTGTATCTAAATACGCTCAATTACACTGTTTCGTTCACAATTACGATATTTGCTTGACCTCACAGTTTCTCACCAACTTATTACAGTACAGAACGCTGTATCTCGCTAAATGACATCGTTCTTTAAGGTTTCACGATACTTGCATGCGCTTTAACGAGAATATCACAATAAAGCAGTTTCGCACTTGTAACGGCACAAGACGCAGTATCTGGCTAGTTCATGCCGTTTTGTGTGCTTTCCCAATATTTCACCTATCGCAGTTTCGTACTCGCAATAAAACAACACTATCTCGTTAGATGACATCGTTTTTGGTGGTTTCACGACGCTACCTAGCTCAAACTAACCGAACCTTCGCACTTCTATCGTTAGAAAACGTTTTATTCGCTACTTTACAATGTTTTCTACAAGATTACGACGGTTTCATGCGCTTTCACATTAGATATCGCAGTTCCCGACTTGTAATGGTGAAAAACACAGCATCTCACTGACATTGTTTAATGCGGTTTTAGCGCGGTTCATAACCTAACCTAACCTAACCTAACCTAATTTAACCTAACCTAACCTTACCTAACCCAACCTAACCTAACCTAACCTAACCAAACCTTACCTAACATAACCTAACCTAACCTAACCTAACCTAACCAAACCTAACCTAACCTAACCTAACGTAACCTAACCTAACCTAACCTAACCTAGCCTAACCTAACCTAACGACGTTTGCAAGCGCTTTCACATTAGATATCGCAGTTCCCGACTTGTAATGGTGAAAAACACTGCATCTCACTAAGTGACATTGTTTAATGCGGTTTTACGACGGTTCATATCTTAACCTAACCTAACATTCGCACTTGTATTGAAAAACGCTCTATTACACTGTTTTGTTCAAAATTACGATATTTGCATAACCTCACAGTTTTTCACCAACTTATTGCAGTACAGAACGCTGTATCTCGCTAAATGACATCGTTCTTTAAGGTTTCACGATGCTTGCATGCGCTTTAACGAGAATATCACATTAAAGCAGTTTCGCACTTGTAACGGTACAACACGCAGTATCTGGCTTGTTCATGCCGTTTTGTGTACTTTCACAACAATTCACCTATTGCAGTTTCGTACATGCAAGAAAACAACACTATCTCGTTAGATGACGTCCTTTTTGGTGGTCTCACGACGCTACATAGCTTAAACTAACATAACTCAAGCTAACCTTCGCACTTCTATCGTTAGAAAACGTTTTACTCGCAACTTTACAATGTTTTCTACAAGATTGCGACGGTTTCATGCGCTTTCACATTAGATATCGTAGTTCCCGACTTGTTATGTTGAAAAACACTACATCTCACTAAGTGACATTGTTTAATGCGGTTTTATGACGGTTGATATCTCAACCTAACCTAACATTCGCACTTGTATCTAAATACGCTCAATTACACTGTTTCGTTCACAATTACGATATTTGCTTGACCTCACAGTTTCTCACCAACTTATTACAGTACAGAACGCTGTATCTCGCTAAATGACATCGTTCTTTAAGGTTTCACGATACTTGGATGCGCTTTAACGAGAATATCACAATAAAGCAGTTTCGCACTTGTAACGGCACAAGACGCAGTATCTGGCTAGTTCATGCCTTTTTGTGCGCTTTCCCAATATTTCACCTATCCCAGTTTCGTACTCGCAATAAAACAACACTATCTCGTTAGATGACATCGTTTTTGGTGGTTTCACGACGCTACCTAGCTCAAACTAACCTAACCTTCGCACTTCTATTGTTAGAAAACGTTTTATTCGCTACTTTACAATGTTTTCTACAAGATTACGACGGTTTCATGCGCTTTCACATTAGATATCGCAGTTCCCGACTTGTAATGGTGAAAAACACAGCATCTTACTAAGTGACATTGTTTAATGCGGTTTTAGCGCGGTTCATATCTTAACCTAACCTAACCTAACCTAACCCAACCTAACCCAACTCAACCCAACCTAACCTAATCTAACCTAACCTAACCTAACCTAACGTAACCTAACCTATCCTAACCTAACCTAACCTAACCTAACATAACCTAACGACGTTTGCAAGCGCTTTCACATTAGATATCGCAGTTCCCGACTTGTAATGGTGAAAAACACTGCATCTCACTAAGTGACATTGTTTAATGTGGTTTTACGACGGTTCATATCTTAACCTAACCTGACATTCGTACTTGTATTGAAAAACGCTCTATTACACTGTTTCGTTCACAATTACGATATTTGCATAACCTCACAGTTTTTCACCAACTTATTGCAGTACAGAACGCTGTATCTCGCTAAATGACATCGTTCTTTAAGGTTTCACGATGCTTGCATGCGCTTTAACGAAAATATCACATTACAGCAGTTTCGCACTTGTAACGGTACAACACGCAGTATCTGGCTTGTTCAAGCCGTTTTGTGTACTTTCACAACATTTCACCTAATGCAGTTTCGTACATGCAATAAAACAACACTATCTCGTTAAATGACGTCCTTTTTGGTGGTCTCACGACGCTACATAGCCTAAACTAACATAACTCAAGCTAACCTTCGCAATTATATCGTTAGAAAACGTTTTACTCGCAACTTTACAATGTTTTCTACAAGATTACGACGGTTTCATGCGCTTTCACATTAGATATCGTAGTTCCCGACTTGTAATGTTCAAAAACACTACATCTCACTAAGTGACATTGTTTAATGCGGTTTTACGACGGTTGATATGTCAACCTAACCTAACATTCGCACTTGTATCTAAAGACGCTCAATTACACTGTTTCGTTCACAATTACGATATTTGCTTGACCTCCTAGTTTCTCACCAACTTATTACAGTACAGAACGCTGTATCTCGCTAAATGACATCGTTCTTTAAGGTTTCACGATACTTGCATGCGCTTTACCGAGAATGTCACAACATAGCAGTTTCGCACTTGTAACGGTACAACACGCAGTATCTGGCTTGTTCAAGCCGTTTTGTGTACTTTCACAACATTTCACCTATTGCAGTTTCGTACATGCAATAAAACAACACTATCTCGTTAAATGACGTCCTTTTTAGTGGTCTCACGACGCTACATAGCCTAAACTAACATAACTCAAGCTAACCTTCGCAATTCTATCGTTAGAAAACGTTTTACTCGCAACTTTACAATGTTTTCTACAAGATTACGACGGTTTCATGCGCTTTCACATTAGATATCGTAGTTCCCGACTTGTAATGTTGAAAAACACTACATCTCACTAAGTGACATTGTTTAATGCGGTTTTACGACGGTTGATATGTCAACCTAACCTAACATTCGCACTTGTATCTAAAGACGCTCAATTACACTGTTTCGTTCACAATTACGATATTTGCTTGACCTCCTAGTTTCTCACCAACTTATTACAGTACAGAACGCTGTATCTCGCTAAATGACATCGTTCTTTAAGGTTTCACGATACTTGCATGCGCTTTACCGAGAATGTCACAACATAGCAGTTTCGCACTTGTAACGGTACAACACGCAGTATTTGGCTTGTTCATGCCGTTTTGTGTGCTTTCACAACATTTTACCTATCGCAGTTTCGTACTCGCAATTAAACAACACTATCTCGTTAGATGACGTCGTTTTTGGTGGTTTCACGACGCTACCTAGCTTAAACTAACATAACTCAACCTAACATAACCTTCGCACTTCTATCGTTAGAAAACGTTTTACTCGCTACTTTACATTGCTTTCTACAACATTACGACGGTTTCAAGCGCTTTCACATTAGATATCGCAGTTCCCAACTTGTAAAGTTGAAAAACACTGCATCTCACTAAGTGACATTGTTTAATGCGGTTTTACGACGGTTCATACCTTAACCTAACGTAACCTAACCTAACCTAACCCAACCTAACCTAACATAACCTAACCTAACCTAACCTAACGTAACCTAACCTAACCTAACCTAACCTAACCTAACGACGTTTGCAAGCGCTTTCACATTAGATATCGCAGTTCCCGACTTGTAATGGTGAAAAACACTGCATCTCACTAAGTGACATTGTTTAATGCGGTTTTACGACGGTTCATATCTTAGCCTAACCTAACATTCGTACTTGTATTGAAAAACGCTCTATTACACTGTTTCGTTCACAATTACGATATTTGCATAACCTCACAGTTTATCACCAACTTATTGCAGTACAGAACGCTGTATCTCGCTAAATGACATTGTTCTTTAAGGTTTCACGATGCTTGCATGCGCTTTAACGAGAATATCACAATATAGCAGTTTCGCACTTGTAACGGTAGAACACGCAGTATTTGGCTTGTTCATGCCGTTTTGTGTGCTTTCACAACATTTCACCTATCGCAGTTTAATACTCGCAATAAAACAACACTATCTCGTTAGATGACGTCGTTTTTGGTAGTTTCACGACGCTACCTAGCTTAAACTAACCTAACCTAACCTAACCTTCGCACTTCTATCGTTAGAAAATGTTTTACTCGCAACTTTACAATGTTTTCTACAAGATTACGACGGTTTCATACGCTTTCACATTAGATATCGCAGTTCCCCACTTTTAATGGTGAAAAACACTGCATCTCACTAAGTGACATTGTTTAATGCGGTTTTACGACGGTTCATACCTTAACCTAACGTAACCTAACCTAACCTAACCCAACCTAACCTAACATAACCTAACCTAACCTAACCTAACGTAACCTAACCTAACCTAACCTAACCTAACCTAACCTAACCTAACGACGTTTGCAAGCGCTTTCACATTAGATATCGCAGTTCCCGACTTGTAATGGTGAAAAACACTGCATCTCACTAAGTGACATTGTTTATTGCGGTTTTACGACGGTTCATATCTTAACCTAACCTAACATTCGTACTTGTATTGAAAAACGCTCTATTACACTGTTTCGTTCACAATTACGATATTTGCATAACCTCACAGTTTTTCACCAACTTATTGCAGTACAAAACGCTGTATCTCGCTAAATGACATTGTTCTTTAAGGTTTCACGATGCTTGCATGCCCTTTAACGAGAATATCACAATATAGCAGTTTCGCACTTGTAACGGTAGAACACGCAGTATTTGGCTTGTTCATGCCGTTTTGTGTGCTTTCACAACATTTCACCTATCGCAGTTTAATACTCGCAATGAAACAACACTATCTCGTTAGATGACGTCGTTTTTGGTAGTTTCACGACGCTACCTAGCTTAAACTAACCTAACCTAACCTAACCTTCGCACTTCTATCGTTAGAAAACGTTTTACTCGCAACTTTACAATGTTTTCTACAAGATTACGACGGTTTCATGCGCTTTCACATTAGATATCGTAGTTCCCGACTTGTAATGTTGAAAAACACTACATCTTACTAAGTGACATTGTTTAATGCGGTTTTACGACGGTTGATATGTCAACCTAACCTAACATTCGCACTTGTATCCAAAGACGCTCAATTACACTGTTTCGTTCACAATTACGATATTTGCTTGACCTCACAGTTTCTCACCAACTTATTACAGTACAGAACGCTGTATCTCGCTAAATGACATCGTTCTTTAAGGTTTCACGATACTTGCATGCGCTTTAACGAGAATATCACAATAAAGCAGTTTCGCACTTGTAACGACACAAGACGCAGTGTCTGGCTAGTTTATGCCATTTTCTGTGCTTTCACAATATTTCACCTATCGCAGTTTCGTACTCGCAATAAAACAACACTATCTCGTTAGATGACATCGTTTTTGGTGGTTTCACGACGCTACGTAGCTCAAACTAACCTAACCTTCGCACTTCTATCGTTAGAAAACGTTTTATTCGCTACTTTACAATGTTTTCTACAAGATTACGACGGTTTCATGCGCTTTCACATTAGATATCGCAGTTCCCGACTTGTAATGGTGAAAAACACAGCATCTCACTGACATTGTTTAATGCGGTTTTAGCGCGGTTCATATCTTAACCTAACCTAACCTAACCTAACCTAATTTAACCTAACCTAACCTTACCTAACCCAACCTAACCTAACCTAACCTAACCAAACCTTACCTGACATAACCTAACCTAACCTAACCTAACCTAACCAAACCTAACCTAACCTAACCTAACGTAACCTAACCTAACCTAACCTAACCTAGCCTAACCTAACCTAACGACGTTTGCAAGCGCTTTCACATTAGATATCGCAGTTCCCGACTTGTAATGGTGAAAAACACTGCATCTCACTAAGTGACATTGTTTAATGCGGTTTTACGACGGTTCATATCTTAACCTAACCTAACATTCGCACTTGTATTGAAAAACGCTCTATTACACTGTTTTGTTCAAAATTACGATATTTGCATAACCTCACAGTTTTTCACCAACTTATTGCAGTACAGAAAGCTGTATCTCGCTAAATGACATCGTTCTTTAAGGTTTCACGATGCTTGCATGCGCTTTAACGAGAATATCACATTAAAGCAGTTTCGCACTTGTAACGGTACAACACGCAGTATCTGGCTTGTTCATGCCGTTTTGTGTACTTTCACAACATTTCACCTATTGCAGTTTCGTACATGCAATAAAACAACACTATCTCGTTAGATGACGTCCTTTTTGGTGGTCTCACGACGCTACATAGCTTAAACTAACATAACTCAAGCTAACCTTCGCACTTCTATCGTTAGAAAACGTTTTACTCGCAACTTTACAATGTTTTCTACAAGATTACGACGGTTTCATGCGCTTTCACATTAGATATCGTAGTTCCCGACTTGTTATGTTGAAAAACACTACATCTCACTAAGTGACATTGTTTAATGCGGTTTTACGACGGTTGATATCTCAACCTAACCTAACATTCGCACTTGTATCTAAATACGCTCAATTACACTGTTTCGTTCACAATTACGATATTTGCTTGACCTCACAATTTCTCACCAACTTATTACAGTACAGAACGCTGTATCTCGCTAAATGACATCGTTCTTTAAGGTTTCACGATACTTGGATGCGCTTTAAC
Organism: Rhipicephalus microplus; assembly: GCF_043290135.1. NCBI lineage: Eukaryota > Metazoa > Arthropoda > Arachnida > Ixodida > Ixodidae > Rhipicephalus > Rhipicephalus microplus. The sequence continues at coordinate 1,562,545 of NW_027464619.1, forward strand.
GAGAATATCACAATAAAGCAGTTTCGCACTTGTAACGGCACAAGATGCAGTATCTGGCTAGTTCATGCCTTTTTGTGCGCTTTCCCAATATTTCACCTATCCCAGTTTCGTACTCGCAATAAAACAACACTATCTCGTTAGATGACATCGTTTTTGGTGGTTTCACGACGCTACCTAGCTCAAACTAACCTAACCTTCGCACTTCTATTGTTAGAAAACGTTTTATTCGCTACTTTACAATGTTTTCTACAAGATTACGACGGTTTCATGCGCTTTCACATTAGATATCGCAGTTCCCGACTTGTAATGGTGAAAAACACAGCATCTTACTAAGTTACATTGTTTAATGCGGTTTTAGCGCGGTTCATATCTTAACCTAACCTAACCTAACCTAACCCAACCCAACTCAACCCAACCTAACCTAATCTAACCTAACCTAACCTAACCTAACCTAACGTAACCTAACCTATCCTAACCTAACCTAACCTAACCTAACATAACCTAACGACGTTTGCAAGCGCTTTCACATTAGATATCGCAGTTCCCGACTTGTAATGGTGAAAAACACTGCATCTCACTAAGTGACATTGTTTAATGTGGTTTTACGACGGTTCATATCTTAACCTAACCTGACATTCGCTCTTGTATCTAAAAACGCTCTATTACACTGTTATGTTCACAATTACGATATTTGCATAACCTCACAGTTTTTCACCAACCTATTGCAGTACAGAACGCTGTATCTCGCTAAATGACATTGTTCTTTAAGGTTTCACGATGCTTGCATGCGCTTTAACGAGAATATCACAATATAGCAGTTTCGCACTTGTAACGGTAGAACACGCAGTATTTGGCTTGTTCATGCCGTTTTGTGTGCTTTCACGACATTTCACCTATCGCAGTTTAATACTCGCAATAAAACAACACTATCTCGTTAGATGACGTCGTTTTTGGTACTTTCACGACGCTACCTAGCTCAAACTAACCTAACCTAACCTAACCTTCGCACTTCTATCGTTAGAAAACGTTTTACTCGCAACTTTACAATGTTTTCTACAAGATTACGACGGTTTCATGCGCTTTCACATTAGATATCGTAGTTGCCGACTTGTAATGTTGAAAAACACTACATCTCACTAAGTGACATTGTTTAATGCGGTTTTACGACGGTTGATATGTCAACCTAACCTAACATTCGCACTTGTATCTAAAGACGCTCAATTACACTGTTTCGTTCACAATTACGATATTTGCATAACCTCACAGTTTTTCACCAACTTATTGCAGTACAGAACGCTGTATCTCGCTAAATGACATCGTTCTTTAAGGTTTCACGATGCTTGCATGCGCTTTAACGAGAATATCACATTATAGCAGTTTCGCACTTGTAACGGTACAACACGCAGTATCTGGCTTGTTCAAGCCGTTTTGTGTACTTTCACAACATTTCACCTATTGCAGTTTCGTACATGCAATAAAACAACACTATCTCGTTAAATGACGTCCTTTTTAGTGGTCTCACGACGCTACATAGCCTAAACTAACATAACTCAAGCTAACCTTCGCAATTCTATCGTTAGAAAACGTTTTACTCGCAACTTTACAATGTTTTCTACAAGATTACGACGGTTTCATGCGCTTTCACATTAGATATCGTAGTTCCCGACTTGTAATGTTGAAAAACACTACATCTCACTAAGTGACATTGTTTAATGCGGTTTTACGACGGTTGATATGTCAACCTAACCTAACATTCGCACTTGTATCTAAAGACGCTCAATTACACTGTTTCGTTCACAATTACGATATTTGCTTGACCTCCTAGTTTCTCACCAACTTATTACAGTACAGAACGCTGTATCTCGCTAAATGACATCGTTCTTTAAGGTTTCACGATACTTGCATGCGCTTTACCGAGAATGTCACAACATAGCAGTTTCGCACTTGTAACGGTACAACACGCAGTATTTGGCTTGTTCATGCCGTTTTGTGTGCTTTCACAACATTTTACCTATCGCAGTTTCGTACTCGCAATAAAACAACACTATCTCGTTAGATGACGTCGTTTTTGGTGGTTTCACGACGCTACCTAGCTTAAACTAACATAACTCAACCTAACATAACCTTCGCACTTCTATCGTTAGAAAACGTTTTACTCGCTACTTTACATTGCTTTCTACAACATTACGACGGTTTCAAGCGCTTTCACATTAGATATCGCAGTTCCCAACTTGTAAAGTTGAAAAACACTGCATCTCACTAAGTGACATTGTTTAATGCGGTTTTACGACGGTTCATACCTTAACCTAACGTAACCTAACCTAACCTAACCCAACCTAACCTAACATAACCTAACCTAACCTAACCTAACGTAACCTAACCTAACCTAACCTAACCTAACGACGTTTGCAAGCGCTTTCACATTAGATATCGCAGTTCCCGACTTGTAATGGTGAAAAACACTGCATCTCACTAAGTGACAATGCTTAATGCGGTTTTACGACGGTTCATATCTTAACCTAACCTAACATTCGTACTTGTATTGAAAAACGCTCTATTACACTGTTTCGTTCACAATTACGATATTTGCATAACCTCACAGTTTTTCACCAACTTATTGCAGTACAGAACGCTGTATCTCGCTAAATGACATTGTTCTTTAAGGTTTCACGATGCTTGCATGCGCTTTAACGAGAATATCACAATATAGCAGTTTCGCACTTGTAACGGTAGAACACGCAGTATTTGGCTTGTTCATGCCGTTTTGTGTGCTTTCACAACATTTCACCTATCGCAGTTTAATACTCGCAATAAAACAACACTATCTCGTTAGATGACGTCGTTTTTGGTAGTTTCACGACGCTACCTAGCTTAAACTAACCTAACCTAACCTAACCTTCGCACTTCTATCGTTAGAAAACGTTTTACTCGCAACTTTACAATGTTTTCTACAAGATTACGACGGTTTCATGCGCTTTCACATTAGATATCGCAGTTCCCCACTTTTAATGGTGAAAAACACTGCATCTCACTAAGTGACATTGTTTAATGCGGTTTTACGACGGTTGATATGTCAACCTAACCTAACATTCGCACTTGTATCCAAAGACGCTCAATTACACTGTTTCGTTCACAATTACGATATTTGCTTGACCTCACAGTTTCTCACCAACTTATTACAGTACAGAACGCTGTATCTCGCTAAATGACATCGTTCTTTAAGGTTTCACGATACTTGCATGCGCTTTAACGAGAATATCACAATAAAGCAGTTTCGCACTTGTAACGACACAAGACGCAGTATCTGGCTAGTTTATGCCATTTTGTGTGCTTTCACAATATTTCACCTATCGCAGTTTCGTACTCGCAATAAAACAACACTATCTCGTGAGATGACATCGTTTTTGGTGGTTTCACGACGCTACGTAGCTCAAACTAACCTAACCTTCGCACTTCTATCGTTAGAAAACGTTTTATTCGCTACTTTACAATGTTTCCTACAAGATTACGACGGTTTCATGCGCTTTCACATTAGATATCGCAGTTCCCGACTTGTAATGGTGAAAAACACAGCATCTCACTAAGTGACATTGTTTAATGCGGTTTTAGCGCTGTTCATATCTTAACCTAACCTAACCTAACCTAACCTAATTTAACCTAACCTAACCTTACCTTACCCAACCTAACCTAACCTAACCTAACCAAACCTTACCTAACATAACCTAACCTAACCTAACCTAACCAAACCTAACCTAACCTAACCTAACCTAACGTAACCTAACCTAACCTAACCTAACCTAACGACGTTTGCAAGCGCTTTCACATTAGATATCGCAGTTCCCGACTTGTATTGGTGAAAAACACAGCATCTCACTAAGTGACATTGTTTAATGCGGTTATAGCGCGGTTCATATCTTAACCTAACCTAACCTAACCTAACCTAACCCAACCTAACCTAACCTAACCTAACCTAACCTAACGACGTTTGCAAGCGCTTTCACAATAGATATCGCAGTTCCCGACTTGCAATGGTGAAAAACAATGCATCTCACTAAGTGACATTGTTTCATGCGGTTTTACGACGGTTCATATCTTAACCTAACCTAACATTCGTACTTGTATTGAAAAACGCTCTATTACACTGTTTCGTTCACAATTACGATATTTGCATAACCTCACAGTTTTTCACCAACTTATTGCAGTACAGAACGCTGTATCTCGCTAAATGACATCGTTCTTTAAGGTTTCACGATGCTTGCATGCGCTTTAACGAAAATATCACATTATAGCAGTTTCGCACTTGTAACGGTACAACACGCAGTATCTGGCTTGTTCAAGCCGTTTTGTGTACTTTCACAACATTTCACCTAATGCAGTTTCGTACATGCAATAAAACAACACTATCTCGTTAAATGACGTCCTTTTTGGTGGTATCACGACGCTACATAGCCTAAACTAACATAACTCAAGCTAACCTTCGCAATTATATCGTTAGAAAACGTTTTACTCGCAACTTTACAATGTTTTCTACAAGATTACGACGGTTTCATGCGCTTTCACATTAGATATTGTAGTTCCCGACTTGTAATGTTGAAAAACACTACATCTCACTAAGTGACATTGTTTAATGCGGTTTTACGACGGTTGATATGTCAACCTAACCTAACATTCGCACTTGTATCTAAAGACGCTCAATTACACTGTTTCGTTCACAATTACGATATTTGCTTGACCTCCTAGTTTCTCACCAACTTATTACAGTACAGAACGCTGTATCTCGCTAAATGACATCGTTCTTTAAGGTTTCACGATACTTGCATGCGCTTTACCGAGAATGTCACAACATAGCAGTTTCGCACTTGTAACGGTACAACACGCAGTATTTGGCTTGTTCATGCCGTTTTGTGTGCTTTCACAACATTTTACCTATCGCAGTTTCATACTCGCAATAAAACAACACTATCTCGTTAGATGACGTCGTTTTTGGTGGTTTCACGACGCTACCTAGCTTAAACTAACATAACTCAACCTAACATAACCTTCGCACTTCTATCGTTAGAAAACGTTTTACTCGCTACTTTGCTTTCTACAACATTACGACGGTTTCAAGCGCTTTCACATTAGATATCGCAGTTCCCAACTTGTAAAGGTGAAAAACACTGCATCTCACTAAGTGACATTGTTTAATGCGGTTTTACGACGGTTCATACCTTAACCTAACGTAACCTAACCTAACCTAACCCAACCTAACCTAACATAACCTAACCTAACCTAACCTAACCTAACGTAACCTAACCTAACCTAACCTAACCTAACCTAACTTAACCTAACGACGTTTGCAAGCGCTTTCACATTAGATATCGCAGTTCCCGACTTGTAATTGTGAAAAACACTGCATCTCACTAAGTGACATTGTTTAATGCGGTTTTACGACGGTTCATATCTTAACCTAACCTAACATTCGTACTTGTATTGAAAAACGCTCTATTACACTGTTTCGTTCACAATTACGATATTTGCATAACCTCAAAGTTTTTCACCAACTTATTGCAGTACAAAACGCTGTATCTCGCTAAATGACATTGTTCTTTAAGGTTTCACGATGCTTGCATGCGCTTTAACGAGAATATCACAATATAGCAGTTTCGCACTTGTAACGGTAGAACACGCAGTATTTGGCTTGTTCATGCCGTTTTGTGTGCTTTCACAACATTTCACCTATCGCAGTTTAATACTCGCAATAAAACAACACTATCTCGTTAGATGACGTCGTTTTTGGTAGTTTCACGACGCTACCTAGCTTAAACTAACCTAACCTAACCTAACCTTCGCACTTCTATCGTTAGAAAACGTTTTACTCGCAACTTTACAATGTTTTCTACAAGATTACGACGGTTTCATGCGCTTTCACATTAGATATCGTAGTTCCCGACTTGTAATGTTGAAAAACACTACATCTTACTAAGTGACATTGTTTAATGCGGTTTTACGACGGTTGATATGTCAACCTAACCTAACATTCGCACTTGTATCCAAAGACGCTCAATTACACTGTTTCGTTCACAATTACGATATTTGCTTGACCTCACAGTTTCTCACCAACTTATTACAATACAGAACGCTGTATCTCGCTAAATGACATCGTTCTTTAAGGTTTCACGATACTTGCATGCGCTTTAACGAGAATATCACAATAAAGCAGTTTCGCACTTGTAACGACACAAGACGCAGTATCTGGCTAGTTTATGCCATTTTGTGTGCTTTCACAATATTTCACCTATCGCAGTTTCGTACTCGCAATAAAACAACACTATCTCGTTAGATGACATCGTTTTTGGTGGTTTCACGACGCTACGTAGCTCAAACTAACCTAACCTTCGCACTTCTATCGTTAGAAAACGTTTTATTCGCTACTTTACAATGTTTTCTACAAGATTACGACGGTTTCATGCGCTTTCACATTAGATATCGCAGTTCCCGACTTGTAATGGTGAAAACCACAGCATCTCACTGACATTGTTTAATGCGGTTTTAGCGCGGTTCATATCTTAACCTAACCTAACCTAACCTAACCCAACCTAACCCAACTCAACCCAACCTAACCTAATCTAACCTAACCTAACCTAACCTAACCTAACGTAACCTAACCTAACCTATCCTAACCTAACCTAACCTAACCTAACATAACCTAACGACGTTTGCAAGCGCTTTCACATTAGATATCGCAGTTCCCGACTTGTAATGGTGAAAAACACTGCATCTCACTAAGTGACATTGTTTAATGTGGTTTTACGACGGTTCATATCTTAACCTAACCTGACATTCGCTCTTGTATCTAAAAACGCTCTATTACACTGTTATGTTCACAATTACGATATTTGCATAACCTCACAGTTTTTCACCAACTTATTGCAGTACAGAACGCTGTATCTCGCTAAATGACATTGTTCTTTAAGGTTTCACGATGCTTGCATGCGCTTTAACGAGAATATCACAATATAGCAGTTTCGCACTTGTAACGGTAGAACACGCAGTATTTGGCTTGTTCATGCCGTTTTGTGTGCTTTCACGACATTTCACCTATCGCAGTTTAATACTCGCAATAAAACAACACTATCTCGTTAGATGACGTCGTTTTTGGTAGTTTCACGACGCTACCTAGCTTAAACTAACCTAACCTAACCTAACCTTCGCACTTCTATCGTTAGAAAACGTTTTACTCGCAACTTTACAATGTTTTCTACAAGATTACGACGGTTTCATGCGCTTTCACATTAGATATCGTAGTTGCCGACTTGTAATGTTGAAAAACACTACATCTCACTAAGTGACATTGTTTAATGCGGTTTTACGACGGTTGATATGTCAACCTAACCTAACATTCGCACTTGTATCTAAAGACGCTCAATTACACTGTTTCGTTCACAATTACGATATTTGCATAACCTCACAGTTTTTCATCAACTTATTGCAGTACAGAACGCTGTATCTCGCTAAATGACATCGTTCTTTATGGTTTCACGATGCTTGCATGCGCTTTAACGAGAATATCACATTATAGCAGTTTCGCACTTGTAACGGTACAACACGCAGTATCTGGCTTGTTCAAGCCGTTTTGCGTACTTTCACAACATTTCACCTATTGCAGTTTCGTACATCCAATAAAACAACACTATCTCGTTAAATGACGTCCTTTTTAGTGGTCTCACGACGCTACATAGCCTAAACTAACATAACTCAAGCTAACCTTCGCAATTCTATCGTTAGAAAACGTTTTACTCGCAACTTTACAATGTTTTCTACAAGATTACGACGGTTTCATGCGCTTTCACATTAGATATCGTAGTTCCCGACTTGTAATGTTGAAAAACACTACATCTCACTAAGTGACATTGTTTAATGCGGTTTTACGACGGTTGATATGTCAACCTAACCTAACATTCGCACTTGTATCTAAAGACGCTCAATTACACTGTTTCGTTCACAATTACGATATTTGCTTGACCTCCTAGTTTCTCACCAACTTATTACAGTACAGAACGCTGTATCTCGCTAAATGACATCGTTCTTTAAGGTTTCACGATACTTGCATGCGCTTTACCGAGAATGTCACAACATAGCAGTTTCGCACTTGTAACGGTACAACACGCAGTATTTGGCTTGTTCATGCCGTTTTGTGTGCTTTCACAACATTTTACCTATCGCAGTTTCGTACTCGCAATAAAACAACACTATCTCGTTAGATGACGTCGTTTTTCGTGGTTTCACGACGCTACCTAGCTTAAACTAACATAACTCAACCTAACATAACCTTCGCACTTCTATCGTTAGAAAACGTTTTACTCGCTACTTTACATTGCTTTCTACAACATTACGACGGTTTCAAGCGCTTTCACATTAGATATCGCAGTTCCCAACTTGTAAAGTTGAAAAACACTGCATCTCACTAAGTGACATTGTTTATTGCGGTTTTACGACGGTTCATATCTTAACCTAACCTAACATTCGTACTTGTATTGAAAAACGCTCTATTACACTGTTTCGTTCACAATTACGATATTTGCATAACCTCAAAGTTTTTCACCAACTTATTGCAGTACAAAACGCTGTATCTCGCTAAATGACATTGTTCTTTAAGGTTTCACGATGCTTGCATGCGCTTTAACGAGAATATCACAATATAGCAGTTTCGCACTTGTAACGGTAGAACACGCAGTATTTGGCTTGTTCATGCCGTTTTGTGTGCTTTCACAACATTTCACCTATCGCAGTTTAATACTCGCAATAAAACAACACTATCTCGTTAGATGACGTCGTTTTTGGTAGTTTCACGACGCTACCTAGCTTAAACTAACCTAACCTAACCTAACCTTCGCACTTCTATCGTTAGAAAACGTTTTACTCGCAACTTTACAATGTTTTCTACAAGATTACGACGGTTTCATGCGCTTTCACATTAGATATCGTAGTTCCCGACTTGTAATGTTGAAAAACACTACATCTTACTAAGTGACATTGTTTAATGCGGTTTTACGACGGTTGATATGTCAACCTAACCTAACATTCGCACTTGTATCCAAAGACGCTCAATTACACTGTTTCGTTCACAATTACGATATTTGCTTGACCTCACAGTTTCTCACCAACTTATTACAGTACAGAACGCTGTATCTCGCTAAATGACATCGTTCTTTAAGGTTTCACGATACTTGCATGCGCTTTAACGAGAATATCACAATAAAGCAGTTTCGCACTTGTAACGACACAAGACGCAGTATCTGGCTAGTTTATGCCATTTTGTGTGCTTTCACAATATTTCACCTATCGCAGTTTCGTACTCGCAATAAAACAACACTATCTCGTTAGATGACATCGTTTTTGGTGGTTTCACGACGCTACGTAGCTCAAACTAACCTAACCTTCGCACTTCTATCGTTAGAAAACGTTTTATTCGCTACTTTACAATGTTTTCTACAAGATTACGACGGTTTCATGCGCTTTCACATTAGATATCGCAGTTCCCGACTTGTAATGGTGAAAAACACAGCATCTCACTGACATTGTTTAATGCGGTTTTAGCGCGGTTCATATCTTAACCTAACCTAACCTAACCTAACCTAATTTAACCTAACCTAACCTTACCTAACCCAACCTAACCTAACCTAACCTAACCAAACCTTACCTAACATAACCTAACCTAACCTAACCTAACCTAACCAAACCTAACCTAACCTAACCTAACGTAACCTAACCTAACCTAACCTAGCCTAACCTAACCTAACGACGTTTGCAAGCGCTTTCACATTAGATATCGCAGTTCCCGACTTGTAATGGTGAAAAACACTGCATCTCACTAAGTGACATTGTTTAATGCGGTTTTACGACGGTTCATATCTTAACCTAACCTAACATTCGCACTTGTATTGAAAAACGCTCTATTACACTGTTTTGTTCAAAATTACGATATTTGCATAACCTCACAGTTTTTCACCAACTTATTGCAGTACAGAACGCTGTATCTCGCTAAATGACATCGTTCTTTAAGGTTTCACGATGCTTGCATGCGCTTTAACGAGAATATCACATTAAAGCAGTTTTGCACTTGTAACGGTACAACACGCAGTATCTGGCTTGTTCATGCCGTTTTGTGTACTTTCACAACATTTCACCTATTGCAGTTTCGTACATGCAATAAAACAACACTATCTCGTTAGATGACGTCCTTTTTGGTGGTCTCACGACGCTACATAGCTTAAACTAACATAACTCAAGCTAACCTTCGCACTTCTATCGTTAGAAAACGTTTTACTCGCAACTTTACAATGTTTTCTACAAGATTACGACGGTTTCATGCGCTTTCACATTAGATATCGTAGTTCCCGACTTGTTATGTTGAAAAACACTACATCTCACTAAGTGACATTGTTTAATGCGGTTTTACGACGGTTGATATCTCAACCTAACCTAACATTCGCACTTGTATCTAAATACGCTCAATTACACTGTTTCGTTCACAATTACGATATTTGCTTGACCTCACAGTTTCTCACCAACTTATTACAGTACAGAACGCTGTATCTCGCTAAATGACATCGTTCTTTAAGGTTTCACGATACTTGGATGCGCTTTAACGAGAATATCACAATAAAGCAGTTTCGCACTTGTAACGGCACAAGACGCAGTATCTGGCTAGTTCATGCCTTTTTGTGCGCTTTCCCAATATTTCACCTATCCCAGTTTCTTACTCGCAATAAAACAACACTATCTCGTTAGATGACATCGTTTTTGGTGGTTTCACGACGCTACCTAGCTCAAACTAACCTAACCTTCGCACTTCTATTGTTAGAAAACGTTTTATTCGCTACTTTACAATGTTTTCTACAAGATTACGACGGTTTCATGCGCTTTCACATTAGATATCGCAGTTCCCGACTTGTAATGGTGAAAAACACAGCATCTTACTAAGTGACATTGTTTAATGCGGTTTTAGCGCGGTTCATATCTTAACCTAACCTAACCTAACCTAACCCAACCTAACCCAACTCAACCCAACCTAACCTAATCTAACCTAACCTAACCTAACCTAACGTAACCTAACCTAACCTATCCTAACCTAACCTAACCTAACCTAACATAACCTAACGACGTTTGCAAGCGCTTTCACATTAGATATCGCAGTTCCCGACTTGTAATGGTGAAAAACACTGCATCTCACTAAGTGACATTGTTTAATGTGGTTTTACGACGGTTCATATCTTAACCTAACCTGACATTCGCTCTTGTATCTAAAAACGCTCTATTACACTGTTATGTTCACAATTACGATATTTGCATAACCTCACAGTTTTTCACCAACTTATTGCAGTACAGAACGCTGTATCTCGCTAAATGACATTGTTCTTTAAGGTTTCACGATGCTTGCATGCGCTTTAACGAGAATATCACAATATAGCAGTTTCGCACTTGTAACGGTAGAACACGCAGTATTTGGCTTGTTCATGCCGTTTTGTGTGCTTTCACGACATTTCACCTATCGCAGTTTAATACTCGCAATAAAACAACACTATCTCGTTAGATGACGTCGTTTTTGGTAGTTTCACGACGCTACCTAGCTTAAACTAACCTAACCTAACCTAACCTTCGCACTTCTATCGTTAGAAAACGTTTTACTCGCAACTTTACAATGTTTTCTACAAGATTACGACGGTTTCATGCGCTTTCACATTAGATATCGTAGTTGCCGACTTGTAATGTTGAAAAACACTACATCTCACTAAGTGACATTGTTTAATGCGGTTTTACGACGGTTGATATGTCAACCTAACCTAACATTCGCACTTGTATCTAAAGACGCTCAATTACACTGTTTCGTTCACAATTACGATATTTGCATAACCTCACAGTTTTTCATCAACTTATTGCAGTACAGAACGCTGTATCTCGCTAAATGACATCGTTCTTTATGGTTTCACGATGCTTGCATGCGCTTTAACGAGAATATCACATTATAGCAGTTTCGCACTTGTAACGGTACAACACGCAGTATCTGGCTTGTTCAAGCCGTTTTGCGTACTTTCACAACATTTCACCTATTGCAGTTTCGTACATCCAATAAAACAACACTATCTCGTTAAATGACGTCCTTTTTAGTGGTCTCACGACGCTACATAGCCTAAACTAACATAACTCAAGCTAACCTTCGCAATTCTATCGTTAGAAAACGTTTTACTCGCAACTTTACAATGTTTTCTACAAGATTACGACGGTTTCATGCGCTTTCACATTAGATATTGTAGTTCCCGACTTGTAATGTTGAAAAACACTACATCTCACTAAGTGACATTGTTTAATGCGGTTTTACGACGGTTGATATGTCAACCTAACCTAACATTCGCACTTGTATCTAAAGACGCTCAATTACACTGTTTCGTTCACAATTACGATATTTGCTTGACCTCCTAGTTTCTCACCAACTTATTACAGTACAGAACGCTGTATCTCGCTAAATGACATCGTTCTTTAAGGTTTCACGATACTTGCATGCGCTTTACCGAGAATGTCACAACATAGCAGTTTCGCACTTGTAACGGTACAACACGCAGTATTTGGCTTGTTCATGCCGTTTTGTGTGCTTTCACAACATTTTACCTATCGCAGTTTCGTACTCGCAATAAAACAACACTATCTCGTTAGATGACGTCGTTTTTCGTGGTTTCACGACGCTACCTAGCTTAAACTAACATAACTCAACCTAACATAACCTTCGCACTTCTATCGTTAGAAAACGTTTTACTCGCTACTTTACATTGCTTTCTACAACATTACGACGGTTTCAAGCGCTTTCACATTAGATATCGCAGTTCCCAACTTGTAAAGTTGAAAAACACTGCATCTCACTAAGTGACATTGTTTAATGCGGTTTTACGACGGTTCATACCTTAACCTAACGTAACCTAACCTAACCTAACCCAACCTAACCTAACATAACCTAACCTAACGACGTTTGCAAGCGCTTTCACATTAGATATCGCAGTTCCCGACTTGTAATGGTGAAAAACACTGCATCTCACTAAGTGACATTGTTTAATGCGGTTTTACGACGGTTCATATCTTAACCTAACCTAACATTCGTACTTGTATTGAAAAACGCTCTATTACACTGTTTCGTTCACAATTACGATATTTGCATAACCTCACAGTTTTTCACCAACTTATTGCAGTACAGAACGCTGTATCTCGCTAAATGACATTGTTCTTTAAGGTTTCACGATGCTTGCATGCGCTTTAACGAGAATATCACAATATAGCAGTTTCGCACTTGTAACGGTAGAACACGCAGTATTTGGCTTGTTCATGCCGTTTTGTGTGCTTTCACAACATTTCACCTATCGCAGTTTAATACTCGCAATAAAACAACACTATCTCGTTAGATGACGTCGTTTTTGGTAGTTTCACGACGCTACCTAGCTTAAACTAACCTAACCTAACCTAACCTTCGCACTTCTATCGTTAGAAAACGTTTTACTCGCAACTTTACAATGTTTTCTACAAGATTACGACGGTTTCATGCGCTTTCACATTAGATATCGCAGTTCCCCACTTTTAATGGTGAAAAACACTGCATCTCACTAAGTGACATTGTTTAATGCGGTTTTACGACGGTTGATATGTCAACCTAACCTAACATTCGCACTTGTATCCAAAGACGCTCAATTACACTGTTTCGTTCACAATTACGATATTTGCTTGACCTCACAGTTTCTCACCAACTTATTACAGTACAGAACGCTGTATCTCGCTAAATGACATCGTTCTTTAAGGTTTCACGATACTTGCATGCGCTTTAACGAGAATATCACAATAAAGCAGTTTCGCACTTGTAACGGCACAAGACGCAGTATCTGGCTAGTTTATGCCATTTTGTGTGCTTTCACAATATTTCACCTATCGCAGTTTCGTACTCGCAATAAAACAACACTATCTCGTGAGATGACATCGTTTTTGGTGGTTTCACGACGCTACGTAGCTCAAACTAACCTAACCTTCGCACTTCTATCGTTAGAAAACGTTTTATTCGCTACTTTACAATGTTTCCTACAAGATTACGACGGTTTCATGCGCTTTCACATTAGATATCGCAGTTCCCGACTTGTAATGGTGAAAAACACAGCATCTCACTAAGTGACATTGTTTAATGCGGTTTTAGCGCGGTTCATATCTTAACCTAACCTAACCTAACCTAACCTAATTTAACCTAACCTAACCTTACCTAACCCAACCTAACCTAATCTAACCTAACCAAACCTTACCTAACATAACCTAACCTAACCTAACCTAACCTAACCAAACCTAACCTAACCTAACCTAACGTAACCTAACCTAACCTAACCTAACCTAACCTAACCTAACGACGTTTGCAAGCGCTTTCACATTAGATATCGCAGTTCCCGACTTGTAATGGTGAAAAACACTGCATCTCACTAAGTGACATTGTTTAATGCGGTTTTACGACGGTTCATATCTTAACCTAACCTAACATTCGCACTTGTATTGAAAAACGCTCTATTACACTGTTTTGTTCAAAATTACGATATTTGCATAACCTCACAGTTTTTCACCAACTTATTGCAGTACAGAACGCTGTATCTCGCTAAATGACATCGTTCTTTAAGGTTTCACGATGCTTGCATGCGCTTTAACGAGAATATCACATTATAGCAGTTTCGCACTTGTAACGGTACAACACGCAGTATCTGGCTTGTTCATGCCGTTTTGTGTACTTTCACAACATTTCACCTATTGCAGTTTCGTACATGCAATAAAACAACACTATCTCGTTAGATGACGTCCTTTTTGGTGGTCTCACGACGCTACATAGCTTAAACTAACATAACTCAAGCTAACCTTCGCACTTCTATCGTTAGAAAACGTTTTACTCGCAACTTTACAATGTTTTCTACAAGATTACGACGGTTTCATGCGCTTTCACATTAGATATCGTAGTTCCCGACTTGTTATGTTGAAAAACACTGCATCTCACTAAGTGACATTGTTTAATGCGGTTTTACGACGGTTGATATCTCAACCTAACCTAACATTCGCACTTGTATCTAAATACGCTCAATTACACTGTTTCGTTCACAATTACGATATTTGCTTGACCTCACAGTTTCTCACCAACTTATTACAGTACAGAACGCTGTATCTCGCTAAATGACATCGTTCTTTAAGGTTTCACGATACTTGGATGCGCTTTAACGAGAATATCACAATAAAGCAGTTTCGCACTTGTAACGGCACAAGACGCAGTATCTGGCTAGTTCATGCCTTTTTGTGCGCTTTCCCAATATTTCACCTATCCCAGTTTCTTACTCGCAATAAAACAACACTATCTCGTTAGATGACATCGTTTTTGGTGGTTTCACGACGCTACCTAGCTCAAACTAACCTAACCTTCGCACTTCTATTGTTAGAAAACGTTTTATTCGCTACTTTACAATGTTTTCTACAAGATTACGACGGTTTCATGCGCTTTCACATTAGATATCGCAGTTCCCGACTTGTAATGGTGAAAAACACAGCATCTTACTAAGTGACATTGTTTAATGCGGTTTTAGCGCGGTTCATATCTTAACCTAACCTAACCTAACCTAACCCAACCTAACCCAACTCAACCCAACCTAACCTAATCTAACCTAACCTAACCTAACCTAACGTAACCTAACCTAACCTATCCTAACCTAACCTAACCTAACCTAACATAACCTAACGACGTTTGCAAGCGCTTTCACATTAGATATCGCAGTTCCCGACTTGTAATGGTGAAAAACACTGCATCTCACTAAGTGACATTGTTTAATGTGGTTTTACGACGGTTCATATCTTAACCTAACCTGACATTCGCTCTTGTATCTAAAAACGCTCTATTACACTGTTATGTTCACAATTACGATATTTGCATAACCTCACAGTTTTTCACCAACTTATTGCAGTACAGAACGCTGTATCTCGCTAAATGACATTGTTCTTTAAGGTTTCACGATGCTTGCATGCGCTTTAACGAGAATATCACAATATAGCAGTTTCGCACTTGTAACGGTAGAACACGCAGTATTTGGCTTGTTCATGCCGTTTTGTGTGCTTTCACGACATTTCACCTATCGCAGTTTAATACTCGCAATAAAACAACACTATCTCGTTAGATGACGTCGTTTTTGGTAGTTTCACGACGCTACCTAGCTTAAACTAACCTAACCTAACCTAACCTTCGCACTTCTATCGTTAGAAAACGTTTTACTCGCAACTTTACAATGTTTTCTACAAGATTACGACGGTTTCATGCGCTTTCACATTAGATATCGTAGTTGCCGACTTGTAATGTTGAAAAACACTACATCTCACTAAGTGACATTGTTTAATGCGGTTTTACGACGGTTGATATGTCAACCTAACCTAACATTCGCACTTGTATCTAAAGACGCTCAATTACACTGTTTCGTTCACAATTACGATATTTGCATAACCTCACAGTTTTTCATCAACTTATTGCAGTACAGAACGCTGTATCTCGCTAAATGACATCGTTCTTTATGGTTTCACGATGCTTGCATGCGCTTTAACGAGAATATCACATTATAGCAGTTTCGCACTTGTAACGGTACAACACGCAGTATCTGGCTTGTTCAAGCCGTTTTGCGTACTTTCACAACATTTCACCTATTGCAGTTTCGTACATCCAATAAAACAACACTATCTCGTTAAATGACGTCCTTTTTAGTGGTCTCACGACGCTACATAGCCTAAACTAACATAACTCAAGCTAACCTTCGCAATTCTATCGTTAGAAAACGTTTTACTCGCAACTTTACAATGTTTTCTACAAGATTACGACGGTTTCATGCGCTTTCACATTAGATATTGTAGTTCCCGACTTGTAATGTTGAAAAACACTACATCTCACTAAGTGACATTGTTTAATGCGGTTTTACGACGGTTGATATGTCAACCTAACCTAACATTCGCACTTGTATCTAAAGACGCTCAATTACACTGTTTCGTTCACAATTACGATATTTGCTTGACCTCCTAGTTTCTCACCAACTTATTACAGTACAGAACGCTGTATCTCGCTAAATGACATCGTTCTTTAAGGTTTCACGATACTTGCATGCGCTTTACCGAGAATGTCACAACATAGCAGTTTCGCACTTGTAACGGTACAACACGCAGTATTTGGCTTGTTCATGCCGTTTTGTGTGCTTTCACAACATTTTACCTATCGCAGTTTCGTACTCGCAATAAAACAACACTATCTCGTTAGATGACGTCGTTTTTCGTGGTTTCACGACGCTACCTAGCTTAAACTAACATAACTCAACCTAACATAACCTTCGCACTTCTATCGTTAGAAAACGTTTTACTCGCTACTTTACATTGCTTTCTACAACATTACGACGGTTTCAAGCGCTTTCACATTAGATATCGCAGTTCCCAACTTGTAAAGTTGAAAAACACTGCATCTCACTAAGTGACATTGTTTAATGCGGTTTTACGACGGTTCATACCTTAACCTAACGTAACCTAACCTAACCTAACCCAACCTAACCTAACATAACCTAACCTAACGACGTTTGCAAGCGCTTTCACATTAGATATCGCAGTTCCCGACTTGTAATGGTGAAAAACACTGCATCTCACTAAGTGACATTGTTTAATGCGGTTTTACGACGGTTCATATCTTAACCTAACCTAACATTCGTACTTGTATTGAAAAACGCTCTATTACACTGTTTCGTTCACAATTACGATATTTGCATAACCTCACAGTTTTTCACCAACTTATTGCAGTACAGAACGCTGTATCTCGCTAAATGACATTGTTCTTTAAGGTTTCACGATGCTTGCATGCGCTTTAACGAGAATATCACAATATAGCAGTTTCGCACTTGTAACGGTAGAACACGCAGTATTTGGCTTGTTCATGCCGTTTTGTGTGCTTTCACAACATTTCACCTATCGCAGTTTAATACTCGCAATAAAACAACACTATCTCGTTAGATGACGTCGTTTTTGGTAGTTTCACGACGCTACCTAGCTTAAACTAACCTAACCTAACCTAACCTTCGCACTTCTATCGTTAGAAAACGTTTTACTCGCAACTTTACAATGTTTTCTACAAGATTACGACGGTTTCATGCGCTTTCACATTAGATATCGCAGTTCCCCACTTTTAATGGTGAAAAACACTGCATCTCACTAAGTGACATTGTTTAATGCGGTTTTACGACGGTTGATATGTCAACCTAACCTAACATTCGCACTTGTATCCAAAGACGCTCAATTACACTGTTTCGTTCACAATTACGATATTTGCTTGACCTCACAGTTTCTCACCAACTTATTACAGTACAGAACGCTGTATCTCGCTAAATGACATCGTTCTTTAAGGTTTCACGATACTTGCATGCGCTTTAACGAGAATATCACAATAAAGCAGTTTCGCACTTGTAACGGCACAAGACGCAGTATCTGGCTAGTTTATGCCATTTTGTGTGCTTTCACAATATTTCACCTATCGCAGTTTCGTACTCGCAATAAAACAACACTATCTCGTGAGATGACATCGTTTTTGGTGGTTTCACGACGCTACGTAGCTCAAACTAACCTAACCTTCGCACTTCTATCGTTAGAAAACGTTTTATTCGCTACTTTACAATGTTTCCTACAAGATTACGACGGTTTCATGCGCTTTCACATTAGATATCGCAGTTCCCGACTTGTAATGGTGAAAAACACAGCATCTCACTAAGTGACATTGTTTAATGCGGTTTTAGCGCGGTTCATATCTTAACCTAACCTAACCTAACCTAACCTAATTTAACCTAACCTAACCTTACCTAACCCAACCTAACCTAATCTAACCTAACCAAACCTTACCTAACATAACCTAACCTAACCTAACCTAACCTAACCAAACCTAACCTAACCTAACCTAACGTAACCTAACCTAACCTAACCTAACCTAACCTAACCTAACGACGTTTGCAAGCGCTTTCACATTAGATATCGCAGTTCCCGACTTGTAATGGTGAAAAACACTGCATCTCACTAAGTGACATTGTTTAATGCGGTTTTACGACGGTTCATATCTTAACCTAACCTAACATTCGCACTTGTATTGAAAAACGCTCTATTACACTGTTTTGTTCAAAATTACGATATTTGCATAACCTCACAGTTTTTCACCAACTTATTGCAGTACAGAACGCTGTATCTCGCTAAATGACATCGTTCTTTAAGGTTTCACGATGCTTGCATGCGCTTTAACGAGAATATCACATTATAGCAGTTTCGCACTTGTAACGGTACAACACGCAGTATCTGGCTTGTTCATGCCGTTTTGTGTACTTTCACAACATTTCACCTATTGCAGTTTCGTACATGCAATAAAACAACACTATCTCGTTAGATGACGTCCTTTTTGGTGGTCTCACGACGCTACATAGCTTAAACTAACATAACTCAAGCTAACCTTCGCACTTCTATCGTTAGAAAACGTTTTACTCGCAACTTTACAATGTTTTCTACAAGATTACGACGGTTTCATGCGCTTTCACATTAGATATCGTAGTTCCCGACTTGTTATGTTGAAAAACACTGCATCTCACTAAGTGACATTGTTTAATGCGGTTTTACGACGGTTGATATCTCAACCTAACCTAACATTCGCACTTGTATCTAAATACGCTCAATTACACTGTTTCGTTCACAATTACGATATTTGCTTGACCTCACAGTTTCTCACCAACTTATTACAGTACAGAACGCTGTATCTCGCTAAATGACATCGTTCTTTAAGGTTTCACGATACTTGCATGCGCTTTAACGAGAATATCACAATAAAGCAGTTTCGCACTTGTAACGGCACAAGACGCAGTATCTGGCTAGTTCATGCCTTTTTGTGCGCTTTCCCAATATTTCACCTATCCCAGTTTTGTACTCGCAATAAAACAACACTATCTCGTTAGATGACATCGTTTTTGGTGGTTTCACGACGCTACCTAGCTCAAACTAACCTAACCTTCGCACTTCTATTGTTAGAAAACGTTTTATTCGCTACTTTACAATGTTTTCTACAAGATTACGACGGTTTCATGCGCTTTCACATTAGATATCGCAGTTCTCGACTTGTAATGGTGAAAAACACAGCATGTTACTAAGTGACATTGTTTAATGCGGTTTTAGCGCGGTTCATATCTTAACCTAACCTAACCTAACCTAACCCAACCTAACCCAACTCAACCCAACCTAACCTAATCTAACCTAACCTAACCTAACCTAACCTAACCTAACATAACCTAACGACGTTTGCAAGCGCTTTCACATTAAATATCGCAGTTCCCGACTTGTAATGGTGAAAAACACTGCATCTCACTAAGTGACATTGTTTAATGTGGTTTTACGACGGTTCATATCTTAACCTAACCTGACATTCGCACTTGTATCTAAAAACGCTCTATTACACTGTTATGTTCACAATTACGATATTTGCATAACCTCACAGTTTTTCACCAACTTATTGCAGTACAGAACGCTGTATCTCGCTAAATGACATTGTTCTTTAAGGTTTCACGATGCTTGCATGCGCTTTAACGAGAATATCACAATATAGCAGTTTCGCACTTGTAACAGTAGAACACGCAGTATTTGGCTTGTTCATGCCGTTTTGTGTGCTTTCATGACATTTCACCTATCGCAGTTTAATACTCGCAATAAAACAACACTATCTCGTTAGATGACGTCGTTTTTGGTAGTTTCACGACGCTACCTAGCTTAAACTAACCTAACCTAACCTAACCTTCGCACTTCTATCGTTAGAAAACGTTTTACTCGCAACTTTACAATGTTTTCTACAAGATTACGACGGTTTCATGCGCTTTCACATTAGATATCGTAGTTGCCGACTTGTAATGTTGAAAACCACTACATCTCACTAAGTGACATTGTTTAATGCGGTTTTACGACGGTTGATATGTCAACCTAACCTAACATTCGCACTTGTATCTAAAGACGCTCAATTACACTGTTTCGTTCACAATTACGATATTTGCTTGACCTCACAGTTTCTCGCCAACTTATTACAGTACAGAACGCTGTATCTCGCTAAATGACATCGTTCTTTAAGGTTTCACGATACTTGCATGCGCTTTAACGAGAATATCACAATAAAGCAGTTTCGCACTTGTAACGGCACAAGACGCAGTATCTGGCTAGTTCATGCCATTTTGTGTGCTTTCCCAATATTAAACCTATCGCAGTTTCGTACTCGCAATAAAACAACACTATCTCGTTAGATGACATCGTTTTTGGTGGTTTCACGACGCTACCTAGCTCAAACTAACCGAACCTTCGCACTTCTATCGTTAGAAAACGTTTTATTCGCTACTTTACACTGTTTTCTACAAGATTACGACGGTTTCATGCGCTTTCACATTAGATATCGCAGTTCCCGACTTGTAATGGTGAAAAACACAGCATCTCACTAAGTGACATTGTTTAATGCGGTTTTAGCGCGGTTCATATCTTAACCTAACCTAACCTTACCTAACCCAACCTAACCTAACCTAACCTAACCAAACCTTACCTAACATACCCTAACCTAACCTAACCTAACCTAACCTAACCAAACCTAACCTAACCTAACCTAACGTAACCTAACCTAACCTAACCTAACCTAACGACGGTTGCAAGCGCTTTCACATTAGATACCGCAGTTCCCGACTTGTAATGGTGAAAAACACTGCATCTCACTGAGTGACATTGTTTAATGCGGTTTTACGACGGTTCATATCTTAACCTAACCTAACATTCGCACTTTTTATCCAAAGACGCTCAATTACACTGTTTCGTTCACAATTACGATATTTGCTTGACCTCACAGTTTCTCACCAACTTATTACAGTACAGAACGCTGTATCTCGCTAAATGACATCGTTCTTTAAGGTTTCACGATACTTGCATGCGCTTTAACGAGAATATCACAATAAAGCAGTTTCGCACTTGTAACGACACAAGACGCAGTATCTGGCTAGTTTATGCCATTTTGTGTGCTTTCACAATATTTCACCTATCGCAGTTTCGTACTCGCAATAAAACAACACTATCTCGTTAGATGACATCGTTTTTGGTGGTTTCGTGACGCTACCTAGCTCAAACTAACCGAACCTTCGCACTTCTATCGTTAGAAAACGTTTTATTCGCTACTTTACAATGTTTTCTACAAGATTACGACGGTTTCATGCGCTTTCACATTAGATATCGCAGTTCCCGACTTGTAATGGTGAAAAACACAGCATCTCACTAAGTGACATTGTTTAATGCGGTTTTAGTGCGGTTCATATCTTAACCTAACCTAACCTTACCTAACCCAACCTAACCTAACCTAACCTAACCAAACCTTACCTAACATACCCTAACCTAACCTAACCTAACCTAACCAAACCTAACCTAACCTAACCTAACGTAACCTAACCTAACCTAACCTAACCTAACGACGGTTGCAAGCGCTTTCACATTAGATACCGCAGTTCCCGACTTGTAATGGTGAAAAACACTGCATCTCTCTGAGTGACATTGTTTAATGCGGTTTTACGACGGTTCATATCTTAACCTAACCTAACATTCGCACTTGTATCCAAAGACGCTCAATTACACTGTTTCGTTCACAATTACGATATTTGCTTGACCTCACAGTTTCTCACCAACTTATTACAGTACAGAACGCTGTATCTCGCTAAATGACATCGTTGTTTAAGGTTTCACGATACTTGCATGCGCTTTAACGAGAATATCACAATAAAGCAGTTTCGCACTTGTAACGACACAAGACGCAGTATCTGGCTAGTTTATGCCATTTTGTGTGCTTTCACAATATTTCACCTATCGCAGTTTCGTACTCGCAATAAAACAACACTATCTCGTTAGATGACATCGTTTTTGCTGGTTTCACGACGCTACGTAGCTCAAAGTAACCTAACCTTCGCACTTCTATCGTTAGAAAACGTTTTATTCGCTACTTTACAATGTTTTCTACAAGATTACGACGGTTTCATGCGCTTTCACATTAGATATCGCAGTTCCCGACTTGTAATGGTGAAAAACACTGCATCTCACTAAGTGACATTGTTTAATGCGGTTTTACGACGGTTCATATCTTAACCTAACCTAACATTCGTACTTGTATTGAAAAAAGCTCTATTACACTGTTTCGTTCACAATTACGATATTTGCATAACCTCACAGTTTTTCACCAACTTTTTGCAGTACAGAACGCTGTATCTCGCAAAATGACATTGTTCTTTAAGGTTTCACGATGCTTGCATGCGCTTTAACGAGAATATCACAATATAGCAGTTTCGCACTTGTAACGGTAGAACACGCAGTATTTGGCTTGTTCATGCCGTTTTGTGTGCTTTCACAACATTTCACCTATCGCAGTTTAATACTCGCAATAAAACAACACTATCTCGTTAGATGACGTCGTTTTTGGTAGTTTCACGACGCTACCTAGCTTAAACTAACCTAACCTAACCTAACCTTCGCACTTCTATCGTTAGAAAACGTTTTACTCGCAACTTTACAATGTTTTCTACAAGATTACGACGGTTTCATGCGCTTTCACATTAGATATCGTAGTTGCCGACTTGTAATGTTGAAAAACACTACATCTCACTAAGTGACATTGTTTAATGCGGTTTTACGACGGTTGATATGTCAACCTAACCTAACATTCGCACTTGTATCTAAAGACGCTCAATTACACTGTTTCGTTCACCATTACGATATTTGCTTGACCTCACAGTTTCTCACCAACTTATTACAGTACAGAACGCTGTATCTCGCTAAATGACATCGTTCTTTAAGGTTTCACGATACTTGCATGCGCTTTAACGAGAATATCACAATAAAGCAGTTTCGCACTTGTAACGGCACAAGACGCAGTATCTGGCTAGTTCATGCCATTTTGTGTGCTTTCCCAATATTAAACCTATCGCAGTTTCGTACTCGCAATAAAACAACACTATCTCGTTAGATGACATCGTTTTTGATGGTTTCACGACGCTACCTAGCTCAAACTAACCGAACCTTCGCACTTCTATCGTTAGAAAACGTTTTATTCGCTACTTTACACTGTTTTCTACAAGATTACGACGGTTTCATGCGCTTTCACATTAGATATCGCAGTTCCCGACTTGTAATGGTGAAAAACACAGCATCTCACTAAGTGACATTGTTTAATGCGGTTTTAGCGCGGTTCATATCTTAACCTAACCTAACCTTACCTAACCCAACCTAACCTAACCTAACCTAACCAAACCTTACCTAACATACCCTAACCTAACCTAACCTAACCTAACCAAACCTAACCTAACCTAACCTAACCTAACCTAACCTAACCTAACCTAACCTAACGACGGTTGCAAGCGCTTTCACATTAGATACCGCAGTTCCCGACTTGTAATGGTGAAAAACACTGCATCTCACTGAGTGACATTGTTTAATGCGGTTTTACGACGGTTCATATCTTAACCTAACCTAACATTCGCACTTGTATCCAAAGACGCTCAATTACACTGTTTCGTTCACAATTACGATATTTGCTTGACCTCACAGTTTCTCACCAACCTATTACAGTACAGAACGCTGTATCTCGCTAAATGACATCGTTCTTTAAGGTTTCACGATACTTGCATGCGCTTTAACGAGAATATCAAAATAAAGCAGTTTCGCACTTGTAAAGACACAAGACGCAGTATCTGGCTAGTTTATGCCATTTTGTGTGCTTTCACAATATTTCACCTATCGCAGTTTCGTACTCGCAATAAAACAACACTATCTCGTTAGATGACATCGTTTTTGGTGGTTTCACGACGCTACGTAGCTCAAACTAACCTAACCTTCGCACTTCTATCGTTAGAAAACGTTTTATTCGCTACTTTACAATGTTTTCTACAAGATTACGACGGTTTCATGCGCTTTCACATTAGATATCGCAGTTCCCGACTTGTAATGGTGAAAAACACAGCATCTCACTAAGTGACATTGTTTAATGCGGTTTTAGCGCGGTTCATATCTTAACCTAACCTAACCTAACCTAACCCAACCTAACCCAACTCCACCCAACCTAACCTAATCTAACCTAACCTAACCTAACCTAACCTAACCTAACGTAACCTAACCTAACCTAACCTAACATAACCTAACGACGTTTGCAAGCGCTTTCACATTAGATATCGCAGTTCCCGACTTGTAATGGTGAAAAACACTGCATCACACTAAGTGACATTGTTTAATGTGGTTTTACGACGGTTCATATCTTAACCTAACCTGACATTCGCACTTGTATCTAAAAACGCTCTATTACACTGTTATGTTCACAATTACGATATTTGCATAACCTCACAGTTTTTCACCAACTTATTGCAGTACAGAACGCTGTATCTCGCTAAATGACATTGTTCTTTAAGGTTTCACGATGCTTGCATGCGCTTTAACGAGAATATCACAATATAGCAGTTTCGCACTTGTAACGGTAGAACACGCAGTATTATGCTTGTTCATGCCGTTTTGTGTGCTTTCACGACATTTCACCTATCGCAGTTTAATACTCGCAATAAAACAACACTATCTCGTTAGATGACGTCGTTTTTGGTAGTTTCACGACGCTACCTAGCTTAAACTAACCTAACCTAACCTAACCTTCGCACTTCTATCGTTAGAAAACGTTTTACTCGCAACTTTACAATGTTTTCTACAAGATTACGACGGTTTCATGCGCTTTCACATTAGATATCGTAGTTCCCGACTTGTAATGTTGAAAAACACTACATCTCACTAAGTGACATTGTTTAATGCGGTTTTACGACGGTTGATATGTCAACCTAACCTAACATTCGCACTTGTATCTTAAGACGCTCAATTACACTGTTTCGTTCCCAATTACGATATTTGCTTGACCTCACAGTTTCTCACGAACTTATTACAGTACAGAACGCTGTATCTCGCTAAATGACATCGTTCTTTAAGGTTTCACGATACTTGCGTGCGCTTTACCGAGAATGTCACAACATAGCAGTTTCGCACTTGTAACGGTACAACACGCAGTATTTGGCTTGTTCATGCCGTTTTGTGTGCTTTCACAACATTTTACCTATCGCAGTTTCGTACTCGCAATAAAACAACACTATCTCGTTAGATGACGTCGTTTTTGGTGGTTTCACGACGCTACCTAGCTTAAACTAACATAACTCAACCTAACAAACCTTCGCACTTCTATCGTTAGAAAACGTTTTACTCGCTACTTTACATTGCTTTCTACAACATTACGATGGTTTAAAGCGCTTTCACATTAGATATCGCAGTTCCCAACTTGTAAAGGTGAAAAACACTGCATCTCACTAAGTGACATTGTTTAATGCGGTTTTACGATGGTTCATACCTTAACCTAACGTAACCTAACCTAACCTAACCCAACCTAACCTAACATAACCTAACCTAACCTAACCTAACCTAACCAAACCTAACCTAACGTAACCTAACCTAACCTAACCTAACCTAACCTAACCTAACGACGTTTGCAAGCGCTTTCACATTAGATATCGCAGTTCCCGACTTGTAATGGTGAAAAACACTGCATCTCACTAAGTGACATTGTTTAATGCGGTTTTACGACGGTTCATATCTTAACCTAACCTAACATTCGTACTTGTATTGAAAAACGCTCTATTACACTGTTTCGTTCACAATTACGATATTTGCATAACCTCACAGTTTTTCACCAACTTTTTGCAGTACAGAACGCTGTATCTCGCAAAATGACATTGTTCTTTAAGGTTTCACGATGCTTGCATGCGCTTTAACGAGAATATCACAATATAGCAGTTTCGCACTTGTAACGGTAGAACACGCAGTATTTGGCTTGTTCATGCCGTTTTGTGTGCTTTCACAACATTTCACCTATCGCAGTTTAATACTCGCAATAAAACAACACTATCTCGTTAGATGACGTCGTTTTTGGTAGTTTCACGACGCTACCTAGCTTAAACTAACCTAACCTAACCTAACCTTCGCACTTCTATCGTTAGAAAACGTTTTACTCGCAACTTTACAATGTTTTCTACAAGATTACGACGGTTTCATGCGCTTTCACATTAGATATCGTAGTTGCCGACTTGTAATGTTGAAAAACACTACATCTCACTAAGTGACATTGTTTAATGCGGTTTTACGACGGTTGATATGTCAACCTAACCTAACATTCGCACTTGTATCTAAAGACGCTCAATTACACTGTTTCGTTCACAATTACGATATTTGCTTGACCTCACAGTTTCTCACCAACTTATTACAGTACAGAACGCTGTATCTCGCTAAATGGCATCGTTCTTTAAGGTTTCACGATACTTGCATGCGCTTTAACGAGAATATCACAATAAAGCAGTTTCGCACTTGTAACGGCACAAGACGCAGTATCTGGCTAGTTCATGCCATTTTGTGTGCTTTCCCAATATTAAACCTATCGCAGTTTCGTACTCGCAATAAAACAACACTATCTCGTTAGATGACATCGTTTTTGGTGGTTTCACGACGCTACCTAGCTCAAACTAACCGAACCTTCGCACTTCTATCGTTAGAAAACGTTTTATTCGCTACTTTACACTGTTTTCTACAAGATTACGACGGTTTCATGCGCTTTCACATTAGATATCGCAGTTCCCGACTTGTAATGGTGAAAAACACAGCATCTCACTAAGTGACATTGTTTAATGCGGTTTTAGCGCGGTTCATATCTTAACCTAACCTAACCTTACCTAACCCAACCTAACCTAACCTAACCTAACCAAACCTTACCTAACATACCCTAACCTAACCTAACCTAACCTAACCTAACCTAACCTAACCTAACCTAACCTAACGACGGTTGCAAGCGCTTTCACATTAGATACCGCAGTTCTCGACTTGTAATGGTGAAAAACACTGCATCTCACTGAGTGACATTGTTTAATGCGGTTTTACGACGGTTCATATCTTAACCTAACCTAACATTCGCACTTGTATCCAAAGACGCTCAATTACACTGTTTCGTTCACAATTACGATATTTGCTTGACCTCACAGTTTCTCACCAACCTATTACAGTACAGAACGCTGTATCTCGCTAAATGACATCGTTCTTTAAGGTTTCACGATACTTGCATGCGCTTTAACGAGAATATCACAATAAAGCAGTTTCGCACTTGTAACGGCACAAGACGCAGTATCTGGCTAGTTCATGCCATTTTGTGTGCTTTCCCAATATTAAACCTATCGCAGTTTCGTACTCGCAATAAAACAACACTATCTCGTTAGATGACATCGTTTTTGGTGGTTTCACGACGCTACGTAGCTCAAACTAACCTAACCTTCGCACTTCTATCGTTAGAAAACGTTTTATTCGCTACTTTACAATGTTTTCTACAAGATTACGACGGTTTCATGCGCTTTCACATTAGATATCGCAGTTCCCGACTTGTAATGGTGAAAAACACAGCATCTCACTAAGTGACATTGTTTAATGCGGTTTTAGCGCGGTTCATATCTTAACCTAACCTAACCTAACCTAACCTAATTTAACCTAACCTAACCTTACCTAACCCAACCTAACCTAACCTAACCAAACCTTACCTAACATAACCTAACCTAACCTAACCTAACCTAACCAAACCTAACCTAACCTAACCTAACGTAACCTAACCTAACCTAACCTAACCTAACCTAACCTAACGACGTTTGCAAGAGCTTTCACATTAGATATCGCAGTTCCCGACTTGTAATGGTGACAAACACAGCATCTCACCAAGTGACATTGTTTATTGCGGTTTTAGCGCGGTTCATATCTTAACCTAACCTAACCTAACCCAACCTAACCTAACCTAACCTAACGACGTTTGCAAGTGCTTTCACATTAGATATCGCAGTTCCCGACTTGTAATGGTGAAAAACACTGCATCTCACTAAGTGACATTGTTTAATGCGGTTTTAGCGCGGTTCATATCTTAACCTAACCTTACCTAACCTAACCTAACCCAACCTAACCTAACCTAACCTAACCTAACCCAACCTAACCTAACCTAACCTAACCTAACGACGTTTGCAAGCGCTTTCACATTAGATATCGCAGTTCCCGACTTGTAATGGTGAAAAAACACTGCATCTCACTAAGTGACATTGTTTAATGCGGTTTTACGACGGTTCATATCTTAACCTAACCTAACATTCGTACTTGTATTGAAAAACGCTCTATTACACTGTTTCGTTCACAATTACGATATTTGCATAACGTCACAGTTTTTCACCAACTTATTGTAGTACAGAACGCTGTATCTCGCTAAATGACATCGTTCTTTAAGGTTTCACTATGCTTGCATGCGCTTTAACGAGAATATTACATTATAGCAGTTTCGCACTTGTAACGGTACAACACGCAGTATCTGGCTTGTTCAAGCCGTTTTGTGTACTTTCACAACATTTCACCTATTGCAGTTTCGTACATGCAATAAAACAACACTATCTCGTTAGATGACGTCCTTTTTGCTGGTCTCACGACGCTACATAGCTTAAACTAACATAACTCAAGCTAACCTTCCCACTTCTATCGTTAGAAAACGTTTTACTCGCAACTTTACAATGTTTTCTACAAGATTACGACGGTTTCATGCGCTTTCACATTAGATATCGTAGTTCCCGACTTGTAATGTTGAAAAACACTACATCTTACTAAGTGACATTGTTTAATGCGCTTTTACGACGGTTCACATCGCAACCTAACCTAACATTCGCACTTGTATCTAAAGACGCTCAATTACACTGTTTCGTTCACAATTACGATATTTGCTTGACCTCACAGTTTCTCACCAACTTATTACAGTACAGAACGCTGTATCTCGCTAAATGACATCGTTCTTTAAGGTTTCACGATACTTGCATGCGCTTTAACGAGAATATCACAATATAGCAGTTTCGCACTTGTAACGGTAGAACACGCAGTATTTGGCTTGTTCATGCCGTTTTGTGTGCTTTCACAACATTTCACCTATCGCAGTTTAATACTCGCAATAAAACAACACTATCTCGTTAGATGACGTCGTTTTTGGTAGTTTCACGACGCTACCTAGCTTAAACTAACCTAACCTAACCTAACCTTCGCACTTCTATCGTTAGAAAACGTTTTACTCGCAACTTTACAATGTTTTCTACAAGATTACGACGGTTTCATGCGCTTTCACATTAGATATCGCAGTTCCCCACTTTTAATGGTGAAAAACACTGCATCTCACTAAGTGACATTGTTTAATGCGGTTTTACGACGGTTGATATGTCAACCTAACCTAACATTCGCACTTGTATCCAAAGACGCTCAATTACACTGTTTCGTTCACAATTACGATATTTGCTTGACCTCACAGTTTCTCACCAACTTATTACAGTACAGAACGCTGTATCTCGCTAAATGACATCGTTCTTTAAGGTTTCACGATACTTGCATGCGCTTTAACGAGAATATCACAATAAAGCAGTTTCGCACTTGTAACGACACAAGACGCAGTATCTGGCTAGTTTATGCCATTTTGTGTGCTTTCACAATATTTCACCTATCGCAGTTTCGTACTCGCAATAAAACAACACTATCTCGTGAGATGACATCGTTTTTGGTGGTTTCACGACGCTACGTAGCTCAAACTAACCTAACCTTCGCACTTCTATCGTTAGAAAACGTTTTATTCGCTACTTTACAATGTTTCCTACAAGATTACGACGGTTTCATGCGCTTTCACATTAGATATCGCAGTTCCCGACTTGTAATGGTGAAAAACACAGCATCTCACTAAGTGACATTGTTTAATGCGGTTTTAGCGCGGTTCATATCTTAACCTAACCTAACCTAA
Source organism: Rhipicephalus microplus (assembly GCF_043290135.1). NCBI lineage: Eukaryota > Metazoa > Arthropoda > Arachnida > Ixodida > Ixodidae > Rhipicephalus > Rhipicephalus microplus. The sequence goes on from NW_027464619.1 coordinate 1,593,527, forward strand.
CCTAACCTAATTTAACCTAACCTAACCTTACCTAACCCAACCTAACCTAATCTAACCTAACCAAACCTTACCTAACATAACCTAACCTAACCTAACCTAACCTAACCAAACCTAACCTAACCTAACCTAACGTAACCTAACCTAACCTAACCTAACCTAACCTAACCTAACGACGTTTGCAAGCGCTTTCACATTAGATATCGCAGTTCCCGACTTGTAATGGTGAAAAACACTGCATCTCACTAAGTGACATTGTTTAATGCGGTTTTACGACGGTTCATATCTTAACCTAACCTAACATTCGCACTTGTATTGAAAAACGCTCTATTACACTGTTTTGTTCAAAATTACGATATTTGCATAACCTCACAGTTTTTCACCAACTTATTGCAGTACAGAACGCTGTATCTCGCTAAATGACATCGTTCTTTAAGGTTTCACGATGCTTGCATGCGCTTTAACGAGAATATCACATTATAGCAGTTTCGCACTTGTAACGGTACAACACGCAGTATCTGGCTTGTTCATGCCGTTTTGTGTACTTTCACAACATTTCACCTATTGCAGTTTCGTACATGCAATAAAACAACACTATCTCGTTAGATGACGTCCTTTTTGGTGGTCTCACGACGCTACATAGCTTAAACTAACATAACTCAAGCTAACCTTCGCACTTCTATCGTTAGAAAACGTTTTACTCGCAACTTTACAATGTTTTCTACAAGATTACGACGGTTTCATGCGCTTTCACATTAGATATCGTAGTTCCCGACTTGTTATGTTGAAAAACACTGCATCTCACTAAGTGACATTGTTTAATGCGGTTTTACGACGGTTGATATCTCAACCTAACCTAACATTCGCACTTGTATCTAAATACGCTCAATTACACTGTTTCGTTCACAATTACGATATTTGCTTGACCTCACAGTTTCTCACCAACTTATTACAGTACAGAACGCTGTATCTCGCTAAATGACATCGTTCTTTAAGGTTTCACGATACTTGCATGCGCTTTAACGAGAATATCACAATAAAGCAGTTTCGCACTTGTAACGGCACAAGACGCAGTATCTGGCTAGTTCATGCCTTTTTGTGCGCTTTCCCAATATTTCACCTATCCCAGTTTTGTACTCGCAATAAAACAACACTATCTCGTTAGATGACATCGTTTTTGGTGGTTTCACGACGCTACCTAGCTCAAACTAACCTAACCTTCGCACTTCTATTGTTAGAAAACGTTTTATTCGCTACTTTACAATGTTTTCTACAAGATTACGACGGTTTCATGCGCTTTCACATTAGATATCGCAGTTCCCGACTTGTAATGGTGAAAAACACAGCATGTTACTAAGTGACATTGTTTAATGCGGTTTTAGCGCGGTTCATATCTTAACCTAACCTAACCTAACCTAACCCAACCTAACCCAACTCAACCCAACCTAACCTAATCTAACCTAACCTAACCTAACCTAACCTAACCTAACATAACCTAACGACGTTTGCAAGCGCTTTCACATTAAATATCGCAGTTCCCGACTTGTAATGGTGAAAAACACTGCATCTCACTAAGTGACATTGTTTAATGTGGTTTTACGACGGTTCATATCTTAACCTAACCTGACATTCGCACTTGTATCTAAAAACGCTCTATTACACTGTTATGTTCACAATTACGATATTTGCATAACCTCACAGTTTTTCACCAACTTATTGCAGTACAGAACGCTGTATCTCGCTAAATGACATTGTTCTTTAAGGTTTCACGATGCTTGCATGCGCTTTAACGAGAATATCACAATATAGCAGTTTCGCACTTGTAACAGTAGAACACGCAGTATTTGGCTTGTTCATGCCGTTTTGTGTGCTTTCATGACATTTCACCTATCGCAGTTTAATACTCGCAATAAAACAACACTATCTCGTTAGATGACGTCGTTTTTGGTAGTTTCACGACGCTACCTAGCTTAAACTAACCTAACCTAACCTAACCTTCGCACTTCTATCGTTAGAAAACGTTTTACTCGCAACTTTACAATGTTTTCTACAAGATTACGACGGTTTCATGCGCTTTCACATTAGATATCGTAGTTGCCGACTTGTAATGTTGAAAACCACTACATCTCACTAAGTGACATTGTTTAATGCGGTTTTACGACGGTTGATATGTCAACCTAACCTAACATTCGCACTTGTATCTAAAGACGCTCAATTACACTGTTTCGTTCACAATTACGATATTTGCTTGACCTCACAGTTTCTCGCCAACTTATTACAGTACAGAACGCTGTATCTCGCTAAATGACATCGTTCTTTAAGGTTTCACGATACTTGCATGCGCTTTAACGAGAATATCACAATAAAGCAGTTTCGCACTTGTAACGGCACAAGACGCAGTATCTGGCTAGTTCATGCCATTTTGTGTGCTTTCCCAATATTAAACCTATCGCAGTTTCGTACTCGCAATAAAACAACACTATCTCGTTAGATGACATCGTTTTTGGTGGTTTCACGACGCTACCTAGCTCAAACTAACCGAACCTTCGCACTTCTATCGTTAGAAAACGTTTTATTCGCTACTTTACACTGTTTTCTACAAGATTACGACGGTTTCATGCGCTTTCACATTAGATATCGCAGTTCCCGACTTGTAATGGTGAAAAACACAGCATCTCACTAAGTGACATTGTTTAATGCGGTTTTAGCGCGGTTCATATCTTAACCTAACCTAACCTTACCTAACCCAACCTAACCTAACCTAACCTAACCAAACCTTACCTAACATACCCTAACCTAACCTAACCTAACCTAACCTAACCAAACCTAACCTAACCTAACCTAACGTAACCTAACCTAACCTAACCTAACCTAACGACGGTTGCAAGCGCTTTCACATTAGATACCGCAGTTCCCGACTTGTAATGGTGAAAAACACTGCATCTCACTGAGTGACATTGTTTAATGCGGTTTTACGACGGTTCATATCTTAACCTAACCTAACATTCGCACTTGTATCCAAAGACGCTCAATTACACTGTTTCGTTCACAATTACGATATTTGCTTGACCTCACAGTTTCTCACCAACTTATTACAGTACAGAACGCTGTATCTCGCTAAATGACATCGTTCTTTAAGGTTTCACGATACTTGCATGCGCTTTAACGAGAATATCACAATAAAGCAGTTTCGCACTTGTAACGACACAAGACGCAGTATCTGGCTAGTTTATGCCATTTTGTGTGCTTTCACAATATTTCACCTATCGCAGTTTCGTACTCGCAATAAAACAACACTATCTCGTTAGATGACATCGTTTTTGGTGGTTTCGTGACGCTACCTAGCTCAAACTAACCGAACCTTCGCACTTCTATCGTTAGAAAACGTTTTATTCGCTACTTTACAATGTTTTCTACAAGATTACGACGGTTTCATGCGCTTTCACATTAGATATCGCAGTTCCCGACTTGTAATGGTGAAAAACACAGCATCTCACTAAGTGACATTGTTTAATGCGGTTTTAGTGCGGTTCATATCTTAACCTAACCTAACCTTACCTAACCCAACCTAACCTAACCTAACCTAACCAAACCTTACCTAACATACCCTAACCTAACCTAACCTAACCTAACCAAACCTAACCTAACCTAACCTAACGTAACCTAACCTAACCTAACCTAACCTAACGACGGTTGCAAGCGCTTTCACATTAGATACCGCAGTTCCCGACTTGTAATGGTGAAAAACACTGCATCTCTCTGAGTGACATTGTTTAATGCGGTTTTACGACGGTTCATATCTTAACCTAACCTAACATTCGCACTTGTATCCAAAGACGCTCAATTACACTGTTTCGTTCACAATTACGATATTTGCTTGACCTCACAGTTTCTCACCAACTTATTACAGTACAGAACGCTGTATCTCGCTAAATGACATCGTTGTTTAAGGTTTCACGATACTTGCATGCGCTTTAACGAGAATATCACAATAAAGCAGTTTCGCACTTGTAACGACACAAGACGCAGTATCTGGCTAGTTTATGCCATTTTGTGTGCTTTCACAATATTTCACCTATCGCAGTTTCGTACTCGCAATAAAACAACACTATCTCGTTAGATGACATCGTTTTTGCTGGTTTCACGACGCTACGTAGCTCAAAGTAACCTAACCTTCGCACTTCTATCGTTAGAAAACGTTTTATTCGCTACTTTACAATGTTTTCTACAAGATTACGACGGTTTCATGCGCTTTCACATTAGATATCGCAGTTCCCGACTTGTAATGGTGAAAAACACTGCATCTCACTAAGTGACATTGTTTAATGCGGTTTTACGACGGTTCATATCTTAACCTAACCTAACATTCGTACTTGTATTGAAAAAAGCTCTATTACACTGTTTCGTTCACAATTACGATATTTGCATAACCTCACAGTTTTTCACCAACTTTTTGCAGTACAGAACGCTGTATCTCGCAAAATGACATTGTTCTTTAAGGTTTCACGATGCTTGCATGCGCTTTAACGAGAATATCACAATATAGCAGTTTCGCACTTGTAACGGTAGAACACGCAGTATTTGGCTTGTTCATGCCGTTTTGTGTGCTTTCACAACATTTCACCTATCGCAGTTTAATACTCGCAATAAAACAACACTATCTCGTTAGATGACGTCGTTTTTGGTAGTTTCACGACGCTACCTAGCTTAAACTAACCTAACCTAACCTAACCTTCGCACTTCTATCGTTAGAAAACGTTTTACTCGCAACTTTACAATGTTTTCTACAAGATTACGACGGTTTCATGCGCTTTCACATTAGATATCGCAGTTCCCCACTTTTAATGGTGAAAAACACTGCATCTCACTAAGTGACATTGTTTAATGCGGTTTTACGACGGTTGATATGTCAACCTAACCTAACATTCGCACTTGTATCCAAAGACGCTCAATTACACTGTTTCGTTCACAATTACGATATTTGCTTGACCTCACAGTTTCTCACCAACTTATTACAGTACAGAACGCTGTATCTCGCTAAATGACATCGTTCTTTAAGGTTTCACGATACTTGCATGCGCTTTAACGAGAATATCACAATAAAGCAGTTTCGCACTTGTAACGACACAAGACGCAGTATCTGGCTAGTTTATGCCATTTTGTGTGCTTTCACAATATTTCACCTATCGCAGTTTCGTACTCGCAATAAAACAACACTATCTCGTGAGATGACATCGTTTTTGGTGGTTTCACGACGCTACGTAGCTCAAACTAACCTAACCTTCGCACTTCTATCGTTAGAAAACGTTTTATTCGCTACTTTACAATGTTTCCTACAAGATTACGACGGTTTCATGCGCTTTCACATTAGATATCGCAGTTCCCGACTTGTAATGGTGAAAAACACAGCATCTCACTAAGTGACATTGTTTAATGCGGTTTTAGCGCGGTTCATATCTTAACCTAACCTAACCTAACCTAACCTAATTTAACCTAACCTAACCTTACCTAACCCAACCTAACCTAATCTAACCTAACCAAACCTTACCTAACATAACCTAACCTAACCTAACCTAACCTAACCAAACCTAACCTAACCTAACCTAACGTAACCTAACCTAACCTAACCTAACCTAACCTAACCTAACGACGTTTGCAAGCGCTTTCACATTAGATATCGCAGTTCCCGACTTGTAATGGTGAAAAACACTGCATCTCACTAAGTGACATTGTTTAATGCGGTTTTACGACGGTTCATATCTTAACCTAACCTAACATTCGCACTTGTATTGAAAAACGCTCTATTACACTGTTTTGTTCAAAATTACGATATTTGCATAACCTCACAGTTTTTCACCAACTTATTGCAGTACAGAACGCTGTATCTCGCTAAATGACATCGTTCTTTAAGGTTTCACGATGCTTGCATGCGCTTTAACGAGAATATCACATTATAGCAGTTTCGCACTTGTAACGGTACAACACGCAGTATCTGGCTTGTTCATGCCGTTTTGTGTACTTTCACAACATTTCACCTATTGCAGTTTCGTACATGCAATAAAACAACACTATCTCGTTAGATGACGTCCTTTTTGGTGGTCTCACGACGCTACATAGCTTAAACTAACATAACTCAAGCTAACCTTCGCACTTCTATCGTTAGAAAACGTTTTACTCGCAACTTTACAATGTTTTCTACAAGATTACGACGGTTTCATGCGCTTTCACATTAGATATCGTAGTTCCCGACTTGTTATGTTGAAAAACACTGCATCTCACTAAGTGACATTGTTTAATGCGGTTTTACGACGGTTGATATCTCAACCTAACCTAACATTCGCACTTGTATCTAAATACGCTCAATTACACTGTTTCGTTCACAATTACGATATTTGCTTGACCTCACAGTTTCTCACCAACTTATTACAGTACAGAACGCTGTATCTCGCTAAATGACATCGTTCTTTAAGGTTTCACGATACTTGCATGCGCTTTAACGAGAATATCACAATAAAGCAGTTTCGCACTTGTAACGGCACAAGACGCAGTATCTGGCTAGTTCATGCCTTTTTGTGCGCTTTCCCAATATTTCACCTATCCCAGTTTTGTACTCGCAATAAAACAACACTATCTCGTTAGATGACATCGTTTTTGGTGGTTTCACGACGCTACCTAGCTCAAACTAACCTAACCTTCGCACTTCTATTGTTAGAAAACGTTTTATTCGCTACTTTACAATGTTTTCTACAAGATTACGACGGTTTCATGCGCTTTCACATTAGATATCGCAGTTCCCGACTTGTAATGGTGAAAAACACAGCATGTTACTAAGTGACATTGTTTAATGCGGTTTTAGCGCGGTTCATATCTTAACCTAACCTAACCTAACCTAACCCAACCTAACCCAACTCAACCCAACCTAACCTAATCTAACCTAACCTAACCTAACCTAACCTAACCTAACATAACCTAACGACGTTTGCAAGCGCTTTCACATTAAATATCGCAGTTCCCGACTTGTAATGGTGAAAAACACTGCATCTCACTAAGTGACATTGTTTAATGTGGTTTTACGACGGTTCATATCTTAACCTAACCTGACATTCGCACTTGTATCTAAAAACGCTCTATTACACTGTTATGTTCACAATTACGATATTTGCATAACCTCACAGTTTTTCACCAACTTATTGCAGTACAGAACGCTGTATCTCGCTAAATGACATTGTTCTTTAAGGTTTCACGATGCTTGCATGCGCTTTAACGAGAATATCACAATATAGCAGTTTCGCACTTGTAACAGTAGAACACGCAGTATTTGGCTTGTTCATGCCGTTTTGTGTGCTTTCATGACATTTCACCTATCGCAGTTTAATACTCGCAATAAAACAACACTATCTCGTTAGATGACGTCGTTTTTGGTAGTTTCACGACGCTACCTAGCTTAAACTAACCTAACCTAACCTAACCTTCGCACTTCTATCGTTAGAAAACGTTTTACTCGCAACTTTACAATGTTTTCTACAAGATTACGACGGTTTCATGCGCTTTCACATTAGATATCGTAGTTGCCGACTTGTAATGTTGAAAACCACTACATCTCACTAAGTGACATTGTTTAATGCGGTTTTACGACGGTTGATATGTCAACCTAACCTAACATTCGCACTTGTATCTAAAGACGCTCAATTACACTGTTTCGTTCACAATTACGATATTTGCTTGACCTCACAGTTTCTCGCCAACTTATTACAGTACAGAACGCTGTATCTCGCTAAATGACATCGTTCTTTAAGGTTTCACGATACTTGCATGCGCTTTAACGAGAATATCACAATAAAGCAGTTTCGCACTTGTAACGGCACAAGACGCAGTATCTGGCTAGTTCATGCCATTTTGTGTGCTTTCCCAATATTAAACCTATCGCAGTTTCGTACTCGCAATAAAACAACACTATCTCGTTAGATGACATCGTTTTTGGTGGTTTCACGACGCTACCTAGCTCAAACTAACCGAACCTTCGCACTTCTATCGTTAGAAAACGTTTTATTCGCTACTTTACACTGTTTTCTACAAGATTACGACGGTTTCATGCGCTTTCACATTAGATATCGCAGTTCCCGACTTGTAATGGTGAAAAACACAGCATCTCACTAAGTGACATTGTTTAATGCGGTTTTAGCGCGGTTCATATCTTAACCTAACCTAACCTTACCTAACCCAACCTAACCTAACCTAACCTAACCAAACCTTACCTAACATACCCTAACCTAACCTAACCTAACCTAACCTAACCAAACCTAACCTAACCTAACCTAACGTAACCTAACCTAACCTAACCTAACCTAACGACGGTTGCAAGCGCTTTCACATTAGATACCGCAGTTCCCGACTTGTAATGGTGAAAAACACTGCATCTCACTGAGTGACATTGTTTAATGCGGTTTTACGACGGTTCATATCTTAACCTAACCTAACATTCGCACTTGTATCCAAAGACGCTCAATTACACTGTTTCGTTCACAATTACGATATTTGCTTGACCTCACAGTTTCTCACCAACTTATTACAGTACAGAACGCTGTATCTCGCTAAATGACATCGTTCTTTAAGGTTTCACGATACTTGCATGCGCTTTAACGAGAATATCACAATAAAGCAGTTTCGCACTTGTAACGACACAAGACGCAGTATCTGGCTAGTTTATGCCATTTTGTGTGCTTTCACAATATTTCACCTATCGCAGTTTCGTACTCGCAATAAAACAACACTATCTCGTTAGATGACATCGTTTTTGGTGGTTTCGTGACGCTACCTAGCTCAAACTAACCGAACCTTCGCACTTCTATCGTTAGAAAACGTTTTATTCGCTACTTTACAATGTTTTCTACAAGATTACGACGGTTTCATGCGCTTTCACATTAGATATCGCAGTTCCCGACTTGTAATGGTGAAAAACACAGCATCTCACTAAGTGACATTGTTTAATGCGGTTTTAGTGCGGTTCATATCTTAACCTAACCTAACCTTACCTAACCCAACCTAACCTAACCTAACCTAACCAAACCTTACCTAACATACCCTAACCTAACCTAACCTAACCTAACCAAACCTAACCTAACCTAACCTAACGTAACCTAACCTAACCTAACCTAACCTAACGACGGTTGCAAGCGCTTTCACATTAGATACCGCAGTTCCCGACTTGTAATGGTGAAAAACACTGCATCTCTCTGAGTGACATTGTTTAATGCGGTTTTACGACGGTTCATATCTTAACCTAACCTAACATTCGCACTTGTATCCAAAGACGCTCAATTACACTGTTTCGTTCACAATTACGATATTTGCTTGACCTCACAGTTTCTCACCAACTTATTACAGTACAGAACGCTGTATCTCGCTAAATGACATCGTTGTTTAAGGTTTCACGATACTTGCATGCGCTTTAACGAGAATATCACAATAAAGCAGTTTCGCACTTGTAACGACACAAGACGCAGTATCTGGCTAGTTTATGCCATTTTGTGTGCTTTCACAATATTTCACCTATCGCAGTTTCGTACTCGCAATAAAACAACACTATCTCGTTAGATGACATCGTTTTTGCTGGTTTCACGACGCTACGTAGCTCAAAGTAACCTAACCTTCGCACTTCTATCGTTAGAAAACGTTTTATTCGCTACTTTACAATGTTTTCTACAAGATTACGACGGTTTCATGCGCTTTCACATTAGATATCGCAGTTCCCGACTTGTAATGGTGAAAAACACTGCATCTCACTAAGTGACATTGTTTAATGCGGTTTTACGACGGTTCATATCTTAACCTAACCTAACATTCGTACTTGTATTGAAAAAAGCTCTATTACACTGTTTCGTTCACAATTACGATATTTGCATAACCTCACAGTTTTTCACCAACTTTTTGCAGTACAGAACGCTGTATCTCGCAAAATGACATTGTTCTTTAAGGTTTCACGATGCTTGCATGCGCTTTAACGAGAATATCACAATATAGCAGTTTCGCACTTGTAACGGTAGAACACGCAGTATTTGGCTTGTTCATGCCGTTTTGTGTGCTTTCACAACATTTCACCTATCGCAGTTTAATACTCGCAATAAAACAACACTATCTCGTTAGATGACGTCGTTTTTGGTAGTTTCACGACGCTACCTAGCTTAAACTAACCTAACCTAACCTAACCTTCGCACTTCTATCGTTAGAAAACGTTTTACTCGCAACTTTACAATGTTTTCTACAAGATTACGACGGTTTCATGCGCTTTCACATTAGATATCGTAGTTGCCGACTTGTAATGTTGAAAAACACTACATCTCACTAAGTGACATTGTTTAATGCGGTTTTACGACGGTTGATATGTCAACCTAACCTAACATTCGCACTTGTATCTAAAGACGCTCAATTACACTGTTTCGTTCACCATTACGATATTTGCTTGACCTCACAGTTTCTCACCAACTTATTACAGTACAGAACGCTGTATCTCGCTAAATGACATCGTTCTTTAAGGTTTCACGATACTTGCATGCGCTTTAACGAGAATATCACAATAAAGCAGTTTCGCACTTGTAACGGCACAAGACGCAGTATCTGGCTAGTTCATGCCATTTTGTGTGCTTTCCCAATATTAAACCTATCGCAGTTTCGTACTCGCAATAAAACAACACTATCTCGTTAGATGACATCGTTTTTGATGGTTTCACGACGCTACCTAGCTCAAACTAACCGAACCTTCGCACTTCTATCGTTAGAAAACGTTTTATTCGCTACTTTACACTGTTTTCTACAAGATTACGACGGTTTCATGCGCTTTCACATTAGATATCGCAGTTCCCGACTTGTAATGGTGAAAAACACAGCATCTCACTAAGTGACATTGTTTAATGCGGTTTTAGCGCGGTTCATATCTTAACCTAACCTAACCTTACCTAACCCAACCTAACCTAACCTAACCTAACCAAACCTTACCTAACATACCCTAACCTAACCTAACCTAACCTAACCAAACCTAACCTAACCTAACCTAACCTAACCTAACCTAACCTAACCTAACCTAACGACGGTTGCAAGCGCTTTCACATTAGATACCGCAGTTCCCGACTTGTAATGGTGAAAAACACTGCATCTCACTGAGTGACATTGTTTAATGCGGTTTTACGACGGTTCATATCTTAACCTAACCTAACATTCGCACTTGTATCCAAAGACGCTCAATTACACTGTTTCGTTCACAATTACGATTTGCTTGTATCCAAAGACGCTCAATTACACTGTTTCGTTCACAATTACGATATTTGCTTGACCTCACAGTTTCTCACCAACCTATTACAGTACAGAACGCTGTATCTCGCTAAATGACATCGTTCTTTAAGGTTTCACGATACTTGCATGCGCTTTAACGAGAATATCAAAATAAAGCAGTTTCGCACTTGTAAAGACACAAGACGCAGTATCTGGCTAGTTTATGCCATTTTGTGTGCTTTCACAATATTTCACCTATCGCAGTTTCGTACTCGCAATAAAACAACACTATCTCGTTAGATGACATCGTTTTTGGTGGTTTCACGACGCTACGTAGCTCAAACTAACCTAACCTTCGCACTTCTATCGTTAGAAAACGTTTTATTCGCTACTTTACAATGTTTTCTACAAGATTACGACGGTTTCATGCGCTTTCACATTAGATATCGCAGTTCCCGACTTGTAATGGTGAAAAACACAGCATCTCACTAAGTGACATTGTTTAATGCGGTTTTAGCGCGGTTCATATCTTAACCTAACCTAACCTAACCTAACCCAACCTAACCCAACTCCACCCAACCTAACCTAATCTAACCTAACCTAACCTAACCTAACCTAACCTAACCTAACGTAACCTAACCTAACCTAACCTAACATAACCTAACGACGTTTGCAAGCGCTTTCACATTAGATATCGCAGTTCCCGACTTGTAATGGTGAAAAACACTGCATCACACTAAGTGACATTGTTTAATGTGGTTTTACGACGGTTCATATCTTAACCTAACCTGACATTCGCACTTGTATCTAAAAACGCTCTATTACACTGTTATGTTCACAATTACGATATTTGCATAACCTCACAGTTTTTCACCAACTTATTGCAGTACAGAACGCTGTATCTCGCTAAATGACATTGTTCTTTAAGGTTTCACGATGCTTGCATGCGCTTTAACGAGAATATCACAATATAGCAGTTTCGCACTTGTAACGGTAGAACACGCAGTATTATGCTTGTTCATGCCGTTTTGTGTGCTTTCACGACATTTCACCTATCGCAGTTTAATACTCGCAATAAAACAACACTATCTCGTTAGATGACGTCGTTTTTGGTAGTTTCACGACGCTACCTAGCTTAAACTAACCTAACCTAACCTAACCTTCGCACTTCTATCGTTAGAAAACGTTTTACTCGCAACTTTACAATGTTTTCTACAAGATTACGACGGTTTCATGCGCTTTCACATTAGATATCGTAGTTCCCGACTTGTAATGTTGAAAAACACTACATCTCACTAAGTGACATTGTTTAATGCGGTTTTACGACGGTTGATATGTCAACCTAACCTAACATTCGCACTTGTATCTTAAGACGCTCAATTACACTGTTTCGTTCCCAATTACGATATTTGCTTGACCTCACAGTTTCTCACGAACTTATTACAGTACAGAACGCTGTATCTCGCTAAATGACATCGTTCTTTAAGGTTTCACGATACTTGCGTGCGCTTTACCGAGAATGTCACAACATAGCAGTTTCGCACTTGTAACGGTACAACACGCAGTATTTGGCTTGTTCATGCCGTTTTGTGTGCTTTCACAACATTTTACCTATCGCAGTTTCGTACTCGCAATAAAACAACACTATCTCGTTAGATGACGTCGTTTTTGGTGGTTTCACGACGCTACCTAGCTTAAACTAACATAACTCAACCTAACAAACCTTCGCACTTCTATCGTTAGAAAACGTTTTACTCGCTACTTTACATTGCTTTCTACAACATTACGATGGTTTAAAGCGCTTTCACATTAGATATCGCAGTTCCCAACTTGTAAAGGTGAAAAACACTGCATCTCACTAAGTGACATTGTTTAATGCGGTTTTACGATGGTTCATACCTTAACCTAACGTAACCTAACCTAACCTAACCCAACCTAACCTAACATAACCTAACCTAACCTAACCTAACCTAACCAAACCTAACCTAACGTAACCTAACCTAACCTAACCTAACCTAACCTAACCTAACGACGTTTGCAAGCGCTTTCACATTAGATATCGCAGTTCCCGACTTGTAATGGTGAAAAACACTGCATCTCACTAAGTGACATTGTTTAATGCGGTTTTACGACGGTTCATATCTTAACCTAACCTAACATTCGTACTTGTATTGAAAAACGCTCTATTACACTGTTTCGTTCACAATTACGATATTTGCATAACCTCACAGTTTTTCACCAACTTTTTGCAGTACAGAACGCTGTATCTCGCAAAATGACATTGTTCTTTAAGGTTTCACGATGCTTGCATGCGCTTTAACGAGAATATCACAATATAGCAGTTTCGCACTTGTAACGGTAGAACACGCAGTATTTGGCTTGTTCATGCCGTTTTGTGTGCTTTCACAACATTTCACCTATCGCAGTTTAATACTCGCAATAAAACAACACTATCTCGTTAGATGACGTCGTTTTTGGTAGTTTCACGACGCTACCTAGCTTAAACTAACCTAACCTAACCTAACCTTCGCACTTCTATCGTTAGAAAACGTTTTACTCGCAACTTTACAATGTTTTCTACAAGATTACGACGGTTTCATGCGCTTTCACATTAGATATCGTAGTTGCCGACTTGTAATGTTGAAAAACACTACATCTCACTAAGTGACATTGTTTAATGCGGTTTTACGACGGTTGATATGTCAACCTAACCTAACATTCGCACTTGTATCTAAAGACGCTCAATTACACTGTTTCGTTCACAATTACGATATTTGCTTGACCTCACAGTTTCTCACCAACTTATTACAGTACAGAACGCTGTATCTCGCTAAATGGCATCGTTCTTTAAGGTTTCACGATACTTGCATGCGCTTTAACGAGAATATCACAATAAAGCAGTTTCGCACTTGTAACGGCACAAGACGCAGTATCTGGCTAGTTCATGCCATTTTGTGTGCTTTCCCAATATTAAACCTATCGCAGTTTCGTACTCGCAATAAAACAACACTATCTCGTTAGATGACATCGTTTTTGGTGGTTTCACGACGCTACCTAGCTCAAACTAACCGAACCTTCGCACTTCTATCGTTAGAAAACGTTTTATTCGCTACTTTACACTGTTTTCTACAAGATTACGACGGTTTCATGCGCTTTCACATTAGATATCGCAGTTCCCGACTTGTAATGGTGAAAAACACAGCATCTCACTAAGTGACATTGTTTAATGCGGTTTTAGCGCGGTTCATATCTTAACCTAACCTAACCTTACCTAACCCAACCTAACCTAACCTAACCTAACCAAACCTTACCTAACATACCCTAACCTAACCTAACCTAACCTAACCTAACCTAACCTAACCTAACCTAACCTAACGACGGTTGCAAGCGCTTTCACATTAGATACCGCAGTTCTCGACTTGTAATGGTGAAAAACACTGCATCTCACTGAGTGACATTGTTTAATGCGGTTTTACGACGGTTCATATCTTAACCTAACCTAACATTCGCACTTGTATCCAAAGACGCTCAATTACACTGTTTCGTTCACAATTACGATATTTGCTTGACCTCACAGTTTCTCACCAACCTATTACAGTACAGAACGCTGTATCTCGCTAAATGACATCGTTCTTTAAGGTTTCACGATACTTGCATGCGCTTTAACGAGAATATCACAATAAAGCAGTTTCGCACTTGTAACGGCACAAGACGCAGTATCTGGCTAGTTCATGCCATTTTGTGTGCTTTCCCAATATTAAACCTATCGCAGTTTCGTACTCGCAATAAAACAACACTATCTCGTTAGATGACATCGTTTTTGGTGGTTTCACGACGCTACGTAGCTCAAACTAACCTAACCTTCGCACTTCTATCGTTAGAAAACGTTTTATTCGCTACTTTACAATGTTTTCTACAAGATTACGACGGTTTCATGCGCTTTCACATTAGATATCGCAGTTCCCGACTTGTAATGGTGAAAAACACAGCATCTCACTAAGTGACATTGTTTAATGCGGTTTTAGCGCGGTTCATATCTTAACCTAACCTAACCTAACCTAACCTAATTTAACCTAACCTAACCTTACCTAACCCAACCTAACCTAACCTAACCAAACCTTACCTAACATAACCTAACCTAACCTAACCTAACCTAACCAAACCTAACCTAACCTAACCTAACGTAACCTAACCTAACCTAACCTAACCTAACCTAACCTAACGACGTTTGCAAGAGCTTTCACATTAGATATCGCAGTTCCCGACTTGTAATGGTGACAAACACAGCATCTCACCAAGTGACATTGTTTATTGCGGTTTTAGCGCGGTTCATATCTTAACCTAACCTAACCTAACCCAACCTAACCTAACCTAACCTAACGACGTTTGCAAGTGCTTTCACATTAGATATCGCAGTTCCCGACTTGTAATGGTGAAAAACACTGCATCTCACTAAGTGACATTGTTTAATGCGGTTTTAGCGCGGTTCATATCTTAACCTAACCTTACCTAACCTAACCTAACCCAACCTAACCTAACCTAACCTAACCTAACCCAACCTAACCTAACCTAACCTAACCTAACGACGTTTGCAAGCGCTTTCACATTAGATATCGCAGTTCCCGACTTGTAATGGTGAAAAAACACTGCATCTCACTAAGTGACATTGTTTAATGCGGTTTTACGACGGTTCATATCTTAACCTAACCTAACATTCGTACTTGTATTGAAAAACGCTCTATTACACTGTTTCGTTCACAATTACGATATTTGCATAACGTCACAGTTTTTCACCAACTTATTGTAGTACAGAACGCTGTATCTCGCTAAATGACATCGTTCTTTAAGGTTTCACTATGCTTGCATGCGCTTTAACGAGAATATTACATTATAGCAGTTTCGCACTTGTAACGGTACAACACGCAGTATCTGGCTTGTTCAAGCCGTTTTGTGTACTTTCACAACATTTCACCTATTGCAGTTTCGTACATGCAATAAAACAACACTATCTCGTTAGATGACGTCCTTTTTGCTGGTCTCACGACGCTACATAGCTTAAACTAACATAACTCAAGCTAACCTTCCCACTTCTATCGTTAGAAAACGTTTTACTCGCAACTTTACAATGTTTTCTACAAGATTACGACGGTTTCATGCGCTTTCACATTAGATATCGTAGTTCCCGACTTGTAATGTTGAAAAACACTACATCTTACTAAGTGACATTGTTTAATGCGGTTTTACGACGGTTCACATCGCAACCTAACCTAACATTCGCACTTGTATCTAAAGACGCTCAATTACACTGTTTCGTTCACAATTACGATATTTGCTTGACCTCACAGTTTCTCACCAACTTATTACAGTACAGAACGCTGTATCTCGCTAAATGACATCGTTCTTTAAGGTTTCACGATACTTGCATGCGCTTTAACGAGAATATCACAATAAAGCAGTTTCGCACTTGTAACGACACAAGACGCAGTATCTGGCTAGTTTATGCCATTTTGTGTGCTTTCACAATATTTCACCTATCGCAGTTTCGTACTCGCAATAAAACAACACTATCTCGTGAGATGACATCGTTTTTGGTGGTTTCACGACGCTACGTAGCTCAAACTAACCTAACCTTCGCACTTCTATCGTTAGAAAACGTTTTATTCGCTACTTTACAATGTTTCCTACAAGATTACGACGGTTTCATGCGCTTTCACATTAGATATCGCAGTTCCCGACTTGTAATGGTGAAAAACACAGCATCTCACTAAGTGACATTGTTTAATGCGGTTTTAGCGCGGTTCATATCTTAACCTAACCTAACCTAACCTAACCTAATTTAACCTAACCTAACCTTACCTAACCCAACCTAACCTAATCTAACCTAACCAAACCTTACCTAACATAACCTAACCTAACCTAACCTAACCTAACCAAACCTAACCTAACCTAACCTAACGTAACCTAACCTAACCTAACCTAACCTAACCTAACCTAACCTAACCTAACGACGTTTGCAAGCGCTTTCACATTAGATATCGCAGTTCCCGACTTGTAATGGTGAAAAACACTGCATCTCACTAAGTGACATTGTTTAATGCGGTTTTACGACGGTTCATATCTTAACCTAACCTAACATTCGCACTTGTATTGAAAAACGCTCTATTACACTGTTTTGTTCAAAATTACGATATTTGCATAACCTCACAGTTTTTCACCAACTTATTGCAGTACAGAACGCTGTATCTCGCTAAATGACATCGTTCTTTAAGGTTTCACGATGCTTGCATGCGCTTTAACGAGAATATTGTCACGTTAAAGAGACAGGAGACGTTTTTAAGGCGTCCTCACAAAAGTCCGAAGAGCGGTCGGCTCAGCGCAGCCAAAAACAGAACAATGGCACGAGGGGGACTGCCACTTCGTCTGCCTCTTTTGCGCTGGCAGCTCAAGCGCGCGGCACTGCCCCTCCTCCCTGAAGAGCATCGCCTCGATGCTAAACGAAGCGTGTATCGTAAAAAAAAACATTGTCACAGTGTGTGGTACGGTTTTAACCGCACCACGTGCACAATCTCGGGTCGTAGCTGTCGGCGTCGGGGTGGTTGGCTTCCGTCCGGAAGGACTTCGTAATTGACGTCGCTCACTTGTCGTAGCACTTTGTACGGGCCAAAATACCGACTGAGAAGCTTCTCAGAGAGACCTTTGCAGCGCACAGGGGTCCAAACCAACACCTGGTCACCTGGTTTATAATCGACTTGTCTGTGGCAGCGGTTGTAGCGCTGTGCATCGACGCCTTGTTGTTTCTTGATGTTTACGCGGGCTAGTTGACGTGCTTCCTCGGCTCGTTGCACGAAACACTCAGCATCTTCGTCGAGATTCTCGATGTTGTCAATGTCGCATGGGAGCATTGCGTCCAACATCGTCTGAACGTCCCGACCGTATAGAAGACGAAACGGAGTGAATCGTGTGGTCTCTTGCGTAGCGGTATTATACGCGAATGTTACGTAAGGCAGTATTTCATCCCACGTCTTGTGCTGTACGTCTATGTACATAGACAGCATATCAGTCATCGTTTTGTTAAGCCGCTCGGTCAGTCCATTTGTCTGAGGGTGATACGCTGTTGTCTTGCGATGCGTGGAGTAACTTAACTGAAAAACTTGTTCAAGGAGCCTTGCTGTAAACGCTGTTCCTCGGTCTGTGATGACACAGGATGGAGCACCGTGGCGTAATACAATTCTCTCGATGAAAAACTGAGCAACTTCACAAGCCGTGCTTTTAGGAAGCGCCTTAGTTTCAGCATAGCGGGTTAGATAATCTGTAGCGACGATTATCCACTTGTTGCCGGAAGATGACAAGGGAAACGGACCCAGGAGGTCCATGCCGACTTGATCGAAGGGTGTTCTGGGTGGCTCGATAGGGTGAAGTAATCCCGCAGGCTTAACAGATGGGGATTTTCGGCGCTGGCATTCGCGGCAGGCTTGAACGTACTGTTTAACGCAAGCGGCAAGTTTCGGCCAGTAGTAAGACTTTCGTACCCTAGCGATGGTTCGGGTGATGCCCAGATGGCCCGATGGAGGCTCGTTGTGGCAGGCAAATAGAATTTCCTCACGCAGCTCTGCGGGGACGACCAACAGGTAAGTTTTGTTGCTGGCGGCTGCGTTCTTCTTGTACAACACGCCCTGTCGTAAGCAGAAGGATGACAATCCGCGAGTTATATGCTGGGGCAGTGATACGTTGCGGCCCTCTAGATGTTCAATGATAGGTCGCAATTGAGCATCTGCTCGCTGCCGTAAAGCCAAGTCTGTTACGCTTACGGAGCCAAGGAAAGGGCAGTCCTCTTCGAAGCTCTGAGCGGCAGGCTCAACTGGCGCGCGTGACAACGTGTCCGCATCTTCGTGTGCACGACCGGACTTGTACACGATAGTGACGTCGTACTCCTGCAGACGTAGGCTCCACCTTGCCAGTCGTCCGGAGGGGTCTCTGAGGTTCGCAAGCCAGCACAGCGAGTGATGATCCGTCACTACTCTGAATGGACGGCCGTAAAGGTAAGGTCGAAACTTAGCAATTGCCCACACGACAGCAAGGCACTCCTTCTCCGTGGTACTGTAGTTTGACTCCGGGCGTGTTAGGGTTCGGCTTGCGTAGGCGATAACCTTTTCAATTCCCTCCTGCCGTTGGACGAGTACCGCGCCCAGACCGACGTTACTGGCGTCGGTATGAATTTCTGTTTCGGCTTCCTCGTCGAAATGTCCAAGAACAGGTGGTGATGCCAGGCGAAGCCGAAGCTCTGTGAATGCTGATTCTTGTTCAGCACTCCAAACGAACGGCGTATCGTCTCTAGTGAGTCTAGTTAATGGTTCGGCAATTTTCGAAAAATTGCCTATAAAGCGCCGGTAGTACGCGCATAGACCAAGAAACCGCCGCACACTTTTCTTATCGGCAGGAGTCGGGAAGGCTGCGACAGCGGCGGTTTTCTCAGGGTCAGGACGGACGCCTTCTGCGCTTACGACATGTCCAAGGAACTTTAGTTCTTCGTAACCGAAATGGCATTTTTGCGGCTTTAACGTAAGGTTAGCCGTCCGAATCGCCTCAAGTACTTGTCGTAGTCGCTTCAGATGTTCGGAGAAGCTGGTTGAAAACACGACCACATCATCCAAGTACACAAGGCAGCTTTGCCATTTTAAGTCAGTCAACACAGTGTCCATCATGCGTTGGAAGGTAGCTGGCGCAGAGCAGAGTCCGAACGGTAGCACCCGAAATTCGTAGAGGCCATCCGGCGTGACAAAGGCGGTTTTTTCGCGGTCGCGCTCATCAACCTCAATTTGCCAGTAGCCACTCTTTAAATCCAGGGAAGAAAAATACTTCGCTCGTCGTAGTCGGTCAAGCGAGTCATCAATACGCGGCAGCGGATAAACATCTTTTTTTGTGACGTTGTTGAGCTTTCTGTAATGTACACAGAAGCGAAGCGTACCGTCCTTCTTCTTAACCAGAACGACCGGTGAGGACCAGGGACTGTTCGAAGGCTGGATAACGCCGTCGTCGATCATTTCTTTCACTTGCTGCTTGATAGCTGCGCGTTCTGTCGGCGAGACGCGGTATGGCTGTTGGTGAATAGGTCTTGCGTCGTCGTGATTATCCTGTGCTGTGTAATTGGCGTCTGACTCACTTTAGACGACTGAGCAAAGCACGCCCTGAATTCAAACAATAGCTCTCGCAAGGCCCTCTGGTTCTCTTCTGGCAGTGCACTGTTCATGTCAACATCTATTACGGTTTGTCCATTGCGGCTACTGTCTTCACAGGCAAAACACTCAATGACGTCCTCCAAGGCTTCAGCGTAGGCGACCGCAGTGCCCCGGAAAAGGTGACGATGCTCATTGGTGAAATTTGTAATCATGACCTCGGCTGTACCGTTCCGAATGTCAATGATGCCTCGTGCCACAGAAATTCCAAGCGCCAGCAGCAGGGAGACGTTGCACTCTGCCACTGTTTCACCGTCACTGGTTCCTTCGGAAGTCACCTGAATTAGGATACTTGCACGAGGTGGTATTGTGACACTGTCGTCGGAAACACGGAGGGCGGTTGTACGGCGGTTGGAGTCCCTTGACGTAGCGTTGACTGTCGAAAAGGAAATGCAGCGTCGCCGTAGGTCGATTACGGCGCCATATTCCCGAAGAAAATCGAGGCCGAGAATTAATTCGCGGGAGCAGTCACGTAGCACGATGGAGCTGACCAAAAACGTGCAGCCTCGTATTTGTAGCCTGGACGTGCACAAACCAACCGGCGTTACAACATGTCCGCCAGCTGTACGTACATGCGATCCTGTCCAAGGCATTATCACTTTCTTCAAGGTACGTGCCAATTGTCCGCTAATAATCGAGTAGTCAGCACCAGTGTCTATTAAGGCAGTTAAATTGCGACCGTCGAGCAGCACAGGTATGTCCATTGAAAAGTCGCTCAGCTGGGATACAGGCGCCGGCGTAGTCGAATTTCCGTTGGTCCGATGTCGCGTCGATTGGAGGGCGAGGTCTTCATCACGTCGAGAATCAGCGGCCTCGCCTCGAAAGGTCGCTGGCGTTAGTTTTCCAGGCGAGGGCTCGGAGACCGTCCTTGCGGCCTTCGATTTCCGTTGCCTGAATAAGATGACGACCGCGGTGACGGTGAGCGCGACTGACGCCTGAGTGGGACGTTCTGCCGAGCGATAAAATCTTCAATTTCTGGTGGTCTCTGTCCAAACCGGGGGCGGGGTGAATTGGCAGGAAAACCCTGCAGCCCAAGTCGGCGGTACTGGCAGTCTCGGTAGAGGTGACCCGCTTCACCGCAGTGGTAGCAAAGCGGTCGTCGGTCGGGCATGCGCCATATGTCGGATTTACGCATGACGGGTCGAGTGTCTGCAAAATAAGGGACCACCTGTGCGGACTGCAGTGTGGCGTACGGGGTTGCGGCTGGTAGTGGGACTGGTGCAGGTGCGTTGTGTTCGAACGTGTCGGTATAAGTGGTGCGCTGGAAACCACTCACTGGGGATGGTGTCGTGGACGACGGAACGGTGCGTCTCAATACGTCTGCGTAGGTCACCCCTAGAGGTTCACTTGAAGTTGCGAACGCCTGAAGTGGTGCAGCAACCTGCGTTGGTGTCTCGCGGCGAGGTGTGCCGAGCGCATGCTGAACTTCGTCACGTATGATGGTGGCGATGCAATTCGTGGAAGGCTGCTGCTGCGCCTGGTTCAGCTGTTGCAGCTGTTGTAGCTCGTCGCGAACAACCGAACGTATCAGCTCGCGAAGCGCTCCCACGTCGGTCGGGAACGAGCCTAGCCCGGTGGTATAGGTAGCATTCACTTGCCGATCGTACTGGTTCCGCTGCTGCAGCGCCTTTTCCATGGCGACGGCTTCAGTGAGGAACTCCGCGACCGTTCTAGGCGGACTACGAATGAGTCCAGCGAAGAGCTGCTCTTTCACACCTCGCATCAAGTGTCGCAGCTTCTTGTCTTCCGGCATGGTTGGATCGGCGCGAGTGAACAGATGAACCATATCCTCCACGTATGTAGCCACACCTTCATTAGGCATCTGCATGCGGGACTGGAGGGCCCTTTCAGCGCGCTCTCGACGATCGAGACTCGAGTACGTTTCGCGGAGCCTGTGACAGAACTCATGCCACGACGTTAGGAGGCCCTTGCGGTTCTGGAACCATGTGCGAGCACCATCCAGAAGACTAAAGTACACATTCTTGAGCTTCGCTACTTCGTCCCACCCGTTGAAATCCGCTACGTACTCGTACTCAGCCAGCCAATCTTCCACATCTTCATAGAGGCCACCACGAAAGGGACTCGGAACACGTGGTTTTTGTAGCGTGTAATGAGTGGGTGCAGCTGCGGGTGCAGCGGTTGGAGCAGCGGCGGCTCCAGCGGTAGGGGAAGCGGTGACAGCAACAGTATTCTCCATACCAGTCGACGTACTTGTACTGTGAGGCACAAACTCGGGGGACAGTCCTCGAATCCTCCGACTGAAACGGTGTACCGGCGTAAGCTCTGGGTTTTGGGTCACGTTCCGGCTGCTAGAAGGAGTCTGTTGCATAGGTGAGGTTACCCCGCACCTCCACCATTAAAATGTCACGTTAAAGAGACAGGAGACGTTTTTAAGGCGTCCTCACAAAAGTCCGAAGAGCGGTCGGCTCAGCGCAGCCAAAAACAGAACAATGGCACGAGGGGGACTGCCACTTCGTCTGCCTCTTTTGCGCTGGCAGCTCAAGCGCGCGGCAATATCACATTATAGCAGTTTCGCACTTGTAACGGTACAACACGCAGTATCTGGCTTGTTCATGCCGTTTTGTGTACTTTAACAACATTTCACCTATTGCAGTTTCGTACATGCAATAAAACAACACTATCTCGTTAGATGACGTCCTTTTTGGTGGTCTCACGACGCTACATAGCTTAAACTAACATAACTCAAGCTAACCTTCGCACTTCTATCGTTAGAAAACGTTTTACTCGCAACTTTACAATGTTTTCTACAAGATTACGACGGTTTCATGCGCTTTCACATTAGATATCGTAGTTCCCGACTTGTTATGTTGAAAAACACTGCATCTCACTAAGTGACATTGTTTAATGCGGTTTTACGACGGTTGATATCTCAACCTAACCTAACATTCGCACTTGTATCTAAATACGCTCAATTACACTGTTTCGTTCACAATTACGATATTTGCTTGACCTCACAGTTTCTCACCAACTTATTACAGTACAGAACGCTGTATCTCGCTAAATGACATCGTTCTTTAAGGTTTCACGATACTTGCATGCGCTTTAACGAGAATATCACAATAAAGCAGTTTCGCACTTGTAACGGCACAAGACGCAGTATCTGGCTAGTTCATGCCTTTTTGTGCGCTTTCCCAATATTTCACCTATCCCAGTTTTGTACTCGCAATAAAACAACACTATCTCGTTAGATGACATCGTTTTTGGTGGTTTCACGACGCTACCTAGCTCAAACTAACCTAACCTTCGCACTTCTATTGTTAGAAAACGTTTTATTCGCTACTTTACAATGTTTTCTACAAGATTACGACGGTTTCATGCGCTTTCACATTAGATATCGCAGTTCCCGACTTGTAATGGTGAAAAACACAGCATGTTACTAAGTGACATTGTTTAATGCGGTTTTAGCGCGGTTCATATCTTAACCTAACCTAACCTAACCTAACCCAACCTAACCCACCTCAACCCAACCTAACCTAATCTAACCTAACCTAACCTAACCTAACCTAACCTAACATAACCTAACGACGTTTGCAAGCGCTTTCACATTAAATATCGCAGTTCCCGACTTGTAATGGTGAAAAACACTGCATCTCACTAAGTGACATTGTTTAATGTGGTTTTACGACGGTTCATATCTTAACCTAACCTGACATTCGCACTTGTATCTAAAAACGCTCTATTACACTGTTATGTTCACAATTACGATATTTGCATAACCTCACAGTTTTTCACCAACTTATTGCAGTACAGAACGCTGTATCTCGCTAAATGACATTGTTCTTTAAGGTTTCACGATGCTTGCATGCGCTTTAACGAGAATATCACAATATAGCAGTTTCGCACTTGTAACAGTAGAACACGCAGTATTTGGCTTGTTCATGCCGTTTTGAGTGCTTTCATGACATTTCACCTATCGCAGTTTAATACTCGCAATAAAACAACACTATCTCGTTAGATGACGTCGTTTTTGGTAGTTTCACGACGCTACCTAGCTTAAACTAACCTAACCTAACCTAACCTTCGCACTTCTATCGTTAGAAAACGTTTTACTCGCAACTTTACAATGTTTTCTACAAGATTACGACGGTTTCATGCGCTTTCACATTAGATATCGTAGTTGCCGACTTGTAATGTTGAAAACCACTACATCTCACTAAGTGACATTGTTTAATGCGGTTTTACGACGGTTGATATGTCAACCTAACCTAACATTCGCACTTGTATCTAAAGACGCTCAATTACACTGTTTCGTTCACAATTACGATATTTGCTTGACCTCACAGTTTCTCACCAACTTATTACAGTACAGAACGCTGTATCTCGCTAAATGACATCGTTCTTTAAGGTTTCACGATACTTGCATGCGCTTTAACGAGAATATCACAATAAAGCAGTTTCGCACTTGTAACGGCACAAGACGCAGTATCTGGCTAGTTCATGCCATTTTGTGTGCTTTCCCAATATTAAACCTATCGCAGTTTCGTACTCGCAATAAAACAACACTATCTCGTTAGATGACATCGTTTTTGGTGGTTTCACGACGCTACCTAGCTCAAACTAACCGAACCTTCGCACTTCTATCGTTAGAAAACGTTTTATTCGCTACTTTACACTGTTTTCTACAAGATTACGACGGTTTCATGCGCTTTCACATTAGATATCGCAGTTCCCGACTTGTAATGGTGAAAAACACAGCATCTCACTAAGTGACATTGTTTAATGCGGTTTTAGCGCGGTTCATATCTTAACCTAACCTAACCTTACCTAACCCAACCTAACCTAACCTAACCTAACCAAACCTTACCTAACATACCCTAACCTAACCTAACCTAACCTAACCAAACCTAACCTAACCTAACCTAACCTAACCTAACCTAACCTAACCTAACCTAACCTAACGACGGTTGCAAGCGCTTTCACATTAGATACCGCAGTTCCCGACTTGTAATGGTGAAAAACACTGCATCTCACTGAGTGACATTGTTTAATGCGGTTTTACGACGGTTCATATCTTAACCTAACCTAACATTCGCACTTGTATCCAAAGACGCTCAATTACACTGTTTCGTTCACAATTACGATATTTGCTTGACCTCACAGTTTCTCACCAACCTATTACAGTACAGAACGCTGTATCTCGCTAAATGACATCGTTCTTTAAGGTTTCACGATACTTGCATGCGCTTTAACGAGAATATCAAAATAAAGCAGTTTCGCACTTGTAAAGACACAAGACGCAGTATCTGGCTAGTTTATGCCATTTTGTGTGCTTTCACAATATTTCACCTATCGCAGTTTCGTACTCGCAATAAAACAACACTATCTCGTTAGATGACATCGTTTTTGGTGGTTTCACGACGCTACGTAGCTCAAACTAACCTAACCTTCGCACTTCTATCGTTAGAAAACGTTTTATTCGCTACTTTACAATGTTTTCTACAAGATTACGACGGTTTCATGCGCTTTCACATTAGATATCGCAGTTCCCGACTTGTAATGGTGAAAAACACAGCATCTCACTAAGTGACATTGTTTAATGCGGTTTTAGCGCGGTTCATATCTTAACCTAACCTAACCTAACCTAACCCAACCTAACCCAACTCCACCCAACCTAACCTAATCTAACCTAACCTAACCTAACCTAACCTAACCTAACCTAACGTAACCTAACCTAACCTAACCTAACATAACCTAACGACGTTTGCAAGCGCTTTCACATTAGATATCGCAGTTCCCGACTTGTAATGGTGAAAAACACTGCATCACACTAAGTGACATTGTTTAATGTGGTTTTACGACGGTTCATATCTTAACCTAACCTGACATTCGCACTTGTATCTAAAAACGCTCTATTACACTGTTATGTTCACAATTACGATATTTGCATAACCTCACAGTTTTTCACCAACTTATTGCAGTACAGAACGCTGTATCTCGCTAAATGACATTGTTCTTTAAGGTTTCACGATGCTTGCATGCGCTTTAACGAGAATATCACAATATAGCAGTTTCGCACTTGTAACGGTAGAACACGCAGTATTATGCTTGTTCATGCCGTTTTGTGTGCTTTCACGACATTTCACCTATCGCAGTTTAATACTCGCAATAAAACAACACTATCTCGTTAGATGACGTCGTTTTTGGTAGTTTCACGACGCTACCTAGCTTAAACTAACCTAACCTAACCTAACCTTCGCACTTCTATCGTTAGAAAACGTTTTACTCGCAACTTTACAATGTTTTCTACAAGATTACGACGGTTTCATGCGCTTTCACATTAGATATCGCAGTTCCCGACTTGTAATGTTGAAAAACACTACATCTCACTAAGTGACATTGTTTAATGCGGTTTTACGACGGTTGATATGTCAACCTAACCTAACATTCGCACTTGTATCTTAAGACGCTCAATTACACTGTTTCGTTCCCAATTACGATATTTGCTTGACCTCACAGTTTCTCACGAACTTATTACAGTACAGAACGCTGTATCTCGCTAAATGACATCGTTCTTTAAGGTTTCACGATACTTGCGTGCGCTTTACCGAGAATGTCACAACATAGCAGTTTCGCACTTGTAACGGTACAACACGCAGTATTTGGCTTGTTCATGCCGTTTTGTGTGCTTTCACAACATTTTACCTATCGCAGTTTCGTACTCGCAATAAAACAACACTATCTCGTTAGATGACGTCGTTTTTGGTGGTTTCACGACGCTACCTAGCTTAAACTAACATAACTCAACCTAACAAACCTTCGCACTTCTATCGTTAGAAAACGTTTTACTCGCTACTTTACATTGCTTTCTACAACATTACGATGGTTTAAAGCGCTTTCACATTAGATATCGCAGTTCCCAACTTGTAAAGGTGAAAAACACTGCATCTCACTAAGTGACATTGTTTAATGCGGTTTTACGATGGTTCATACCTTAACCTAACGTAACCTAACCTAACCTAACCCAACCTAACCTAACATAACCTAACCTAACCTAACCTAACCTAACCAAACCTAACCTAACGTAACCTAACCTAACCTAACCTAACCTAACCTAACCTAACCTAACGACGTTTGCAAGCGCTTTCACATTAGATATCGCAGTTCCCGACTTGTAATGGTGAAAAACACTGCATCTCACTAAGTGACATTGTTTAATGCGGTTTTACGACGGTTCATATCTTAACCTAACCTAACATTCGTACTTGTATTGAAAAACGCTCTATTACACTGTTTCGTTCACAATTACGATATTTGCATAACCTCACAGTTTTTCACCAACTTTTTGCAGTACAGAACGCTGTATCTCGCAAAATGACATTGTTCTTTAAGGTTTCACGATGCTTGCATGCGCTTTAACGAGAATATCACAATATAGCAGTTTCGCACTTGTAACGGTAGAACACGCAGTATTTGGCTTGTTCATGCCGTTTTGTGTGCTTTCACAACATTTCACCTATCGCAGTTTAATACTCGCAATAAAACAACACTATCTCGTTAGATGACGTCGTTTTTGGTAGTTTCACGACGCTACCTGGCTTAAACTAACCTAACCTAACCTAACCTTCGCACTTCTATCGTTAGAAAACGTTTTACTCGCAACTTTACAATGTTTTCTACAAGATTACGACGGTTTCATGCGCTTTCACATTAGATATCGTAGTTGCCGACTTGTAATGTTGAAAAACACTACATCTCACTAAGTGACATTGTTTAATGCGGTTTTACGACGGTTGATATGTCAACCTAACCTAACATTCGCACTTGTATCTAAAGACGCTCAATTACACTGTTTCGTTCACAATTACGATATTTGCTTGACCTCACAGTTTCTCACCAACTTATTACAGTACAGAACGCTGTATCTCGCTAAATGGCATCGTTCTTTAAGGTTTCACGATACTTGCATGCGCTTTAACGAGAATATCACAATAAAGCAGTTTCGCACTTGTAACGGCACAAGACGCAGTATCTGGCTAGTTCATGCCATTTTGTGTGCTTTCCCAATATTAAACCTATCGCAGTTTCGTACTCGCAATAAAACAACACTATCTCGTTAGATGACATCGTTTTTGGTGGTTTCACGACGCTACCTAGCTCAAACTAACCGAACCTTCGCACTTCTATCGTTAGAAAACGTTTTATTCGCTACTTTACACTGTTTTCTACAAGATTACGACGGTTTCATGCGCTTTCACATTAGATATCGCAGTTCCCGACTTGTAATGGTGAAAAACACAGCATCTCACTAAGTGACATTGTTTAATGCGGTTTTAGCGCGGTTCATATCTTAACCTAACCTAACCTTACCTAACCCAACCTAACCTAACCTAACCTAACCAAACCTTACCTAACATACCCTAACCTAACCTAACCTAACCTAACCTAACCTAACCTAACCTAACGACGGTTGCAAGCGCTTTCACATTAGATACCGCAGTTCTCGACTTGTAATGGTGAAAAACACTGCATCTCACTGAGTGACATTGTTTAATGCGGTTTTTCGACGGTTCATATCTTAACCTAACCTAACATTCGCACTTGTATCCAAAGACGCTCAATTACACTGTTTCGTTCACAATTACGATATTTGCTTGACCTCACAGTTTCTCACCAACCTATTACAGTACAGAACGCTGTATCTCGCTAAATGACATCGTTCTTTAAGGTTTCACGATACTTGCATGCGCTTTAACGAGAATATCACAATAAAGCAGTTTCGCACTTGTAACGGCACAAGACGCAGTATCTGGCTAGTTCATGCCATTTTGTGTGCTTTCCCAATATTAAACCTATCGCAGTTTCGTACTCGCAATAAAACAACACTATCTCGTTAGATGACATCGTTTTTGGTGGTTTCACGACGCTACGTAGCTCAAACTAACCTAACCTTCGCACTTCTATCGTTAGAAAACGTTTTATTCGCTACTTTACAATGTTTTCTACAAGATTACGACGGTTTCATGCGCTTTCACATTAGATATAACAGTTCCCGACTTGTAATGGTGAAAAACACAGCATCTCACTAAGTGACATTGTTTAATGCGGTTTTAGCGCGGTTCATATCTTAACCTAACCTAACCTAACCTAACCTAATTTAACCTAACCTAACCTTACCTAACCCAACCTAACCTAACCTAACCAAACCTTACCTAACATAACCTAACCTAACCTAACCTAACCTAACCAAACCTAACCTAACCTAACCTAACGTAACCTAACCTAACCTAACCTAACCTAACCTAACGACGTTTGCAAGAGCTTTCACATTAGATATCGCAGTTCCCGACTTGTAATGGTGACAAACACAGCATCTCACCAAGTGACATTGTTTATTGCGGTTTTAGCGCGGTTCATATCTTAACCTAACCTAACCTAACCCAACCTAACCTAACCTAACCTAACGACGTTTGCAAGTGCTTTCACATTAGATATCGCAGTTCCCGACTTGTAATGGTGAAAAACACTGCATCTCACTAAGTGACATTGTTTAATGCGGTTTTAGCGCGGTTCATATCTTAACCTAACCTTACCTAACCTAACCTAACCCAACCTAACCTAACCTAACCTAACCTAACCCAACCTAACCTAACCTAACCTTACCTAACGACGTTTGCAAGCGCTTTCACATTAGATATCGCAGTTCCCGACTTGTAATGGTGAAAAAACACTGCATCTCACTAAGTGACATTGTTTAATGCGGTTTTACGACGGTTCATATCTTAACCTAACCTAACATTCGTACTTGTATTGAAAAACGCTCTATTACACTGTTTCGTTCACAATTACGATATTTGCATAACGTCACAGTTTTTCACCAACTTATTGTAGTACAGAACGCTGTATCTCGCTAAATGACATCGTTCTTTAAGGTTTCACTATGCTTGCATGCGCTTTAACGAGAATATTACATTATAGCAGTTTCGCACTTGTAACGGTACAACACGCAGTATCTGGCTTGTTCAAGCCGTTTTGTGTACTTTCACAACATTTCACCTATTGCAGTTTCGTACATGCAATAAAACAACACTATCTCGTTAGATGACGTCCTTTTTGCTGGTCTCACGACGCTACATAGCTTAAACTAACATAACTCAAGCTAACCTTCCCACTTCTATCGTTAGAAAACGTTTTACTCGCAACTTTACAATGTTTTCTACAAGATTACGACGGTTTCATGCGCTTTCACATTAGATATCGTAGTTCCCGACTTGTAATGTTGAAAAACACTACATCTTACTAAGTGACATTGTTTAATGCGGTTTTACGACGGTTGACATCGCAACCTAACCTAACATTCGCACTTGTATCTAAAGACGCTCAATTACACTGTTTCGTTCACAATTACGATATTTGCTTGACCTCACAGTTTCTCACCAACTTATTACAGTACAGAACGCTGTATCTCGCTAAATGACATCGTTCTTTAAGGTTTCACGATACTTGCATGCGCTTTAACGAGAATATCACAATAAAGCAGTTTCGCACTTGTAACGGCACAAGACGCAGTATCTGGCTAGTTCATGCCATTTTGTGTGCTTTCCCAATATTTCACCTATCGCAGTTTCGTACTCGCAATAAAACAACACTATCTCGTTAGATGACATCGTTTTTGGTGGTTTCACGACGCTACCTAGCTCAAACTAACCGAACCTTCGCACTTCTATCGTTAGAAAACGTTTTATTCGCTACTTTACAATGTTTTCTACAAGATTACGACGGTTTCATGCGCTTTCACATTAGATATCGCAGTTCCCGACTTGTAATGGTGAAAAACACAGCATCTCACTAAGTGACATTGTTTAATGCGGTTTTAGCGCGGTTCATATCTTAACCTAACCTAACCTAACCTAACCCAACGTAACCCAACTCCACCCAACCTAACCTAATCTAACCTAACCTAACCTAACCTAACGTAACCTAACCTAACCTAACCTAACCTAACATAACCTAACGACGTTTGCAAGCGCTTTCACATTAGATATCGCAGTTCCCGACTTGTAATGGTGAAAAACACTGCATCACACTAAGTGACATTGTTTAATGTGGTTTTACGACGGTTCATATCTTAACCTAACCTGACATTCGCACTTGTATCTAAAAACGCTCTATTACACTGTTATGTTCACAATTACGATATTTGCATAACCTCACAGTTTTTCACCAACTTATTGCAGTACAGAACGCTGTATCTCGCTAAATGACATTGTTCTTTAAGGTTTCACGATGCTTGCATGCGCTTTAACGAGAATATCACAATATAGCAGTTTCGCACTTGTAACGGTAGAACACGCAGTATTTGGCTTGTTCATGCCGTTTTGTGTGCTTTCACGACATTTCACCTATCGCAGTTTAATACTCGCAATAAAACAACACTATCTCGTTAGATGACGTCGTTTTTGGTAGTTTCACGACGCTACCTAGCTTAAACTAACCTAACCTAACCTAACCTTCGCACTTCTATCGTTAGAAAACGTTTTACTCGCAACTTTACAATGTTTTCTACAAGATTACGACGGTTTCATGCGCTTTCACATTAGATATCGTAGTTCCCGACTTGTAATGTTGAAAAACACTACATCTCACTAAGTGACATTGTTTAATGCGGTTTTACGACGGTTGATATGTCAACCTAACCTAACATTCGCACTTGTATCTTAAGACGCTCAATTACACTGTTTCGTTCCCAATTACAATATTTGCTTGACCTCACAGTTTCTCACGAACTTATTACAGTACAGAACGCTGTATCTCGCTAAATGACATCGTTCTTTAAGGTTTCACGATACTTGCATGCGCTTTAACG
Source organism: Rhipicephalus microplus (assembly GCF_043290135.1). NCBI lineage: Eukaryota > Metazoa > Arthropoda > Arachnida > Ixodida > Ixodidae > Rhipicephalus > Rhipicephalus microplus. Next base: position 1,625,846 of record NW_027464619.1, read on the forward strand.
AGAATATCACAATAAAGCAGTTTCGCACTTGTAACGGCACAAGACGCAGTATCTGGCTAGTTCATGCCATTTTGTGTGCTTTCCCAATATTAAACCTATCGCAGTTTCGTACTCGCAATAAAACAACACTATCTCGTTAGATGACATCGTTTTTGGTGGTTTCACGACGCTACCTAGCTCAAACTAACCGAACCTTCGCACTTCTATCGTTAGAAAACGTTTTATTCGCTACTTTACACTGTTTTCTACAAGATTACGACGGTTTCATGCGCTTTCACATTAGATATCGCAGTTCCCGACTTGTAATGGTGAAAAACACAGCATCTCACTAAGTGACATTGTTTAATGCGGTTTTAGCGCGGTTCATATCTTAACCTAACCTAACCTTACCTAACCCAACCTAACCTAACCTAACCTAACCAAACCTTACCTAACATACCCTAACCTAACCTAACCTAACCTAACCAAACCTAACCTAACCTAACCTAACCTAACCTAACCTAACCTAACGACGGTTGCAAGCGCTTTCACATTAGATACCGCAGTTCCCGACTTGTAATGGTGAAAAACACTGCATCTCACTGAGTGACATTGTTTAATGCGGTTTTACGACGGTTCATATCTTAACCTAACCTAACATTCGCACTTGTATCCAAAGACGCTCAATTACACTGTTTCGTTCACAATTACGATATTTGCTTGACCTCACAGTTTCTCACCAACCTATTACAGTACAGAACGCTGTATCTCGCTAAATGACATCGTTCTTTAAGGTTTCACGATACTTGCATGCGCTTTAACGAGAATATCACAATAAAGCAGTTTCGCACTTGTAACGGCACAAGACGCAGTATCTGGCTAGTTCATGCCATTTTGTGTGCTTTCCCAATATTTCACCTATCGCAGTTTCGTAATCGCAATAAAACAACACTATCTCGTTAGATGACATCGTTTTTGGTGGTTTCACGACGCTACCTAGCTCAAACTAACCGAACCTTCGCACTTCTATCGTTAGAAAACGTTTTATTCGCTACTTTACAATGTTTTCTACAAGATTACGACGGTTTCATGCGCTTTCACATTAGATCTCGCAGTTCCCGACTTGTAATGGTGAAAAACACAGCATCTCACTAAGTGACATTGTTTAATGCGGTTTTAGCGCGGTTCATATCTTAACCTATCCTAACCTTACCTAACCCAACCTAACCTAACCTAACCTAACCAAACCTTACCTAACATACCCTAACCTAACCTAACCTAACCTAACCTAACCAAACCTAACCTAACGTAACCTAACCTAACGTAACCTAACCTAACCTAACCTAACCTAACCTGACGACGGTTGCAAGCGCTTTCACATTAGATATCGCAGTTCCCGACTTGTAATGGTGAAAAACACTGCATCTCACTGAGTGACATTTTTTTATGCGTTTTTACGACGGTTCATATCTTAACCTAACCTAACATTCGCACTTGTATCCAAAGACGCTCAATTACACTGTTTCGTTCACAATTACGATATTTGCTTGACCTCACAGTTTCTCACCAACTTATTACAGTACAGAACGCTGTATCTCGCTAAATGACATCGTTCTTTAAGGTTTCACGATTCTTGCATGCGCTTTAACGAGAATATCACAATAAAGCAGTTTCGCACTTGTAACGACACAAGACGCAGTATCTGGCTAGTTTATGCCATTTTGTGTGCTTTCACAATATTTCACCTATCGCAGTTTCGTACTCGCAATAAAACAACACTATCTCGTTAGATGACATCGTTTTTGGTGGTTTCACGACGCTACGTAGCTCAAACTAACCTAACCTTCGCACTTCTATCGTTAGAAAACGTTTTATTCGCTACTTTACAATGTTTTCTACAAGATTACGACGGTTTCATGCGCTTTCACTTTAGATATTGCAGTTCCCGACTTGTAATGGTGAAAAACACAGCACCTCACTAAGTGACATTGTTTAATGCGGTTTTAGCGCGGTTCATATCTTAACCTAACCTAACCTAACCTAACCTAACCCAACCTAACCTAACCTAACCTAACCTAACCCAACCTAACCTAACCTAACCTAACCTAACCTAACGACGTTTGCAAGCGCTTTCACATTAGATATCGCAGTTCCCGACTTGTAATGGTGAAAAACACTGCATCTCACAAAGTGACATTGTTTAATGCGGTTTTAGCGCGGTTCATATCTTAACCTAACCTAACCAAACCTAACCTAACCCAACCTAACCTAACCTAACCTAACCTAACGACGTTTGCAAGCGCTTTCACATTAGAAATCGCAGTTCCCGACTTGTAATGGTGAAAAACACTGCATCTCACTAAGTGACATTGTTTAATGCGGTTTTACGACGGTTCATATCTTAACATAACCTAACATTCGTACTTGTATTGAAAAACGCTCTATTACACTGTTTCGTTCACAATTACGATATTTGCATAACCTCACAGTTTTTCACCAACTTATTGCAGTACAGAACGCTGTATCTCGCTAAATGACATCGTTCTTTAAGGTTTCACGATGCTTGCATGCGCTTTAACGAGAATGTCACAACATAGCAGTTTCGCACTTGTAACGGTACAACACGCAGTATTTGGCTTGTTCATGCCGTTTTGTGTGCTTTCACAACATTTTACCTATCGCAGTTTCGTACTCGCAATAAAACAACACTATCTCGTTAGATGACGTCGTTTTTGGTGGTTTCACGACGCTACATAGCTTAAACTAACATAACTCAACCTAACATAACCTTCGCACTTCTATCGTTAGAAAACGTTTTATTCGCTACTTTACACTGTTTTCTACAAGATTACGACGGTTTCATGCGCTTTCACATTAGATATCGCAGTTCCCGACTTGTAATGGTGAAAAACACAGCATCTCACTAAGTGACATTGTTTAATGCGGTTTTAGCGCGGTTCATATCTTAACCTAACCTAACCTTACCTAACCCAACCTAACCTAACCTAACCTAACCAAACCTTACCTAACATACCCTAACCTAACCTAACCTAACCTAACCAAACCTAACCTAACCTAACCTAACCTAACCTAACCTAACGACGGTTGCAAGCGCTTTCACATTAGATACCGCAGTTCCCGACTTGTAATGGTGAAAAACACTGCATCTCACTGAGTGACATTGTTTAATGCGGTTTTACGACGGTTCATATCTTAACCTAACCTAACATTCGCACTTGTATCCAAAGACGCTCAATTACACTGTTTCGTTCACAATTACGATATTTGCTTGACCTCACAGTTTCTCACCAACCTATTACAGTACAGAACGCTGTATCTCGCTAAATGACATCGTTCTTTAAGGTTTCACGATACTTGCATGCGCTTTAACGAGAATATCACAATAAAGCAGTTTCGCACTTGTAACGGCACAAGACGCAGTATCTGGCTAGTTCATGCCATTTTGTGTGCTTTCCCAATATTTCACCTATCGCAGTTTCGTACTCGCAATAAAACAACACTATCTCGTTAGATGACATCGTTTTTGGTGGTTTCACGACGCTACCTAGCTCAAACTAACCGAACCTTCGCACTTCTATCGTTAGAAAACGTTTTATTCGCTACTTTACAATGTTTTCTACAAGATTACGACGGTTTCATGCGCTTTCACATTAGATCTCGCAGTTCCCGACTTGTAATGGTGAAAAACACAGCATCTCACTAAGTGACATTGTTTAATGCGGTTTTAGCGCGGTTCATATCTTAACCTATCCTAACCTTACCTAACCCAACCTAACCTAACCTAACCTAACCAAACCTTACCTAACATACCCTAACCTAACCTAACCTAACCTAACCTAACCAAACCTAACCTAACGTAACCTAACCTAACGTAACCTAACCTAACCTAACCTAACCTAACCTGACGACGGTTGCAAGCGCTTTCACATTAGATATCGCAGTTCCCGACTTGTAATGGTGAAAAACACTGCATCTCACTGAGTGACATTTTTTTATGCGTTTTTACGACGGTTCATATCTTAACCTAACCTAACATTCGCACTTGTATCCAAAGACGCTCAATTACACTGTTTCGTTCACAATTACGATATTTGCTTGACCTCACAGTTTCTCACCAACTTATTACAGTACAGAACGCTGTATCTCGCTAAATGACATCGTTGTTTAAGGTTTCACGATTCTTGCATGCGCTTTAACGAGAATATCACAATAAAGCAGTTTCGCACTTGTAATGACACAAGACGCAGTATCTGGCTAGTTTATGCCATTTTGTGTGCTTTCACAATATTTCACCTATCGCAGTTTCGTACTCGCAATAAAACAACACTATCTCGTTAGATGACATCGTTTTTGGTGGTTTCACGACGCTACGTAGCTCAAACTAACCTAACTTTCGCACTTCTATCGTTAGAAAACGTTTTATTCGCTACTTTACAATGTTTTCTACAAGATTACGACGGTTTCATGCGCTTTCACTTTAGATATTGCAGTTCCCGACTTGTAATGGTGAAAAACACAGCACCTCACTAAGTGACATTGTTTAATGCGGTTTTAGCGCGGTTCATATCTTAACCTATCCTAACCTTACCTAACCCAACCTAACCTAACCTAACCTAACCAAACCTTACCTAACATACCCTAACCTAACCTAACCTAACCTAACCTAACCAAACCTAACCTAACGTAACCTAACCTAACGTAACCTAACCTAACCTAACCTAACCTAACCTGATGACGGTTGCAAGCGCTTTCACATTAGATATCGCAGTTCCCGACTTGTAATGGTGAAAAACACTGCATCTCACTGAGTGACATTTTTTTATGCGTTTTTACGACGGTTCATATCTTAACCTAACCTAACATTCGCACTTGTATCCAAAGACGCTCAATTACACTGTTTCGTTCACAATTACGATATTTGCTTGACCTCACAGTTTCTCACCAACTTATTACAGTACAGAACGCTGTATCTCGCTAAATGACATCGTTGTTTAAGGTTTCACGATTCTTGCATGCGCTTTAACGAGAATATCACAATAAAGCAGTTTCGCACTTGTAATGACACAAGACGCAGTATCTGGCTAGTTTATGCCATTTTGTGTGCTTTCACAATATTTCACCTATCGCAGTTTCGTACTCGCAATAAAACAACACTATCTCGTTAGATGACATCGTTTTTGGTGGTTTCACGACGCTACGTAGCTCAAACTAACCTAACTTTCGCACTTCTATCGTTAGAAAACGTTTTATTCGCTACTTTACAATGTTTTCTACAAGATTACGACGGTTTCATGCGCTTTCACTTTAGATATTGCAGTTCCCGACTTGTAATGGTGAAAAACACAGCACCTCACTAAGTGACATTGTTTAATGCGGTTTTAGCGCGGTTCATATCTTAACCTAACCTAACCTAACCTAACCTAACCCAACCTAACCTAACCTAACCTAACCTAACCTAACCTAACGACGTTTGCAAGCGCTTTCACATTAGATATCGCAGTTCCCGACTTGTAATGGTGAAAAACACTGCATCTCACTAAGTGACATTGTTTAATGCGGTTTTAGCGCGGTTCATATCTTAACCTAACCTAACCAAACCTAACCTAACCCAACCTAACCTAACCTAACCTAACCTAACGACGTTTGCAAGCGCTTTCACATTAGAAATCGCAGTTCCCGACTTGTAATGGTGAAAAACACTGCATCTCACTAAGTGACATTGTTTAATGCGGTTTTACGACGGTTCATATCTTAACATAACCTAACATTCGTACTTGTATTGAAAAACGCTCTATTACACTGTTTCGTTCACAATTACGATATTTGCATAACCTCACAGTTTTTCACCAACTTATTGCAGTACAGAACGCTGTATCTCGCTAAATGACATCGTTCTTTAAGGTTTCACGATGCTTGCATGCGCTTTAACGAGAATGTCACAACATAGCAGTTTCGCACTTGTAACGGTACAACACGCAGTATTTGGCTTGTTCATGCCGTTTTGTGTGCTTTCACAACATTTTACCTATCGCAGTTTCGTACTCGCAATAAAACAACACTATCTCGTTAGATGACGTCGTTTTTGGTGGTTTCACGACGCTACATAGCTTAAACTAACATAACTCAACCTAACATAACCTTCGCACTTCTATCGTTAGAAAACGTTTTACTCGCTACTTTACATTGCTTTCTACAACATTACGACGGTTTCAAGCGCTTTCACATTAGATATCGCAGTTCCCAACTTGTAAAGGTGAAAAACACTGCATCTCACTAAGTGACATTGTGTAATGCGGTTTTACGACGGTTCATACCTTAACCTAACGTAACCTAACCTAACCTAACCCAACCTAACCTAACATAACCTAACCTAACCTAACCTAACCAAACCTAACCTAACGTAACCTAACCTAACCTAACCTAACCTAACCTAACCTAACGACGTTTGCAAGCGCATTCACATTAGATATCGCAGTTCCCGACTTGTAATGGTGAAAAACACTGCATCTCACTAAGTGACATTGTTTAATGCGGTTTTACGACGGTTCATATCTTAACCTAACCTAACATTCGTACTTGTATTGAAAAACGCTCTATTACACTGTTTCGTTCACAATTACAATATTTGCATAACCTCACAGTTTTTCACCAACTTATTGCAGTACAGAACGCTGTATCTCGCTAAATGACATTGTTCTTTAAGACTAATTATGAAATGGAAGCGCACAACGTAGAAGCAGACGGAAAGACAGGGACAAGCGCTAACTACCAACTGAAAGTTTATTCGGAAAAAATATGAAATATATACTAAAAGATGATACAGTGTCAAGGCACATACGATAACACCAAAGCACAGACCAAAAATGGCAACACCGATAGAATATCTTAGTGCGTCAGCCCTACCTTACCATCGCTTACTGTGCTTTACATTGATTAGTTAACTTCTACGGCATCTGCTAATGTTTAAAAACGCTAGCTCCTTATCGGACAAAGCGATTGATGGTTTGCTGACGCAAGCCCCGTGTTCCGCTATGTGTGCTGCTTCAATTATAAGCCTTGTGCGCTCATCTTTGTGCTTTTGGAGAACTACTGTCTTATCAAATTGTACTTCACAGCCACATCTAGTGACATAATGGGCAAGAAAACCATCATTGCCGCTACGAACATTGCACGCATGCTCACGCAACCTGTCGTTGAGGCATCTTCCAGTCTGCCCAATATAACAGGCACCGCACGAAAGTATGATCATGTAAACTACGTCACTAATGCAGTTGACAAAACGGTTCCTGTGCTTTGTTTTACACCGCTGTTCCCTGTGTCTAGCGCCACATGTCAGTCTAGCCAGCTGAGAAAGCTTGTGCGGTGCAGAGGAAACTACACGCACTCCCATGCGCTGCCCCACCTTTTTCAGGCGGTGGGTAACCTGATGCATGTAAGGGACAACAGCTACTCTTTCTCTTTCTTTTTCGTGGGTCCTGTTGTCACGTCCTACTGCACCATGTCCCTGGCCATCTTTAGCTCTCCGTTTTCTACGGATACTTTCGGCCACGGATACCAAGACCGCCTCAGGATACCCAGCTGACTTAAGCCTAGCCACCTGATTGTGGAAGCTGGCCTCCATTGAATGCATACAGGACCGGTCAAGTGCATTAGTGAAACACGTACTCACTATGCCTCTTTTTACAAGTTTGCTATGAGCCGACGTGTACGGCAGAAGCGGTTTCCCCGCGCGTGGCTGGAATTCCCAGCAGGTATGTTCAGCCCTAAACGTGAGCCTGAGATCAAGAAACCTGATTGACGAGTTTTCCGGCATTTCATGGGTCAATACAAGTGGACCAAGGTATTTCTTAAAGAGAGACAACACATTATTGGCATGAGACACAAAACCTCGAGGATCACACTTCACTATGACTAAAAAATCATCAACAAATCGAAACACTTTCTTCGCTGCAGTGCTCACTAATTCTTGATTAACGGCCCTGTCCATTTTCGCCAACAACAAATCACTCAAAATTGGGGCCAGACACGACCCAATCGACACGCCTTGTTTCTGAAGATACACGTTGTCATTCCACTCTACATATGTGGAGTTGAGATACATGCCCAATAGGTCTAAAAAACCATGCGTGCAATGTTCGTAGCGGCAATGATGGTTTTCTTGCCCAGCATGTCACTAGATGTGGCTGTGAAGTACAATTTGATAAGACAGTAGTTCTCCAAAAGCACAAAGATGAGCGCACAAGGCTTATAATTGAAGCAGCACACATAGCGGAACACGGGGCTTGCGTCAGCAAACCATCAATCGCTTTGTCCGATAAGGAGCTAGCGTTTTTAAACATTAGCAGATGCCGTAGAAGTTAACTAATCAATGTAAAGCACAGTAAGCGATGGTAAGGTAGGGCTGACGCACTAAGATATTCTATCGGTGTTGCCATTTTTGGTCTGTGCTTTGGTGTTATCGTATGTGCCTTGACACTGTATCATCTTTTAGTATATATTTCATATTTTTTCCGAATAAACTTTCAGTTGGTAGTTAGCGCTTGTCCCTGTCTTTCCGTCTGCTTCTACGTTGTGCGCTTCCATTTCATAATTAGTCATGTATCACCAACTCGCCCAATCAACCATTTTGACAAATTATGTTCTTTAAGGTTTCACGATGCTTGCATGCGCTTTAACGAGAATATCACAATATAGCAGTTTCGCACTTGTAACGGTAGAACACGCAGTATTTGGCTTGTTCATGCCGTTTTGTGTGCTTTCACAATATTTCACCTATCGCAGTTTAATACTCGCAATAAAACAACACTATCTCGTTAGATGACGTCGTTTTTGGTAGTTTCACGACGCTACCTAGCTTAAACTAACCTAACCTAACCTAACCTTCGCACTTCTATCGTTAGAAAACGTTTTACTCGCAACTTTACAATGTTTTCTACAAGATTACGACGGTTTCATGCGCTTTCACATTAGATATCGTAGTTCCCGACTTGTAATGTTGAAAAACACTACATCTCACTAAGTGACATTGTTTAATGCGGTTTTACGACGGTTGATATGTCAACCTAACCTAACATTCGCACTTGTATCTAAAGACGCTCAATTACACTGTTTCGTTCACAATTACGATATTTGCTTGTTCTCACAGTTTCTCACCAACTTATTTCAGTACAGAACGCTGTATCTCGCTAAATGACATCGTTCTTTAAGGTTTCACGATGCTTGCATGCGCTTTAACGAGAATATCACAACATAGCAGTTTCGCACTTGTAACGGTACAACACGCAGTATTTGGCTTGTTCATGCCGTTTTGTGTGCTTTCACAACATTTCACCTATCGCAGTTTCGTACTCGCAATAAAACAACAATATCTCGTTAGATGACGTTGTTTTTGGTAGTTTCACGACGCTAGCTAGCTTAAACTAACATAACTCAACCTAGCATAACCTTCGCACTTCTATCGTTAGAAAACGTTTTACTCGCTAGTTTACATTGCTTTCTACAACATTACGACGGTTTCAAGCACTTTCACACTAGATATCACAGTTCCCAACTTGTAAAGGTGAAAAACTGCATCTCACTAAGTGACATTGTTTAATGCGGTTTTACGACGGTTCATACCTTAACCTAACGTAACCTAACCTAACCTAACCTAACCTTACCTAACCTAACCTAACCTAACCCAACCCAACCCAACCTAACCTAACCTAACCTAACATAAACTAACCTAACCCAACCTAACCTAACCTAACCTAACCCAACCAAACCCTACCCAACCCAACCTAACCTAACCTAAGCTAACCTAACCTAACCTAACCAAACCTAACCTAACCTAACTTAACCCAACCCAACGTAACCTAACCTAACCTAACCTATTCTAACGTAACCTAACCTTACCTTACCTAACCTAACCTAACGTAACCTAACCGAACCTAACATAACCTAACGTAACCTAACCTAACCTAACCTAACGTAACGTAACCTAACCTAACCTAACCCAACCTAACCCAACCCAACCCAACCCAACAACACCCAACCCAACCTAACCTAACCTAACCTAACCTAACCTTACCTAACCTAACCAAATTATCCTTACCTAACCTAACCTAACCTAACGTAACCTAACCTAACCTAACGTAACCTAACCTAACCTAACCTAACCTAACCCAACCTAACCTAACCTAACCTAACCCAACTCAACCCAACCTAACCTAATCTAACCTAACCTAACCTAACCAAACCTAACCTAACCTAACCTAACCTAACCTAACCTAACGACGGTTGCAAGCGCTTTCACATCAGATATCGCAGTTCCCCACTTTTAATGGTGAAAAACACTGCATCTCACTAAGTGACATTGTTTAATGGGGTTTTACGACGGTTGATATGTCAACCTAACCTAACATTCGCACTTGTATCCAAAGACGCTCAATTACACTGTTTCGTTCACAATTACGATATTTGCTTGACCTCACAGTTTCTCACCAACTTATTAGAGTACAGAACGCTGTATCTCGCTAAACGACATTGTTCTTTAAGGTTTCACGATACTTGCATGCGCTTTAACGAGAATATCACAATAAAGCAGTTTCGCACTTGTAACGACACAAGACGCAGTATCTGGCTAGTTTATGCCATTTTGTGTGCTTTCACAATATTTCACCTATCGCAGTTTCGTACTCGCAATAAAACAACACTATCTCGTTAGATGACATCGTTTTTGGTGGTTTCACGACGCTACGTAGCTCAAACTAACCTAACCTTCGCACTTCTATCGTTAGAAAACGTTTTATTCGCTACTTTAAAATGTTTTCTACAAGATTACGACGGTTTCATGCGCTTTCACATTAGATATCGCAGTTCCCGACTTGTAATGGTGAAAAACACAGCATCTCACTAAGTGACATTGTTTAATGCGGTTTTAGCGCGGTTCTTATCTTAACCTAACCTAACCTAACCTAACCTAACCTAACCTAACCTAACCCAACCTAACCTAACATAACCTAACCTAACCTAACCTAACCAAACCTAACCTAACGTAACCTAACCTAACCTAACCTAACCTAACCTAACGACGTTTGCAAGCGCTTTCACATTAGATATCGCAGTTCCCGACTTGTAACGGTGAAAACACTGCATCTCACTTAGTGACATTGTTTCATGCGGTTTTACGACGGTTCATATCTTAACCGAACCTAACGTTCGCACTTGTATCTAAAAACGCTCTATCACACTGTTTCGTTCACATTTAAGATATTTGCATGGCCTCAAAGTTTTTCTCCAACTTATTACAGTACAGAACGCTGTATATCGCTAAATGACATCGTTCTTTAAGGTTTCACGATGCTTGCATGCACTTTAACGAGAATAGCACAACATAGCAGTTTCGCACTTGTAACGGTACAACACGCAGTATTTGGCTTTTTCATGCCGTTTTGTGTGCTTTCACAACATTTCACCTATTGCAGTTTCGTACATGAAATAAAACAATTATATCTCGTTAGTTGATGTCTTTTTTGGTGGTTTCACGACGCTACCTAGCTTAAACTAACATAATTCAACCTAACATAACCTTCGCACTTCTATCGTTAGAAAACGATTTACTCGCTATTTTACAATGCTCTCTACAACATTACGACGGTTTCATGCACTTTCACATTAGATATCGCAGTTCCCAACTTGTAAAGGTGAAAAACACTGCATCTCACTAAGTGACATTGTTTAACGCGGTTTTACGACGGTTCATACCTTAACCTAACGTAACCTAACCTAACCTAACCTAACCTTACCTAACCTAACCTAACCCAACCTAACCTAACCTAACCTAACCTAAACTAACCTAACCCAACCTAACCTAACCTAACCTAACCTAACCCAACCTAACCTAACCTAACCTAACCTAACCTAACCCAACCTAACCTAACCTAACCTAACCTAACCCAACTCAACCCAACCTAACCTAATCTAACCTAACCTAACCTAACCTAACCTAACGTAACCTAACGTAACCTAACCTAACCTAACCTAACCTAACCTAACGACGTTTGCAAGCGCTTTCACATTAGATATCGCAGTTCCCGACTTGTAACGGTGAAAACACTGCATCTCACTTAGTGACATTGTTTCATGCGGTTTTACGACGGTTCATATCTTAACCGAACCTAACGTTCGCACTTGTATCTAAAAACGCTCTATCACACTGTTTCGTTCACATTTAAGATATTTGCATGGCCTCAAAGTTTTTCTCCAACTTATTACAGTACAGAACGCTGTATATCGCTAAATGACATCGTTCTTTAAGGTTTCACGATGCTTGCATGCGCTTTAACGAGAATATCACAATATAGCAGTTTCGCACTTGTAACGGTAGAACACGCAGTATTTGGCTTGTTCATGCCGTTTTGTGTGCTTTCACAACATTTCACCTATCGCAGTTTAATACTCGCAATAAAACAACACTATCTCGTTGGATGACGTCGTTTTTGGTAGTTTCACGACGCTACCTAGCTTAAACTTACCTAACCTAACCTAACCTTCGCACTTCTATCGTTAGAAAACGTTTTACTCGCAACTTTACAATGTTTTCTACAAGATTACGACGGTTTCATGCGCTTTCACATTAGATATCGTAGTTGCCAACTTGTAATGTTGAAAAACACTACATCTCACTAAGTGACATTGTTTAATGCGGTTTTACGACGGTTGATATGTCAACCTAACCTAACATTCGCACTTGTATCTAAAGACGCTCAATTACACTGTTTCGTTCACAATTACGATATTTGCTTGACCTCACAGTTTCTCACCAACTTATTACAGTACAGAACGCTGTATCTCGCTAAATGACATCGTTCTTTAAGGTTTCACGATACTTGCATGAGCTTTACCGAGAATGTCACAACATAGCAGTTTCGCACTTGTAACGGTACAACACGCAGTATTTGGCTTGTTCATGCCGTTTTGTGTGCTTTCACAACATTTTACCTATCGCAGTTTCGTACTCGCAATAAAACAACACTATCTCGTTAGATGACGTCGTTTTTGGTGGTTTCACGACGCTACCTAGCTTAAACTAACATAACTCAACCTAACATAACCTTCGCACTTCTATCGTAGAAAACGTTTTACTCGCTACTTTACATTGCTTTCTACAACATTACGACGGTTTCAAGCGCTTTCACATTAGATATCGCAGTTCTCAACTTGTAAAGGTGAAAAACACTGCATCTCACTAAGTGACATTGTTTAATGCGGTTTTAGCGCGGTTCATATCTTAACCTAACCTAACCTAACCTAACCCAACCTAACCTAACATAACCTAACCTAACCTAACCTAACCAAACCTAACCTAACGTAACCTAACCTAACCTAACCTAACGTAACCTAACCTAACGTAACCTAACCTAACGACGTTTGAAAGCGCTTTCACATTAGATATCGCAGTTCCCGACTTGTAATGGTGAAAAACACTGCATCTCACTAAGTGACATTGTTTAATGCGGTTTTACGACGGTTCATATCTTAACCTAACCTAACATTCGTACTTGTATTGAAAAACGCTCTATTACACTGTTTCGTTCACAATTACGATATTTGCATAACCTCACAGTTTTTCACCAACTTATTGCAGTACAGAACGCTGTATCTCGCTAAATGACATCGTTCTTTAAGGTTTCACGATGCTTGCATGCGCTTTAACGAGAATATCACATTATAGCAGTTTCGCACTTGTAACGGTACAACACGCAGTATCTGGCTTGTTCAAGCCGTTTTGTGTACTTTCACAACATTTCACCTATTGCAGTTTCGTACATGCAATAAAACAACACTATCTCGTTAGATGACGTCCTTTTTGGTGGTCTCACGACGCTACATAGCTTAAACTAACATTACTCAAGCTAACCTTCGCACTTCTATCGTTAGAAAACGTTTTACTCGCAACTTTACAATGTTTTCTACAAGATTACGACGGTTTCATGCGCTTTCACATTAGATATCGTAGTTCCCGACTTGTAATGTTGAAAAACACTACATCTCACTAAGTGACATTGATTATTGCGGTTTTACGACGGTTGATATCTCAACCTAACCTAACATTCGCACTTGTATCTAAATACGCTCAATTACACTGTTTCGTTCACAATTACGATATTTGCTTGACCTCACAGTTTCTCACCAACTTATTACAGTACAGAACGCTGTATCTCGCTAAATGACATCGTTCTTTAAGGTTTCACGATACTTGCATGCGCTTTAACGAGAATATCACAATAAAGCAGTTTCGCACTTGTAACGGCACAAGACGCAGTATCTGGCTAGTTCATGCCTTTTTGTGCGCTTTCCCAATATTTCACCTATCCCAGTTTCGTACTCGCAATAAAACAACACTATCTCGTTAGATGACATCGTTTTTGGTGGTTTCACGACGCTACCTAGCTCAAACTAACCTAACCTTCGCACTTCTATTGTTAGAAAACGTTTTATTCGCTACTTTACAATGTTTTCTACAAGATTACGACGGTTTCATGCGCTTTCACATTAGATATCGCAGTTCCCGACTTGTAATGGTGAAAAACACAGCATCTCACTAAGTGACATTGTTTAATGCGGTTTTACGACGGTTCATACCTTAACCTAACGTAACCTAACCTAACCTAACCCAACCTAACCTAACCTAACCTAACCTAACCTAACCTAACCTAACCAAACCTAACCTAACCTAACCTAACCTAACCTAACGACGTTTGCAAGCGCTTTCACATTAGATATCGCAGTTCCCGACTTGTAATGGTGAAAAACACTGCATCTCTCTAAGTGACAATGTTTAATGCGGTTTTACGACGGTTCATATCTTAACCTAACCTAACATTCGTACTTGTATTGAAAAACGCTCTATTACACTGTTTCGTTCACAATTACGATATTTGCATAACCTCACAGTTTTTCACCAACTTTTTGCAGTACAGAACGCTGTATCTCGCAAAATGACATTGTTCTTTAAGGTTTCACGATGCTTGCATGCGCTTTAACGAGAATATCACAATATAGCAGTTTCGCACTTGTAACGGTAGAACACGCAGTATTTGGCTTGTTCATGCCGTTTTGTGTGCTTTCACAACATTTCACCTATCGCAGTTTAATACTCGCAATAAAACAACACTATCTCGGTAGATGACGTCGTTTTTGGTAGTTTCACGACGCTACCTAGCTTAAACTAACCTAACCTAACCTAACCTTCGCACTTCTATTGTTAGAAAACGTTTTACTCGCAACTTTACAATGTTTTCTACAAGATTACGACGGTTTCATGCGCTTTCACATTAGATATCGTAGTTGCCGACTTGTAATGTTGAAAAACACTACATCTCACTAAGTGACATTGTTTAATGCGGTTTTACGACGGTTGATATGTCAACCTAACCTAACATTCGCACTTGTATCTAAAGACGCTCAATTACACTGTTTCGTTCACAATTACGATATTTGCTTGACCTCACAGTTTCTCACCAACTTATTACAGTACAGAATGCTGTATCTCGCTAAATGACATCGTTCTTTAAGGTTTCACGATACTTGCATGCGCTTTAACGAGAATATCACAATAAAGCAGTTTCGCACTTGTAACGGCACAAGACGCAGTATCTGGCTAGTTCATGCCATTTTGTGTGCTTTCCCAATATTAAACCTATCGCAGTTTCGTACTCGCAATAAAACAACAATATCTCGTTAGATGACATCGTTTTTGGTGGTTTCACGACGCTACCTAGCTCAAACTAACCGAACCTTCGCACTTCTATCGTTAGAAAACGTTTTATTCGCTACTTTACACTGTTTTCTACAAGATTACTTCGGTTTCATGCGCTTTCACATTAGATATTGCAGTTCCCGACTTGTAATGGTGAAAAACACAGCATCTCACTAAGTGACATTGTTTAATGCGGTTTTAGCGCGGTTCATATCTTAACCTAACCTAACCTTACCTAACCCAACCTAACCTAACCTAACCTAACCAAACCTTACCTAACATACCCTAACCTAACCTAACCTAACCTAACCTAACCAAACCTAACCTAACCTAACCGAACGTAACCTAACCTAACCTAACCTAACCTAACCTAACGACGGTTGCAAGCGCTTTCACATTAGATACCGCAGTTCCCGACTTGTAATGGTGAAAAACACTGCATCTCACTGAGTGACATTGTTTAATGCGGTTTTACGATGGTTCATATCTTAACCTAACCTAACATTCGCACTTGTATCCAAAGACGCTCAATTACACTGTTTCGTTCACAATTACGATATTTGCTTGACCTCACAGTTTCTCACCAACTTATTACAGTACAGAACGCTGTATCTCGCTAAATGACATCGTTCTTTAAGGTTTCACGATACTTGCATGCGCTTTAACGAGAATATCACAATAAAGCAGTTTCGCACTTGTAACGACACAAGACGCAGTATCTGGCTAGTTTATGCCATTTTGTGTGCTTTCACAATATTTCACCTATCGCAGTTTCGTACTCGCAATAAAACAACACTATCTCGTTAGATGACATCGTTTTTGGTGGTTTCACGACGCTACGTAGCTCAAACTAACCTAACCTTCGCACTTCTATCGTTAGAAAACGTTTTATTCGCTACTTTACAATGTTTTCTACAAGATTACGACGGTTTCATGCGCTTTCACATTAGATATCGCAGTTCCCGACTTGTAATGGTGAAAAACACAGCATCTCACTAAGTGACATTGTTTAATGCAGTTTTAGCGCGGTTCATATCTTAACCTAACCTAACCTAACCTAACCAAACCTAACCCAACTCAACCCAACCTAACCTAACCTAATCTAACCTAACCTAACCTAACCTAACGTAACCTAACCTAACCTAACCTAACATAACCTAACGACGTTTGCAAGCGCTTTCACATTAGATATCGCAGTTCCCGACTTGTAATGGTGAAAAACACTGCATCTCACTAAGTGACATTGTTTAATGTGGTTTTACGACGGTTCATATCTTAACCTAACCTGACATTCGCACTTGTATCTAAAAACGCTCTATTACACTGTTATGTTCACAATTACAATATTTGCATAACCTCACAGTTTTTCACCAACTTATTGCAGTACAGAACGCTGTATCTCGCTAAATGACATTGTTCTTTAAGGTTTCACGATGCTTGCATGCGCTTTAACGAGAATATCACAATATAGCAGTTTCGCACTTGTAACGGTAGAACACGCAGTATTTAGCTTTTTCATGCCGTTTTGTGTGCTTTCACGACATTTCACCTATCGCAGTTTAATACTCGCAATAAAACAACACTATCTCGTTAGATGACGTCGTTTTTGGTAGTTTCACGACGCTACCTAGCTTAAACTAACCTAACCTAACCTAACCTTCGCACTTCTATCGTTAGAAAACGTTTTACTCGCAACTTTACAATGTTTTCTACAAGATTGCGACGGTTTCATGCGCTTTCACATTAGATATCGTAGTTCCCGACTTGTAATGTTGAAAAACACTACATCTCACTAAGTGACATTGTTTAATGCGGTTTTACGACGGTTGATATGTCAACCTAACCTAACATTCGCACATGTATCTTAAGACGCTCAATTACACTGTTTCGTTCCCAATTACGATATTTGCTAGACCTCACAGTTTCTCACCAACTTATTACAGTACAGAACGCTGTATCTCGCTAAATGACATCGTTCTTTAAGGTTTCACGATACTTGCGTGCGCTTTACCGAGAATGTCACAACATAGCAGTTTCGCACTTGTAACGGTACAACACGCAGTATTTGGCTTGTTCATGCCGTTTTGTGTGCTTTCACAACATTTTACCTATCGCAGTTTCGTACTCGCAATAAAACAACACTATCTCGTTAGATGACGTCGTTTTTGGTGGTTTCACGACGCTACCTAGCTTAAACTAACATAACTCAACCTAACAAACCTTCGCACTTCTATCGTTAGAAAACGTTTTACTCGCTACTTTACATTGCTTTCTACAACATTACGATGGTTTAAAGCGCTTTCACATTAGATATCGCAGTTCCCAACTTGTAAAGGTGAAAAACACTGCATCTCACTAAGTGACATTGTTTAATGCGGTTTTACGACGGTTCATACCTTAACCTAACGTAACCTAACCTAACCTAACCCAACCTAACCTAACATAACCTAACCTAACCTAACCTAACCTAACGACGTTTGCAAGCGCTTTCACATTAGATATCGCAGTTCCCGACTTATAATGGTGAAAAACACTGCATCTCACTAAGTGACATTGTTTAATGCGGTTTTACGACGGTTCATATCTTAACCTAACCTAACATTCGTACTTGTATTGAAAAACGCTCTATTACACTGTTTCGTTCACAATTACGATATTTGCATAACCTCACAGTTTTTCACCAACGTTTTGCAGTACAGAACGCTGTATCTCGCAAAATGACATTGTTCTTTAAGGTTTCACGATGCTTGCATGCGCTTTAACGAGAATATCACAATATAGCAGTTTCGCACTTGTAACGGTAGAACACGCAGTATTTGGCTTGTTCATGCCGTTTTGTGTGCTTTCACAACATTTCACCTATCGCAGTTTAATACTCGCAATAAAACAACACTATCTCGTTAGATGACGTCGTTTTTGGTAGTTTCACGACGCTACCTAGCTTAAACTAACCTAACCTAACCTAACCTTCGCACTTCTATCGTTAGAAAACGTTTTACTCGCAACTTTACAATGTTTTCTACAAGATTACGACTGTTTCATGCGCTTTCACATTAGATATCGTAGTTGCCGACTTGTAATGTTGAAAATTACTACATCTCACTAAGTGACATTGTTTAATGCGGTTTTACGACGGTTGATATGTCAACCTAACCTAACATTCGCACTTGTATCTAAAGACGCTCAATTACACTGTTTCGTTCACAATTACGATATTTGCTTGACCTCACAGTTTCTCACCAACTTATTACAGTACAGAACGCTGTATCTCGCTAAATGACATCGTTCTTTAAGGTTTCACGATACTTGCATGCGCTTTTACGAGAATATCACAATAAAGCAGTTTCGCACTTGTAACGGCACAAGACGCAGTATCTGGCTAGTTCATGCCATTTTGTGTGCTTTCCCAATATTAAACCTATCGCAGTTTCGTACTCGCAATAAAACAACACTATCTCGTTAGATGACATCGTTTTTGGTGGTTTCACGACGCTACCTAGCTGAAACTAACCGAACCTTCGCACTTCTATCGTTAGAAAACGTTTTATTCGCTACTTTACACAGTTTTCTACAAGATTACGACGGTTTCATGCGCTTTCACATTAGATATCGCAGTTCCCGACTTGTAATGGTGAAAAACACAGCATCTCACTAAGTGACATTGTTTAATGCGGTTTTAGCGCGGTTCATATCTTAACCTAACCTAACCTTACCTAACCCAACCTAACCTAACCTAACCTAACCAAACCTTACCTAACATACCCTAACCTAACCTAACCTAACCTAACCTAACCAAACCTAACCTAACCTAACCTAACGTAACCTAACCTAACCTAACCTAACCTAACGACGGTTGCAAGCGCTTTCACATTAGATACCGCAGTTCCCGACTTGTAATGGTGAAAAACACTGCATCTCACTGAGTGACATTGTTTAATGCGGTTTTACGACGGTTCATATCTTAACCTAACCTAACATTCGCACTTGTATCCAAAGACGCTCAATTACACTGTTTCGTTCACAATTACGATATTTGCTTGACCTCACAGTTTCTCACCAACTTATTACAGTACAGAACGCTGTATCTCGCTAAATGACATCGTTCTTTAAGGTTTCACGATACTTGCATGCGCTTTAACGAGAATATCACAATAAAGCAGTTTCGCACTTGTAACGACACAAGACGCAGTATCTGGCTAGTTTATGCCATTTTGTGGGCTTTCACAATATTTCACTAATCGCAGTTTCGTACTCGCAATAAAACAACACTATCTCGTTAGATGACATCGTTTTTGGTGGTTTCACGACGCTACGTAGCTCAAACTAACCTAACCTTCGCACTTCTATCGTTAGAAAACGTTTTATTCGCTACTTTACAATGTTTTCTACAAGATTACGACGGTTTCATGCGCTTTCACATTAGGTATCGCAGTTCCCGACTTGTAATGGTGAAAAACACAGCATCTCACTAAGTGACATTGTTTAATGCGGTTTTAGCGCGGTTCATATCTTAACCTAACCTAACCTAACCTAACCTAATTTAACCTAACCTTACCTAACCCAACCTAACCTAACCTAACCAAACCTTACCTAACATAACCTAACCTAACCTAACCTAACCAAACCTAACCTAACCTAACCTAACGTAACCTAACCTAACCTAACCTAACCTAACCCAACGACATTTGCAAGAGCTTTCACATTAGATATCGCAGTTCCCGACTTGTAATGGTGAAAAACACAGCATCTCACTAAGTGACATTGTTTAATGCGGTTTTAGCGCGGTTCATATCTTAACCTAACCTAACCTAACCTAACCCAACCTAACCTAACCTAACCTAACCTAACCTAACCTAACCTAACGACGTTTGCAAGCGCTTTCACATTAGATATCGCAGTTCCCGACTTGTAATGGTGAAAAACACTGCATCTCACTAAGTGACATTGTTTAATGCGGTTTTAGCGCGGTTCATATCTTAACCTAACCTAACCTAACCTAACCTAACCCAACCTAACCTAACCTAACCTAACCTAACGACGTTTGCAAGCGCTTTCACATTAGATATCGCAGTTCCCGACTTGTAATGGTGAAAAACACTGCATCTCACTAAGTGACATTGTTTAATGCGGTTTTACGACGGTTCATATCTTAACCTAACCTAACATTCGTACTTGTATTGAAAAACGCTCTATTACACTGTTTCGTTCACAATTACGATATTTGCATAACCTCACAGTTTTTCACCAACTTATTGTAGTACAGAACGCTGTATCTCGCTAAATGACATCGTTCTTTAAGGTTTCACGATACTTGCGTGCGCTTTACCGAGAATGTCACAACATAGCAGTTTCGCACTTGTAACGGTACAACACGCAGTATTTGGCTTGTTCATGCCGTTTTGTGTGCTTTCACAACATTTTACCTATCGCAGTTTCGTACTCGCAATAAAACAACACTATCTCGTTAGATGACGTCGTTTTTGGTGGTTTCACGACGCTACCTAGCTTAAACTAACATAACTCAACCTAACAAACCTTCGCACTTCTATCGTTAGAAAACGTTTTACTCGCTACTTTACATTGCTTTCTACAACATTACGATGGTTTAAAGCGCTTTCACATTAGATATCGCAGTTCCCAACTTGTAAAGGTGAAAAACACTGCATCTCACTAAGTGACATTGTTTAATGCGGTTTTACGACGGTTCATACCTTAACCTAACGTAACCTAACCTAACCTAACCCAACCTAACCTAACATAACCTAACCTAACCTAACCTAACCTAACGACGTTTGCAAGCGCTTTCACATTAGATATCGCAGTTCCCGACTTATAATGGTGAAAAACACTGCATCTCACTAAGTGACATTGTTTAATGCGGTTTTACGACGGTTCATATCTTAACCTAACCTAACATTCGTACTTGTATTGAAAAACGCTCTATTACACTGTTTCGTTCACAATTACGATATTTGCATAACCTCACAGTTTTTCACCAACTTTTTGCAGTACAGAACGCTGTATCTCGCAAAATGACATTGTTCTTTAAGGTTTCACGATGCTTGCATGCGCTTTAACGAGAATATCACAATATAGCAGTTTCGCACTTGTAACGGTAGAACACGCAGTATTTGGCTTGTTCATGCCGTTTTGTGTGCTTTCACAACATTTCACCTATCGCAGTTTAATACTCGCAATAAAACAACACTATCTCGTTAGATGACGTCGTTTTTGGTAGTTTCACGACGCTACCTAGCTTAAACTAACCTAACCTAACCTAACCTTCGCACTTCTATCGTTAGAAAACGTTTTACTCGCAACTTTACAATGTTTTCTACAAGATTACGACTGTTTCATGCGCTTTCACATTAGATATCGTAGTTGCCGACTTGTAATGTTGAAAATTACTACATCTCACTAAGTGACATTGTTTAATGCGGTTTTACGACGGTTGATATGTCAACCTAACCTAACATTCGCACTTGTATCTAAAGACGCTCAATTACACTGTTTCGTTCACAATTACGATATTTGCTTGACCTCACAGTTTCTCACCAACTTATTACAGTACAGAACGCTGTATCTCGCTAAATGACATCGTTCTTTAAGGTTTCACGATACTTGCATGCGCTTTTACGAGAATATCACAATAAAGCAGTTTCGCACTTGTAACGGCACAAGACGCAGTATCTGGCTAGTTCATGCCATTTTGTGTGCTTTCCCAATATTAAACCTATCGCAGTTTCGTACTCGCAATAAAACAACACTATCTCGTTAGATGACATCGTTTTTGGTGGTTTCACGACGCTACCTAGCTCAAACTAACCGAACCTTCGCACTTCTATCGTTAGAAAACGTTTTATTCGCTACTTTACACAGTTTTCTACAAGATTACGACGGTTTCATGCGCTTTCACATTAGATATCGCAGTTCCCGACTTGTAATGGTGAAAAACACAGCATCTCACTAAGTGACATTGTTTAATGCGGTTTTAGCGCGGTTCATATCTTAACCTAACCAAACCTTACCTAACCCAACCTAACCTAACCTAACCTAACCAAACCTTACCTAACATACCCTAACCTAACCTAACCTAACCTAACCTAACCAAACCTAACCTAACCTAACCTAACGTAACCTAACCTAACCTAACCTAACCTAACCTAACGACGGTTGCAAGCGCTTTCACATTAGATACCGCAGTTCCCGACTTGTAATGGTGAAAAACACTGCATCTCACTGAGTGACATTGTTTAATGCGGTTTTACGACGGTTCATATCTTAACCTAACCTAACATTCGCACTTGTATCCAAAGACGCTCAATTACACTGTTTCGTTCACAATTACGATATTTGCTTGACCTCACAGTTTCTCACCAACTTATTACAGTACAGAACGCTGTATCTCGCTAAATGACATCGTTCTTTAAGGTTTCACGATACTTGCATGCGCTTTAACGAGAATATCACAATAAAGCAGTTTCGCACTTGTAACGACACAAGACGCAGTATCTGGCTAGTTTATGCCATTTTGTGGGCTTTCACAATATTTCACCTATCGCAGTTTCGTACTCGCAATAAAACAACACTATCTCGTTAGATGACATCGTTTTTGGTGGTTTCACGACGCTACGTAGCTCAAACTAACCTAACCTTCGCACTTCTATCGTTAGAAAACGTTTTATTCGCTACTTTACAATGTTTTCTACAAGATTACGACGGTTTCATGCGCTTTCACATTAGGTATCGCAGTTCCCGACTTGTAATGGTGAAAAACACAGCATCTCACTAAGTGACATTGTTTAATGCGGTTTTAGCGCGGTTCATATCTTAACCTAACCTAACCTAACCTAACCTAATTTAACCTAACCTTACCTAAC
The DNA here is from genome assembly GCF_043290135.1 of Rhipicephalus microplus. Taxonomy (NCBI): domain Eukaryota; kingdom Metazoa; phylum Arthropoda; class Arachnida; order Ixodida; family Ixodidae; genus Rhipicephalus; species Rhipicephalus microplus. Next base: position 1,649,468 of record NW_027464619.1, read on the forward strand.
CCAACCTAACCTAACCTAACCAAACCTTACCTAACATAACCTAACCTAACCTAACCTAACCAAACCTAACCTAACCTAACCTAACGTAACCTAACCTAACCTAACCTAACCTAACCCAACGACATTTGCAAGAGCTTTCACATTAGATATCGCAGTTCCCGACTTGTAATGGTGAAAAACACAGCATCTCACTAAGTGACATTGTTTAATGCGGTTTTAGCGCGGTTCATATCTTAACCTAACCTAACCTAACCTAACCCAACCTAACCTAACCTAACCTAACCTAACCTAACCTAACCTAACGACGTTTGCAAGCGCTTTCACATTAGATATCGCAGTTCCCGACTTGTAATGGTGAAAAACACTGCATCTCACTAAGTGACATTGTTTAATGCGGTTTTAGCGCGGTTCATATCTTAACCTAACCTAACCTAACCTAACCTAACCCAACCTAACCTAACCTAACCTAACCTAACGACGTTTGCAAGCGCTTTCACATTAGATATCGCAGTTCCCGACTTGTAATGGTGAAAAACACTGCATCTCACTAAGTGACATTGTTTAATGCGGTTTTACGACGGTTCATATCTTAACCTAACCTAACATTCGTACTTGTATTGAAAAACGCTCTATTACACTGTTTCGTTCACAATTACGATATTTGCATAACCTCACAGTTTTTCACCAACTTATTGTAGTACAGAACGCTGTATCTCGCTAAATGACATCGTTCTTTAAGGTTTCACTATGCTTGCATGCGCTTTAACGAGAATATCACATTATAGCAGTTTCGCACTTGTAACGGTACAACACGCAGTATCTGGCTTGTTCAAGCCGTTTTGTGTACTTTCACAACATTTCACCTATTGCAGTTTCGTACATGCAATAAAACAACACTATCTCGTTAGATGACGTCCTTTTTGGTGGTCTCACGACGCTACATAGCTTAAACTAACATAACTCAAGCTAACCTTCCCACTTCTATCGTTAGAAAACGTTTTACTCGCAACTTTACAATGTTTTCTACAAGATTACGACGGTTTCATGCGCTTTCACATTAGATATCGTAGTTCCCGACTTGTAATGTTGAAAAACACTACATCTTACTAAGTGACATTGTTTAATGCGGTTTTACGACGGTTGATATCTCAACCTAACCTAACATTCGCACTTGTATCTAAATACGCTCAATTACACTGTTTCGTTCACAATTACGATATTTGCTTTCCTCACAGTTTCTCACCAACTTATTACAGTACAGAACGCTGTATCTCGCTAAATGACATCGTTCTTTAAGGTTTCACGATACTTGCATGCGCTTTAACGAGAATATCACAATAAAGCAGTTTCGCACTTGTAGCGGCACAAGACGCAGTATCTGGCTAGTTCATGCCATTTTGTGTGCTTTCCCAATATTTCACCTATCGCAGTTTCGTACTCGCAATAAAACAACACTATCTCGTTAGATGACATCGTTTTTGGTGGTTTCACGACGCTACCTAGCTCAAACTAACCGAACCTTCGCACTTCTATCGTTAGAAAACGTTTTATTCGCAACTTTACAATGTTTTCTACAAGATTACGACGGTTTCATGCGCTTTCACAATAGATATCGTAGTTGCCGACTTGTAATGTTGAAAAACACTACATCTCACTAAGTGACATTGTTTAATGCGGTTTTACGACGGTGGATATGTCAACCTAACCTAACATTCGCACTTGTATCTAAAGACGCTTAATTACACTGTTTCGTTCACAATTACGATATTTGCTTGACCTCACAGTTTCTCACCAACTTATTACAGTACAGAACGCTGTATCTCGCTAAATGACATCGTTCTTTAAGGTTTCACGATACTTGCATGCGCTTTAACGAGAATATCACAATAAAGCAGTTTCGCACTTGTAACGGCACAAGACGCAGTATCTGGCTAGTTCATGCCATTTTGTGTGCTTTCCCAATATTTCACCTATCGCAGTTTCGTACTCGCAATAAAACAACACTATCTCGTTAGATGACGTCGTTTTTGGTAGTTTCACGACGCTACCTAGCTTAAACTAACCTAACCTAACCTAACCTTCGCACTTCTATCGTTAGAAAACGTTTTACTCGCAACTTTACAATGTTTTCTACAAGATTACGACGGTTTCATGCGCTTTCACATTAGATATCGTAGTTGCCGACTGGTAATGTTGAAAAACACTACATCTACTAAGTGACATTGTTTAATGCGGTTTTACGACGGTGGATATGTCAACCTAACCTAACATTCGCACTTGTATCTAAAGACGCTCAATTACACTGTTTCGTTCACAATTACGATATTTGCATAACCTCACAGTTTTTCACCAACTTATTGCAGTACAGAACGCTGTATCTCGCTAAATGACATCGTTCTTTAAGGTTTCACGATGCTTGCATGCGCTTTAACGAAAATATCACATTATAGCAGTTTCGCACTTGTAACGGTACAGCACGCAGTATCTGGCTTGTTCAAGCCGTTTTGTGTACTTTCACAACATTTCACCTATTGCAGTTTCGTACATGCAATAAAACAACACTATCTCGTTAGATGACGTCGTTTTTGGTGGTTTCACGACGCTACCTAGCTTAAACTAACATAACTCAACCTAACATAACCTTCGCACTTCTATCGTTAGAAAACGTTTTACTCGCAACTTTACAATGTTTTCTACAAGATTACGACGGTTTCATGCGCTTTCACATTAGATATCGTAGTTCCCGACTTGTAATGTTGAAAAACACTACATCTCACTAAGTGACATTGATTAATGCGGTTTTACGACGGTTGATATCTCAACCTAACCTAACATTCGCACTTGTATCTAAATACGCTCAATTACACTGTTTCGTTCACAATTACAATATTTGCTTGACCTCACAGTTTCTCACCAACTTATTACAGTACAGAACGCTGTATCTCGCTAAATGACATCGTTCTTTAAGGTTTCACGATACTTGCATGCGCTTTAACGAGAATATCACAATAAAGCAGTTTCGCACTTGTAACGGCACAAGACGCAGTATCTGGCTAGTTCATGCCGTTTTGTGTGCTTTCCCAATATTTCGCCTATCGCAGTTTCGTACTCGCAATAAAACAACACTATCTCGTTAGATGACATCGTTTTTGGTGGTTTCACGACGCTACCTAGCTCAAACTAACCGAACCTTCGCACTTCTATCGTTAGAAAACGTTTTATTCGCTACTTTACAATGTTTTCTACAAGATTACGACGGTTTCATGCGCTTTCACATTAGATATCGCAGTTCCCGACTTGTAATGGTGAAAAACACAGCATCTCACTAAGTGACATTGTTTAATGCGGTTTTAGCGCGGTTCATATCTTAACCTAACCTAACCTTACCTAACCCAACCTAACCTAACCTAACCTAACCAAACCTTACCTAACATACCCTTACCTAACCTAACCTAACCTAACCAAACCTAACCTAACCTAACCTAACGTAACCTAACCTAACCTAACCTAACCTAACCTAACAACGGTTGCAAGCGCTTTCACATTAGATATCGCAGTTCCCGACTTGTAATGGTGAAAAACACTGCATCTCACTGAGTGACATTGTTTAATGCGGTTTTACGACGGTTCATATCTTAACCTAACCTAACATTCGCACTTGTATCCAAAGACGCTCAATTACACTGTTTCGTTCACAATTACGATATTTGCTTGACCTCACAGTTTCTCACCAACTTATTACAGTACAGAACGCTGTATCTCGCTAAATGACATCGTTCTTTAAAGTTTCACGATACTTGCATGCGCTTTAACGAGAATATCACAATAAAGCAGTTTCGCCCTTGTAACGACACAAGACGCAGTATCTGGCTAGTTTATGCCATTTTGTGTGCTTTCACAATATTTCACCTATCGCAGTTTCGTACTCGCAATAAAACAACACTGTCTCGTTAGATGACATCGTTTTGGGTGGTTTCACGACGCTACGTAGCTCAAACTAACCTAACCTTCGCACTTCTATCGTTAGAAAACGTTTTATTCGCTACTTTACAATGTTTTCTACAAGATTACGACGGTTTCATGCGGTTTCAATTTAGATATCGCAGTTCCCGACTTGTAATGGTGAAAAACACAGCATCTCACTAAGTGACATTGTTTAATGCGGTTTTAGCGCGGTTCATATCTTAACCTAACCTAACCTAACCTAACCTAATTTAACCTAACCTAACCTTACCTAACCCAACCTAACCTAACCTAACCTAACCAAACCTTACCTAACATAACCTAACCTAACCTAACCTAACCAAACCTAACCTAACCTAACCTAACGTAACCTAACCTAACCTAACCTAACCTAACCTAACCTAACCTAACGACGTTTGCAAGCGCTTTCACATTAGATATCGCAGTTCCCGACTTGTAATGGTGAAAAACACAGCATCTCACTAAGTGACATTGTTTAATGCGGTTTTAGCGCGGTTCATATCTTAACCTAACCTAACCTAACCTAAACTAACCTAACCTAACGACGTTTGCAAGCGCTTTCACATTAGATATCGCAGTTCCCGACTTGTAATGGTGAAAAACACTGCATCTCACTAAGTGACATTGTTTAATGCGGTTTTAGCGCGGTTCATATCTTAACCTAACCTAACCTAACCTAACCTAACGACGTTTGCAAGCGCTTTCACAATAGATATCGCAGTTCCCGACTTGCAATGGTGAAAAACACTGCATCTCACTAAGTGACATTGTTTAATGCGGTTTTACGACGGTTCAAATCTTAACCTAACCTAACATTCGTACTTGTATTGAAAAACGCTCTATTACACTGTTTCGTTCACAATTACGATATTTGCATAACCTCACAGTTTTTCACCAACTTATTGCAGTACAGAACGCTGTATCTCGCTAAATGACATCGTTCTTTAAGGTTTCACGATGCTTGCATGCGCTTTAACGAGAATATCACATTATAGCAGTTTCGCACTTGTAACGGTACAACACGCAGTATCTGGCTTGTTCAAGCCGTTTTGTGTACTTTCACAACATTTCACCTATTGCAGTTTCGTACATGCAATAAAACAACACTATCTCGTTAAATGACGTCCTTTTTGGTGGTCTCACGACGCTACATAGCCTAAACTAACATAACTCAAGCTAACCTTCGCAATTCTATCGTTAGAAAACGTTTTACTCGCAACTTTACAATGTTTTCTACAAGATTACGACGGTTTCATGCGCTTTCACATTAGATATCGTAGTTCCCGACTTGTAATGTTGAAAAACACTACATCTCACTAAGTGGCATTGTTTAATGCGGTTTTACGACGGTTGATATGTCAACCTAACCTAACATTCGCACTTGTATCTAAAGACGCTCAATTACACTGTTTCGTTCACAATTACGATATTTGCTTGACCTCCTAGTTTCTCACCAACTTATTACAGTACAGAACGCTGTATCTCGCTAAATGACATCGTTCTTTAAGGTTTCACGATACTTGCATGCGCTTTACCGAGAATGTCACAACATAGCAGTTTCGCACTTGTAACGGTACAACACGCAGTATTTGGCTTGTTCATGCCGTTTTGTGTGCTTTCACAACATTTTACCTATCGCAGTTTCGTACTCGCAATAAAACAACACTATCTCGTTAGATGACGTCGTTTTTGGTGGTTTCACGACGCTACCTAGCTTAAACTAACATAACTCAACCTAACATAACCTTCGCACTTCTATCGTTAGAAAACGTTTTACTCGCTACTTTACATTGCTTTCTACAACATTACGACGGTTTCAAGCGCTTTCACATTAGATATCGCAGTTCCCATCTTGTAAAGGTGAAAAACACTGCATCTCACTAAGTGACATTGTTTAATGCGGTTTTACGACGGTTCATATCTTAACCTAACGTAACCTAACCTAACCTAACCCAACCTAACCTAACATAACCTAACCTAACCTAACCTAACCTAACCTAACGTAACCTAACCTAACCTAACCTAACCTAACCTAACCTAACCTAACCTAACCTAACGACGTTTGCAAGCGCTTTCACATTAGATATCGCAGTTCCCGACTTGTAATGGTGAAAAACACTGCATCTCACTAAGTGACATTGTTTAATGCGGTTTTACGACGGTTCATATCTTAACCTAACCTAACATTCGTACTTGTATTGAAAAACGCTCTATTACACTGTTTCGTTCACAATTACGATATTTGCATAACCTCACAGTTTTTCACCAACTTATTGCAGTACAGAACGCTGTATCTCGCTAAATGACATTGTTCTTTAAGGTTTCACGATGCTTGCATGCGCTTTAACGAGAATATCACAATATAGCAGTTTCGCACTTGTAACGGTAGAACACGCAGTATTTGGCTTGTTCATGCCGTTTTGTGTGCTTTCACAACATTTCACCTATCGCAGTTTAATATTCGCAATAAAACAACACTATCTCGTTAGATGACGTCGTTTTTGGTAGTTTCACGACGCTACCTAGCTTAAACTAACCTAACCTAACCTAAGCTTCGCACTTCTATCGTTAGAAAACGTTTTACTCGCAACTTTACAATGTTTTCTACAAGATTACGACGGTTTCATGCGCTTTCACATTAGATATCGCAGTTCCCCACTTTTAATGGTGAAAAACACTGCATCTCACTAAGTGACATAGTTTAATGCGGTTTTACGACGGTTGATATGTCAACCTAACCTAACATTCGCACTTGTATCCAAAGACGCTCAATTACACTGTTTCGTTCACAATTACGATATTTGCTTGACCTCACAGTTTCTCACCAACTTATTACAGTACAGAACGCTGTATCTCGCTAAATGACATCGTTCTTTAAGGTTTCACGATACTTGCATGCGCTTTAACGAGAATATCACAATAAAGCAGTTTCGCACTTGTAACGACACAAGACGCAGTATCTGGCTAGTTTATGCCATTTTGTGTGCTTTCACAATATTTCACCTATCGCAGTTTCGTACTCGCAATAAAACAACACTATCTCGTTAGATGACATCGTTTTTGGTGGTTTCACGACGCTACGTAGCTCAAACTAACCTAACCTTCGCACTTCTATCGTTAGAAAACGTTCTATTCGCTACTTTACAATGTTTTCTACAGGATTACGACGGTTTCATGCGCTTTCACATTAGATATCGCAGTTCCCGACTTGTAATGGTGAAAAACACAGCATCTCACTAAGTGACATTGTTTAATGCGGTTTTAGCGCGGTTCATATCTTAACCTAACCTAACCTTACCTAACCCAACCTAACCTAACCTAACCTAACCAAACCTTACCTAACATACCCTTACCTAACCTAACCTAACCTAACCAAACCTAACCTAACCTAACCTAACGTAACCTAACCTAACCTAACCTAACCTAACCTAACAACGGTTGCAAGCGCTTTCACATTAGATATCGCAGTTCCCGACTTGTAATGGTGAAAAACACTGCATCTCACTGAGTGACATTGTTTAATGCGGTTTTACGACGGTTCATATCTTAACCTAACCTAACATTCGCACTTGTATCCAAAGACGCTCAATTACACTGTTTCGTTCACAATTACGATATTTGCTTGACCTCACAGTTTCTCACCAACTTATTACAGTACAGAACGCTGTATCTCGCTAAATGACATCGTTCTTTAAAGTTTCACGATACTTGCATGCGCTTTAACGAGAATATCACAATAAAGCAGTTTCGCACTTGTAACGACACAAGACGCAGTATCTGGCTAGTTTATGCCATTTTGTGTGCTTTCACAATATTTCATCTATCGCAGTTTCGTACTCGCAATAAAACAACACTGTCTCGTTAGATGACATCGTTTTGGGTGGTTTCACGACGCTACGTAGCTCAAACTAACCTAACCTTCGCACTTCTATCGTTAGAAAACGTTTTATTCGCTACTTTACAATGTTTTCTACAAGATTACGACGGTTTCATGCGGTTTCACATTAGATATCGCAGTTCCCGACTTGTAATGGTGAAAAACACAGCATCTCACTAAGTGACATTGTTTAATGCGGTTTTAGCGCGGTTCATATCTTAACCTAACCTAACCTAACCTAACCTAATTTAACCTAACCTAACCTTACCTAACCCAACCTAACCTAACCTAACCTAACCAAACCTTACCTAACATAACCTAACCTAACCTAACCTAACCAAACCTAACCTAACCTAACCTAACGTAACCTAACCTAACCTAACCTAACCTAACCTAACCTAACCTAACCTAACGACGTTTGCAAGCGCTTTCACATTAGATATCGCAGTTCCCGACTTGTAATGGTGAAAAACACAGCATCTCACTAAGTGACATTGTTTATTGCGGTTTTAGCGCGGTTCATATCTTAACCTAACCTAACCTAACCTAACGACGTTTGCAAGCGCTTTCACATTAGATATCGCAGTTCCCGACTTGTAATGGTGAAAAACACTGCATCTCACTAAGTGACATTGTTTAATGCGGTTTTAGCGCGGTTCATATCTTAACCTAACCTAACCTAACCTAACCTAACCTAACCCAACCTAACCTAACCTAACCTAACCTAACCTAACGACGTTTGCAAGCGCTTTCACAATAGATATCGCAGTTCCCGACTTGCAATGGTGAAAAACACTGCATCTCACTAAGTGACATTGTTTAATGCGGTTTTACGACGGTTCATATCTTAACCTAACCTAACATTCGTACTTGTATTGAAAAACGCTCTATTACACTGTTTCGTTCACAATTACGATATTTGCATAACCTCACAGTTTTGCACCAACTTATTGCAGTACAGAACGCTGTATCTCGCTAAATGACATCGTTCTTTAAGGTTTCACGATGCTTGCATGCGCTTTAACGAGAATATCACATTATAGCAGTTTCGCACTTGTAACGGTACAACACGCAGTATCTGGCTTGTTCAAGCCGTTTTGTGTACTTTCACAACATTTCACCTATTGCAGTTTCGTACATGCAATAAAACAACACTATCTCGTTAAATGACGTCCTTTTTGGTGGTCTCACGACGCTACATAGCCTAAACTAACATAACTCAAGCTAACCTTCGCAATTCTATCGTTAGAAAACGTTTTACTCGCAACTTTACAATGTTTTCTACAAGATTACGACGGTTTCATGCGCTTTCACATTAGATATCGTAGTTCCCGACTTGTAATGTTGAAAAACACTACATCTCACTAAGTGGCATTGTTTAATGCGGTTTTACGACGGTTGATATGTCAACCTAACCTAACATTCGCACTTGTATCTAAAGACGCTCAATTACACTGTTTCGTTCACAATTACGATATTTGCTTGACCTCCTAGTTTCTCACCAACTTATTACAGTACAGAACGCTGTATCTCGCTAAATGACATCGTTCTTTAAGGTTTCACGATACTTGCATGCGCTTTACCGAGAATGTCACAACATAGCAGTTTCGCACTTGTAACGGTACAACACGCAGTATTTGGCTTGTTCATGCCGTTTTGTGTGCTTTCACAACATTTTACCTATCGCAGTTTCGTACTCGCAATAAAACAACACTATCTCGTTAGATGACGTCGTTTTTGGTGGTTTCACGACGCTACCTAGCTTAAACTAACATAACTCAACCTAACATAACCTTCGCACTTCTATCGTTAGAAAACGTTTTACTCGCTACTTTACATTGCTTTCTACAACATTACGACGGTTTCAAGCGCTTTCACATTAGATATCGCAGTTCCCATCTTGTAAAGGTGAAAAACACTGCATCTCACTAAGTGACATTGTTTAATGCGGTTTTACGACGGTTCATACCTTAACCTAACGTAACCTAACCTAACCTAACCCAACCTAACCTAACATAACCTAACCTAACCTAACCTAACCTAACCTAACGTAACCTAACCTAACCTAACCTAACCTAACCTAACCTAACCTAACGACGTTTGCAAGCGCTTTCACATTAGATATCGCAGTTCCCGACTTGTAATGGTGAAAAACACTGCATCTCACTAAGTGACATTGTTTAATGCAGTTTTACGACGGTTCATATCTTAACCTAACCTAACATTCGTACTTGTATTGAAAAACGCTCTATTACACTGTTTCGTTCACAATTACGATATTTGCATAACCTCACAGTTTTTCACCAACTTATTGCAGTACAGAACGCTGTATCTCGCTAAATGACATTGTTCTTTAAGGTTTCACGATGCTTGCATGCGCTTTAACGAGAATATCACAATATAGCAGTTTTGCACTTGTAACGGTAGAACACGCAGTATTTGGCTTGTTCATGCCGTTTTGTGTGCTTTCACAACATTTCACCTATCGCAGTTTAATATTCGCAATAAAACAACACTATCTCGTTAGATGACGTCGTTTTTGGTAGTTTCACGACGCTACCTAGCTTAAACTAACCTAACCTAACCTAACCTTCGCACTTCTATCGTTAGAAAACGTTTTACTCGCAACTTTACAATGTTTTCTACAAGATTACGACGGTTTCATGCGCTTTCACATTAGATATCGCAGTTCCCCACTTTTAATGGTGAAAAACACTGCATCTCACTAAGTGACATTGTTTAATGCGGTTTTACGACGGTTGATATGTCAACCTAACCTAACATTCGCACTTGTATCCAAAGACGCTCAATTACACTGTTTCGTTCACAATTACGATATTTGCTTGACCTCACAGTTTCTCACCAACTTATTACAGTACAGAACGCTGTATCTCGCTAAATGACATCGTTCTTTAAGGTTTCACGATACTTGCATGCGCTTTAACGAGAATATCACAATAAAGCAGTTTCGCACTTGTAACGACACAAGACGCAGTATCTGGCTAGTTTATGCCATTTTGTGTGCTTTCACAATATTTCACCTATCGCAGTTTCGTACTCGCAATAAAACAACACTATCTCGTTAGATGACATCGTTTTTGGTGGTTGCACGACGCTACGTAGCTCAAACTAACCTAACCTTCGCACTTCTATCGTTAGAAAACGTTCTATTCGCTACTTTACAATGTTTTCTACAGGATTACGACGGTTTCATGCGCTTTCACATTAGATATCGCAGTTCCCGACTTGTAATGGTGACAAACACAGCATCTCACTAAGTGACATTGTTTAATGCGGTTTTAGCGCGGTTCATATCTTAACCTAACCTAACCTAACCTAACCTAATTTAACCTAACCTAACCTTACCTAACCCAACCTAACCTAACCTAACCTAACCAAACCTTACCTAACATAACCTAACCTAACCTAACCTAACCAAACCTAACCTAACCTAACCTAACGTAACCTAACCTAACCTAACCTAACCTAACCTAACCTAACCTAACGACGTTTGCAAGCGCTTTCACATTAGATATCGCAGTTCCCGACTTGTAATGGTGAAAAACACTGCATCTCACTAAGTGACATTGTTTAATGCGGCTTTACGACGGTTCATATCTTAACCTAACCTAACATTCGCACTTGTATTGAAAAACGCTCTATTACACTGTTTTGTTCAAAATTACGATATTTGCATAACCTCACAGTTTTTCACCAACTTATTGCAGTACAGAACGCTGTATCTCGCTAAATGACATCGTTCTTTAAGGTTTCACGATGCTTGCATGCGCTTTAACGAGAATATCACATTATAGCAGTTTCGCACTTGTAACGGTACAACACGCAGTATCTGGCTTGTTCATGCCGTTTTGTGTACTTTCACAACATTTCACCTATTGCAGTTTCGTACATGCAATAAAACAACACTATCTCGTTATATGACGTCCTTTTTGGTGGTCTCACGACGCTACATAGCTTAAACTAACATAACTCAAGCTAACCTTCGCACTTCTATCGTTAGAAAACGTTTTACTCGCAACTTTACAATGTTTTCTACAAGATTACGACGGTTTCATGCGCTTTCACATTAGATATCGTAGTTCCCGACTTGTTATGTTGAAAAACACTACATCTCACTAAGTGACATTGTTTAATGCGGTTTTACGACGGTTGATATCTCAACCTAACCTAACATTCGCACTTGTATCTTAAGACGCTCAATTACACTGTTTCGTTCCCAATTACGATATTTGCTTGACCTCACAGTTTCTCACCAACTTATTACAGTACAGAACGCTGTATCTCGCTAAATGACATCGTTCTTTAAGGTTTCACGATACTTGCATGCGCTTTAACGAGAATATCACAATAAAGCAGTTTCGCACTTGTAACGGCACAAGACGCAGTATCTGGCTACTTCATGCCTTTTTGTGCGCTTTCCCAATATTTCACCTATCCCAGTTTCGTACTCGCAATAAAACAACACTATCTCGTTAGATGACATCGTTTTTGGTGGTTTCACGACGCTACCTAGCTCAAACTAACCTAACCTTCGCACTTCTATCGTTAGAAAACGTTTTATTCGCTACTTTACAATGTTTTCTACAAGATTACGACGGTTTCATGCGCTTTCACATTAGATATCGCAGTTCCCGACTTGTAATGGTGAAAAACACAGCATCTCACTAAGTGACATTGTTTAATGCGGTTTTAGCGCGGTTCATATCTTAACCTAACCTAACCCAACCTAACCCAACTCAACCCAACCTAACCTAATCTAACCTAACCTAACCTAACCTAACCTAACGTAACGTAACCTAACCTAACCTAACCTAACCTAACCTAACATAACCTAACGACGTTTGCAAGCGCTTTCACATTAGATATCGCAGTTCCCGACTTGTAATGGTGAAAAACACTACATCTCACTAAGTGACATTGTTTAATGCGGTTTTACGACGGTTGATATGTCAACCTAACCTAACATTCGCACTTGTATCTTAAGACGCTCAATTACGCTGTTTCGTTCCCAATTACGATATTTGCTTGACCTCACAGTTTCTCACCAACTTATTACAGTACAGATCGCTGTATCTCCCTAAATGACATCGTTCTTTAAGGTTTCACGATACTTGCATGCGCTTTAACGAGAATATCACAATAAAGCAGTTTCGCACTTGTAACGACACAAGACGCAGTATCTGCATAGTTTATGCCATTTTGTGTGCTTTCACAATATTTCACCTATCGCAGTTTCGTACTCGCAATAAAACAACACTATCTCGTTAGATGACATCGTTTTTGGTGGTTTCACGACGCTACGTAGCTCAAACTAACCTAACCTTCGCACTTCTATCGTTAGAAAACGTTTTATTCGCTACTTTACAATGTTTTCTACAGGATTACGACGGTTTCATGCGCTTTCACATTAGATATCGCAGTTCCCGACTTGTAATGGTGAAAAACACAGCATCTCACTAAGTGACATTGTTTAATGCGGTTTTAGCGCGGTTCATATCTTAACCTAACCTAACCTAACCTAACCTAATTTAACCTAACCTAACCTTACCTAACCCAACCTAACCTAACCTAACCTAACCAAACCTTACCTAACATAACCTAACCTAACCTAACCTAACCAGACCTAACCTAACCTAACCTAACGTAACCTAACCTAACCAAACCTAACCTAACCTAACCTAACCTAACCTAACGACGTTTGCAAGCGCTTTCACATTAGATATCGCAGTTCCCGACTTGTAATGGTGAAAAACACTGCATCTCACTAAGTGACATTGTTTAATGCGGCTTTACGACGGTTCATATCTTAACCTAACCTAACATTCGCACTTGTATTGAAAAACGCTCTATTACACTGTTTTGTTCAAAATTACGATATTTGCATAACCTCACAGTTTTTCACCAGCTTATTGCAGTACAGAACGCTGTATCTCGCTAAATGACATCGTTCTTTAAGGTTTCACGATGCTTGCATGCGCTTTAACGAGAATATCACATTATAGCAGTTTCGCACTTGTAACGGTACAACACGCAGTATCTGGCTTGTTAATGCCGTTTTGTGTACTTTCACACAATTTCACCTATTGCAGTTTCGTACATGCAATAAAACAACACTATCTCGTTAGATGACGTCCTTTTTGGTGGTCTCACGACGCTACATAGCTTAAACTAACATAACTCAAGCTAACCTTCGCACTTCTATCGTTAGAAAACGTTTTACTCGCAACTTTACAATGTTTTCTACAAGATTACGACGGTTTCATGCGCTTTCACATTAGATATCGTAGTTCCCGACTTGTTATGTTGAAAAACACTACATCTCACAAAGTGACATTGTTTAATGCGGTTTTACGACGGTTGATATCTCAACCTAACCTAACATTCGCACTTGTATCTAAATACGCTCAATTACACTGTTTCGTTCACAATTACGATATTTGCTTGACCTCACAGTTTCTCACCAACTTATTACAGTACAGAACGCTGTATCTCGCTAAATGACATCGTTCTTTAAGGTTTCACGATACTTGCATGCGCTTTAACGAGAATATCACAATAAAGCAGTTTCGCACTTGTAACGGCACAAGACGCAGTATCTGGCTAGTTCATGCCTTTTTGTGCGCTTTCCCAACATTTCACCTATCCCAGTTTCGTACTCGCAATAAAACAACACTATCTCGTTAGATGACATCGTTTTTGGTGGTTTCACGACGCTACCTAGCTCAAACTAACCGAACCTTCGCACTTCTATCGTTAGAAAACGTTTTATTCGCTACTTTACACTGTTTTCTACAAGATTACGACGGTTTCATGCGCTTTCACATTAGATATCGCCGTTCCCGACTTGTAATGGTGAAAAACACAGCATCTCACTAAGTGACATTGTTTATTGCGGTTTTAGCGCGGTTCATATCTTAACCTAACCTAACCTTACCTAACCCAACCTAACCTAACCTAACCTAACCAAACCTTACCTAACATACCCTAACCTAACCTAACCTAACCTAACCTAACCTAACGACGGTTGCAAGCGCTTTCACATTAGATATCGCAGTTCCCGACTTGTAATGGTGAAAAACACAGCATCTCACTAAGTGACATTGTTTAATGCGGTTTTAGCGCGGTTCATATCTTAACCTAACCTAACCTAACCTAACCTAATTTAACCTAACCTAACCTTACCTAACCCAACCTAACCTAACCTAACCAAACCTTACCTAACATAACCTAACCTAACCTAACCTAACCAAACCTAACCTAACCTAACCTAACCTAACGTAACCTAACCTAACCTAACCTAACCTAACGACGTTTGCAAGAGCTTTCACATTAGATATCGCAGTTCCCGACTTGTAATGGTGAAAAACACCGCATCTCACTAAGTGACATTGTTAAATGCGGTTTTAGCGCGGTTCATATCTTAACCTAACCTAACCTAACCTAATCCAACCTAACCTAACCTAACCTAACCTAACCTAACGACGTTTGCAAGCGCTTTCACATTAGATATCGCAGTTCCCGACTTGTAATGGTGAAAAACACTGCATCTCACTAAGTGACATTGTTTAATGCGGTTTTACGACGGTTCATATCTTAACCTAACCTAACATTCGTACTTGTATTGAAAAACGCTATATTACACTGTTTCGTTCACAATTACGATATTTGCATAACCTCACAGTTTTTCACCAACTTATTGTAGTACAGAACGCTGTATCTCGCTAAATGACATCGTTCTTTAAGGTTTCACTATGCTTGCATGCGCTTTAACGAGAATATCACATTATAGCAGTTTCGCACTTGTAACGGTACAACACGCAGTATCTGGCTCGTTCAAGCCGTTTTGTGTACTTTCACAACATTTCACCTATTGCAGTTTCGTACATGCAATAAAACAACACTATCTCGTTAGATGACGTCCTTTTTGGTGGTCTCACGACGCTACATAGCTTAAACTAACATAACTCAAGCTAACCTTCCCACTTCTATCGTTAGAAAACGTTTTACTCGCAACTTTACAATGTTTTCTACAAGATTACGACGGTTTCATGCGCTTTCACATTAGATATCGTAGTTCCCGACTTGTAATGTTGAAAAACACTACACCTTACTAAGTGACATTGTTTAATGCGGTTTTACGACGGTTGATATCTCAACCTAACCTAACATTCGCACTTGTATCTAAATACGCTCAATTACACTGTTTCGTTCACAATTACGATATTTGCTTGACCTCACAGTTTCTCACCAACTTATTACAGTACAGAACGCTGTATCTCGCTAAATGACATCGTTCTTTATGGTTTCACGATACTTGCATGCGCTTTAACGAGAATATCACAATAAAGCAGTTTCGCACTTGTAACGGCACAAGACGCAGTATCTGGCTAGTTCATGCCATTTTGTGTGCTTTCCCAATATTTCACCTATCGCAGTTTCGTACCATTGTACTCGCAATAAAACAACACTATCTCGTTAGATGACATCGTTATTGGTGGTTTCACGACGCTACCTAGCTCAAACTAACCGAACCTTCGCACTTCTATCGTTAGAAAACGTTTTATTCGCTACTTTACAATGTTTTCTACAAGATTACGACGGTTTCATGCGCTTTCACATTAGATATCGCAGTTCCCGACTTGTAATGGTGAAAAACACAGCATCTCACTAAGTGACATTGTTTAATGCGGTTTTAGCGCGGTTCATATCTTAACCTAACCTAACCTTACCTAAACCAACCTAAGCTAACCTAACCTAACCAAACCTTACCTAACATACCCTAACCTAACCTAACCTAACCAAACCTAACCTAACCTAACGTAACCTAACCTAACCTAACCTAACCTAACGACGGTTGCAAGCGCTTTCACATTAGATATCGCAGTTCCCGACTTGTAATGGTGAAAAACACTGCATCTCACTGAGTGACATTGTTTAATGCGGTTTTACGACGGTTCATATCTTAACCTAACCTAACATTCGCACTTGTATCCAAAGACGCTCAATTACACTGTTTCGTTCACAATTACGATATTTGCTTGACCTCACAGTTTCTCACCAACTTATTACAGTACAGAACGCTGTATCTGGCTAAATGACATCGTTCTTTAAGGTTTCACGATACTTGCATGCGCTTTAACGAGAATATCAAAATAAAGCAGTTTCGCACTTGTAACGACACAAGACGCAGTATCTGGCTAGTTTATGCCATTTTGTGTGCTTTCACAATATTTCACCTATCGCAGTTTCGTACTCGCAATAAAACAACACTATCTCGTTAGATGACATCGTTTTTGGTGGTTTCACGACGCTACGTAGCTCAAACTAACCTAACCTTCGCACTTCTATCGTTAGAAAACGTTTTATTCGCTACTTTACAATGTTTTCTACAAGATTACGACGGTTTCATGCGCTTTCACATTAGATATCGCAGTTCCCGACTTGTAATGGTGAAAAACACAGCATCTCACTAAGTGACATTGTTTAATGCGGTTTTAGCGCGGTTCATATCTTAACCTAACCTAACCTAATTTAACCTAACCTAACCTTACCTAACCCAACCTAACCTAACCTAACCAAACCTTACCTAACATAACCTAACCTAACCTAACCTAACCAAACCTAACCTAACCTAACCTAACGTAATCTAACCTATCCTAACGACGTTTGCAAGCGCTTTCACATTAGATATCGCAGTTCCCGACTTGTAATGGTGAAAAACACAGCATCTCACTAAGTGACATTGTTTAATGCGGTTTTAGCGCGGTTCATATCTTAACCTAACCTAACCTAACCTAACCTAACCCAACCTAACCTAACCTAACCTAACCTAACCTAACCTAACCTAACGACGTTTGCAAGCGCTTTCACATTAGATATCGCAGTTCCCGACTTGTAATGGTGAAAAACACTGCATCTCACTAAGTGACATTGTTTAATGCGGTTTTAGCGCGGTTCATATCTTAACCTAACCTAACCTAACCTAACCTAACCCAACCTAACCTAACCTAACCTAACCAAACCTAACGACGTTTGCAAGCGCTTTCACATTAGATATCGCAGTTCCCGACTTGTAATGGTGAAAAACACTGCATCTCACTGACATTGTTTAATGCGGTTTTACGACGGTTCATATCTTAACCTAACGTAACCTAACCTAACCTAACCCAACCTAACCTAACATAACCTAACCTAACCTAACCTAACCTAACGACGTTTGCAAGCGCTTTCACATTAGATATCGCAGTTCCCGACTTGTAATGGTGAAAAACACTGCATCTCACTAAGTGACATTGTTTAATGCGGTTTTACGACGGTTCATATCTTAACCTAACCTAACATTCGTACTTGTATTGAAAAACGCTCTATTACACTATTTCGTTCACAATTACGATATTTGCTTGACCTCACAGTTTCTCACCAACTTATTACAGTACAGAACGCTGTATCTCGCGAAATGACATCGTTCTTTAAGGTTTCACGATACTTGCATGCGCTTTACCGAGAATGTCACAACATAGCAGTTTCGCACTTGTAACGGTACAACACGCAGTATTTGGCTTGTTCATGCCGTTTTGTGTGCTTACACAACATTTTACCTATCGCAGTTTCGTACTCGCAATAAAACAACACTATCTCGTTAGATGACGTCGTTTTTGGTGGTTTCACGACGCTACCTAGCTTAAACTAACATAACTCAACCTAACATAACCTTCGCACTTCTATCGTTAGAAAACGTTTTACTCGCTACTTTACATTGCTTTCTACAACATTACGACGGTTTCAAGCGCTTTCACATTAGATATCGCAGTTCCCATCTTGTAAAGGTGAAAAACACTGCATCTCACTAAGTGACATTGTTTAATGCGGTTTTACGACGGTTCATACCTTAACCTAACGTAACCTAACCTAACCTAACCCAACCTAACCTAACATAACCTAACCTAACCTAACCTAACCTAACCTAACGTAACCTAACCTAACCTAACCTAACCTAACCTAACCTAACCTAACGACGTTTGCAAGCGCTTTCACATTAGATATCGCAGTTCCCGACTTGTAATGGTGAAAAACACTGCATCTCACTAAGTGACATTGTTTAATGCAGTTTTACGACGGTTCATATCTTAACCTAACCTAACATTCGTACTTGTATTGAAAAACGCTCTATTACACTGTTTCGTTCACAATTACGATATTTGCATAACCTCACAGTTTTTCACCAACTTATTGCAGTACAGAACGCTGTATCTCGCTAAATGACATTGTTCTTTAAGGTTTCACGATGCTTGCATGCGCTTTAACGAGAATATCACAATATAGCAGTTTTGCACTTGTAACGGTAGAACACGCAGTATTTGGCTTGTTCATGCCGTTTTGTGTGCTTTCACAACATTTCACCTATCGCAGTTTAATATTCGCAATAAAACAACACTATCTCGTTAGATGACGTCGTTTTTGGTAGTTTCACGACGCTACCTAGCTTAAACTAACCTAACCTAACCTAACCTTCGCACTTCTATCGTTAGAAAACGTTTTACTCGCAACTTTACAATGTTTTCTACAAGATTACGACGGTTTCATGCGCTTTCACATTAGATATCGCAGTTCCCCACTTTTAATGGTGAAAAACACTGCATCTCACTAAGTGACATTGTTTAATGCGGTTTTACGACGGTTGATATGTCAACCTAACCTAACATTCGCACTTGTATCCAAAGACGCTCAATTACACTGTTTCGTTCACAATTACGATATTTGCTTGACCTCACAGTTTCTCACCAACTTATTACAGTACAGAACGCTGTATCTCGCTAAATGACATCGTTCTTTAAGGTTTCACGATACTTGCATGCGCTTTAACGAGAATATCACAATAAAGCAGTTTCGCACTTGTAACGACACAAGACGCAGTATCTGGCTAGTTTATGCCATTTTGTGTGCTTTCACAATATTTCACCTATCGCAGTTTCGTACTCGCAATAAAACAACACTATCTCGTTAGATGACATCGTTTTTGGTGGTTGCACGACGCTACGTAGCTCAAACTAACCTAACCTTCGCACTTCTATCGTTAGAAAACGTTCTATTCGCTACTTTACAATGTTTTCTACAGGATTACGACGGTTTCATGCGCTTTCACATTAGATATCGCAGTTCCCGACTTGTAATGGTGAAAAACACAGCATCTCACTAAGTGACATTGTTTAATGCGGTTTTAGCGCGGTTCATATCTTAACCTAACCTAACCTAACCTAACCTAATTTAACCTAACCTAACCTTACCTAACCCAACCTAACCTAACCTAACCTAACCAAACCTTACCTAACATAACCTAACCTAACCTAACCTAACCAAACCTAACCTAACCTAACCTAACGTAACCTAACCTAACCTAACCTAACCTAACCTAACCTAACGACGTTTGCAAGCGCTTTCACATTAGATATCGCAGTTCCCGACTTGTAATGGTGAAAAACACTGCATCTCACTAAGTGACATTGTTTAATGCGGCTTTACGACGGTTCATATCTTAACCTAACCTAACATTCGCACTTGTATTGAAAAACGCTCTATTACACTGTTTTGTTCAAAATTACGATATTTGCATAACCTCACAGTTTTTCACCAACTTATTGCAGTACAGAACGCTGTATCTCGCTAAATGACATCGTTCTTTAAGGTTTCACGATGCTTGCATGCGCTTTAACGAGAATATCACATTATAGCAGTTTCGCACTTGTAACGGTACAACACGCAGTATCTGGCTTGTTCATGCCGTTTTGTGTACTTTCACAACATTTCACCTATTGCAGTTTCGTACATGCAATAAAACAACACTATCTCGTTATATGACGTCCTTTTTGGTGGTCTCACGACGCTACATAGCTTAAACTAACATAACTCAAGCTAACCTTCGCACTTCTATCGTTAGAAAACGTTTTACTCGCAACTTTACAATGTTTTCTACAAGATTACGACGGTTTCATGCGCTTTCACATTAGATATCGTAGTTCCCGACTTGTTATGTTGAAAAACACTACATCTCACTAAGTGACATTGTTTAATGCGGTTTTACGACGGTTGATATCTCAACCTAACCTAACATTCGCACTTGTATCTTAAGACGCTCAATTACACTGTTTCGTTCCCAATTACGATATTTGCTTGACCT
Organism: Rhipicephalus microplus; assembly: GCF_043290135.1. NCBI lineage: Eukaryota > Metazoa > Arthropoda > Arachnida > Ixodida > Ixodidae > Rhipicephalus > Rhipicephalus microplus. The sequence continues at coordinate 1,670,524 of NW_027464619.1, forward strand.
CACAGTTTCTCACCAACTTATTACAGTACAGAACGCTGTATCTCGCTAAATGACATCGTTCTTTAAGGTTTCACGATACTTGCATGCGCTTTAACGAGAATATCACAATAAAGCAGTTTCGCACTTGTAACGGCACAAGACGCAGTATCTGGCTACTTCATGCCTTTTTGTGCGCTTTCCCAATATTTCACCTATCCCAGTTTCGTACTCGCAATAAAACAACACTATCTCGTTAGATGACATCGTTTTTGGTGGTTTCACGACGCTACCTAGCTCAAACTAACCTAACCTTCGCACTTCTATCGTTAGAAAACGTTTTATTCGCTACTTTACAATGTTTTCTACAAGATTACGACGGTTTCATGCGCTTTCACATTAGATATCGCAGTTCCCGACTTGTAATGGTGAAAAACACAGCATCTCACTAAGTGACATTGTTTAATGCGGTTTTAGCGCGGTTCATATCTTAACCTAACCTAACCCAACCTAACCCAACTAAACCCAACCTAACCTAATCTAACCTAACCTAACCTAACCTAACCTAACGTAACGTAACCTAACCTAACCTAACCTAACCTAACCTAACATAACCTAACGACGTTTGCAAGCGCTTTCACATTAGATATCGCAGTTCCCGACTTGTAATGGTGAAAAACACTACATCTCACTAAGTGACATTGTTTAATGCGGTTTTACGACGGTTGATATGTCAACCTAACCTAACATTCGCACTTGTATCTTAAGACGCTCAATTACGCTGTTTCGTTCCCAATTACGATATTTGCTTGACCTCACAGTTTCTCACCAACTTATTACAGTACAGATCGCTGTATCTCCCTAAATGACATCGTTCTTTAAGGTTTCACGATACTTGCATGCGCTTTAACGAGAATATCACAATAAAGCAGTTTCGCACTTGTAACGACACAAGACGCAGTATCTGCATAGTTTATGCCATTTTGTGTGCTTTCACAATATTTCACCTATCGCAGTTTCGTACTCGCAATAAAACAACACTATCTCGTTAGATGACATCGTTTTTGGTGGTTTCACGACGCTACGTAGCTCAAACTAACCTAACCTTCGCACTTCTATCGTTAGAAAACGTTTTATTCGCTACTTTACAATGTTTTCTACAGGATTACGACGGTTTCATGCGCTTTCACATTAGATATCGCAGTTCCCGACTTGTAATGGTGAAAAACACAGCATCTCACTAAGTGACATTGTTTAATGCGGTTTTACGACGGTTGATATCTCAACCTAACCTAACATTCGCACTTGTATCTAAATACGCTCAATTACACTGTTTCGTTCACAATTACGATATTTGCTTGACCTCACAGTTTCTCACCAACTTATTACAGTACAGAACGCTGTATCTCGCTAAATGACATCGTTCTTTAAGGTTTCACGATACTTGCATGCGCTTTAACGAGAATATCACAATAAAGCAGTTTCGCACTTGTAACGGCACAAGACGCAGTATCTGGCTAGTTCATGCCTTTTTGTGCGCTTTCCCAATATTTCACCTATCCCAGTTTTGTACTCGCAATAAAACAACACTATCTCGTTAGATGACATCGTTTTTGGTGGTTTCACGACGCTACCTAGCTCAAACTAACCTAACCTTCGCACTTCTATTGTTAGAAAACGTTTTATTCGCTACTTTACAATGTTTTCTACAAGATTACGACGGTTTCATGCGCTTTCACATTAGATATCGCAGTTCCCGACTTGTAATGGTGAAAAACACAGCATGTTACTAAGTGACATTGTTTAATGCGGTTTTAGCGCGGTTCATATCTTAACCTAACCTAACCTAACCTAACCTAATTTAACCTAACCTAACCTTACCTAACCCAACCTAACCTAACCTAACCTAACCAAACCTTACCTAACATAACCTAACCTAACCTAACCTAACCAGACCTAACCTAACCTAACCTAACGTAACCTAACCTAACCAAACCTAACCTAACCTAACCTAACCTAACCTAACGACGTTTGCAAGCGCTTTCACATTAGATATCGCAGTTCCCGACTTGTAATGGTGAAAAACACTGCATCTCACTAAGTGACATTGTTTAATGCGGCTTTACGACGGTTCATATCTTAACCTAACCTAACATTCGCACTTGTATTGAAAAACGCTCTATTACACTGTTTTGTTCAAAATTACGATATTTGCATAACCTCACAGTTTTTCACCAGCTTATTGCAGTACAGAACGCTGTATCTCGCTAAATGACATCGTTCTTTAAGGTTTCACGATGCTTGCATGCGCTTTAACGAGAATATCACATTATAGCAGTTTCGCACTTGTAACGGTACAACACGCAGTATCTGGCTTGTTCATGCCGTTTTGTGTACTTTCACACAATTTCACCTATTGCAGTTTCGTACATGCAATAAAACAACACTATCTCGTTAGATGACGTCCTTTTTGGTGGTCTCACGACGCTACATAGCTTAAACTAACATAACTCAAGCTAACCTTCGCACTTCTATCGTTAGAAAACGTTTTACTCGCAACTTTACAATGTTTTCTACAAGATTACGACGGTTTCATGCGCTTTCACATTAGATATCGTAGTTCCCGACTTGTTATGTTGAAAAACACTACATCTCACAAAGTGACATTGTTTAATGCGGTTTTACGACGGTTGATATCTCAACCTAACCTAACATTCGCACTTGTATCTAAATACGCTCAATTACACTGTTTCGTTCACAATTACGATATTTGCTTGACCTCACAGTTTCTCACCAACTTATTACAGTACAGAACGCTGTATCTCGCTAAATGACATCGTTCTTTAAGGTTTCACGATACTTGCATGCGCTTTAACGAGAATATCACAATAAAGCAGTTTCGCACTTGTAACGGCACAAGACGCAGTATCTGGCTAGTTCATGCCTTTTTGTGCGCTTTCCCAACATTTCACCTATCCCAGTTTCGTACTCGCAATAAAACAACACTATCTCGTTAGATGACATCGTTTTTGGTGGTTTCACGACGCTACCTAGCTCAAACTAACCGAACCTTCGCACTTCTATCGTTAGAAAACGTTTTATTCGCTACTTTACACTGTTTTCTACAAGATTACGACGGTTTCATGCGCTTTCACATTAGATATCGCCGTTCCCGACTTGTAATGGTGAAAAACACAGCATCTCACTAAGTGACATTGTTTATTGCGGTTTTAGCGCGGTTCATATCTTAACCTAACCTAACCTTACCTAACCCAACCTAACCTAACCTAACCTAACCAAACCTTACCTAACATACCCTAACCTAACCTAACCTAACCTAACCTAACGACGGTTGCAAGCGCTTTCACATTAGATATCGCAGTTCCCGACTTGTAATGGTGAAAAACACAGCATCTCACTAAGTGACATTGTTTAATGCGGTTTTAGCGCGGTTCATATCTTAACCTAACCTAACCTAACCTAACCTAATTTAACCTAACCTAACCTTACCTAACCCAACCTAACCTAACCTAACCAAACCTTACCTAACATAACCTAACCTAACCTAACCTAACCAAACCTAACCTAACCTAACCTAACCTAACGTAACCTAACCTAACCTAACCTAACCTAACGACGTTTGCAAGAGCTTTCACATTAGATATCGCAGTTCCCGACTTGTAATGGTGAAAAACACCGCATCTCACTAAGTGACATTGTTAAATGCGGTTTTAGCGCGGTTCATATCTTAACCTAACCTAACCTAACCTAATCCAACCTAACCTAACCTAACCTAACCTAACCTAACGACGTTTGCAAGCGCTTTCACATTAGATATCGCAGTTCCCGACTTGTAATGGTGAAAAACACTGCATCTCACTAAGTGACATTGTTTAATGCGGTTTTACGACGGTTCATATCTTAACCTAACCTAACATTCGTACTTGTATTGAAAAACGCTCTATTACACTGTTTCGTTCACAATTACGATATTTGCATAACCTCACAGTTTTTCACCAACTTATTGTAGTACAGAACGCTGTATCTCGCTAAATGACATCGTTCTTTAAGGTTTCACTATGCTTGCATGCGCTTTAACGAGAATATCACATTATAGCAGTTTCGCACTTGTAACGGTACAACACGCAGTATCTGGCTTGTTCAAGCCGTTTTGTGCACTTTCACAACATTTCACCTATTGCAGTTTCGTACATGCAATAAAACAACACTATCTCGTTAGATGACGTCCTTTTTGGTGGTCTCACGACGCTACATAGCTTAAACTAACATACCTCAAGCTAACCTTCCCACTTCTATCGTTAGAAAACGTTTTACTCGCAACTTTACAATGTTTTCTACAAGATTACGACGGTTTCATGCGCTTTCACATTAGATATCGTAGTTCCCGACTTGTAATGTTGAAAAACACTACATCTTACTAAGTGACATTGTTTAATGCGGTTTTACGACGGTTGATATCTCAACCTAACCTAACATTCGCACTTGTATCTAAATACGCTCAATTACACTGTTTCGTTCACAATAACGATATTTGCTTGACCTCACAGTTTCTCACCAACTTATTACAGTACAGAACGCTGTATCTCGCTAAATGACATCGTTCTTTAAGGTTTCACGATACTTGCATGCGCTTTAACGAGAATATCACAATAAAGCAGTTTCGCACTTGTAGCGGCACAAGACGCAGTATCTGGCTAGTTCATGCCATTTTGTGTGCTTTCCCAATATTTCACCTATCGCAGTTTCGTACTCGCAATAAAACAACACTATCTCGTTAGATGACATCGTTTTTGGTGGTTTCACGACGCTACCTAGCTCAAACTAACCGAACCTTCGCACTTCTATCGTTAGAAAACGTTTTATTCGCAACTTTACAATGTTTTCTACAAGATTACGACGGTTTCATGCGCTTTCACATTAGATATCGTAGTTGCCGACTTGTAATGTTGAAAAACACTACATCTCACTAAGTGACATTGTTTAATGCGGTTTTACGACGGTGGATATGTCAACCTAACCTAACATTCGCACTTGTATCTAAAGGCGCTCAATTACACTGTTTCGTTCACAATTACGATATTTGCTTGACCTCACAGTTTCTCACCAACTTATTACAGTACAGAACGCTGTATCTCGCTAAATGACATCGTTCTTTAAGGTTTCACGATACTTGCATGCGCTTTAACGAGAATATCACAATAAAGCAGTTTCGCACTTGTAGCGGCACAAGACGCAGTATCTGGCTAGTTCATGCCATTTTGTGTGCTTTCCCAATATTTCACCTATCGCAGTTTCGTACTCGCAATAAAACAACACTATCTCGTTAGATGACATCGTTTTTGGTGGTTTCACGACGCTACCTAGCTCAAACTAACCGAACCTTCGCACTTCTATCGTTAGAAAACGTTTTATTCGCAACTTTACAATGTTTTCTACAAGATTACGACGGTTTCATGCGCTTTCACATTAGATATCGTAGTTGGCGACTTGTAATGTTGAAAAACACTACATCTCACTAAGTGACATTGTTTAATGCGGTTTTACGACGGTGGATATGTCAACCTAACCTAACTTTCGCACTTGTATCTAAAGACGCTCAATTACACTGTTTCGTTCACAATTACGATATTTGCTTGACCTCACAGTTTCTCACCAACTTATTACAGTACAGAACGCTGTATCTCGCTAAATGACATCGTTCTTTAAGGTTTCAAGATACTTGCATGCGCTTTACCGAGAGTGTCACAACATAGCAGTTTCGCACTTGTAACGGTACAACACGCAGTATTTGGCTTGTTCATGCCATTTTGTGTGCTTTCACAACATTTTACCTATCGCAGTTTCGTACTCGCAATAAAACATGGTTTCACGACGCTACCTAGCTTAAACTAACATAACTCAACCTAACATAACCTTCGCACTTCTATCGTACAAAACGTTTTACTCGCTACTTTACATTGCTTTCTACAACATTACGGTGGTTTCAAGCGCTTTCACATTAGATATCGCAGTTCTCAACTTGTAAAGGTGAAAAACACTGCATCTCACTAAGTGACATTGTTTAATGCGGTTTTAGCGCGGTTCATATCTTAACGTAACCTAACCTAACCTAACCTAACCCAACCTAACCTAACTATTACACTGTTTCGTTCACAATTACGATATTTGCATAACCTCACAGTTTTTCACCAACTTATTGCAGTACAGAACGCTGTATCTCGCTAAATGACATCGTTCTTTAAGGTTTCACGATGCTTGCATGCGCTTTAACGAGAATATCACATTATAGCAGTTTCGCACTTGTAACGGTACAACACGCAGTATCTGGCTTGTTCAAGCCGTTTTGTGTACTTTCACAACATTTCACCTATTGCAGTTTCGTACATGCAATAAAACAACACTATCTCGTTAGATGACGTCCTTTTTGGTGGTCTCACGACGCTACATAGCTTAAACTAACATTACTCCAGCTAGCCTTCGCACTTCTATCGTTAGAAAACGTTTTACTCGCAACTTTACAATGTTTTCTACAAGATTACGACGGTTTCATGCGCTTTCACATTAGATATCGTAGTTCCCGACTTGTAATGTTGAAAAACACTACATCTCACTAAGTGACATTGATTAATGCGGTTTTACGACGGTTGATATCTCAACCTAACCTAACATTCGCACTTGTATCTAAATACGCTCAATTACACTGTTTCGTTCACAATTACGACATTTGCTTGACCTCACAGTTTCTCACCAACTTATTACAGTACAGAACGCTGTATCTCGCTAAATGACATCGTTCTTTAAGGTTTCACAATACTTGCATGCGCTTTAACGAGAATATCACAATAAAGCAGTTTCGCACTTGTAACGGCACAAGACGCAGTATCTGGCTAGTTCATGCCGTTTTGTGTGCTTTCCCAATATTTCACCTATCGCAGTTTCGTACTCGCAATAAAACAACACTATCTCGTTAGATCACATCGTTTTTGGTAGTTTCACGACGCTACCTAGCTCAAACTAACCGAACCTTCGCACTTCTATCGTTAGAAAACGTTTTATTCGCTACTTTACAATGTTTTCTACAAGATTACGACGGTTTCATGCGCTTTCACATTAGATATCGCAGTTCCCGACTTGTAATGGTGAAAAACACAGCATCTCACTAAGTGACATTGTTTAATGCGGTTTTAGCGCGGTTCATATCTTAACCTAACCTAACCTTACCTAACCCAACCTAACCTAACCTAACCTAACCAAACCTTACCTAACATACCCTAACCTAACCTAACCTAACCTAACCAAACCTAACCTAACCTAACCTAACGTAACCTAACCTAACCTAACCTAACCTAACCTAACCTAACCTAACAACGGTTGCAAGCGCTTTCACATTAGATATCGCAGTTCCCGACTTGTAATAGTGAAAAACACTGCATCTCACTGAGTGACATTGTTTAATGCGGTTTTACGACGGTTCATATCTTAACCTAACCTAACATTCGCACTTGTATCCAAAGACGCTCAATTACACTGTTTCGTTCACAATTACGATATTTGCTTGACCTCACAGTTTCTCACCAACTTATTACAGTACAGAACGCTGTATCTCGCTAAATGACATCGTTCTTTAAAGTTTCACGATACTTGCATGCGCTTTAACGAGAATATCACAATAAAGCAGTTTCGTACTTGTAACGACACAAGACGCAGTATCTGGCTAGTTTATGCCATTTTGTGTGCTTTCACAATATTTCACCTATCGCAGTTTCGTACTCGCAATAAAACAACACTGTCTCGTTAGATGACATCGTTTTGGGTGGTTTCACGACGCTACGTAGCTCAAACTAACCTAACCTTCGCACTTCTATCGTTAGAAAACGTTTTATTCGCTACTTTACAATGTTTTCTACAAGATTACGACGGTTTCATGCGGTTTCACATTAGATATCGCAGTTCCCGACTTGTAATGGTGAAAAACACAGCATCTCACTAAGTGACATTGTTTAATGCGGTTTTAGCGCGGTTCATATCTTAACCTAACCTAACCTAACCTAACCTAATTTAACCTAACCTAACCTTACCTAACCCAACCTAACCTAACCTAACCAAACCTTACCTAACATAACCTAACCTAACCTAACCTAACCAAACCAAACCTAACCTAACCTAACCTAACGTAACCTAACCTAACCTAACCTAACCTAACGTAACCTAACGACGTTTGCAAGCGCTTTCACATTAGATATCGCAGTTCCCGACTTGTAATGGTGAAAAACACAGCATCTCACTAAGTGACATTGTTTAATGCGGTTTTAGCGCGGTTCATATCTTAACCTAACCTAACCTAACCTAACCTAACGACGTTTGCAAGCGCTTTCACATTAGATATCGCAGTTCCCGACTTGTAATGGTGAAAAACACTGCATCTCACTAAGTGACATTGTTTAATGCGGTTTTACGACGGTTCATATCTTAACCTAACCTAACATTCGCACTTGTATCCAAAGACGCTCAATTACACTGTTTCGTTCACAATTACGATATTTGCTTGACCTCACAGTTTCTCACCAACTTATTACAGTACAGAACGCTCTATCTCGCTAAATGACATCGTTCTTTAAGGTTTCACGATACTTGCGTGCGCTTTACCGAGAATGTCACAACATAGCAGTTTCGCACTTGTAACGGTACAACACGCAGTATTTGGCTTGTTCATGCCATTTTGTGTGCTTTCACAACATTTTACCTATCGCAGTTTCGTACTCGCAATAAAACAACACTATCTCGTTAGATGACGTCGTTTTTGGTGGTTTCACGACGCTACCTAGCTTAAACTAACATAACTCAACCTAACATAACCTTCGCACTTCTATCGTACAAAACGTTTTACTCGCTACTTTACATTGCTTTCTACAACATTACGGTGGTTTCAAGCGCTTTCACATTAGATATCGCAGTTCTCAACTTGTAAAGGTGAAAAACACTGCATCTCACTAAGTGACATTGTTTAATGCGGTTTTAGCGCGGTTCATATCTTAACGTAACCTAACCTAACCTAACCTAACCCAACCTAACCTAACTATTACACTGTTTCGTTCACAATTACGATATTTGCATAACCTCACAGTTTTTCACCAACTTATTGCAGTACAGAACGCTGTATCTCGCTAAATGACATCGTTCTTTAAGGTTTCACGATGCTTGCATGCGCTTTAACGAGAATATCACATTATAGCAGTTTCGCACTTGTAACGGTACAACACGCAGTATCTGGCTTGTTCAAGCCGTTTTGTGTACTTTCACAACATTTCACCTATTGCAGTTTCGTACATGCAATAAAACAACACTATCTCGTTAGATGACGTCCTTTTTGGTGGTCTCACGACGCTACATAGCTTAAACTAACATTACTCCAGCTAGCCTTCGCACTTCTATCGTTAGAAAACGTTTCACTCGCAACTTTACAATGTTTTCTACAAGATTACGACGGTTTCATGCGCTTTCACATTAGATATCGTAGTTCCCGACTTGTAATGTTGAAAAACACTACATCTCACTAAGTGACATTGATTAATGCGGTTTTACGACGGTTGATATCTCAACCTAACCTAACATTCGCACTTGTATCTAAATACGCTCAATTACACTGTTTCGTTCACAATTACGATATTTGCTTGACCTCACAGTTTCTCACCAACTTATTACAGTACAGAACGCTGTATCTCGCTAAATGACATCGTTCTTTAAGGTTTCACAATACTTGCATGCGCTTTAACGAGAATATCACAATAAAGCAGTTTCGCACTTGTAACGGCACAAGACGCAGTATCTGGCTAGTTCATGCCGTTTTGTGTGCTTTCCCAATATTTCACCTATCGCAGTTTCGTACTCGCAATAAAACAACACTATCTCGTTAGATGACATCGTTTTTGGTGGTTTCACGACGCTACCTAGCTCAAACTAACCGAACCTTCGCACTTCTATCGTTAGAAAACGTTTTATTCGCTACTTTACAATGTTTTCTACAAGATTACGACGGTTTCATGCGCTTTCACATTAGATATCGCAGTTCCCGACTTGTAATGGTGAAAAACACAGCATCTCACTAAGTGACATTGTTTAATGCGGTTTTAGCGCGGTTCATATCTTAACCTAACCTAACCTTACCTAACCCAACCTAACCTAACCTAACCTAACCAAACCTTACCTAACATACCCTAACCTAACCTAACCTAACCTAACCAAACCTAACCTAACCTAACCTAACGTAACCTAACCTAACCTAACCTAACCTAACCTAACAACGGTTGCAAGCGCTTTCACATTAGATATCGCAGTTCCCGACTTGTAATAGTGAAAAACACTGCATCTCACTGAGTGACATTGTTTAATGCGGTTTTACGACGGTTCATATCTTAACCTAACCTAACATTCGCACTTGTATCCAAAGACGCTCAATTACACTGTTTCGTTCACAATTACGATATTTGCTTGACCTCACAGTTTCTCACCAACTTATTACAGTACAGAACGCTGTATCTCGCTAAATGACATCGTTCTTTAAAGTTTCACGATACTTGCATGCGCTTTAACGAGAATATCACAATAAAGCAGTTTCGCACTTGTAACGACACAAGACGCAGTATCTGGCTAGTTTATGCCATTTTGTGTGCTTTCACAATATTTCACCTATCGCAGTTTCGTACTCGCAATAAAACAACACTGTCTCGTTAGATGACATCGTTTTGGGTGGTTTCACGACGCTACGTAGCTGAAACTAACCTAACCTTCGCACTTCTATCGTTAGAAAACGTTTTATTCGCTACTTTACAATGTTTTCTACAAGATTACGACGGTTTCATGCGGTTTCACATTAGATATCGCAGTTCCCGACTTGTAATGGTGAAAAACACAGCATCTCACTAAGTGACATTGTTTAATGCGGTTTTAGCGCGGTTCATATCTTAACCTAACCTAACCTAACCTAACCTAATTTAACCTAACCTAACCTTACCTAACCCAACCTAACCTAACCTAACCAAACCTTACCTAACATAACCTAACCTAACCTAACCTAACCAAACCTAACCTAACCTAACCTAACGTAACCTAACCTAACCTAACCTAACCTAACCTAACCTAACGACGTTTGCAAGCGCTTTCACATTAGATATCGCAGTTCCCGACTTGTAATGGTGAAAAACACAGCATCTCACTAAGTGACATTGTTTAATGCGGTTTTAGCGCGGTTCATATCTTAACCTAACCTAACCTAACCTAACCTAACCTAACGACGTTTGCAAGCGCTTTCACATTAGATATCGCAGTTCCCGACTTGTAATGGTGAAAAACACTGCATCTCACTAAGTGACATTGTTTAATGCGGTTTTACGACGGTTCATATCTTAACCTAACCTAACATTCGCACTTGTATCCAAAGACGCTCAATTACACTGTTTCGTTCACAATTACGATATTTGCTTGACCTCACAGTTTCTCACCAACTTATTACAGTACAGAACGCTGTATCTCGCTAAATGACATCGTTCTTTAAGGTTTCACGATACTTGCGTGCGCTTTACCGAGAATGTCACAACATAGCAGTTTCGCACTTGTAACGGTACAACACGCAGTATTTGGCTTGTTCATGCCGTTTTGTGTGCTTTCACAACATTTTACCTATCGCAGTTTCGTACTCGCAATAAAACACTATCTCGTTAGATGACGTCGTTTTTGGTGGTTTCACGACGCTACCTAGCTTAAACTAACATAACTCAACCTAACAAACCTTCGCACTTCTATCGTTAGAAAACGTTTTACTCGCTACTTTACATTGCTTTCTACAACATTACGATGGTTTAAAGCGCTTTCACATTAGATATCGCAGTTCCCAACTTGTAAAGGTGAAAAACACTGCATCTCACTAAGTGACATTGTTTAATGCGGTTTTACGACGGTTCATACCTTAACCTAACGTAACCTAACCTAACCTAACCCAACCTAACCTAACATAACCTAACCTAACCTAACCTAACCTAACCAAACCTAACCTAACGTAACCTAACCTAACCTAACCTAACCTAACCTAACGACGTTTGCAAGCGCTTTCACATTAGATATCGCAGTTCCCGACTTGTAATGGTGAAAAACACTGCATCTCACTAAGTGACATTGTTTAATGCGGTTTTACGACGGTTCATATCTTAACCTAACCTAACATTCGTACTTGTATTGAAAAACGCTCTATTACACTGTTTCGTTCACAATTACGATATTTGCATAACCTCACAGTTTTTCACCAACTTTTTGCAGTACAGAACGCTGTATCTCGCAAAATGACATTGTTCTTTAAGGTTTCACAATGCTTGCATGCGCTTTAACGAGAATATCACAATATAGCAGTTTCGCACTTGTAACGGTAGAACACGCAGTATTTGGCTTGTTCATGCCGTTTTGTGTGCTTTCACAACATTTCACCTATCGCAGTTTAATACTCGCAATAAAACAACACTATCTCGTTAGATGACGTCGTTTTTGGTAGTTTCACGACGCTACCTAGCTTAAACTAACCTAACCTAACCTTCGCACTTCTATCGTTAGAAAACGTTTTACTCGAAACTTTACAATGTTTTCTACAAGATTACGACGGTTTCATGCGCTTTCACATTAGATATCGTAGTTGCCGACTTGTAATGTTGAAAAACACTACATCTCACTAAGTGACATTGTTTAATGCGGTTTTACGACGGTTGATATGTCAACCTAACCTAACATTCGCACTTGTATCTAAAGACGCTCAATTACACTGTTTCGTTCACAATTACGATATTTGCTTGACCTCACAGTTTCTCACCAACTTATTACAGTACAGAACGCTGTATCTCGCTAAATGACATCGTTCTTTAGGTTTCACGATACTTGCATGCGCTTTAACGAGAATATCACAATAAAGCAGTTTCGCACTTTCACATTACGCATTTCACATTTCACGGCACAAGACGCAGTATCTGGCTAGTTCATGCCATTTTGTGTGCTTTCCCAATATTTCACCTATCACAGTTTCGTACTCGCAATAAAACAACACTATCTCGTTAGATGACATCGTTTTTGGTGGTTTCACGACGCTACCTAGCTCAAACTAACCGAACCTTCGCACTTCTATCGTTAGAAAACGTTTTATTCGCTACTTTACACTGTTTTCTACAAGATTACGACGGTTTCATGCGCTTTCACATTAGATATCGCAGTTCCCGACTTGTAATGGTGAAAAACACAGCATCTCACTAAGTGACATTGTTTATTGCGGTTTTAGCGCGGTTCATATCTTAACCTAACCTAACCTTAGCTAACCCAACCTAACCTAACCTAACCTAACCTAACCAAACCTTACCTAACATACCCTAACCTAACCTAACCTAACCTAACCTAACCAAACCTAACCTAACCTAACCTAACGTAACCTAACCTAACCTAACGACGGTTGCAAGCGCTTTCACATTAGATATCGCAGTTCCCGACTTGTAATGGTGAAAAACACAGCATCTCACTAAGTGACATTGTTTAATGCGGTTTTAGCGCGGTTCATATCTTAACCTAACCTAACCTAACCTAACCTAATTTAACCTAACCTAACCTTACCTAACCCAACCTAACCTAACCTAACCAAACCTTACCTAACATAACCTAACCTAACCTAACCTAACCAAACCTAACCTAACCTAACCTAACCTAACGTAACCTAACCTAACCTAACCTAACCTAACGACGTTTGCAAGAGCTTTCACATTAGATATCGCAGTTCCCGACTTGTAATGGTGAAAAACACAGCATCTCACTAAGTGACATTGTTTAATGCGGTTTTAGCGCGGTTCATATCTTAACCTAACCTAACCTAACCTAACCCAACCTAACCTAACCTAACCTAACCTAACCTAACGACGTTTGCAAGCGCTTTCACATTAGATATCGCAGTTCCCGACTTGTAATGGTGAAAAACACTGCATCTCACTAAGTGACATTGTTTAATGCGGTTTTACGACGGTTCATATCTTAACCTAACCTAACATTCGTACTTGTATTGAAAAACGCTCTATTACACTGTTTCGTTCTCAATTACGATATTTGCATAACCTCACAGTTTTTCACCAACTTATTGTAGTACAGAACGCTGTATCTCGCTAAATGACATCGTTCTTTAAGGTTTCACTATGCTTGCATGCGCTTTAACGAGAATATCACATTATAGCAGTTTCGCACTTGTAACGGTACAACACGCAGTATCTGGCTTGTTCAAGCCGTTTTGTGTACTTTCACAACATTTCACCTATTGCAGTTTCGTACATGCAATAAAACAACACTATCTCGTTAGATGACGTCCTTTTTGGTGGTCTCACGACGCTACATAGCTTAAACTAACATAACTCAAGCTAACCTTCCCACTTCTATCGTTAGAAAACGTTTTACTCGCAACTTTACAATGTTTTCTACAAGATTACGACGGTTTCATGCGCTTTCACATTAGATATCGTAGTTCCCGACTTGTAATGTTGAAAAACACTACATCTTACTAAGTGACATTGTTTAATGCGGTTTTACGACGGTTGATATCTCAACCTAACCTAACATTCGCACTTGTATCTAAATACGCTCAATTACACTGTTTCGTTCACAATTACGATATTTGCTTGACCTCACAGTTTCTCACCAACTTATTACAGTACAGAACGCTGTATCTCGCTAAATGACATCTTTCTTTAAGGTTTCACGATACTTGCATGCGTTTTAACGAGAATATCACAATAAAGCAGTTTCGCACTTGTAACGACACAAGACGCAGTATCTGGCTAGTTTATGCCATTTTGTGTGCTTTCACAATATTTCACCTATCGCAGTTTCGTACTCGCAATAAAACAACACTATCTCGTTAGATGACATCGTTTTTGGTGGTTTCACGACGCTACGTAGCTCAAACTAACCTAACCTTCGCACTTCTATCGTTAGAAAACGTTTTATTCGCTACTTTACAATGTTTTCTACAAGATTACGACGGTTTCATGCGCTTTCACATTAGATATCGCAGTTCCCGGCTTGTAATGGTGAAAAACACAGCATCTCACTAAGTGACATTGTTTAATGCGGTTTTAGCGTGGTTCATATCTTAACCTAACCTAACCTAACCTAATTTAACCTAACCTAACCTTACCTAACCCAACCTAACCTAACCTAACCAAACCTTACCTAACATAACCTAACCTTACCTAACCTAACCAAACCCAACCTAACCTAACCTAACCAAACCTTACCTAACATAACCTAACCTTACCTAACCTAACCAAACCTAACCTAACCTAACCTAACGTAACCTAACCTAACCTAACGAGGTTTGCAAGCGCTTTCACATTAGATATCGCAGTTCCCGACTTGTAATGGTGAAAAACACAGCATCTCACTAAGTGACATTGTTTAATGCGGTTTTAGCGCGGTTCATATCTTAACCTAACCTAACCTAACCCAACCTAACCTAACCTAACCTAACCTAACCTAACCTAACCTAACGACGTTTCCGAGCGCTTTCACATTAGATATCGCAGTTCCCGACTTGTAATGGTGAAAAACACTGCATCTCACTAAGTGACTTTGTTTAATGCGGTTTTAGCGCGGTTCATATCTTAACCTAACCTAACCTAACCTAACCTAACCCAACCTAACCTAACCTAACCTAACCTAACGACGTTTGCAAGCGCTTTCACATTAGATATCGCAGTTCCCGACTTGTAATGGTGAAAAACACTGCATCTCACTGACATTGTTTAATGCGGTTTTACGACGGTTCATATCTTAACCTAACCTAACATTCGTACTTGTATTGAAAAACTCTCTATTACACTGTTTCGTTCACAATTACGATATTTGCATAACCTCACAGTTTTTCACCAACTTATTGCAGTACAGAACGCTGTATCTCGCTAAATGACATCGTTCTTTAAGGTTTCACGATGCTTGCATGCGCTTTAACGAGAATATCACATTATAGCAGTTTCGCACTTGTAACGGTACAACACACAGTATCTTGCTTGTTCAAGCCGTTTTGTGTACTTTCACAACATTTCACCTATTGCAGTTTCGTACATGCAATAAAACAACACTATCTCGTTAGATGACGTCCTTTTTGGTGGTCTCACGACGCTACCTAGCTTAAACTAACCTAACCTAACCTAACCTTCGCACTTCTATCGTTAGAAAACGTTTTACTCGCAACTTTACAATGTTTTCTACAAGATTACGACGGTTTCATGCGCTTTCACATTAGATATCGTAGTTGCCGACTTGTAATGTTGAAAAACACTACATCTCACTAAGTGACATTGTTTAATGCGGTTTTACGACGGTTGATATGTCAACCTAACCTAACATTCGCACTTGTATCTAAAGACGCTCAATTACACTGTTTCGTTCACAATTACGATATTTGCTTGACCTCACAGTTTCTCACCAACTTATTACAGTACAGAACGCTGTATCTCGCTAAATGACATCGTTCTTTAAGGTTTCACGATACTTGCATGCGCTTTAACGAGAATATCACAATAAAGCAGTTTCGCACTTGTAACGGCACAAGACGCAGTATCTGGCTAGTTCATGCCATTTTGTGTGCTTTCCCAATATTAAACCTATCGCAGTTTCGTACTCGCAATAAAACAACAATATCTCGTTAGATGACATCGTTTTTGGTGGTTTCACGACGCTACCTAGCTCAAACTAACCGAACCTTCGCACTTCTATCGTTAGAAAACGTTTTATTCGCTACTTTACACTGTTTTCTACAAGATTACGACGGTTTCATGCGCTTTCACATTAGATATCGCAGTTCCCGACTTGTAATGGTGAAAAACACAGCATCTCACTAAGTGACATTGTTTAATGCAGTTTTAGCGCGGTTCATATCTTAACCTAACCTAACCTTACCTAACCCAACCTAACCTAACCTAACCTAACCAAACCTTACCTAACATACCCTAACCTAACCTAACCTAACCTAACCTAACCAAACCTAACCTAATTAACCGAACGTAACCTAACCTAACCTAACCTAACCTAACGACGGTTGCAAGCGCTTTCACATTAGATACCGCAGTTCCCGACTTGTAATGGTGAAAAACACTGCATCTCACTGAGTGACATTGTGTAATGCGGTTTTACGACGGTTCATATCTTAACCTAACCTAACATTCGCACTTGTATCCAAAGACGCTCAATTACACTGTTTCGTTCACAATTACGATATTTGCTTGACCTCACAGTTTCTCACCAACTTATTACAGTACATAACGCTGTATCTCGCTAAATGACATCGTTCTTTAAGGTTTCACGATACTTGCATGCGCTTTAACGAGAATATCACAATAAAGCAGTTTCGCACTTGTAACGACACAAGACGCAGTATCTGGCTAGTTTATGCCATTTTGTGTGCTTTCACAATATTTCACCTATCGCAGTTTCGTACTCGCAATAAAACAACACTATCTCGTTAGATGACATCGTTTTTGGTGGTTTCACGACGCTACGTAGCTCAAACTAACCTAACCTTCGCACTTCTATCGTTAGAAAACGTTTTATTCGCTACTTTACAATGTTTTCTACAAGATTACGACGGTTTCATGCGCTTTCACATTAGATATCGTAGTTCCCGACTTGTAATGGTGAAAAACACAGCATCTCACTAAGTGACATTGTTTAATGCAGTTTTAGCGCGGTTCATATCTTAACCTAACCTAACCTAACCTAACCAAACCTAACCCAACTCAACCCAACCTAACCTAATCTAACCTAACCTAACCTAACCTAACCTAACGTAACCTAACCTAACCTAACCTAACATAACCTAACGACGTTTGCAAGCGCTTTCACATTAGATATCGCAGTTCCCGACTTGTAATGGTGAAAAACACTGCATCTCACTAAGTGACGTTGTTTAATGTGGTTTTACGACGGTTCATATCTTAACCTAACCTGACATTCGCACTTGTATCTAAAAACGCTCTATTACACTGTTATGTTCACAATTACGATATTTGCATAACCTCACAGTTTTTCACCAACTTATTGCAGTACAGAACGCTGTATCTCGCTAAATGACATTGTTCTTTAAGGTTTCACTATGCTTGCATGCGCTTTAACGAGAATATCACAATATAGCAGTTTCGCACTTGTAACGGTAGAACACGCAGTATTTGGCTTGTTCATGCCGTTTTGTGTGCTTTCACGACATTTCACCTATCGCAGTTTAATACTCGCAAGAAAACAACACTATCTCGTTAGATGACGTCGTTTTTGGTAGTTTCACGACGCTACCTAGCTTAAACTAACCTAACCTAACCTAACCTTCGCACTTCTATCGTTAGAAAACGTTTTACTCGCAACTTTACAATGTTTTCTACAAGATTACGACGGTTTCATGCGCTTTCACATTAGATATCGTAGTTCCCGACTTGTAATGTTGAAAAACACTACATCTCACTAAGTGACATTGTTTAATGCGGTTTTACGACGGTTGATATGTCAACCTAACCTAACATTCGCACATGTATCTTAAGACGCTCAATTACACTGTTTCGTTCCCAATTACGATATTTGCTAGACCTCACAGTTTCTCACCAACTTATTACAGTACAGAACGCTGTATCTCGCTAAATGACATCGTTCTTTAAGGTTTCACGATACTTGCGTGCGCTTTACCGAGAATGTCACAACATAGCAGTTTCGCACTTGTAACGGTACAACACGCAGTATTTGGCTTGTTCATGCCGTTTTGTGTGCTTTCACAACATTTTACCTATCGCAGTTTCGTACTCGCAATAAAACAACACTATCTCGTTAGATGACGTCGTTTTTGGTGGTTTCACGACGCTACCTAGCTTAAACTAACATAACTCAACCTAACAAACCTTCGCACTTCTATCGTTAGAAAACGTTTTACTCGCTACTTTACATTGCTTTCTACAACATTACGATGGTTTAAAGCGCTTTCACATTAGATATCGCAGTTCCCAACTTGTAAAGGTGAAAAACACTGCATCTCACTAAGTGACATTGTTTAATGCGGTTTTACGACGGTTCATACCTTAACCTAACGTAACCTAACCTAACCTAACCCAACCTAACCTAACATAACCTAACCTAACCTAACCTAACCTAACGACGTTTGCAAGCGCTTTCACATTAGATATCGCAGTTCCCGACTTGTAATGGTGAAAAACACTGCATCTCACTAAGTGACATTGTTTAATGCGGTTTTACGACGGTTCATATCTTAACCTAACCTAACATTCGTACTTGTATTGAAAAACGCTCTATTACACTGTTTCGTTCACAATTACGATATTTGCATAACCTCACAGTTTCTCACCAACTTTTTGCAGTACAGAACGCTGTATCTCGCAAAATGACATTGTTCTTTAAGGTTTCACGATGCTTGCATGCGCTTTAACGAGAATATCACAATATAGCAGTTTCGCACTTGTAACGGTAGAACACGCAGTATTTGGCTTGTTCATGCCGTTTTGTGTGCTTTCACAACATTTCACCTATCGCAGTTTAATACTCGCAATAAAACAACACTATCTCGTTAGATGACGTCGTTTTTGGTAGTTTCACGACGCTACCTAGCTTAAACTAACCTAACCTAACCTAACCTTCGCACTTCTATCGTTAGAAAACGTTTTACTCGCAACTTTACAATGTTTTCTACAAGATTACGACGGTTTCATGCGCTTTCACATTAGATATCGTAGTTGCCGACTTGTAATGTTGAAAAACACTACATCTCACTAAGTGACATTGTTTAATGCGGTTTTACGACGGTTGATATGTCAACCTAACCTAACATTCGCACTTGTATCTAAAGACGCTCAATTACACTGTTTCGTTCACAATTACGATATTTGCTTGACCTCACAGTTTCTCACCAACTTATTACAGTACAGAACGCTGTATCTCGCTAAATGACATCGTTCTTTAAGGTTTCACGATACTTGCATGCGCTTTAACGAGAATATCACAATAAAGCAGTTTCGCACTTGTAACGGCACAAGACGCAGTATCTGGCTAGTTCATGCCATTTTGTGTGCTTTCCCAATATTAAACCTATCGCAGTTTCGTACTCGCAATAAAACAACACTATCTCGTTAGATGACATCGTTTTTGGTGGTTTCACGACGCTACCTAGCTCAAACTAACCGAACCTTCGCACTTCTATCGTTAGAAAACGTTTTATTCGCTACTTTACACAGTTTTCTACAAGATTACAACGGTTTCATGCGCTTTCACATTAGATATCGCAGTTCCCGACTTGTAATGGTGAAAAACACAGCATCTCACTAAGTGACATTGTTTAATGCGGTTTTAGCGCGGTTCATATCTTAACCTAACCTAACCTTACCTAACCCAACCTAACCTAACCTAACCTAACCAAACCTTACCTAACATACCCTAACCTAACCTAACCTAACCTAACCTAACC
This sequence comes from Rhipicephalus microplus, assembly GCF_043290135.1. Classification (NCBI taxonomy): domain Eukaryota; kingdom Metazoa; phylum Arthropoda; class Arachnida; order Ixodida; family Ixodidae; genus Rhipicephalus; species Rhipicephalus microplus. The sequence goes on from NW_027464619.1 coordinate 1,691,036, forward strand.
AAACCTAACCTAACCTAACCTAACCTAACGTAACCTAACCTAACCTAACCTAACCTAACCTAACCTAACCTAACCTAACGACGGTTGCAAGCGCTTTCACATTAGATACCGCAGTTCCCGACTTGTAATGGTGAAAAACACTGCATCTCACTGAGTGACATTGTTTAATGCGGTTTTACGACGGTTCATATCTTAACCTAACCTAACATTCGCACTTGTATCCAAAGACGCTCAATTACACTGTTTCGTTCACAATTACGATATTTGCTTGACCTCACAGTTTCTCACCAACTTATTACAGTACAGAACGCTGTATCTCGCTAAATGACATCGTTCTTTAAGGTTTCACGATACTTGCATGCGCTTTAACGAGAATATCACAATAAAGCAGTTTCGCACTTGTAACGACACAAGACGCAGTATCTGGCTAGTTTATGCCATTTTGTGGGCTTTCACAATATTTCACCTATCGCAGTTTCGTACTCGCAATAAAACAACACTATCTCGTTAGATGACATCGTTTTTGGTGGTTTCACGACGCTACGTAGCTCAAACTAACCTAACCTTCGCACTTCTATCGTTAGAAAACGTTTTATTCGCTACTTTACAATGTTTTCTACAAGATTACGACGGTTTCATGCGCTTTCACATTAGGTATCGCAGTTCCCGACTTGTAATGGTGAAAAACACAGCATCTCACTAAGTGACATTGTTTAATGCGGTTTTAGCGCGGTTCATATCTTAACCTAACCTAACCTAACCTAACCTAATTTAACCTAACCTAACCTTACCTAACCCAACCTAACCTAACCTAACCAAACCTTACCTAACATAACCTACCCTAACCTAACCTAACCAAACCTAACCTAACCTAACCTAACGTAACCTAACCTAACGTAACCTAACCTAACCCAACGACATTTGCAAGAGCTTTCACATTAGATATCGCAGTTCCCGACTTGTAATGGTGAAAAACACAGCATCTCACTAAGTGACATTGTTTAATGCGGTTTTAGCGCGGTTCATATCTTAACCTAACCTAACCTAACCTAACCCAACCTAACCTAACCTAACCTAACCTAACCTAACCTAACCTAACGACGTTTGCAAGCGCTTTCACATTAGATATCGCAGTTCCCGACTTGTAATGGTGAAAAACACTGCACCTCACTAAGTGACATTGTTTAATGCGGTTTTAGCGCGGTTCATATCTTAACCTAACCTAACCTAACCTAACCTAACCCAACCTAACCTAACCTAACCTAACCTAACGACGTTTGCAAGCGCTTTCACATTAGATATCGCAGTTCCCGACTTGTAATGGTGAAAAACACTGCATCTCACTAAGTGACATTGTTTAATGCGGTTTTACGACGGTTCATATCTTAACCTAACCTAACATTCGTACTTGTATTGAAAAACGCTCTATTACACTGTTTCGTTCACAATTACGATATTTGCATAACCTCACAGTTTTTCACCAACTTATTGTAGTACAGAACGCTGTATCTCGCTAAATGACATCGTTCTTTAAGGTTTCACTATGCTTGCATGCGCTTTAACGAGAATATCACATTATAGCAGTTTCGCACTTGTAACGGTACAACACGCAGTATCTGGCTTGTTCAAGCCGTTTTGTGTACTTTCACAACATTTCACCTATTGCAGTTTCGTACATGCAATAAAACAACACTATCTCGTTAGATGACGTCCTTTTTGGTGGTCTCACGACGCTACATAGCTTAAACTAACATTACTCCAGCTAGCCTTCGCACTTCTATCGTTAGAAAACGTTTTACTCGCAACTTTACAATGTTTTCTACAAGATTACGACGGTTTCATGCGCTTTCACATTAGATATCGTAGTTCCCGACTTGTAATGTTGAAAAACACTACATCTTACTAAGTGACATTGTTTAATGCGGTTTTACGACGGTTGATATCTCAACCTAACCTAACATTCGCACTTGTATCTAGATACGCTCAATTACACTGTTTCGTTCACAATTACGATATTTGCTTGACCTCACAGTTTCTCACCAACTTATTACAGTACAGAACGCTGTATCTCGCTAAATGACATCGTTCTTTAAGGTTTCACGATACTTGCATGCGCTTTAACGAGAATATCACAATAAAGCAGTTTCGCACTTGTAGCGGCACAAGACGCAGTATCTGGCTAGTTCATGCCATTTTGTGTGCTTTCCCAATATTTCACCTATCGCAGTTTCGTACTCGCAATAAAACAACACTATCTCGTTAGATGACATCGTTTTTGGTGGTTTCACGACGCTACCTAGCTCAAACTAACCGAACCTTCGCACTTCTATCGTTAGAAAACGTTTTATTCGCAACTTTACAATGTTTTCTACAAGATTACGACGGTTTCATGCGCTTTCACATTAGATATCGTAGTTGCCGACTTGTAATGTTGAAAAACACTACATCTCACTAAGTGACATTGTTTAATGCGGTTTTACGACGGTGGATATGTCAACCTAACCTAACATTCGCACTTGTATCTAAAGACGCTCAATTACACTGTTTCGTTCACAATTACGATATTTGCTTGACCTCACAGTTTCTCACCAACTTATTACAGTACAGAACGCTGTATCTCGCTAAATGACATCGTTCTTTAAGGTTTCACGATACTTGCATGCGCTTTAACGAGAATATTACAATAAAGCAGTTTCGCACTTGTAACGGCACAAGACGCAGTATCTGGCTAGTTCATGCCATTTTGTGTGCTTTCCCAATATTTCACCTATCGCAGTTTCGTACTCGCAATAAAACAACACTATCTCGTTAGATGACGTCGTTTTTGGTAGTTTCACGACGCTACCTAGCTTAAACTAACCTAACCTAACCTAACCTTCGCACTTCTATCGTTAGAAAACGTTTTACTCGCAACTTTACAATGTTTTCTACAAGATTAAGACGGTTTCATGCGCTTTCACATTAGATATCGTAGTTGCCGACTTGTAATGTTGAAAAACACTACATCTCACTAAGTGACATTGTTTAATGCGGTTTTACGACGGTGGATATGTCAACCTAACCTAACATTCGCACTTGTATCTAAAGACGCTCAATTACACTGTTTCGTTCACAATTACGATATTTGCTTGACCTCACAGTTTCTCACCAACTTATTACAGTACAGAACGCTGTATCTCGCTAAATGACATCGTTCTTTAAGGTTTCACGATACTTGCATGCGCTTTACCGAGAGTGTCACAACATAGCAGTTTCGCACTTGTAACGGTACAACACGCAGTATTTGGCTTGTTCATGCCGTTTTGTGTGCTTTCACAACATTTTACCGATCGCAGTTTCGTACTCGCAATAAAACAACACTATCTCGTTAGATGACGTCGTTTTTGGTGGTTTCACGACGCTACCTAGCTTAAACTAACATAACTCAACCTAACATAACCTTCGCACTTCTATCGTACAAAACGTTTTACTCGCTACTTTACATTGCTTTCTACAACATTACGGCGGTTTCAAGCGCTTTCACATTAGATATCGCAGTTCTCAACTTGTAAAGGTGAAAAACACTGCATCTCACTAAGTGACAATGTTTAATGCGGTTTTAGCGTGGTTCATATCTTAACGTAACCTAACCTAACCTAACCTAACCCAACCTAACCTAACATAACCTAACCTAACCTAACCTAACCAAACCTAACCTAACCTAACCTAACGTAACCTAACCTAACGACGTTTGAAAGCGCTTTCACATTAGATATCGCAGTTCCCGACTTGTAATGGTGAAAAACACTGCATCTCACTAAGTGACATTGTTTAATGCGGTTTTACGACGGTTCATATCTTAACCTAACCTAACATTCGTACTTGTATTGAAAAACGCTCTATTACACTGTTTCGTTCACAATTACGATATTTGCATAACCTCACAGTTTTTCACCAACTTATTGCAGTACAGAACGCTGTATCTCGCTAAATGACATCGTTCTTTAAGGTTTCACGATGCTTGCATGCGCTTTAACGAGAATATCACATTATAGCAGTTTCGCACTTGTAACGGTACAACACGCAGTATCTGGCTTGTTCAAGCCGTTTTGTGTACTTTCACAACATTTCACCTATTGCAGTTTCGTACATGCAATAAAACACTATCTCGTTAGATGACGTCCTTTTTGGTGGTCTCACGACGCTACATAGCTTAAACTAACATTACTCCAGCTAGCCTTCGCACTTCTATCGTTAGAAAACGTTTTACTCGCAACTTTACAATGTTTTCTACAAGATTACGATGGTTTCATGCGCTTTCACATTAGATATCGTAGTTCCCGACTTGTAATGTTGAAAAACACTACATCTCACTAAGTGACATTGATTAATGCGGTTTTACGACGGTTGATATCTCAACCTAACCTAACATTCGCACTTGTATCTAAATACGCTCAATTACACTATTTCGTTCACAATTACAATATTTGCTTGACCTCACAGTTTCTCACCAACTTATTACAGTACAGAACGCTGTATCTCGCTAAATGACATCGTTCTTTAAGGTTTCACGATACTTGCATGCGCTTTAACGAGAATATCACAATAAAGCAGTTTCGCACTTGTAACGGCACAAGACGCAGTATCTGGCTAGTTCATGCCGTTTTGTGTGCTTTCCCAATATTTCACCTATCGCAGTTTCGTACTCGCAATAAAACAACACTATCTCGTTAGATGACATCGTTTTTGGTGGTTTCACGACGCTACCTAGCTCAAACTAACCGAACCTTCGCACTTCTATCGTTAGAAAACGTTTTATTCGCTACTTTACAATGTTTTCTACAAGATTACGACGGTTTCATGTGCTTTCACATTAGATATCGCAGTTCCCGACTTGTAATGGTGAAAAACACAGCATCTCACTAAGTGACATTGTTTAATGCGGTTTTAGCGCGGTTCATATCTTAACCTAACCTAACCTTACCTAACCCAACCTAACCTAACCTAACCTAACCAAACCTTACCTAACATACCCTAACCTAACCTAACCTAACCAAACCTAACCTAACCTAACCTAACGTAACCTAACCTAACCTAACCTAACCTAACAACGGTTGCAAGCGCTTTCACATTAGATATCGCAGTTCCCGACTTGTAATGGTGAAAAACACTGCATCTTACTGAGTGACATTGTTTAATGCGGTTTTACGACGGTTCATATCTTAACCTAACCTAACATTCGCACTTGTATCCAAAGACGCTCAATTACACTGTTTCGTTCACAATTACGATATTTGCTTGACCTCACAGTTTCTCACCAACTTATTACAGTACAGAACGCTGTATCTCGCTAAATGACATCGTTCTTTAAAGTTTCACGATACTTGCATGCGCTTTAACGAGAATATCACAATAAAGCAGTTTCGCACTTTTAACGACCCAAGACGCAGTATCTGGCTAGTTTATGCCATTTTGTGTGCTTTCACAATATTTCGCCTATCGCAGTTTCGTACTCGCAATAAAACAACACTGTCTCGTTAGATGACATCGTTTTGGGTGGTTTCACGACGCTACGTAGCTCAAACTAACCTAACCTTCGCACTTCTATCGTTAGAAAACGTTTCATTCGCTACTTTACAATGTTTTCTACAAGATTACGACGGTTTCATGCGGTTTCACATTAGATATCGCAGTTCCCGACTTGTAATGGTGAAAAACACAGCATCTCACTAAGTGACATTGTTTAATGCGGTTTTAGCGCGGTTCATATCTTAATCTAACCTAACCTAACCTAACCTAATTTAACCTAACCTAACCTTACCTAACCCAACCTAACCTAACCAAACCTTACCTAACATAACCTAACCTAACCTAACCTAACCAAACCTAACCTAACCTAACCTAACGTAACCTAACCTAACCTAACCTAACCTAACCTAACCTAACGACGTTTGCAAGCGCTTTCACATTAGATATCGCAGTTCCCGACTTGTAATGGTGAAAAACACAGCATCTCACTAAGTGACATTGTTTAATGCGGTTTTAGCGCGGTTCATATCTTAACCTAACCTAACCCAACCTAACCTAACCTAACGACGTTTGCAAGCGCTTTCACATTAGATATCGCAGTTCCCGACTTGTAATGGTGAAAAACACTGCATCTCACTAAGTGACATTGTTTAATGCGGTTTTAGCGCGGTTCATATCTTAACCTAACCTAACCTAACCTAACCTAACCCAACCTAACCTAACCTAACCTAACCTAACCTAACGACGTTTGCAAGCGCTTTCACAATAGATATCGCAGTTCCCGACTTGCAATGGTGAAAAACACTGCATCTCACTAAGTGACATTGTTTAATGCGGTTTTACGACGGTTCATATCTTAACCTAACCTAACATTCGTACTTGTATTGAAAAACGCTCTATTACACTGTTTCGTTCACAATTACGATATTTGCATAACCTCACAGTTTTTCACCAACTTATTGCAGTACAGAACGCTGTATCTCGCTAAATGACATCGTTCTTTAAGGTTTCACGATGCTTGCATGCGTTTTAACGAGAATATCACATTATAGCAGTTTCGCACTTGTAACGGTACAACACGCAGTCTCTGGCTTGTTCAAGCCGTTTTGTGTACTTTCACAACATTTCACCTATTGCAGTTTCGTACATGCAATAAAACAACACTATCTCGTTAAATGACGTCCTTTTTGGTGGTCTCACGACGCTACATAGCCTAAACTAACATAACTCAAGCTAACCTTCGCAATTCTATCGTTAGAAAACGTTTTACTCGCAACTTTACAATGTTTTCTACAAGATTACGACGGTTTCATGCGCTTTCACATTAGATATCGTAGTTCCCGACTTGTAATGTTGAAAAACACTACATCTCACTAAGTGGAATTGTTTAATGCGGTTTTACGACGGTTGATATGTCAACCTAACCTAACATTCGCACTTGTATCTAAAGACGCTCAATTACACTGTTTCGTTCACAATTACGATATTTGCTTGACCTCCTAGTTTCTCACCAACTTATTACAGTACAGAACGCTGTATCTCGCTAAATGACATCGTTCTTTAAGGTTTCACGATACTTGCATGCGCTTTACCGAGAATGTCACAACATAGCAGTTTCGCACTTGTAACGGTACAACACGCAGTATTTGGCTTGTTCATGCCGTTTTGTGTGCTTTCACAACATTTTACCTATCGCAGTTTCGTACTCGCAATAAAACAACACTATCTCGTTAGATGACGTCGTTTTTGGTGGTTTCACGACGCTACCTAGCTTAAACTAACATAACTCAACCTAACATAACCTTCGCACTTCTATCGTTAGAAAACGTTTTACTCGCTACTTTACATTGCTTTCTACAACATTACGACGGTTTCAAGCGCTTTCACATTAGATATCGCAGTTCCCAACTTGTAAAGGTGAAAAACACTGCATCTCACTAAGTGACATTGTTTAATGCGGTTTTACGACGGTTCATACCTTAACCTAACGTAACCTAACCTAACCTAACCCAACCTAACCTAACATAACCTAACCGAACCTAACCTAACCTAAGCTAACGTAACCTAACCTAACCTAACCTAACCTAACGACGTTTGCAAGCGCTTTCACATTAGATATCGCAGTTCCCGACTTGTAATGGTGAAAAACACTGCATCTCACTAAGTGACATTGTTTAATGCGGTTTTACGACGGTTCATATCTTAACCTAACCTAACATTCGTACTTGTATTGAAAAACGCTCTATTACACTGTTTCGTTCACAATTACGATATTTGCATAACCTCACAGTTTTTCACCAACTTATTGCAGTACAGAACGCTGTATCTCGCTAAATGACATTGTTCTTTAAGGTTTCACGATGCTTGCATGCGCTTTAACGAGAATATCACAATATAGCAGTTTCGCACTTGTAACGGTAGAACACGCAGTATTTGGCTTGTTCATGCCGTTTTGTGTGCTTTCACAACATTTCACCTATCGCAGTTTAATATTCGCAATAAAACAACACTATCTCGTTAGATGACGTCGTTTTTGGTAGTTTCACGACGCTACCTAGCCTAAACTAACCTAACCTAACCTAACCTTCGCACTTCTATCGTTAGAAAACGTTTTACTCGCAACTTTACAATGTTTTCTACAAGATTACGACGGTTTCATGCGCTTTCACATTAGATATCGCAGTTCCCCACTTTTAATGGTGAAAAACACTGCATCTCACTAAGTGACATTGTTTAATGCGGTTTTACGACGGTTGATATGTCAACCTAACCTAACATTCGCACTTGTATCCAAAGACGCTCAATTACACTGTTTCGTTCGCAATTACGATATTTGCTTGACCTCACAGTTTCTCACCAACTTATTACAGTACAGAACGCTGTATCTCGCTAAATGACATCGTTCTTTAGGGTTTCACGATACTTGCATGCGCTTTAACGAGAATATCACAATAAAGCAGTTTCGCACTTGTAACGACACAAGACGCAGTATCTGGCTAGTTTATGCCATTTTGTGTGCTTTCACAATATTTCACCTATCGCAGTTTCGTACTCGCAATAAAACAACACTATCTCGTTAGATGACATCGTTTTTGGTGGTTTCACGACGCTACGTAGCTCAAACTAACCTAACCTTCGCACTTCTATCGTTAGAAAACGTTTTATTCGCTACTTTACAATGTTTTCTACAAGATTACGACGGTTTCATGCGCTTTCACATTAGATATCGCAGTTCCCGACTTGTAATGGTGAAAAACACAGCATCTCACTAAGTGACATTGTTTAATGCGGTTTTAGCGCGGTTCATATCTTAACCTAACCTAACCTTACCTAACCCAACCTAACCTAACCTAACCTAACCAAACCTTACCTAACATACCCTTACCTAACCTAACCTAACCTAACCAAACCTAACCTAACCTAACCTAACGTAACCTAACCTAACCTAACCTAACCTAACCTAACGACGTTTGCAAGCGCTTTCACATTAGATATCGCAGTTCCCGACTTGTAATGGTGAAAAACACTGCATCTCACTAAGTGACATTGTTTAATGCGGCTTTACGACAGTTCATATCTTAACCTAACCTAACATTCGCACTTGTATTGAAAAACGCTCTATTACACTGTTTTGTTCAAAATTACAATATTTGCATAACCTCACAGTTTTTCACCAACTTATTGCAGTACAGAACGCTGTATCTCGCTAAATGACATCGTTCTTTAAGGTTTCACGATGCTTGCATGCGCTTTAACGAGAATATCACATTATAGCAGTTTCGCACTTGTAACGGTACAACACGCAGTATCTGGCTTGTTCATGCCGTTTTGTGTACTTTCACAACATTTCACCTATTGCAGTTTCGTACATGCAATAAAACAACACTATCTCGTTAGATGACGTCCTTTTTGGTGGTCTCACGACGCTACATAGCTTAAACTAACATAACTCAAGCTAACCTTCGCACTTCTATCGTTAGAAAACGTTTTACTCGCAACTTTACAATGTTTTCTACAAGATTACGACGGTTTCATGCGCTTTCACATTAGATATCGTAGTTCCCGACTTGTTATGTTGAAAAACACTACATCTCACTAAGTGACATTAGTAAATGCGGTTTTACGACGGTTGATATCTCAACCTAACCTAACATTCGCACTTGTATCTAAATACGCTCAATTACACTGTTTCGTTCACAATTACGATATTTGCTTGACCTCACAGTTTCTCACCAACTTATTACAGTACAGAACGCTGTATCTCGCTAAATGACATCGTTCTTTAAGGTTTCACGATACTTGCATGCGCTTTAACGAGAATATCACAATAAAGCAGTTTCGCACTTGTAACGGCACAAGACGCAGTATCTGGCTAGTTCATGCCTTTTTGTGCGCTTTCCCAATATTTCACCTATCCCAGTTTCGTACTCGCAATAAAACAACACTATCTCGTTAGATGACATCGTTTTTGGTGGTTTCACGACGCTACCTAGCTCAAACTAACCTAACCTTCGCACTTCTATCGTTAGAAAACGTTTTATTCGCTACTTTACAATGTTTTCTACAAGATTACGACGGTTTCATGCGCTTTCACATTAGATATCGCAGTTCCCGACTTGTAGTGGTGAAAAACACAGCATCTCACTAAGTGACATTGTTTAATGCGGTTTTAGCGCGGTTCATATCTTAACCTAACCTAACCTAACCTAACCCAACCTAACCCAACTCAACCCAACCTAACCTAATCTAACCTAACCTAACCTAACCTAACCTAACGTAACCTAACCTAACCTAACCTAACCTAACCTAACCTAACATAACCTAACGACGTTTGCAAGCGCTTTCACATTAGATATCGCAGTTCCCGACTTGTAATGGTGAAAAACACTACATCTCACTAAGTGACATTGTTTAAAGCGGTTTTACGACGGTTTATATGTCAACCTAACCTAACATTCGCACTTGTATCTTAAGACGCTCAATTACACTGTTTCGTTCCCAATTACGATATTTGCTTGACCTCACAGTTTCTCACCAACTTATTACAGTACAGAACGCTGTATCTCGCTAAATGACATCGTTCTTTAAGGTTTCACGATACTTGCATGCGCTTTAACGAGAATATCACAATAAAGCAGTTTCGCACTTGTAACGGCACAAGACGCAGTATCTGGCTAGTTCATGCCTTTTTGTGCGCTTTCCCAATATTTCACCTATCCCAGTTTCGTACTCGCAATAAAACAACACTATCTCGTTAGATGACATCGTTTTTGGTGGTTTCACGACGCTACCTAGCTCAAACTAACCTAACCTTCGCACTTCTATCGTTAGAAAACGTTTTATTCGCTACTTTACAATGTTTTCTACAAGATTACGACGGTTTCATGCGCTTTCACATTAGATATCGCAGTTCCCGACTTGTAATGGTGAAAAACACAGCATCTCACTAAGTGACATTGTTTAATGCGGTTTTAGCGCGGTTCATATCTTAACCTAACCTAACCTAACCTAACCCAACCTAACCCAACTCAACCCAACCTAACCTAATCTAACCTAACCTAACCTAACCTAACCTAACGTAACCTAACCTAACCTAACCTAACCTAACCTAACATAACCTAACGACGTTTGCAAGCGCTTTCACATTAGATATCGCAGTTCCCGACTTGTAATGGTGAAAAACACTACATCTCACTAAGTGACATTGTTTAATGCGGTTTTACGACGGTTGATATGTCAACCTAACCTAACATTCGCACTTGTATCTTAAGACGCTCAATTACGCTGTTTCGTTCCCAATTACGATATTTGCTTGACCTCACAGTTTCTCACCAACTTATTACAGTACAGAACGCTGTATCTCCCTAAATGACATCGTTCTTTAAGGTTTCACGATACTTGCATGCGCTTTAACGAGAATATCACAATAAAGCAGTTTCGCACTTGTAACGACACAAGACGCAGTATCTGGCTAGTTTATGCCATTTTGTGTGCTTTCACAATATTTCACCTATCGCAGTTTCGTACTCGCAATAAAACAACACTATCTCGTTAGATGACATCGTTTTTGGTGGTTTCACGACGCTACGTAGCTCAAACTAACCTAACCTTCGCACTTCTATCGTTAGAAAACGTTTTATTCGCTACTTTACAATGTTTTCTACAGGATTACGACGGTTTCATGCGCTTTCACATTAGATATCGCAGTTCCCGACTTGTAATGGTGAAAAACACAGCATCTCACTAAGTGACATTGTTTAATGCGGTTTTAGCGCGGTTCATATCTTAACCTAACCTAACCTAACCTAACCTAATTTAACCTAACCTAACCTTACCTAACCCAACCTAACCTAACCTAACCTAACCAAACCTTACCTAACATAACCTAACCTAACCTAACCAAACCTAACCTAACCTAACCTAACGTAACCTAACCTAACCAAACCTAACCTAACCTAACCTAACCTAACCTAACCTAACGACGTTTGCAAGCGCTTTCACATTAGATATCGCAGTTCCCGACTTGTAATGGTGAAAAACACTGCATCTCACTAAGTGACATTGTTTAATGCGGCTTTACGACGGTTCATATCTTAACCTAACCTAACATTCGCACTTGTATTGAAAAACGCTCTATTACACTGTTTTGTTCAAAATTACGATATTTGCATAACCTCACAGTTTTTCACCAACTTATTGCAGTACAGAACGCTGTATCTCGCTAAATGACATCGTTCTTTAAGGTTTCACGATGCTTGCATGCGCTTTAACGAGAATATCACATTATAGCAGTTTCGCACTTGTAACGGTACAACACGCAGTATCTGGCTTGTTCATGCCGTTTTGTGTACTTTCACAACATTTCACCTATTGCAGTTTCGTACATGCAATAAAACAACACTATCTCGTTAGATGACGTCCTTTTTGGTGGTCTCACGACGCTACATAGCTTAAACTAACATAACTCAAGCTAACCTTCTATCGTTAGAAAACGTTTTACTCGCAACTTTACAATGTTTTCTACAAGATTACGACGGTTTCATGCGCTTTCACATTAGATATCGTAGTTCCCGACTTGTTATGTTGAAAAACACTACATCTCACTAAGTGACATTGTTTAATGCGGTTTTACGACGGTTGATATCTCAACCTAACCTAACATTCGCACTTGTATCTAAATACGCTCAATTACACTGTTTCGTTCACAATTACGATATTTGCTTGACCTCACAGTTTCTCACCAACTTATTACAGTACAGAACGCTGTATCTCGCTAAATGACATCGTTCTTTAAGGTTTCACGAACTTGCATGCGCTTTAACGAGAATATCACAATAAAGCAGTTTCGCACTTGTAACGGCACAAGACGCAGTATCTGGCTAGTTCATGCCTTTTTGTGCGCTTTCCCAATATTTAACCTATCCCAGTTTCGTACTCGCTATAAAACAACACTATCTCGTTAGATGACATCGTTTTTGGTGGTTTCACGACGCTACCTAGCTCAAACTAACCTAACCTTCGCACTTCTATCGTTAGAAAACGTTTTATTCGCTACTTTACAATGTTTTCTACAAGATTACGACGGTTTCATGCGCTTTCACATTAGATATCGCAGTTCCCGACTTGTAATGGTGAAAAACACAGCATCTCACTAAGTGACATTGTTTAATGCGGTTTTAACGCGGTTCATATCTTAACCTAACCTAACCTAACCTAACCTAACCCAACCTAACCCAACTCAACCCAACCTAACCTAATCTAACCTAACCTAACCTAACCTAACCTAACCTAACCTAACCTAACGTAACCTAACCTAACCTAACCTAACCTAACCTAACCTAACCTAACCTAACATAACCTAACGACGTTTGCAAGCGCTTTCACATTAGATATCGCAGTTCCCGACTTGTAATGGTGAAAAACACTACATCTCACTAAGTGACATTGTTTAATGCGGTTTTACGACGGTTGATATGTCAACCTAACCTAACATTCGCACTTGTATCTTAAGACGCTATATTACACTGTTTCGTTCCCAATTACGATATTTGCTTTACCTCACAGTTTCTCACCAACTTATTACAGTACAGAACGCTGTATCTCGCTAAATGACATCGTTCTTTAAGGTTTCACGATACTTGCGTGCGCTTTACCGAGAATGTCACAACATAGCAGTTTCGCACTTGTAACGGTACAACACGCAGTATTTGGCTTGTTCATGCCGTTTTGTGTGCTTTCACAACATTTTACCTATCGCAGTTTAATACTCGCAATAAAACAACACTATCTCGTTAGATGACGTCGTTTTTGGTGGTTTCACGACGCTACCTAGCTTAAACTAACATAACTCAACCTAACAAACCTTCGCACTTCTATCGTTAGAAAACGTTTTACTCGCTACTTTACATTGCTTTCTACAACATTACGATGGTTTAAAGCGCTTTCACATTAGATATCGCAGTTCCCAACTTGTAAAGGTGAAAAACACTGCATCTCACTAAGTGACATTGTTTAATGCGGTTTTACGACGGTTCATACCTTAACCTAACGTAACCTAACCTAACCTAACCCAACCTAACCTAACATAACCTAACCTAACCTAACCTAACCTAACCAAACCTAACCTAACGTAACCTAACCTAACCTAACCTAACCTAACCTAACCTAACGACGTTTGCAAGCGCTTTCACATTAGATATCGCAGTTCCCGACTTGTAATGGTGAAAAACACTGCATCTCACTAAGTGACATTGTTTAATGCGGTTTTACGACGGTTCATATCTTAACCTAACCTAACATTCATACTTGCATTGAAAAACGCTCTATTACACGGTTTCGTTCACAATTACGATATTTGCCTAACCTCACAGTTTTTCACCAACTTATTGCAGTACAGAACGCTGTATCTCGCTAAATGACATCGTTCTTTAAGGTTTCACGATGCTTGCATGCGCTTTAACGAGAATATCACATTATAGCAGTTTCGCACTTGTAACGGTAGAACACGCAGTATTTGGCTTGTTCATGCCGTTTTGTGTGCTTTCACAACATTTCACCTATCGCAGTTTAATACTCGCAATAAAACAACACTATCTCGTTAGATGACGTCGTTTTTGGTAGTTTCACGACGCTACCTAGCTTAAACTAACCTAACCTAACCTAACCTTCGCACTTCTATCGTTAGAAAACGTTTTACTCGCAACTTTACAATGTTTTCTACAAGATTACGACGGGTTCATGCGCTTTCACATTAGATATCGTAGTTGCCGACTTGTAATGTTGAAAAACACTACATCTCACTAAGTGACATTGTTTAATGCGGTTTTACGACGGTTGATATGTCAACCTAACCTAACATTCGCACTTGTATCTAAAGACGCTCAATTACACTGTTTCGTTCACAATTACGATATTTGCTTGACCTCACAGTTTCTCACTAACTTATTACAGTACAGAACGCTGTATCTCGCTAAATGACATCGTTCTTTAAGGTTTCACGATACTTGCATGCGCTTTAACGAGAATATCACAATAAAGCAGTTTCGCACTTGTAACGGCACAAGACGCAGTATCTGGCTAGTTCATGCCATTTTGTGTGCTTTCCCAATATTTCACCTATCGCAGTTTCGTACTCGCAATAAAACAACACTATCTCGTTAGATGACATCGTTTTTGGTGGTTTCACGACGCTACCTAGCTCAAACTAACCGAACCTTCGCACTTCTATCGTTAGAAAACGTTTTATTCGCTACTTTACACTGTTTTCTACAAGATTACGACGGTTTCATGCGCTTTCACATTAGATATCGCAGTTCCCGACTTGTAACGGTGAAAAACACAGCATCTCACTAAGTGACATTGTTTATTGCGGTTTTAGCGCGGTTCATATCTTAACCTAACCTAACCTTACCTAACCCAACCTAACCTAACCTAACCTAACCAAACCTTACCTAACATACCCTAACCTAACCTAACCTAACCTAACCTAACCTAACCAAACCTAACCTAACCTAACCTAACGTAACCTAACCTAACCTAACGACGGTTGCAAGCGCTTTCACATTAGATATCGCAGTTCCCGACTTGTAATGGTGAAAAACACAGCGTCTCACTAAGTGACATTGTTTAATGCGGTTTTAGCGCGGTTCATATCTTAACCTAACCTAACCTAACCTAACCTAATTTAACCTAACCTAACCTTACCTAACCCAACCTAACCTAACCTAACCAAACCTTACCTAACATAACCTAACCTAACCTAACCTAACCAAACCTAACCTAACCTAACCTAACCTAACATAACCTAACCTAACCTAACCTAACCTAACCTAACCTAACGACGTTTGCAAGAGCTTTCACATTAGATATCGCAGTTCCCGACTTGTAATGGTGAAAAACACAGCATCTCACTAAGTGACATTGTTAAATGCGGTTTTAGCGCGGTTCATATCTTAACCTAACCTAACCTAACCTAACCCAACCTAACCTAACCTAACCTAACCTAACCTAACGACGTTTGCAAGCGCTTTCACATTAGATATCGCAGTTCCCGACTTGTAATGGTGAAAAACACTGCATCTCACTAAGTGACATTGTTTAATGCGGTTTTACGACGGTTCATATCTTAACCTAACCTAACATTCGTACTTGTATTGAAAAACGCTCTATTACACTGTTTCGTTCACAATTACGATATTTGCATAACCTCACAGTTTTTCACCAACTTTTTGTAGTACAGAACGCTGTATCTCGCTAAATGACATCGTTCTTTAAGGTTTCACTATGCTTGCATGCGCTTTAACGAGAATATCACATTATAGCAGTTTCGCACTTGTAACGGTACAACACGCAGTATCTGGCTTGTTCAAGCCGTTTTGTGTACTTTCACAACATTTCACCTATTGCAGTTTCGTACATGCAATAAAACAACACTATCTCGTTAGATGACGTCCTTTTTGGTGGTCTCACGACGCTACATAGCTTAAACTAACATAACTCAAGCTAACCTTCCCACTTCTATCGTTAGAAAACGTTTTACTCGCAACTTTACAATGTTTTCTACAAGATTACGACGGTTTCATGCGCTTTCACATTAGATATCGTAGTTCCCGACTTGTAATGTTGAAAAACACTACATCTTACTAAGTGACATTGTTTAATGCGGTTTTACGACGGTTGATATCTCAACCTAACCTAACATTCGCACTTGTATCTAAATACGCTCAATTACACTGTTTCGTTCACAATTACGATATTTGCTTGACCTCACAGTTTCTCACCAACTTATTACAGTACAGAACGCTGTATCTCGCTAAATGACATCGTTCTTTATGGTTTCACGATACTTGCATGCGCTTTAACGAGAATATCACAATAAAGCAGTTTCGCACTTGTAACGGCACAAGACGCAGTATCTGGCTAGTTCATGCCATTTTGTGTGCTTTCCCAATATTTCACCTATCGCAGTTTCGTACCATTGTACTCGCAATAAAACAACACTATCTCGTTAGATGACATCGTTATTGGTGGTTTCACGACGCTACCTAGCTCAAACTAACCGAACCTTCGCACTTCTATCGTTAGAAAACGTTTTAATCGCTACTTTACAATGTTTTCTACAAGATTACGACGGTTTCATGCGCTTTCACATTAGATATCGCAGTTCCCGACTTGTAATGGTGAAAAACACAGCATCTCGCTAAGTGACATTGTTTAATGCGGTTTTAGCGCGGTTCATATCTTAACCTAACCTAACCTTACCTAACCCAACCTAAGCAAACCTAACCTAACCAAACCTTACCTAACATACCCTAACCTAACCTAACCTAACCTAACCTAACCAAACCTAACCTAACCTAACGTAACCTAATCTAACCTAACCTAACCTAACGACGGTTGCAAGCGCTTTCACATTAGATATCGCAGTTCCCGACTTGTAATGGTCAAAAACACTGCATCTCACTGAGTGACATTGTTTAATGCGGTTTTACGACGGTTCATATCTTAACCTAACCTAACATTCGCACTTGTATCCAAAGACGCTCAATTACACTGTTTCGTTCACAATTACGATATTTGCTTGACCTCACAGTTTCTCACCAACTTATTACAGTACAGAACGCTGTATCTGGCTAAATGACATCGTTCTTTAAGGTTTCACGATAATTGCATGCGCTTTAACGAGAATATCACAATAAAGCAGTTTCGCACTTGTAACGACACAAGACGCAGTATCTGGCTAGTTTATGCCATTTTGTGTGCTTTCACAATATTTCACCTATCGCAGTTTCGTACTCGCAATAAAACAACACTATCTCGCTAGATGACATCGTTTTTGGTGGTTTCACGACGCTACGTAGCTCAAACTAACCTAACCTTCGCACTTCTATCGTTAGAAAACGTTTTATTCGCTACTTTACAATGTTTTCTACAAGATTACGACGGTTTCATGCGCTTTCACATTAGATATCGCAGTTCCCGACTTGTAATGGTGAAAAACACAGCATCTCACTAAGTGACATTGTTTAATGCGGTTTTAGCGCGGTTCATATCTTAACCTAACCTAACCTAATTCAACCTAACCTAACCTTACCTAACCCAACCTAACCTAACCTAACCAAACCTTACCTAACATAACCTAACCTAACCTAACCTAACCTAACCAAACCTAACGTAACCTAACCTAACCTAACGACGTTTGCAAGCGCTTTCACATTAGATATCGCAGTTCCCGACTTGTAATGGTGAAAAACACAGCATCTCACTAAGTGACATTGTTTAATGCGGTTTTAGCGCGGTTCATATCTTAACCTAACCTAACCTAACCTAACCTAACCTAACCCAACCTAACCTAACCTAACCTAACCTAACCTAACCTAACCTAACGACGTTTGCAAGCGCTTTCATATTAGATATCGCAGTTCCCGACTTGTAATGGTGAAAAACACTGCATCTCACTAAGTGACATTGTTTAATGCGGTTTTAGCGCGGTTCATATCTTAACCTAACCTAACCTAACCTAACCTAACCCAACCTAACCTAACCTAACCTAACCTAACGACGTTTGCAAGCGCTTTCACATTAGATATCGCAGTTCCTGACTTGTAATGGTGAAAAACACTGCATCTCACTGACATTGTTTAATGCGGTTTTACGACGGTTCATATCTTAACCTAACGTAACCTAACCTAACCTAACCTAACCTAACCCAACCTAACCTAACATAACCTAACCTAACCTAACCTAACCTAACGACGTTTGCAAGCGCTTTCACATTAGATATCGCAGTTCCCGACTTGTAATGGTGAAAAACACTGCATCTCACTAAGTGACATTGTTTAATGCGGTTTTACGACGGTTCATATCTTAACCTAACCTAACATTCGTACTTGTATTGAAAAACGCTCTATTACACTGTTTCGTTCACAAATACGATATTTGCATAACCTCACAGTTTTTCACCAACTTTTTGCAGTACAGAACGCTGTATCTCGCAAAATGACATTGTTCTTTAAGGTTTCACGATGCTTGCATGCGCTTTAACGAGAATATCACAATATAGCAGTTTCGCACTTGTAACGGTAGAACACGCAGTATTTGACTTGTTCATGCCGTTTTGTGTGCTTTCACAACATTTCACCTATCGCAGTTTAATACTCGCAATAAAACAACACTATCTCGTTAGATGACGTCGTTTTTGGTAGTTTCACGACGCTACCTAGCTTAAACTAACCTAAGCTAACCTAACCTTCGCACTTCTATCGTTAGAAAACGTTTTACTCGCAACTTTACAATGTTTTCTACAAGATTACGACGGTTTCATGCGCTTTCACATTAGATATCGTAGTTGCCGACTTGTAATGTTGAAAAACACTACATCTCACTAAGTGACATTGTTTAATGCGGTTTTACGACGGTTGATATGTCAACCTAACCTAACATTCGCACTTGTATCTAAAGACGCTCAATTACACTGTTTCGTTCACAATTACGATATTTGCTTGACCTCACAGTTTCTCACCAACTTATTACAGTACAGAACGCTGTATCTCGCTAAATGACATCGTTCTTTAAGGTTTCACGATACTTGCATGCGCTTTAACGAGAATATCACAATAAAGCAGTTTCGCACTTGTAACGGCACAAGACGCAGTATCTGGCTAGTTCATGCCATTTTGTGTGCTTTCCCAATATTAAACCTATCGCAGTTTCGTACTCGCAATAAAACAACACTATCTCGTTAGATGACATCGTTTTTGGTGGTTTCACGACGCTACCTAGCTCAAACTAACCGAACCTTCGCACTTCTATCGTTAGAAAACGTTTTATTCGCTACTTTACACAGTTTTCTACAAGATTACGACGGTTTCATGCGCTTTCACATTAGATATCGCAGTTCCCGACTTGTAATGGTGAAAAACACAGCATCTCACTAAGTGACATTGTTTAATGCGGTTTTAGCGCGGTTCATATCTTAACCTAACCTAACCTTACCTAACCCAACCTAACCTAACCTAACCTAACCAAACCTTACCTAACATACCCTAACCTAACCTAACCTAACCTAACCTAACCAAACCTAACCTAACCTAACGTAACCTAACCTAACCTAACCTAACCTAACGACGGTTGCAAGCGCTTTCACATTAGATACCGCAGTTCCCGACTTGTAATGGTGAAAAACACTGCATCTCACTGATTGACATTGTTTAATGCGGTTTTACGACGGTTCATATCTTAACCTAACCTAACATTCGCACTTGTATCCAAAGACGCTCAATTACACGGTTTCGTTCACAATTACGATATTTGCTTGACCTCACAGTTTCTCACCAACTTATTACAGTACAGAACGCTGTATCTCGCTAAATGACATCGTTCTTTAAGGTTTCACGATACTTGCATGCGCTTTAACGAGAATATCACAATAAAGCAGTTTCGCACTTGTAACGACACAAGACGCAGTATCTGGCTAGTTTATGCCATTTTGTGGGCTTTCACAATATTTCACCTATCGCAGTTTCGTACTCGCAATAAAACAACACTATCTCGTTAGATGACATCGTTTTTGGTGGTTTCACGACGCTACGTAGCTCAAACTAACCTAACCTTCGCACTTCTATCGTTAGAAAACGTTTTATTCGCTACTTTACAATGTTTTCTACAAGATTACGATGTTTTCATGCGCTTTCACATTAGATATCGCAGTTCCCGACTTGTAATGGTGAAAAACACAGCATCTCACTAAGTGACATTGTTTATTGCGGTTTTAGCGCGGTTCATATCTTAACCTAACCTAACCTAACCTAACCTAATTTAACCTAACCTAACCTTACCTAACCCAACCTAACCTAACCTAACCAAACCTTACCTAACATAACCTAACCTAACCTAACCTAACCAAACCTAACCTAACCAAACCTAACCTAACCTAACCTAACGTAACCTAACCTAACCTAACCTAACCTAACCCAACGACATTTGCAAGAGCTTTCACATTAGATATCGCAGTTCCCGACTTGTAATGGTGAAAAACACAGCATCTCACTAAGTGGCATTGTTTAATGCGGTTTAAGCGCGGTTCATATCTTAACCTAACCTAACCTAACCTAACCCAACCTAACCTAACCTAACGACGTTTGCAAGCGCTTTCACATTAGATATCGCAGTTCCCGACTTGTAATGGTGAAAAACACTGCATCTCACTAAGTGACATTGTTTAATGTGGTTTTAGCGCGGTTCATATCTTAACCTAACCTAACCTAACCTAACCTAACCCAACCTAACCTAACCTAACCTAACCTAACGACGTTTGCAAGCGCTTTCACATTAGATATCGCAGTTCCCGACTTGTAATGGTGAAAAACACTGCATCTCACTAAGTGACATTGTTTAATGCGGTTTTACGACGGTTCATATCTTAACCTAACCTAACATTCGTACTTGTATTGAAAAACGCTCTATTACACTGTTTCGTTCACAATTACGATATTTGCATAACCACACAGTTTTTCACCAACTTATTGTAGTACAGAACGCTGTATCTCGCTAAATGACATCGTTCTTTAAGGTTTCACTATGCTTGCATGCGCTTTAACGAGAATATCACATTATAGCAGTTTCGCACTTGTAACGGTACAACACGCAGTATCTGGCTTGTTCAAGCCGTTTTGTGCACTTTCACAACATTTCACCTATTGCAGTTTCGTACATGCAATAAAACAACACTATCTCGTTAGATGACGTCCTTTTTGGTGGTCTCACGACGCTACATAGCTTAAACTAACATACCTCAAGCTAACCTTCCCACTTCTATCGTTAGAAAACGTTTTACTCGCAACTTTACAATGTTTTCTACAAGATTACGACGGTTTCATGCGCTTTCACATTAGATATCGTAGTTCCCGACTTGTAATGTTGAAAAACACTACATCTTACTAAGTGACATTGTTTAATGCGGTTTTACGACGGTTGATATCTCAACCTAACCTAACATTCGCACTTGTATCTAAATACGCTCAATTACACTGTTTCGTTCACAATAACGATATTTGCTTGACCTCACAGTTTCTCACCAACTTATTACAGTACAGAACGCTGTATCTCGCTAAATGACATCGTTCTTTAAGGTTTCACGATACTTGCATGCGCTTTAACGAGAATATCACAATAAAGCAGTTTCGCACTTGTAGCGGCACAAGATGCAGTATCTGGCTAGTTCATGCCATTTTGTGTGCTTTCCCAATATTTCACCTATCGCAGTTTCGTACTCGCAATAAAACAACACTATCTCGTTAGATGACATCGTTTTTGGTGGTTTCACGACGCTACCTAGCTCAAACTAACCGAACCTTCGCACTTCTATCGTTAGAAAACGTTTTATTCGCAACTTTACAATGTTTTCTACAAGATTACGACGGTTTCATGCGCTGTCACATTACATATCGTAGTTGCCGACTTGTAATGTTGAAAAACACTACATCTCACTAAGTGACATTGTTTAATGCGGTTTTACGACGGTGGATATGTCAACCTAACCTAACATTCGCACTTGTATCTAAAGACGCTCAATTACACTGTTTCGTTCACAATTACGATATTTGCTTGACCTCACAGTTTCTCACCAACTTATTACAGTACAGAACGCTGTATCTCGCTAAATGACATCGTTCTTTAAGGTTTCACGATACTTGCATGCGCTTTAACGAGAATATCACAATAAAGCAGTTTCGCACTTGTAACGGCACAAGACGCAGTATCTGGCTAGTTCATGCCATTTTGTGTGCTTTCCCAATATTTCACCTATCGCAGTTTCGTACTCGCAATAAAACAACACTATCTCGTTAGATGACGTCGTTTTTGGTAGTTTCACGACGCTACCTAGCTTAAACTAACCTAACCTAACCTAACCTTCGCACTTCTATCGTTAGAAAACGTTTTACTCGCAACTTTACAATGTTTTCTACAAGATTACGACGGTTTCATGCGCTTTCACATTAGATATCGCAGTTCTCAACTTGTAAAGGTGAAAAACACTGCATCTCACTAAGTGACATTGTTTAATGCGGTTTTAGCGCGGTTCATATCTTAACGTAACCTAACCTAACCTAACCTAACCCAACCTAACCTAACATAACCTAACCTAACCTAACCTAACCAAACCTAACCTAACCTAACCTAACGTAACCTAACCTAACGACGTTTGAAAGCGCTTTCACATTAGATATCGCAGTTCCCGACTTGTAATGGTGAAAAACACTGCATCTCACTAAGTGACATTGTTTAATGCGGTTTTACGACGGTTCATATCTTAACCTAACCTAACATTCGTACTTGTATTGAAAAACGCTCTATTACACGGTTTCGTTCACAATTACGATATTTGCCTAACCTCACAGTTTTTCACCAACTTATTGCAGTACAGAACGCTGTATCTCGCTAAATGACATCGTTCTTTAAGGTTTCACGATGCTTGCATGCGCTTTAACGAGAATATCACATTATAGCAGTTTCGCACTTGTAACGGTACAACACGCAGTATCTGGCTTGTTCAAGCCGTTTTGTGTACTTTCACAACATTTCACCTATTGCAGTTTCGTACATGCAATAAAACAACACTATCTCGTTAGATGACGTCCTTTTTGGTGGTCTCACGACGCTACATAGCTTAAACTAACATTACTCCAGCTAGCCTTCACACTTCTATCGTTAGAAAACGTTTTACTCGCAACTTTACAATGTTTTCTACAAGATTACGACGGTTTCATGCGCTTTCACATTAGATATCGTAGTTCCCGACTTGTAATGTTGAAAAACACTACATCTCACTAAGTGACATTGATTAATGCGGTTTTACGACGGTTGATATCTCAACCTAACCTAACATTCGCACTTGTATCTAAATACGCTCAATTACACTGTTTCGTTCACAATTACGATATTTGCTTGACCTCGCAGTTTCTCACCAACTTATTACAGTACAGAACGCTGTATCTCGCTAAATGACATCGTTCTTTAAGGTTTCACGATACTTGCATGCGCTTTAACGAGAATATCACAATAAAGCAGTTTCGCACTTGTAACGGCACAAGACGCAGTATCTGGCTAGTTCATGCCGTTTTGTGTGCTTTCCCAATATTTCACCTATCGCAGTTTCGTACTCGCAATAAAACAACACTATCTCGTTAGATGACATCGTTTTTGGTGGTTTCACGACGCTACCTAGCTCAAACTAACCGAACCTTCGCACTTCTATCGTTAGAAAACGTTTTATTCGCTACTTTACAATGTTTTCTACAAGATTACGACGGTTTCATGCGCTTTCACATTAGATATCGCAGTTCCCGACTTGTAATGGTGAAAAACACAGCATCTCACTAAGTGACATTGTTTAATGCGGTTTTAGCGCGGTTCATATCTTAACCTAACCTAACCTTACCTAACCCAACCTAACCTAACCTAACCTAACCAAACCTTACCTAACATACCCTAACCTAACCTAACCTAACCTAACCAAACCTAACCTAACCTAACGTAACCTAACCTAACCTAACCTAACCTAACCTAACAACGGTTGCAAGCGCTTTCACATTAGATATCGCAGTTCCCGACTTGTAATAGTGAAAAACACTGCATCTCACTGAGTGACATTGTTTAATGCGGTTTTACGACGGTTCATATCTTAACCTAACCTAACATTCGCACTTGTATCCAAAGACGCTCAATTACACTGTTTCGTTCACAATTACAATATTTGCTTGACCTCAAAGTTTCTCACCAACTTATTACAGTACAGAACGCTGTATCTCGCTAAATGACATCGTTCTTTAAAGTTTCACGATACTTGCATGCGCTTTAACGAGAATATCACAATAAAGCAGTTTCGCACTTGTAACGACACAAGACGCAGTATCTGGCTAGTTTATGCCATTTTGTGTGCTTTCACAATATTTCACCTATCGCAGTTTCGTACTCGCAATAAAACAACACTGTCTCGTTAGATGACATCGTTTTGGGTGGTTTCACGACGCTACGTAGCTCTAACTAACCTAACCTTCGCACTTCTATCGTTAGAAAACGTTTTATTCGCTACTTTACAATGTTTTCTACAAGATTACGACGGTTTCATGCGGTTTCACATTAGATATCGCAGTTCCCGACTTGTAATGGTGAAAAACACAGCATCTCACTAAGTGACATTGTTTAATGCGGTTTTAGCGCGGTTCATATCTCAACCTAACCTAACCTAACCTAACCTAATTTAACCTAACCTAACCTTACCTAACCCAACCTAACCTAACCTAACCTAACCAAACCTTACCTAACATAACCTAACCTAACCTAACCTAACCAAACCTAACCTAACCTAACCTAACCTAACCTAACCTAACCTATCCTAACCTAACCTAACCTAACCTAACGACGTTTGCAAGCGCTTTCACATTAGATATCGCAGTTCCCGACTTGTAATGGTGAAAAACACAGCATCTCACTAAGTGACATTGTTTAATGCGGTTTTAGCGCGGTTCATATCTTAACCTAACCTAACCTAACCTAACCTAACCTAACCTAACGACGTTTGCAAGCGCTTTCACATTAGATATCGCAGTTCCCGACTTGTAATGGTGAAAAACACTGCATCTCACTAAGTGACATTGTTTAATGCGGTTTTACGACGGTTCAAATCTTAACCTAACCTAACATTCGCACTTGTATCCAAAGACGCTCAATTACACTGTTTCGTTCACAATTACGATATTTGCTTGACCTCACAGTTTCTCACCAACTTATTACAGTACAGAACGCTGTATCTCGCTAAATGACATCGTTCTTTAAGGTTTCACGATACTTGCGTGCGCTTTACCGAGAATGTCACAACATAGCAGTTTCGCACTTGTAACGATACAACACGCAGTATTTGGCTTGTTCATGCCGTTTTGTGTGCTTTCACAACATTTTACCTATCGCAGTTTCGTACTCGCAATAAAACAACACTATCTCGTTAGATGACGTCGTTTTTGGTGGTTTCACGACGCTACCTAGCTTAAACTAACATAACTCAACCTAACAAACCTTCGCACTTCTATCGTTAGAAAACGTTTTACTCGCTACTTTACATTGCTTTCTACAACATTACGATGGTTTAAAGCGCTTTCACATTAGATATCGCAGTTCCCAACTTGTAAAGGTGAAAAACACTGCATCTCACTAAGTGACATTGTTTAATGCGGTTTTACGACGGTTCATACCTTAACCTAACGTAACCTAACCTAACCTAACCCAACCTAACCTAACATAACCTAACCTAACCTAACCTAACCTAACCAAACCTAACCTAACGTAACCTAACCTAACCTAACCTAACCTAACCTAACGACGTTTGCAAGCGCTTTCACATTAGATATCGCAGTTCCCGACTTGTAATGGTGAAAAACACTGCATCTCACTAAGTGACATTGTTTAATGCGGTTTTACGACGGTTCATATCTTAACCTAACCTAACATTCGTACTTGTATTGAAAAACGCTCTACTACACTGTTTCGTTCACAATTACGATATTTGCATAACCTCACAGTTTTTCACCAACTTTTTGCAGTACAGAACGCTGTATCTCGCAAAATGACATTGTTCTTTAACGTTTCACGATGCTTGCATGCGCTTTAACGAGAATATCACAATATAGCAGTTTCGCACTTGTAACGGTAGAACACGCAGTATTTGGCTTGTTCATGCCGTTTTGTGTGCTTTCACAACATTTTACCTATCGCAGTTTAATACTCGCAATAAAACAACACTATCTCGTTAGATGACGTCGTTTTTGGTAGTTTCACGACGCTACCTAGCTTAAACTAACCTAACCTAACCTAACCTTCGCACTTCTATCGTTAGAAAACGTTTTACTCGCAACTTTACAATGTTTTCTACAAGATTACGACGGTTTCATGCGCTTTCACATTAGATATCGTAGTTGCCGACTTGTAATGTTGAAAAACACTACATCTCACTAACTGACATTGTTTAATGCGGTTTTACGACGGTTGATATGTCAACCTAACCTAACATTCGCACTTGTATCTAAAGACGCTCAATTACACTGTTTCGTTCACAATTACGATATTTGCTTGACCTCACAGTTTCTCACCAACTTATTACAGTACAGAACGCTGTATCTCGCTAAATGACATCGTTCTTTAAGGTTTCACGATACTTGCATGCGCTTTAACGAGAATATCACAATAAAGCAGTTTCGCACTTTCACATTACGCATTTCACATTTCACGGCACAAGACGCAGTATCTGGCTAGTTCATGCCATTTTGTGTGCTTTCCCAATATTTCACCTATCGCAGTTTCGTACTCGCAATAAAACAACACTATCTCGTTAGATGACATCGTTTTTGGTGGTTTCACGACGCTACCTAGCTCAAACTAACCGAACCTTCGCACTTCTATCGTTAGAAAACGTTTTATTCGCTACTTTACACTGTTTTCTACAAGATTACGACGGTTTCATGCGCTTTCACATTAGATATCGCAGTTCCCGACTTGTAATGCTGAAAAACACAGCATCTCACTAAGTGACATTGTTTATTGCGGTTTTAGCGCGGTTCATATCTTAACCTAACCTAACCTTAGCTAACCCAACCTAACCTAACCTAACCTAACCAAACCTTACCTAACATACCCTAACCTAACCTAACCTAACCTAACCTAACCAAACCTAACCTAACCTAACCTAACGTAACCTAACCTAACCTAACGACGGTTGCAAGCGCTTTCACACTAGATATCGCAGTTCCCGACTTGTAATGGTGAAAAACACAGCATCTCACTAAGTGACATTGTTTAATGCGGTTTTAGCGCGGTTCATATCTTAACCTAACCTAACCTAACCTAACCTAATTTAACCTAACCTAACCTTACCTAACCCAACCTAACCTAACCAAACCTTACCTAACATAACCTAACCTAACCTAACCTAACCAAACCTAACCTAACCTAACCTAACCTAACGTAACCTAACCTAACCTAACCTAACC
Organism: Rhipicephalus microplus; assembly: GCF_043290135.1. Classification (NCBI taxonomy): domain Eukaryota; kingdom Metazoa; phylum Arthropoda; class Arachnida; order Ixodida; family Ixodidae; genus Rhipicephalus; species Rhipicephalus microplus. The sequence goes on from NW_027464619.1 coordinate 1,719,082, forward strand.
TAACCTAACCTAACGACGTTTGCAAGAGCTTTCACATTAGATATCGCAGTTCCCGACTTGTAATGGTGAAAAACACAGCATCTCACTAAGTGACATTGTTTAATGCGGTTTTAGCGCGGTTCATATCTTAACCTAACCTAACCTAACCTAACCCAACCTATCCTAACCTAACCTAACCTAACCTAACGACGTTTGCAAGCGCTTTCACATTAGATATCGCAGTTCCCGACTTGTAATGGTGAAAAACACTGCATCTCACTAAGTGACATTGTTTAATGCGGTTTTACGACGGTTCATATCTTAACCTAACCTAACATTCGCACTTGTATCTAAAAACGCTCTATTACACTGTTTCGTTCTCAATTACGATATTTGCATAACCTCACAGTTTTTCACCATTTTATTGTAGTACAGAACGCTGTATCTCGCTAAATGACATCGTTCTTTAAGGTTTCACTATGCTTGCATGCGCTTTAACGAGAATATCACATTATAGCAGTTTCGCACTTGTAACGGTACAACACGCAGTATCTGGCTTGTTCAAGCCGTTTTGTGTACTTTCACAACATTTCACTTATTGCAGTTTCGTACATGCAATAAAACAACACTATCTCGTTAGATGACGTCCTTTTTGGTGGTCTCACGACGCTACATAGCTTAAACTAACATAACTCAAGCTAACCTTCCCACTTCTATCGTTAGAAAACGTTTTACTCGCAACTTTACAATGTTTTCTACAAGATTACGACGGTTTCATGCGCTTTCACATTAGATATCGTAGTTCCCGACTTGTAATGTTGAAAAACACTACATCTTACTAAGTGACATCGTTTAATGCGGTTTTACGACGGTTGATATCTCAACCTAACCTAACATTCGCACTTGTATCTAAATACGCTCAATTACACTGTTTCGTTCACAATTACGATATTTGCTTGACCTCACAGTTTCTCACCAACTTATTACAGTACAGAACGCTGTATCTCGCTAAATGACATCGTTCTTTATGGTTTCACGATACTTGCATGCGCTTTAACGAGAATATCACAATAAAGCAGTTTCGCACTTGTAACGGCACAAGACGCAGTATCTGGCTAGTTCATGCCATTTTGTGTGCTTTCCCAATATTTCACCTATCGCAGTTTCGTACCATTGTACTCGCAATAAAACAACACTATCTCGTTAGATGACATCGTTATTGGTGGTTTCACGACGCTACCTAGCTCAAACTAACCGAACCTTCGCACTTCTATCGTTAGAAAACGTTTTATTCGCTACTTTACAATGTTTTCTACAAGATTACGACGGTTTCGTGCGCTTTCACATTAGATATCGCAGTTCCCAACTTGTAATGGTGAAAAACACAGCATCTCACTAAGTGACATTGTTTAATGCGGTTTTAGCGCGGTTCATATCTTAACCTAACCTAACCTTACCTAACCCAACCTAAGCTAACCTAACCTAACCAAACCTTACCTAACATACCCTAACCTAACCTAACCTAACCTAACCTAACCAAACCTAGCCTAACCTAACGTAACCTAACCTAACCTAACCTAACCTAACGACGGTTGCAAGCGCTTTCACATTAGATATCGCAGTTCCCGACTTGTAATGGTGAAAAACACTGCATCTCACTGAGTGACATTGTTTAATGCGGTTTTACGACGGTTCATATCTTAACCTAACCTAACATTCGCACTTGTATCCAAAGACGCTCAATTACACTGTTTCGTTCACAATTACGATATTTGCTTGACCTCACAGTTTCTCACCAACTTATTACAGTACAGAACGCTGTATCTGGCTAAATGACATCGTTCTTTAAGGTTTCACGATACTTGCATGCGCTTTAACGAGAATATCACAATAAAGCAGTTTCGCACTTGTAACGACACAAGACGCAGTATCTGGCTAGTTTATGCCATTTTGTGTGCTTTCACAATATTTCACCTATCGCAGTTTCGTACTCGCAATAAAACAACACTATCTCGTTAGATGACATCGTTTTTGGTGGTTTCACGACGCTACGTAGCTCAAAATAACCTAACCTTCGCACTTCTATCGTTAGAAAACGTTTTATTCGCTACTTTACAATGTTTTCTACAAGATTACGACGGTTTCATGCGCTTTCACATTAGATATCGCAGTTCCCGGCTTGTAATGGTGAAAAACACAGCATCTCACTAAGTGACATTGTTTAATGCGGTTTTAGCGCGGTTCATATCTTAACCTAACCTAACCTAACCTAACCTAATTTAACCTAACCTAACCTTACCTAACCCAACCTAACCTAACCTAACCAAACCTTACCTAACATAACCTAACCTTACCTAACCTAACCAAACCTAACCTAACCTAACCTAACGTAACGTAACCTAACCTAACGACGTTTGCAAGCGCTTTCACATTAGATATCGCAGTTCCCGACTTGTAATGGTGAAAAACACAGCATCTCACTAAGTGACATTGTTTAATGCGGTTTTAGCGCGGTTCATATCTTAACCTAACCTAACCTAACCTAACCTAACCCAACCTAACCTAACCTAACCTAACCTAACCTAACCTAACGACGTTTCCAAGCGCTTTCACATTAGATATCGCAGTTCCCGACTTGTAATGGTGAAAAACACTGCATCTCACTAAGTGACATTGTTTAATGCGGTTTCAGCGCGGTTCATATCTTAACCTAACCTAACCTAACCTAACCTAACCCAACCTAACCTAACCTAACCTAACCTAACGACGTTTGCAAGCGCTTTCACATTAGATATCGCAGTTCCCGACTTGTAAAGGTGAAAAACACTGCATCTCACTGACATTGTTTAATGCGGTTTTACGACGGTTCATATCTTAACCTAACTTCGTACTTGTATTGAAAAACTCTCTATTACACTGTTTCGTTCACAATTACGATATTTGCATAACCTCACAGTTTTTCACCAACTTATTGCAGTACAGAACGCTGTATCTCGCTAAATGACATCGTTCTTTAAGGTTTCACGATGCTTGCATGCGCTTTAACGAGAATATCACATTATAGCAGTTTCGCACTTGTAACGGTACAACACGCAGTATCTGGCTTGTTCAAGCCGTTTTGTGTACTTTCACAACATTTCACCTATTGCAGTTTCGTACATGCAATAAAACAACACTATCTCGTTAGATGACGTCCTTTTTGGTGGTCTCACGACGCTACATAGCTTAAACTAACATAACTCAAGCTAACCTTCGCACTTCTATCGTTAGAAAACGTTTTACTCGCAACTTTACAATGTTTTCTACAAGATTACGACGGTTTCATGCGCTTTCACATTAGATATCGTAGTTCCCGACTTGTAATGTTGAAAAACAATACATCTCACTAAGTGACATTGTTTAATGCGGTTTTACGACGGTTGATATGTCAACCTAACCTAACATTCGCACTTGTATCTAAAGACGCTCAATTACACTGTTTCGTTCACAATTACGATATTTGCTTGACCTCACAGTTTCTCACCAACTTATTACAGTACAGAACGCTGTATCTCGCTAAATGACATCGTTCTTTAAGGTTTCACGATACTTGCATGCGCTTTAACGAGAATATCACAATAAAGCAGTTTCGCACTTGTAACGGCACAAGACGCAGTATCTGGCTAGTTCATGCCATTTTGTGTGCTTTCCCAATATTAAACCTATCGCAGTTTCGTACTCGCAATAAAACAACACTATCTCGTTAGATGACATCGTTTTTGGTGGTTTCACGACGCTACCTAGCTCAAACTAACCGAACCTTCGCACTTCTATCGTTAGAAAACGTTTTATTCGCTACTTTACACAGTTTTCTACAAGATTACGACGGTTTCATGCGCTTTCACATTAGATATCGCAGTTCCCGACTTGTAATGGTGAAAAACACAGCATCTCACTAAGTGACATTGTTTAATGCGGTTTTAGCGCGGTTCATATCTTAACCTAACCTAACCTTACCTATCCCAACCTAACCTAACCTAACCTAACCAAACCTTACCTAACATACCCTAACCTAACCTAACCTAACCTAACCAAACCTAACCTAACCTAACCTAACGTAACCTAACCTAACCTAACCTAACCTAACCTAACCTAACGACGGTTGCAAGCGCTTTCACATTAGATACTGCAGTTCCCGACTTGTAATGGTGAAAAACACTGCATCTCACTGATTGACATTGTTTAATGCGGTTTTACGACGGTTCATATCTTAACCTAACCTAACATTCGCACTTGTATCCAAAGACGCTCAATTACACTGTTTCGTTCACAATTACGATATTTGCTTGACCTCACAGTTTCTCACCAACCTATTACAGTACAGAACGCTGTATCTCGCTAAATGACATCGTTCTTTAAGGTTTCACGATACTTGCATGCGCTTTAACGAGAATATCACAATAAAGCAGTTTCGCACTTGTAACGACACAAGACGCAGTATCTGGCTAGTTTATGCCATTTTGTGGGCTTTCACAATATTTCACCTATCGCAGTTTCGTACTCGCAATAAAACAACACTATCTCGTTAGATGACATCGTTCTTGGTGGTTTCACGACGCTACGTAGCTCAAACTAACCTAACCTTCGCACTTCTATCGTTAGAAAACGTTTTATTCGCTACTTTACAATGTTTTCTACAAGATTACGATGTTTTCATGCGCTTTCACATTAGATATCGCAGTTCCCGACTTGTAATGGTGAAAAACACAGCATCTCACTAAGTGACATTATTTAATGCGGTTTTAGCGCGGTTCATATCTTAACCTAACCTAACCTAACCTAACCTAATTTAACCTAACCTAACCTTACCTAACCCAACCTAACCTAACCTAACCAAACCTTACCTAACATAACCTAACCTAACCTAACCTAACCAAACCTAACCTAACCAAACCTAACCTAACCTAACCTAACGTAACCTAACCTAACCTAACCTAACCTAACCCAACGACATTTGCAAGAGCTTTCACATTAGATATCGCAGTTCCCGACTTGTAATGGTGAAAAACACAGCATCTCACTAAGTGACATTGTTTAATGCGGTTTTAGCGCGGTTCATATCTTAACCTAACCTAACCTAACCTAACCCAACCTAACCTAACCTAACCTAACCTAACCTAACGACGTTTGCAAGCGCTTTCACATTAGATATCGCAGTTCCCGACTTGTAATGGTGAAAAACACTGCATCTCACTAAGTGACATTGTTTAATGTGGTTTTAGCGCGGTTCATATCTTAACCTAACCTAACCTAACCTAACCTAACCCAACCTAACCTAACCTAACCTAACCTAACGACGTTTGCAAGCGCTTTCACATTAGATATCGCAGTTCCCGACTTGTAATGGTGAAAAACACTGCATCTCACTAAGTGACATTGTTTAATGCGGTTTTACGACGGTTCATATCTTAACCTAACCTAACATTCGTACTTGTATTGAAAAACGCTCTATTACACTGTTTCGTTCACAATTACGATATTTGCATAACTACACAGTTTTTCACCAACTTATTGTAGTACAGAACGCTGTATCTCGCTAAATGACATCGTTCTTTAAGGTTTCATTATGCTTGCATGCGCTTTAACGAGAATATCACATTATAGCAGTTTCGCACTTGTAACGGCACAAGACGCAGTATCTGGCTAGTTCATGCCATTTTGTGTGCTTTCCCAATATTTCACCTATCGCAGTTTCGTACTCGCAATAAAACAACACTATCTCGTTAGATGACGTCGTTTTTGGTAGTTTCACGACGCTACCTAGCTTAAACTAACCTAACCTAACCTAACCTTCGCACTTCTATCGTTAGAAAACGTTTTACTCGCAACTTTACAATGTTTTCTACAAGATTACGACGGTTTCATGCGCTTTCACATTAGATATCGTAGTTGCCGACTTGTAATGTTGAAAAACACTACATCTCACTAAGTGACATTGTTTAATGCGGTTTTACGACGGTGGATATGTCAACCTAACCTAACATTCGCACTTGTATCTAAAGACGCTCAATTACACTGTTTCGTTCACAATTACGATATTTGCTTGACCTCACAGTTTCTCACCAACTTATTACAGTACAGAACGCTGTATCTCGCTAAATGACATCGTTCTTTAAGGTTTCACGATACTTGCATGCGCTTTACCGAGAGTGTCACAACATAGCAGTTTCGCACTTGTAACGGTACAACACGCAGTATTTGGCTTGTTCATGCCGTTTTGTGTGCTTTCACAACATTTTACCTATCGCAGTTTCGTACTCGCAATAAAACAACACTATCTCGTTAGATGACGTCGTTTTTGGTGGTTTCACGACGCTACCTAGCTTAAACTAACATAACTCAACCTAACATAACCTTCGCACTTCTATCGTACAAAACGTTTTACTCGCTACTTTACATTGCTTTCTACAACATTACGGCGGTTTCAAGCGCTTTCACATTAGATATCGCAGTTCTCAACTTGTAAAGGTGAAAAACACTGCATCTCACTAAGTGACATTGTTTAATGCGGTTTTAGCGCGGTTCATATCTTAACGTAACCTAACCTAACCTAACCTAACCCAACCTAACCTAACATAACCTAACCTAACCTAACCTAACCAAACCTAACCTAACCTAACCTAACGTAACCTAACGTAACGACGTTTGAAAGCGCTTTCACATTAGATATCGCAGTTCCCGACTTGTAATGGTGAAAAACACTGCATCTCACTAAGTGACATTGTTTAATGCGGTTTTACGACGGTTCATATCTTAACCTAACCTAACATTCGTACTTGTATTGAAAAACGCTCTATTACACGGTTTCGTTCACAATTACGATATTTGCATAACCTCACAGTTTTTCACCAACTTATTGCAGTACAGAACGCTGTATCTCGCTAAATGACATCGTTCTTTAAGGTTTCACGATGCTTGCATGCGCTTTAACGAGAATATCACATTATAGCAGTTTCGCACTTGTAACGGTACAACACGCAGTATCTGGCTTGTTCAAGCCGTTTTGTGTACTTTCACAACATTTCACCTATTGCAGTTTCGTACATGCAATAAAACAACACTATCTCGTTAGATGACGTCCTTTTTGGTGGTCTCACGACGCTACATAGCTTAAACTAACATTACTCCAGCTAGCCTTCGCACTTCTATCGTTAGAAAACGTTTTACTCGCAACTTTACAATGTTTTCTACAAGATTACGACGGTTTCATGCGCTTTCACATTAGATATCGTAGTTCCCGACTTGTAATGTTGAAAAACACTACATCTCACTAAGTGACATTGATTAATGCGGTTTTACGACGGTTGATATCTCAACCTAACCTAACATTCGCACTTGTATCTAAATACGCTCAATTACACTGTTTCGTTCACAATTACGATATTTGCTTGACCTCACAGTTTCTCACCAACTTATTACAGTACAGAACGCTGTATCTCGCTAAATGACATCGTTCTTTAAGGTTTCACGATACTTGCATGCGCTTTAACGAGAATATCACAATAAAGCAGTTTCGCACTTGTAACGGCACAAGACGCAGTATCTGGCTAGTTCATGCCGTTTTGTGTGCTTTCCCAATATTTCACCTATCGCAGTTTCGTACTCGCAATAAAACAACACTATCTCGTTAGATGACATCGTTTTTGGTGGTTTCACGACGCTACCTAGCTCAAACTAACCGAACCTTCGCACTTCTGTCGTTAGAAAACGTTTTATTCGCTACTTTACAATGTTTTCTACAAGATTACGACGGTTTCATGCGCTTTCACATTAGATATCGCAGTTCCCGACTTGTAATGGTGAAAAACACAGCATCTCACTAAGTGACATTGTTTAATGCGGTTTTAGCGCGGTTCATATCTTAACCTAACCTAACCTTACCTAACCCAACCTAACCTAACCTAACCTAACCAAACCTTACCTAACATACCCTAACCTAACATAACCTAACCTAACCAAACCTAACCTAACCTAACGTAACCTAACCTAACCTAACCTAACCTAACCTAACAACGGTTGCAAGCGCTTTCACATTAGATATCGCAGTTCCCGACTTGTAATAGTGAAAAACACTGCATCTCACTGAGTGACATTGTTTAATGCGGTTTTACGACGGTTCATATCTTAACCTAACCTAACATTCGCACTTGTATCCAAAGACGCTCAATTACACTGTTTCGTTCACAATTACGATATTTGCTTGACCTCAAAGTTTCTCACCAACTTATTACAGTACAGAACGCTGTATCTCGCTAAATGACATCGTTCTTTAAAGTTTCACGATACTTGCATGCGCTTTAACGAGAATATCACAATAAAGCAGTTTCGCACTTGTAACGACACAAGACGCAGTATCTGGCTAGTTTATGCCATTTTGTGTGCTTTCACAATATTTCACCTATCGCAGTTTCGTACTCGCAATAAAACAACACTGTCTCGTTAGATGACATCGTTTTGGGTGGTTTCACGACGCTACGTAGCTCAAACTAACCTAACCTTCGCACTTCTATCGTTAGAAAACGTTTTATTCGCTACTTTACAATGTTTTCTACAAGATTACGACGGTTTCATGCGGTTTCACATTAGATATCGCAGTTCCCGACTTGTAATGGTAAAAAACACAGCATCTCACTAAGTGACATTGTTTAATGCGGTTTTAGCGCGGTTCATATCTCAACCTAACCTAACCTAACCTAACCTAACCTAATTTAACCTAACCTAACCTTACCTAACCCAACCTAACCTAACCTAACCTAACCAAACCTTACCTAACATAACCTAACCTAACCTAACCTAACCAAACCTAACCTAACCTAACCTAACGTAACCTAACCTAACCTAACCTAACCTAACCTAACGACGTTTGCAAGCGCTTTCACATTAGATATCGCAGTTCCCGACTTGTAATGGTGAAAAACACAGCATCTCACTAAGTGACATTGTTTAATGCGGTTTTAGCGCGGTTCATATCTTAACCTAACCTAACCTAACCTAACCTAACCTAACGACGTTTGCAAGCGCTTTCACATTAGATATCGCAGTTCCCGACTTGTAATGGTGAAAAACACTGCATCTCACTAAGTGACATTGTTTAATGCGGTTTTACGACGGTTCATATCTTAACCTAACCTAACATTCGCACTTGTATCCAAAGACGCTCAATTACACTGTTTCGTTCACAATTACGATATTTGCTTGACCTCACAGTTTCTCACCAACTTATTACAGTACAGAACGCTGTATCTCGCTAAATGACATCGTTCTTTAAGGTTTCACGATACTTGCGTGCGCTTTACCGAGAATGTCACAACATAGCAGTTTCGCACTTGTAACGGTACAACACGCAGTATTTGGCTTGTTCATGCCGTTTTGTGTGCTTTCACAACATTTTACCTATCGCAGTTTCGTACTCGCAATGAAACAACACTATCTCGTTAGATGACGTCGTTTTTGGTGGTTTCACGACGCTACCTAGCTTAAACTAACATAACTCAACCTAACAAACCTTCGCACTTCTATCGTTAGAAAACGTTTTACTCGCTACTTTACATTGCTTTCTACAACATTACGATGGTTTAAAGCGCTTTCACATTAGATATCGCAGTTCCCAACTTGTAAAGGTGAAAAACACTGCATCTCACTAAGTGACATTGTTTAATGCGGTTTTACGACGGTTCATACCTTAACCTAACGTAACCTAACCTAACCTAACCCAACCTAACCTAACCTAACCTAACCTAACCTAACCTAACCTAACCAAACCTAACCTAACGTAACCTAACCTAACCTAACCTAACCTAACCTAACGACGTTTGCAAGCGCTTTCACATTAGATATCGCAGTTCCCGACTTGTAATGGTGAAAAACACTGCATCTCACTAAGTGACATTGTTTAATGCGGTTTTACGACGGTTCATATCTTAACCTAACCTAACATTCGTACTTGTATTGAAAAACGCTCTATTACACTGTTTCGTTCACAATTACGATATTTGCATAACCTCACAGTTTTTCACCAACTTTTTGCAGTACAGAACGCTGTATCTCGCAAAATGACATTGTTCTTTAAGGTTTCACGATGCTTGCACGCGCTTTAACGAGAATATCACAATATAGCAGTTTCGCACTTGTAACGGTAGAACACGCAGTATTTGGCTTGTTCATGCCGTTTTGTGTGCTTTCACAACATTTCACCTATCGCAGTTTAATACTCGCAATAAAACAACACTATCTCGTTAGATGACGTCGTTTTTGGTAGTTTCACGACGCTACCTAGCTTAAACTAACCTAACCTAACCTAACCTTCGCACTTCTATCGTTAGAAAACGTTTTACTCGCAACTTTACAATGTTTTCTACAAGATTACGACGGTTTCATGCGCTTTCACATTAGATATCGTAGTTGCCGACTTGTAATGTTGAAAAACACTACATCTCACTAACTGACATTGTTTAATGCGGTTTTACGACGGTTGATATGTCAACCTAACCTAACATTCGCACTTGTATCTAAAGACGCTCAATTACACTGTTTCGTTCACAATTACGATATTTGCTTGACCTCACAGTTTCTCACCAACTTATTACAGTACAGAACGCTGTATCTCGCTAAATGACATCGTTCTTTAAGGTTTCACGATACTTGCATGCGCTTTAACGAGAATATCACAATAAAGCAGTTTCGCACTTTCACATTACGCATTTCACATTTCACGGCACAAGACGCAGTATCTGGCTAGTTCATGCCATTTTGTGTGCTTTCCCAATATTTCACCTATCGCAGTTTCGTACTCGCAATAAAACAACACTATCTCGTTAGATGACATCGTTTTTGGTGGTTTCACGACGCTACCTAGCTCAAACTAACCGAACCTTCGCACTTCTATCGTTTGAAAACGTTTTATTCGCTACTTTACACTGTTTTCTACAAGATTACGACGGTTTCATGCGCTTTCACATTAGATATCGCAGTTCCCGACTTGTAATGGTGAAAAAGACAGCATCTCACTAAGTGACATTGTTTATTGCGGTTTTAGCGCGGTTCATATCTTAACCCAACCTAACCTTAGCTAACCCAACCTAACCTAACCTAACCTAACCAAACCTTACCTAACATACCCTAACCTAACCTAACCTAACCTAACCTAACCAAACCTAACCTAACCTAACCTAACGTAACCTAACCTAACCTAACGACGGTTGCAAGCGCTTTCACACTAGATATCGCAGTTCCCGACTTGTAATGGTGAAAAACACAGCATCTCACTAAGTGACATTGTTTAATGCGGTTTTAGCGCGGTTCATATCTTAACCTAACCTAACCTAACCTAACCTAATTTAACCTAACCTAACCTTACCTAACCCAACCTAACCTAACCTAACCAAACCTTACCTAACATAACCTAACCTAACCTAACCTAACAAAACCTAACCTAACCTAACCTAACCTAACGTAACCTAACCTAACCTAACCTAACCTAACCTAACCTAACGACGTTTGCAAGAGCTTTCACATTAGATATCGCAGTTCCCGACTTGTAATGGTGAAAAACACAGCATCTCACTAAGTGACATTGTTTAATGCGGTTTTAGCGCGGTTCATATCTTAACCTAACCTAACCTAACCTAACCCAACCTATCCTAACCTAACCTAACCTAACCTAACGACGTTTGCAAGCGCTTTCACATTAGATATCGCAGTTCCCGACTTGTAATGGTGAAAAACACTGCATCTCACTAAGTGACATTGTTTAATGCGGTTTTACGACGGTTCATATCTTAACCTAACCTAACATTCGCACTTGTATCTAAAAACGCTCTATTACACTGTTTCGTTCTCAATTACGATCTTTGCATAACCTCAAAGTTTTTCACCAACTTATTGTAGTACAGAACGCTGTATCTCGCTAAATGACATCGTTCTTTAAGGTTTCACTATGCTTGCATGCGCTTTAACGAGAATATCACATTATAGCAGTTTCGCACTTGTAACGGTACAACACGCAGTATCTGGCTTGTTCAAGCCGTTTTGTGTACTTTCACAACATTTCACCTATTGCAGTTTCGTACATGCAATAAAACAACACTATCTCGTTAGATGACGTCCTTTTTGGTGGTCTCACGACGCTACATAGCTTAAACTAACATAACTCAAGCTAACCTTCCCACTTCTATCGTTAGAAAACGTTTTACTCGCAACTTTACAATGTTTTCTACAAGATTACGACGGTTTCATGCGCTTTCACATTAGATATCGTAGTTCCCGACTTGTAATGTTGAAAAACACTACATCTTACTAAGTGACATCGTTTAATGCGGTTTTACGACGGTTGATATCTCAACCTAACCTAACATTCGCACTTGTATCTAAATACGCTCAATTACACTGTTTCGTTCACAATTACGATATTTGCTTGACCTCACAGTTTCTCACCAACTTATTACAGTACAGAACGCTGTATCTCGCTAAATGACATCGTTCTTTATGGTTTCACGATACTTGCATGCGCTTTAACGAGAATATCACAATAAAGCAGTTTCGCACTTGTAACGGCACAAGACGCAGTATCTGGCTAGTTCATGCCATTTTGTGTGCTTTCCCAATATTTCACCTATCGCAGTTTCGTACCATTGTACTCGCAATAAAACAACACTATCTCGTTAGATGACATCGTTATTGGTGGTTTCACGACGCTACCTAGCTCAAACTAACCGAACCTTCGCACTTCTATCGTTAGAAAACGTTTTATTCGCTACTTTACAATGTTTTCTACAAGATTACGACGGTTTCATGCGCTTTCACATTAGATATCGCAGTTCCCGACTTGTAATGGTGAAAAACACAGCATCTCACTAAGTGACATTGTTTAATGCGGTTTTAGCGCGGTTCATATCTTAACCTAACCTAACCTTACCTAACCCAACCTAAGCTAACCTAACCTAACCAAACCTTACCTAACATACCCTAACCTAACCTAACCTAACCTAACCTAACCAAACCTAACCTAACCTAACGTAACCTAACCTAACCTAACCTAACCTAACCTAACGACGGTTGCAAGCGCTTTCACATTAGATATCGCAGTTCCCGACTTGTAATGGTGAAAAACACTGCATCTCACTGAGTGATATTGTTTAATGCGGTTTTACGACGGTTCATATCTTAACCTAACCTAACATTCGCACTTGTATCCAAAGACGCTCAATTACACTGTTTCGTTCACAATTACGATATTTGCTTGACCTCACAGTTTCTCACCAACTTATTACAGTACAGAACGCTGTATCTGGCTAAATGACATCGTTCTTTAAGGTTTCACGATACTTGCATGCGCTTTAACGAGAATATCACAATAAAGCAGTTTCGCACTTGTAACGACACAAGACGCAGTATCTGGCTAGTTTATGCCATTTTGTGTGCTTTCACAATATTTCACCTATCGCAGTTTCGTACTCGCAATAAAACAACACTATCTCGTTAGATGACATCGTTTTTGGTGGTTTCACGACGCTACGTAGCTCAAACTAACCTAACCTTCGCACTTCTATCGTTAGAAAACGTTTTATTCGCTACTTTACAATGTTTTCTACAAGATTACGACGGTTTCATGCGCTTTCACATTAGATATCGCAGTTCCCGGCTTGTAATGGTGAAAAACACAGCATCTCACTAAGTGACATTGTTTAATGCGGTTTTAGCGCGGTTCATATCTTAACCTAACCTAACCTAACCTAACCTAATTTAACCTAACCTAACCTTACCTAACCCAACCTAACCTAACCTAACCAAACCTTACCTAACATAACCTAACCTTACCTTACCTAACCAAACCTAACCTAACCTAACCTAACGTAACGTAACCTAACCTAACGACGTTTGCAAGCGCTTTCACATTAGATATCGCAGTTCCCGACTTGTAATGGTGAAAAACACAGCATCTCACTAAGTGACATTGTTTAATGCGGTTTTAGCGCGGTTCATATCTTAACCTAACCTAACCTAACCTAACGACGTTTCCAAGCGCTTTCACATTAGATATCGCAGTTCCCGACTTGTAATGGTGAAAAACACTGCATCTCACTAAGTGACATTGTTTAATGCGGTTTTAGCGCGGTTCATATCTTAACCTAACCTAACCTAACCTAACCTAACCCAACCTAACCTAACCTAACCTAACCTAACGACGTTTGCAAGCGCTTTCACATTAGATATCGCAGTTCCCGACTTGTAAAGGTGAAAAACACTGCATCTCACTGACATTGTTTAATGCGGTTTTACGACGGTTCATATCTTAACCTAACCTAACATTCGTACTTGTATTGAAAAACTCTCTATTACACTGTTTCGTTCACAATTACGATATTTGCATAACCTCACAGTTTTTCACCAACTTATTGCAGTACAGAACGCTGTATCTCGCTAAATGACATCGTTCTTTAAGGTTTCACGATGCTTGCATGCGCTTTATCGAGAATATCACATTATAGCAGTTTCGCACTTGTAACGGTACAACACGCAGTATCTAGCTTGTTCAAGCCGTTTTGTGTACTTTCACAACATTTCACCTATTGCAGTTTCGTACATGCAATAAAACAACACTATCTCGTTAGATGACGTCCTTTTTGGTGGTCTCACGACGCTACATAGCTTAAACTAACATAACTCAAGCTAACCTTCGCACTTCTATCGTTAGAAAACGTTTTACTCGCAACTTTACAATGTTTTCTACAAGATTACGACGGTTTCATGCGCTTTCACATTAGATATCGTAGTTCCCGACTTGTAATGTTGAAAAACAATACATCTCACTGAGTGACATTGTTTAATGCGGTTTTACGACGGTAGATATGTCAACCTAACCTAACATTCGCACTTGTATCTAAAGACGCTCAATTACACTGTTTCGTTCACAATTACGATATTTGCTTGACCTCACAGTTTCTCACCAACTTATTACAGTACAGAACGCTGTATCTCGCTAAATGACATCGTTCTTTAAGGTTTCACGATACTTGCATGCGCTTTACCGAGAATGTCACAACATAGCAGTTTCGCACTTGTAACGGTACAACACGCAGTATTTGGCTTGTTCATGCCGTTTTGTGTGCTTTCACAACATTTTACCTATCGCAGTTTCGTACTCGCAATAAAACAACACTATCTCGTTAGATGACGTCGTTTTTGGTGGTTTCACGACGCTACCTAGCTTAAACTAACATAACTCAACCTAACATAACCTTCGCACTTCTATCCTTAGAAAACGTTTTACTCGCTACTTTACATTGCTTTCTACAACTTTACGACGGTTTCAAGCGCTTTCACATTAGATATCGCAGTTCCCAACTTGTAAAGGTGAAAAACACTGCATCTCACTAAGTGACATTGTTTAATGCGGTTTTACGACGGTTCATACCTTAACCTAACGTAACCTAACCTAACCTAACCCAACCTAACCTAACCTAACCTAACCAAACCTAACCTAACGTAACCTAACCTAACCTAACCTAACCTAACCTAACCTAACGACGTTTGCAAGCGCTTTCACATTAGATATCGCAGTTCCCGACTTGTAATGGTGAAAAACACTGCATCTCACTAAGTGACATTGTTTAATGCGGTTTTACGACGGTTCATATCTTAACCTAACCTAACATTCGTACTTGTATTGAAAAACGCTCTATTACACTGTTTCGTTCACAATTACGATATTTGCTTGACCTCACAGTTTCTCACCAACTTATTTCAGTACAGAACGCTGTATCTCGCTAAATGACATCGTTCTTTAAGGTTTCACGATGCTTGCATGCGCTTTAACGAGAATATCACAACATAGCAGTTTCGCACTTGTAACGGTACAACACGCAGTATTTGGCTTGTTCATGCCGTTTTGTGTGCTTTCACAACATTTCACCTATCGCAGTTTCGTACTCGCAATAAAACAACACTATCTCGTTAGATGACGTTGTTTTTGGTAGTTTCACGACGCTACCTAGCTTAAACTAACATAACTCAACTTACATAACCTTCGCACTTCTATCGTTATAAAACGTTTTACTCGCTACTTTACATTGCTTTCTACAACATTACGACGGTTTCAAGCGCTTTCACACTAGATATCACAGTTCCCAACTTGTAAAGGTGAAAAACACTGCATCTCACTAAGTGACATTGTTTAATGCGGTTTTACGACGGTTCATACCCTAACCTAACGTAACCTAACCTAACCTAACCTAACCTTACCTAACCTAACCTAACCTAACCTAACCCAACCCAACCCAACCTAACCTAACCTAACCTAACCTAACCCAACCAAACCCTACCCAACCCAACCTAACCTAACCTAAGCTAACCTAACCTAACCTAACCAAACCTAACCTAACCTAACTTAACCTAACCTAACGTAACATAACCTAACCTAACCTATTGTAACGTAACCTAACCTTACCTTACCTAACCTAACCTAACGTAACCTAACCTAACCTAACATAACCTAACGTAACCTAACCTAATCGAACCTAACCTAACGTAACCTAACCTAACCGAACCCAACCTAACCCAACCCAACCCAACCCAACCCAACAACACCCAACCCAACCTAACCTAACCTAACCTTACCTAACCTAACCAAATTATCCTTACCTAACCTAACCTAACCTAACGTAACCTAACCTAACCTAACGTAACCTAACCTAACCTAACCTAACCCAACCTAACCTAACCTAACCTAACCCAACTCAACCCAACCTAACCTAATCTAACCTAACCTAACCTAACCTAACCAAACCTAACCTAACCTAACCTAACCTAACGACGGTTGCAAGCGCTTTCACATTAGATATCGCAGTTCCCCACTTTTAATGGTGAAAAACACTGCATCTCACTAAGTGACATTGTTTAATGCGGTTTTACGACGGTTGATATGTCAACCTAACCTAACATTCGCACTTGTATCCAAAGACGCTCAATTACACTGTTTCGTTCACAATTACGATATTTGCTTGACCTCACAGTTTCTCACCAACTTATTACAGTACAGAACGCTGTATCTCGCTAAATGACATCGTTCTTTAAGGTTTCACGATACTTGCATGTGCTTTAACGAGAATATCACAATAAAGCAGTTTCGCACTTGTAACGACACAAGACGCAGTATCTGGCTAGTTTATGCCATTTTGTGTGCTTTCACAATATTTCACCTATCGCAGTTTCGTACTCGCAATAAAACAACACTATCTCGTTAGATGACATCGTTTTTGGTGGTTTCACGACGCTACGTAGCTCAAACTAACCTAACCTCCGCACTTCTATCGTTAGAAAACGTTTTATTCGCTACTTTACAATGTTTTCTACAAGATTACGACGGTTTCATGCGCTTTCACATTAGATATCGCAGTTCCCGACTTGTAATGGTGAAAAACACAGCATCTCACTAAGTGACATTGTTTAATGCGGTTTTAGCGCGGTTCATATCTTAACCTAACCTAACCTAACCTAACCTAATTTAACCTAACCTAACCTTACCTAACCCAACCTAACCTAACCTAACCTAAACAAACCTTACCTAACATAACCTAACCTAACCTAACCTAACCAAACCTAACCTAACCTAACCTAACGTAACCTAACCTAACCTAATCTAACCTAACCTAACCTAACCTAACCTAACGACGTTTGCAAGCGCTTTCACATTAGATATCGCAGTTCCCGACTTGTAATGGTGAAAAACACTGCATCTCACTAAGTGACATTGTTTAATGCGGTTTTAGGACGGTTCATATCTTAACCTAACCTAACATTCGCACTTGTATTGAAAAACGCTCTATTACACTGTTTTGTTCACAATTACGATATTTGCATAACCTCACAGTTTTTCACCAACTTATTGCAGTACAGAACGCTGTATCTCGCTAAATGACATCGTTCTTTAAGGTTTCACGATGCTTGCATGCGCTTTATCGAGAATATCACATTATAGCAGTTTCGCACTTGTAACGGTACAACACGCAGTATCTAGCTTGTTCAAGCCGTTTTGTGTACTTTCACAACATTTCACCTATTGCAGTTTCGTACATGCAATAAAACAACACTATCTCGTTAGATGACGTCCTTTTTGGTGGTCTCACGACGCTACATAGCTTAAACTAACATAACTCAAGCTAACCTTCGCACTTCTATCGTTAGAAAACGTTTTACTCGCAACTTTACAATGTTTTCTACAAGATTACGACGGTTTCATGCGCTTTCACATTAGATATCGTAGTTCCCGACTTGTAATGTTGAAAAACAATACATCTCACTGAGTGACATTGTTTAATGCGGTTTTACGACGGTAGATATGTCAACCTAACCTAACATTCGCACTTGTATCTAAAGACGCTCAATTACACTGTTTCGTTCACAATTACGATATTTGCTTGACCTCACAGTTTCTCACCAACTTATTACAGTACAGAACGCTGTATCTCGCTAAATGACATCGTTCTTTAAGGTTTCACGATACTTGCATGCGCTTTACCGAGAATGTCACAACATAGCAGTTTCGCACTTGTAACGGTACAACACGCAGTATTTGGCTTGTTCATGCCGTTTTGTGTGCTTTCACAACATTTTACCTATCGCAGTTTCGTACTCGCAATAAAACAACACTATCTCGTTAGATGACGTCGTTTTTGGTGGTTTCACGACGCTACCTAGCTTAAACTAACATAACTCAACCTAACATAACCTTCGCACTTCTATCCTTAGAAAACGTTTTACTCGCTACTTTACATTGCTTTCTACAACTTTACGACGGTTTCAAGCGCTTTCACATTAGATATCGCAGTTCCCAACTTGTAAAGGTGAAAAACACTGCATCTCACTAAGTGACATTGTTTAATGCGGTTTTACGACGGTTCATACCTTAACCTAACGTAACCTAACCTAACCTAACCCAACCTAACCTAACCTAACCTAACCAAACCTAACCTAACGTAACCTAACCTAACCTAACCTAACCTAACCTAACGACGTTTGCAAGCGCTTTCACATTAGATATCGCAGTTCCCGACTTGTAATGGTGAAAAACACTGCATCTCACTAAGTGACATTGTTTAATGCGGTTTTACGACGGTTCATATCTTAACCTAACCTAACATTCGTACTTGTATTGAAAAACGCTCTATTACACTGTTTCGTTCACAATTACGATATTTGCTTGACCTCACAGTTTCTCACCAACTTATTTCAGTACAGAACGCTGTATCTCGCTAAATGACATCGTTCTTTAAGGTTTCACGATGCTTGCATGCGCTTTAACGAGAATATCACAACATAGCAGTTTCGCACTTGTAACGGTACAACACGCAGTATTTGGCTTGTTCATGCCGTTTTGTGTGCTTTCACAACATTTCACCTATCGCAGTTTCGTACTCGCAATAAAACAACACTATCTCGTTAGATGACGTTGTTTTTGGTAGTTTCACGACGCTACCTAGCTTAAACTAACATAACTCAACTTACATAACCTTCGCACTTCTATCGTTATAAAACGTTTTACTCGCTACTTTACATTGCTTTCTACAACATTACGACGGTTTCAAGCGCTTTCACACTAGATATCACAGTTCCCAACTTGTAAAGGTGAAAAACACTGCATCTCACTAAGTGACATTGTTTAATGCGGTTTTACGACGGTTCATACCCTAACCTAACGTAACCTAACCTAACCTAACCTAACCTTACCTAACCTAACCTAACCTAACCTAACCCAACCCAACCCAACCTAACCTAACCTAACCTAACCTAACCCAACCAAACCCTACCCAACCCAACCTAACCTAACCTAAGCTAACCTAACCTAACCTAACCAAACCTAACCTAACCTAACTTAACCTAACCTAACGTAACATAACCTAACCTAACCTATTGTAACGTAACCTAACCTTACCTTACCTAACCTAACCTAACGTAACCTAACCTAACCTAACATAACCTAACGTAACCTAACCTAATCGAACCTAACCTAACGTAACCTAACCTAACCGAACCCAACCTAACCCAACCCAACCCAACCCAACCCAACAACACCCAACCCAACCTAACCTAACCTAACCTTACCTAACCTAACCAAATTATCCTTACCTAACCTAACCTAACCTAACGTAACCTAACCTAACCTAACGTAACCTAACCTAACCTAACCTAACCCAACCTAACCTAACCTAACCTAACCCAACTCAACCCAACCTAACCTAATCTAACCTAACCTAACCTAACCTAACCAAACCTAACCTAACCTAACCTAACCTAACGACGGTTGCAAGCGCTTTCACATTAGATATCGCAGTTCCCCACTTTTAATGGTGAAAAACACTGCATCTCACTAAGTGACATTGTTTAATGCGGTTTTACGACGGTTGATATGTCAACCTAACCTAACATTCGCACTTGTATCCAAAGACGCTCAATTACACTGTTTCGTTCACAATTACGATATTTGCTTGACCTCACAGTTTCTCACCAACTTATTACAGTACAGAACGCTGTATCTCGCTAAATGACATCGTTCTTTAAGGTTTCACGATACTTGCATGTGCTTTAACGAGAATATCACAATAAAGCAGTTTCGCACTTGTAACGACACAAGACGCAGTATCTGGCTAGTTTATGCCATTTTGTGTGCTTTCACAATATTTCACCTATCGCAGTTTCGTACTCGCAATAAAACAACACTATCTCGTTAGATGACATCGTTTTTGGTGGTTTCACGACGCTACGTAGCTCAAACTAACCTAACCTCCGCACTTCTATCGTTAGAAAACGTTTTATTCGCTACTTTACAATGTTTTCTACAAGATTACGACGGTTTCATGCGCTTTCACATTAGATATCGCAGTTCCCGACTTGTAATGGTGAAAAACACAGCATCTCACTAAGTGACATTGTTTAATGCGGTTTTAGCGCGGTTCATATCTTAACCTAACCTAACCTAACCTAACCTAATTTAACCTAACCTAACCTTACCTAACCCAACCTAACCTAACCTAACCTAAACAAACCTTACCTAACATAACCTAACCTAACCTAACCTAACCAAACCTAACCTAACCTAACCTAACGTAACCTAACCTAACCTAATCTAACCTAACCTAACCTAACCTAACCTAACCTAACCTAACGACGTTTGCAAGCGCTTTCACATTAGATATCGCAGTTCCCGACTTGTAATGGTGAAAAACACTGCATCTCACTAAGTGACATTGTTTAATGCGGTTTTAGGACGGTTCATATCTTAACCTAACCTAACATTCGCACTTGTATTGAAAAACGCTCTATTACACTGTTTTGTTCACAATTACGATATTTGCATAACCTCACAGTTTTTCACCAACTTATTGCAGTACAGAACGCTGTATCTCGCTAAATGACATCGTTCTTTAAGGTTTCACGATGCTTGCATGCGCTTTAACGAGAATATCACATTATAGCAGTTTCGCACTTGTAACGGTACAACACGCAGTATCTGGCTTGTTCATGCCATTTTGTGTGCTTTCCCAATATTTCACCTATCCCAGTTTCGTACTCGCAATAAAACAACACTATCTCGTTAGATGACATCGTTTTTGGTGGTTTCACGACGCTACCTAGCTCAAACTAACCTAACCTTCGCACTTCTATTGTTAGAAAACGTTTTATTCGCTACTTTACAATGTTTTCTACAAGATTACGACGGTTTCATGCGCTTTCACATTAGATATCGCAGTTCCCGACTTGTAATGGTGAAAAACACAGCATCTCACTAAGTGACATTGTTTAATGCGGTTTTAGCGCGGTTCATATCTTAACCTAACCTAACCTAACCCAACCTAACCTAACATAACCTAACCTAACCTAACCTAACCAAACCTAACCTAACCTAACCTAACCTAACCTAACCTAACCTAACCTAACCTAACGACGTTTGCAAGCGCTTTCACATTAGATATCGCAGTTCCCGACTTGTAATGGTGAAAAACACTGCATCTCACTAAGTGACATTGTTTAATGCGGTTTTACGACGGTTCATATCTTAACCTAACCTAACATTCGTACTTGTATTGAAAAACGCTCTATTACACTGTTTCGTTCACAATTACGATATTTGCATAACCTCACAGTTTTTCACCAACTTATTGCAGTACAGAACGCTGTATCTCGCTAAATGACATCGTTCTTTAAGGTTTCACGATGCTTGCAGGCGCTTTAACGAAAATATCACATTATAGCAGTTTCGCACTTGTAACGGTACAACACGCAGTATCTGGCTTGTTCAAGCTGTTTTGTGTACTTTCACAACATTTCACCTATTGCAGTTTCGTACATGCAATAAAACAACACTATCTCGTTAGATGACGTCCTTTTTGGTGGTCTCACGACGCTACATAGCTTAAACTAACATAACTGAAGCTAACCTTCGCACTTCTACGTTAGAAAACGTTTTACTCGCAACTTTACAATGTTTTCTACAAGATTACGACGGTTTCATGCGCTTTCACATTAGATATCGTAGTTCCCGACTTGTAATGTTGAAAAACACTACATCTCACTAAGTGACATTGTTTAATGTGGTTTTACGACGGTTGATATCTCAACCTAACCTAACATTCGCACTTGTATCTAAATACGCTCAATTTCACTGTTCGTTCACAATTACAATATTTGCTTGACCTCACAGTTTCTCACCAACTTATTACAGTACAGAACGCTGTATCTCGCTAAATGATATCGTTCTTTAAGGTTTCACGATACTTGCATGCGCTTTAACGAGAATATCACAATAAAGCAGTTTCGCACTTGTAACGGCACAAGACGCAGTATCTGGCTAGTTCATGCCATTTTGTGTGCTTTCCCAATATTTCACCTATCGCAGTTTCGTACTCGCAATAAAACAACACTATCTCGTTAGATGACATCGTTTTTGGTGGTTTCACGACGCTACGTAGCTCAAACTAACCGAACCTTCGCACTTCTATCGTTAGAAAACGTTTTATTCGCTACTTTACAATGTTTTCTACAAGATTACGACGGTTTCATGCGCTTTCACATTAGATATCGCAGTTCCCGACTTGTAATGGTGAAAAACACAGCATCTCACTAAGTGACATTCTTTAATTCGGTTTTAGCGCGGTTCATATCTTAACCTAACCTAACCTTACCTAACCCAACCTAACCTAACCTAACCTAACCAAACCTTACCTAACATACCCTAACCTAACCTAACCTAACCTAACCAAACCTAACCTAACCTAACCTAACCTAACGTAACCTAACCTAACCTAACCTAACCTAACCTAACCTAACATAACGACGTTTGCAAGCGCTTTCACATTAGATATCGCAGTTCCCGACTTGTAATGGCGAAAAACACTGCATCTCACTAAGTGACATTGTTTAATGCGGTTTTACGACGGTTCATATCTTAACCTAACCTAACATTCGCACTTGTATTAAAAAACGCTCTATTACACTGTTTCGTTCACAATTAGGATATTTGCATAACCTCACAGTTTTTCACCAACTTATTGCAGTACAGAACGCTGTATCTCGCTAAATGACATCGTTCTTTAAGGTTTCACGATGCTTGCATGCGCTTTAACGAGAATATCACAACATAGCAGTTTCGCACTTGTAACGGTACAACACGCAGTATTTGGCTTGTTCATGCCGTTTTGTGTGCTTTCACAACATTTCACCTATCGCAGTTTCGTACTCGCAATAAAACAACACTCTCGTTAGATGACGTTGTTCTTGGTAGTTTCACGACGCTACCTAGCTTAAACTAACATAACTCAACCTAACATAACCTTCGCATTTCTATCGTTAGAAAACGTTTTACTCGCTACTTTACATTGCTTTCTAGAACATTACGACGGTTTCAAGCGCTTTCACATTAGATATCGCAGTTCCCAAGTTGTAAAGGTGAAAAACACTGCATCTCACTGAGTGACATTGTTTAATGCGGTTTTAGCGCGGTTCATATCTTAACCTAACCTAACCTAACCTAACCTAACCCAACCTAACCTAACATAACCTAACCTAACCAAACCTAACCTAACGTAACCTAACCTAACGACGTTTGCAAGCGCTTTCGCATTAGATATCGCAGTTCCTGACTTGTAATGGTGAAAAACACTGCATCTCACTAAGTGACATTGTTTAATGCGGTTTTACGACGGTTCATATCTTAACCTAACCTAACATTCGTACTTGTAATGAAAAACGCTCTATTACACTGTTTCGTTCACAATTACGATATTTGCATAACCTCACAGTTTTTCACCAACTTATTGCAGTACAGAACGCTGTATCTCGCTAAATGACATCGTTCTTTAAGGTTTCACGATGCTTGCATGCGCTTTAACGAGAATATCACATTATAGCAGTTTCGCACTTGTAACGGTACAACACGCAGTATCTGGCTTGTTCAAGCCGTTTTGTGTACTTTCACAACATTTCACCTATTGCAGTTTTGTACATGCAATAAAACAACACTATCTCGTTAGATGACGTCCTTTTTGGTGGTCTCACGACGCTACATAGCTTCAACTAACATAACTCAAGCTAACCTTCGCACTTATATCGTTAGAAAACGTTTTACTCGCAACTTTACAATGTTTTCTACAAGATTACGACGGTTTCATGCGCTTTCACATTAGATATCGTAGTTCCCGACTTGTAATGTTGAAAAACACTACATCTCACTAAGTGACATTGTTTAATGCGGTTTTACGACGGTTGATATCTCAACCTAACCTAACATTCGTACTTGTAATGAAAAACGCTCTATTACACTGTTTCGTTCACAATTACGATATTTGCTTGACCTCACAGTTTCTCACCAGCTTATTACAGTACAGAACGCTGTATCTCGCTAAATGACATCGTTCTTTAAGGTTTCACGATACTTGCATGCGCTTTAACGAGAATATCACAATAAAGCAGTTTCGCTCTTGTAACGACACAAGACGCAGTATCTGGCTAGTTTATGCCATTTTGTGTACTTTCACAATATTTCACCTATCGCAGTTTCGTACTCGCAATAAACCAACACTATCTCGTTAGATGACATCGTTTTTGGTGGTTTCACGACGCTACGTAGCTCAAACTAACCTAACCTTCGCACTTCTATCGTTAGAAAACGTTTTATTCGCTACTTTACAATGTTTTCTACAAGATTACGACGGTTTCATGCGCTTTCACATTAGATATCGCAGTTCCCGACTTGTAATGGTGAAAAACACAGCATCTCACTAAGTGACATTGTTTATTGCGGTTTTAGCGCGGTTCATATCTTAACCTAACCTAACCTTACCTAACCCAACCTAACCTAACCTAACCTAACCAAACCTTACCTAACATACCCTAACCTAACCTAACCTAACCTAACCTAACCTAACCTAACCAAACCTAACCTAACCTAACCTAACGTAACCTAACCTAACCTAACCTAACCTAACCTAACGACGTTTGCAAGCGCTTTCACATTAGATATCGCAGTTCCCGACTTGTAATGGTGAAAAACACTGCATCTCACTAAGTGACATTCTTTAATGCGGTTTTACGACGGTTCATATCTTAACCTAACCTAACATTCGCACTTGTATTAAAAACGCTCTATTACACTGTTTCGTTCACAATTAGGATATTTGCATAACCTCACAGTTTTTCACCAACTTATTGCAGTACATAAAGCTGTATCTCGCTAAATGACATCGTTCTTTAAGGTTTCACGATGCTTGCATGCGCTTTACCGAAAATATCACAACATAGCAGTTTCGCACTTGTAACGGTACAACGCGCAGTATTTGGCTTGTTCATGCCGTTTTGTGTGCTTTCACAACATTTCCCCCATCGCAGTTTCGTACTCGCAATAAAACAACACTATGTCGTTTGATGACGTTGTTTTTGGTAGTTTCACGACGCTAACTAGCTTTAACTAACATAACTCAACCTAACATAACCTTCGCACTTCTATCGTTAGAAAACGTTTTACTCGCTACTTTACATTGCTTTCTACAACAATACGACGGTTTCAAGCGCTTTCACATTAGATATCACAGTTCCCAACTTGTAAAGGTGAAAAACACAGCATCTCACTAAGTGACATTGTTTATTGCGGTTTTAGCGCGGTTCATATCTTAACCTAACCTAACCTTACCTAACCCAACCTAACCTAACCTAACCTAACCAAACCTTACCTAACATACCCTAACCTAACCTAACCTAACCTAACCTAACCTAACCTAACCAAACCTAACCTAACCTAACCTAACGTAACCTAACCTAACCTAACCTAACCTAACCTAACGACGTTTGCAAGCGCTTTCACATTAGATATCGCAGTTCCCGACTTGTAATGGTGAAAAACACTGCATCTCACTAAGTGACATTCTTTAATGCGGTTTTACGACGGTTCATATCTTAACCTAACCTAACATTCGCACTTGTATTAAAAACGCTCTATTACACTGTTTCGTTCACAATTAGGATATTTGCATAACCTCACAGTTTTTCACCAACTTATTGCAGTACATAAAGCTGTATCTCGCTAAATGACATCGTTCTTTAAGGTTTCACGATGCTTGCATGCGCTTTACCGAAAATATCACAACATAGCAGTTTCGCACTTGTAACGGTACAACGCGCAGTATTTGGCTTGTTCATGCCGTTTTGTGTGCTTTCACAACATTTCCCCCATCGCAGTTTCGTACTCGCAATAAAACAACACTATGTCGTTTGATGACGTTGTTTTTGGTAGTTTCACGACGCTAACTAGCTTTAACTAACATAACTCAACCTAACATAACCTTCGCACTTCTATCGTTAGAAAACGTTTTACTCGCTACTTTACATTGCTTTCTACAACAATACGACGGTTTCAAGCGCTTTCACATTAGATATCACAGTTCCCAACTTGTAAAGGTGAAAAACACTGCATCTCACTAAGTGACATTGTTTAATGCGGTTTTAGGATGGTTCATACCTTAACCTAACGTAACCTAACCTAACCTAACCTAACCTTACCTAACCTAACCTAACCTAACCTAACCCAACCCAACCCAACCTAACCTAACCTAACCTAACCTAAACTAACCTAACCCAACCTAACCTAACCTAACCTAACCCAACCTAACCCAACCCAACCCAACCTAACCTAACCTAAGCTAACGTAACCTAACCTAACCAAACCTAACCTAACCTAACTTAACCTAACCTAACGTAACCTAACCTAACCTAACCTATTCTAACGTAACCTAACCTTACCTGACCTAACCTAACCTAACGTAACCTAACCTAACCTAACATAACCTAACGTAACCTAACCTAACCTAACCGAACCTAACGTAACCTAACCTAACCTAACCCAACCTAACCCAACCCAACCCAACCCAACAACACCCAACCCAACCTAACCTAACCTAACCTAACCTTACCTAACCTAACCAAATTATGCTTACCTAACCTAACCTAACATAACGTAACCTAACCTAACCTAACCTAACGTAACCTAACCTAACCCAACCTAACCTAACCTAACCCAACCTAACCCAACCCAACCCAACCTAACCTAACCTAAGCTAACCTAACCTAACCTAACCAAACCTAACCTAACCTAACTTAACCTAACCTAACGTAACCTAACCTAACCTAACCTATTCTAACGTAACCTAACCTTACCTGACCTAACCTAACCTAACGTAACCTAACATAACCTAACGTAACCTAACCTAACCTAACGTAACCTAACCTAACCTAACCCAACCTAACCCAAGCCAACCCAACCCAACAACACCCAACCCAACCTTACCTAACCTAACCTAACCTTACCTAACCTAACCAAATTATCCTTACCTAACCTAACCTAACCTAACCTAACGTAACCTAACCTAACCTAACGTAACCTAACCTAACCTAACCTAACCTAACCTAACCTAACCCAACCTAACCTAACCTAACCTAACCTAACCCAACTCAACCCAACCTAACCTAATCTAACCTAACCTAACGTAACCTAACCTAACCTAACCTAACCTAACCTAACCTAACATAACCTAACGACGTTTGCAAGCGCTTTCACATTAGATATCGCAGTTCCCGACTTGTAATGGTGAAAAACACTGCATCTCACTAAGTGACATTGTTTAATGTGGTTTTACGACGGTTCATATCTTAACCTAACCTGACATTCGCACTTGTATCTAAAAACGCTCTAGCACACTGTTTTGTTCACAATTACGATATTTGCATAACCTCACAGTTTTTCACCAACTTATTGCAGTACAGAACGCTGTATCTCGCTAAATGACATTGTTCTTTAAGGTTTCACGATGCTTGCATGCGCTTTAACGAGAATATCACAATATAGCAGTTTCGCACTTGTAACGGTAGAACACGCAGTATTTGGCTTGTTCATGCCGTTTTGTGTGCTTTCACAACATTTCACCTATCGCAGTTTAATACTCGCAATAAAACAACACTATCTCGTTAGATGACGTCGTTTTTGGTAGTTTCACGACGCTACCTAGCTTAAACTAACCTAACCTAACCTAACCTTCGCACTTCTATCGTTAGAAAACGTTTTACTCGCAACTTTACAATGTTTTCTACAAGATTACGACGGTTTCATGCGCTTTCACATTAGATATCATAGTTCCCGACTTGTAATGTTGAAAAACACTACATCTCACTAAGTGACATTGTTTAATGCGGTTTTACGACGGTTGATATGTCAACCTAACCTAACATTCGCACATGTATCTAAAGACGCTCAATTACACTGTTTCGTTCACAATTACGATATTTGCTTGAACTCACAGTTTCTCACCAACTTATTACAGTACAGAACGCTGTATCTCGCTAAATGACATCGTTCTTTAAGGTTTCACGATACTTGCGTGCGCTTAACCGAGAATGTCACAACATAGCAGTTTCGCACTTGTAACGGTACAACACGCAGTATTTGGCTTGTTCATGCCGTTTTGTGTGCTTTCACAACATTTTACCTATCGCAGTTTCGTACTCGCAATAAAACAACACTATCTCGTTAGATGACGTCGTTTTTGGTGGTTTCACGACGCTACCTAGCTTAAACTAACATAACTCAACCTAACATAACCTTCGCACTTCTATCGTTAGAAAACGTTTTACTCGCTACTTTACATTGCTTTCTACAACATTACGACGGTTTCAAGCGCTTTCACATTAGATATCGCAGTTCCCAACTTGTAAAGGTGAAAAACACTGCATCTCACTAAGTGACATTGTTTAATGCGGTTTTAGCGCGGTTCATATCTTAACCTAACCTAACCTAACCTAACCTAACCCAACCTAACCTAACCTAACCTAACCTAACGACGTTTGCAAGCGCTTTCACATTAGATATCGCAGTTCCCGACTTGTAAAGGTGAAAAACACTGCATCTCACTGACATTGTTTAATGCGGTTTTACGACGGTTCATATCTTAACCTAACCTAACATTCGTACTTGTATTGAAAAACTCTCTATTACACTGTTTCGTTCACAATTACGATATTTGCATAACCTCACAGTTTTTCACCAACTTATTGCAGTACAGAACGCTGTATCTCGCTAAATGACATCGTTCTTTAAGGTTTCACGATGCTTGCATGCGCTTTAACGAGAATATCACATTATAGCAGTTTCGCACTTGTAACGGTACAACACGCAGTATCTGGCTTGTTCAAGCCGTTTTGTGTACTTTCACAACATTTCACCTATTGCAGTTTCGTACATGCAATAAAACAACACTATCTCGTTAGATGACGTCCTTTTTGGTGGTCTCACGACGCTACATAGCTTAAACTAACATAACTCAAGCTAACCTTCCCACTTCTATCGTTAGAAAACGTTTTACTCGCAACTTTACAATGTTTTCTACAAGATTACGGCGGTTTCATGCGCTTTCACATTAGATATCGTAGTTCCCGACTTGTAATGTTGAAAAACAATACATCTCACTAAGTGACATTGTTTAATGCGGTTTTACGACGGTTGATATGTCAACCTAACCTAACATTCGCACTTGTATCTAAAGACGCTCAATTACACTGTTTCGTTCACAATTACGATATTTGCTTGACCTCACAGTTTCTCACCAACTTATTACAGTACAGAACGCTGTATCTCGCTAAATGACATCGTTCTTTAAGGTTTCACGATACTTGCATGCGCTTTAACGAGAATATCACAATAAAGCAGTTTCGCACTTGTAACGGCACAAGACGCAGTATCTGGCTAGTTCATGCCATTTTGTGTGCTTTCCCAATATTAAACCTATCGCAGTTTCGTACTCGCAATAAAACAACACTATCTCGTTAGATGACATCGTTTTTGGTGGTTTCACGACGCTACCTAGCTCAAACTAACCGAACCTTCGCACTTCTATCGTTAGAAAACGTTTTATTCGCTACTTTACACAGTTTTCTACAAGATTACGACGGTTTCATGCGCTTTCACATTAGATATCGCAGTTCCCGACTTGTAATGGTGAAAAACACAGCATCTCACTAAGTGACATTGTTTAATGCGGTTTTAGCGCGGTTCATATCTTAACCTAACCTAACCTTACCTAACCCAACCTAACCTAACCTAACCTAACCAAACCTTACCTAACATACCCTAACCTAACCTAACCTAACCTAACCTAACCAAACCTAACCTAACCTAACCTAACGTAACCTAACCTAACCTAACCTAACCTAACCTAACCTAACGACGGCTGCAAGCGCTTTCACATTAGATACCGCAGTTCCCGACTTGTAATGGTGAAAAACACTGCATCTCACTGATTGACATTGTTTAATGCGGTTTTACGACGGTTCATATCTTAACCTAACCTAACATTCGCACTTGTATCCAAAGACGCTCAATTACACTGTTTCGTTCACAATTACGATATTTGCTTGACCTCACAGTTTCTCACCAACTTATTACAGTACAGAACGCTGTATCTCGCTAAATGACATCGTTCTTTAAGGTTTCACGATACTTGCATGCGCTTTAACGAGAATATCACAATAAAGCAGTTTCGCACTTGTAACGACACAAGACGCAGTATCTAGCTAGTTTATGCCATTTTGTGGGCTTTCACAATATTTCACCTATCGCAGTTTCGTACTCGCAATAAAACAACACTATCTCGTTAGATGACATCGTTTTTGGTGGTTTCACGACGCTACGTAGCTCAAACTAACCTAACCTTCGCACTTCTATCGTTAGAAAACGTTTTATTCGCTACTTTACAATGTTTTCTACAAGATTACGATGTTTTCATGCGCTTTCACATTAGATATCGCAGTTCCCGACTTGTAATGGTGAAAAACACAGCATCTCACTAAGTGACATTGTTTATTGCGGTTTTAGCGCGGTTCATATCTTAACCTAACCTAACCTAACCTAACCTAATTTAACCTAACCTAACCTTACCTAACCCAACCTAACCTAACCTAACCAAACCTTACCTAACATAACCTAACCTAACCTAACCTAACCAAACCTAACCTAACCAAACCTAACCTAACCTAACCTAACGTAACCTAACCTAACCTAACCTAACCTAACCCAACGACATTTGCAAGAGCTTTCACATTAGATATCGCAGTTCCCGACTTGTAATGGTGAAAAACACAGCATCTCACTAAGTGACATTGTTTAATGCGGTTTTAGCGCGGTTCATATCTTGACCTAACCTAACCTAACCTAACCCAACCTAACCTAACCTAACCTAACCTAACCTAACCTAACGACGTTTGCAAGCGCTTTCACATTAGATATCGCAGTTCCCGACTTGTAATGGTGAAAAACACTGCATCTCACTAAGTGACATTGTTTAATGTGGTTTTAGCGCGGTTCATATCTTAACCTAACCTAACCTAACCTAACCTAACCCAACCTAACCTAACCTAACCTAACCTAACGACGTTTGCAAGCGCTTTCACATAAGATATCGCAGTTCCCGACTTGTAATGGTGAAAAACACTGCATCTCACTAAGTGACATTGTTGAATGCGGTTTTACGACGGTTCATATCTTAACCTAACCTAACATTCGTACTTGTATTGAAAACGCTCTATTACACTGTTTCGTTCACAATTACGATATTTGCATAACCACACAGTTTTTCACCAACTTATTGTAGTACAGAACGCTGTATCTCGCTAAATGACATCGTTCTTTAAGGTTTCATTATGCTTGCATGCGCTTTAACGAGAATATCACATTATAGCAGTTTCGCACTTGTAACGGTACAACACGCAGTATCTGGCTTGTTCAAGCCGTTTTGTGCACTTTCACAACATTTCACCTATTGCAGTTTCGTACATGCAATAAAACAACACTATCTCGTTAGATGACGTCCTTTTTGGTGGTCTCAGGACGCTACATAGCTTAAACTAACATACCTCAAGCTAACCTTCCCACTTCTATCGTTAGAAAACGTTTTACTCGCAACTTTACAATGTTTTCTACAAGATTACGACGGTTTCATGCGCTTTCACATTAGATATCGTAGTTCCCGACTTGTAATGTTGAAAAACACTACATCTTACTAAGTGACATTGTTTAATGCGGTTTTACGACGGTTGATATCTCAACCTAACCTAACATTCGCACTTGTATCTAAATACGCTCAATTACACTGTTTCGTTCACAATAACAATATTTGCTTGACCTCACAGTTTCTCACCAACTTATTACAGTACAGAACGCAGTATCTCGCTAAATGACATCGTTCTTTAAGGTTTCACGATACTTGCATGCGCTTTAACGAGAATATCACAATAAAGCAGTTTCGCACTTGTAGCGGCACAAGACGCAGTATCTGGCTAGTTCATGCCATTTTGTGTGCTTTCCCAATATTTCACCTATCGCAGTTTCGTACTCGCAATAAAACAACACTATCTCGTTAGGTGACATCGTTTTTGGTGGTTTCACGACGCTACCTAGCTCAAACTAACCGAACCTTCGCACTTCTATCGTTAAAAAACGTTTTATTCGCAACTTTACAATGTTTTCTACAAGATTACGACGGTTTCATGCGCTGTCACATTACATATCGTAGTTGCCGACTTGTAATGTTGAAAAACACTACATCTCACTAAGTGACATTGTTTAATGCGGTTTTACGACGGTGGATATGTCAACCTAACCTAACATTCGCACTTGTATCTAAAGACTCTCAATTACACTGTTTCGTTCACAATTACGATATTTGCTTGACCTCACAGTTTCTCACCAACTTATTACAGTACAGAACGCTGTATCTCGCTAAATGACATCGTTCTTTAAGGTTTCACGATACTTGCATGCGCTTTAACGAGAATATCACAATAAAGCAGTTTCGCACTTGTAACGGCACAAGACGCAGTATCTGGCTAGTTCATGCCATTTTGTGTGCTTTCCCAATATTTCACCTATCGCAGTTTCGTACTCGCAATAAAACAACACTATCTCGTTAGATGACGTCGTTTTTGGTAGTTTCACGACGCTACCTAGCTTAAACTAACCTAACCTAACCTAACCTTCGCACTTCTATCGTTAGAAAACGTTTTACTCGCAACTTTACAATGTTTTCTACAAGATTACGACGGTTTCATGCGCTTTCACATTAGATATCGTAGTTGCCGACTTGTAATGTTGAAAAACACTACATCTCACTAAGTGACATTGTTTAATGCGGTTTTACGACGGTGGATATGTCAACCTAACCTAACATTCGCACTTGTATCTAAAGACGCTCAATTACACTGTTTCGTTCACAATTACGATATTTGCTTGACCTCACAGTTTCTCACCAACTTATTACAGTACAAAACGCTGTATCTCGCTAAATGACATCGTTCTTTAAGGTTTCACGATACTTGCATGCGCTTTACCGAGAGTGTCACAACATAGCAGTTTCGCACTTGTAACGGTACAACACGCAGTATTTGGCTTGTTCATGCCGTTTTGTGTGCTTTCACAACATTTTACCTATCGCAGTTTCGTACTCGCAATAAAACAACACTATCTCGTTAGATGACGTCGTTTTTGGTGGTTTCACGACGCTACCTAGCTTAAACTAACATAACTCAACCTAACATAACCTTCGCACTTCTATCGTACAAAACGTTTTACTCGCTACTTTACATTGCTTTCTACAACATTACGGCGGTTTCAAGCGCTTTCACATTAGATATCGCAGTTCTCAACTTGTAAAGGTGAAAAACACTGCATCTCACTAAGTGACATTGTTTAATGCGGTTTTAGCGCGGTTCATATCTTAACGTAACCTAACCTAACCTAACCTAACCCAACCTAACCTAACATAACCTAACCTAACCTAACCTAACCTAACCAAACCTAACCTAACCTAACCTAACGTAACCTAACCTAACGACGTTTGAAAGCGCTTTCACATTAGATATCGCAGTTCCCGACTTGTAATGGTGAAAAACACTGCATCTCACTAAGTGACATTGTTTAATGCGGTTTTACGACGGTTCATATCTTAACCTAACCTAACATTCGTACTTGTATTGAAAAACGCTCTATTACACGGTTTCGTTCACAATTACGATATTTGCATAACCTCACAGTTTTTCACCAACTTATTGCAGTACAGAACGCTGTATCTCGCTAAATGACATCGTTCTTTAAGGTTTCACGATGCTTGCATGCGCTTTAACGAGAATATCACATTATAGCAGTTTCGCACTTGTAACGGTACAACACGCAGTATCTGGCTTGTTCAAGCCGTTTTGTGTACTTTCACAACATTTCACCTATTGCAGTTTCGTACATGCAATAAAACAACACTATCTCGTTAGATGACGTCCTTTTTGGTGGTCTCACGACGCTACATAGCTTAAACTAACATTACTCCAGCTAGCCTTCGCACTTCTATCGTTAGAAAACGTTTTACTCGCAACTTTACAATGTTTTCTACAAGATTACGACGGTTTCATGCGCTTTCACATTAGATATCGTAGTTCCCGACTTGTAATGTTGAAAAACACTACATCTCACTAAGTGACATTGATTAATGCGGTTTTACGACGGTTGATATCTCAACCTAACCTAACATTCGCACTTGTATCTAAATACGCTCAATTACACTGTTTCGTTCACAATTACGATATTTGCTTGACCTCACAGTTTCTCACCAACTTATTACAGTACAGAACGCTGTATCTCGCTAAATGACATCGTTCTTTAAGGTTTCACGATACTTGCATGCGCTTTAACGAGAATATCACAATAAAGCAGTTTCGCACTTGTAACGGCACAAGACGCAGTATCTGGCTAGTTCATGCCGTTTTGTGTGCTTTCCCAATATTTCACCTATCGCAGTTTCGTACTCGCAATAAAACAACACTATCTCGTTAGATGACATCGTTTTTGGTGGTTTCACGACGCTACCTAGCTCAAACTAACCGAACCTTCGCACTTCTATCGTTAGAAAACGTTTTATTCGCTACTTTACAATGTTTTCTACAAGATTACGACGGTTTCATGCGCTTTCACATTAGATATCGCAGTTCCCGACTTGTAATGGTGAAAAACACAGCATCTCACTAAGTGACATTGTTTAATGCGGTTTTAGCGCGGTTCATATCTTAACCTAACCTAACCTTACCTAACCCAACCTAACCTAACCTAACCTAACCAAACCTTACCTAACATACCCTAACCTAACCTAACCTAACCTAACCAAACCTAACCTAACCTAACGTAACCTAACCTAACCTAACCTAACCTAACCTAACCTAACAACGGTTGCAAGCGCTTTCACATTAGATATCGCAGTTCCCGACTTGTAATAGTGAAAAACACTGCATCTCACTGAGTGACATTGTTTAATGCGGTTTTACGACGGTTCATATCTTAACCTAACCTAACATTCGCACTTGTATCCAAAGACGCTCAATTACACTGTTTCGTTCACAATTACGATATTTGCTTGACCTCAAAGTTTCTCACCAACTTATTACAGTACAGAACGCTGTATCTCGCTAAATGACATCGTTCTTTAAAGTTTCACGATACTTGCATGCGCTTTAACGAGAATATCACAATAAAGCAGTTTCGCACTTGTAACGACACAAGACGCAGTATCTGGCTAGTTTATGCCATTTTGTGTGCTTTCACAATATTTCACCTATCGCAGTTTCGTACTCGCAATAAAACAACACTGTCTCGTTAGATGACATCGTTTTGGGTGGTTTCACGACGCTACGTAGCTCAAACTAACCTAACCTTCGCACTTCTATCGTTAGAAAACGTTTTATTCGCTACTTTACAATGTTTTCTACAAGATTACGACGGTTTCATGCGGTTTCACATTAGATATCGCAGTTCCCGACTTGTAATGGTGAAAAACACAGCATCTCACTAAGTGACATTGTTTAATGCGGTTTTAGCGCGGTTCATATCTCAACCTAACCTAACCTAACCTAACCTAATTTAACCTAACCTAACCTTACCTAACCCAACCTAACCTAACCTAACCTAACCAAACCTTACCTAACATAACCTAACCTAACCTAACCTAACCAAACCTAACCTAACCTAACCTAACCTAACGTAACCTAACCTAACCTAACCTATCCTAACCTAACGACGTTTGCAAGCGCTTTCACATTAGATATCGCAGTTCCCGACTTGTAATGGTGAAAAACACAGCATCTCACTAAGTGACATTGTTTAATGCGGTTTTAGCGCGGTTCATATCTTAACCTAACCTAACCTAACCTAACCTAACCTAACCTAACGACGTTTGCAAGCGCTTTCACATTAGATATCGCAGTTCCCGACTTGTAATGGTGAAAAACACTGCATCTCACTAAGTGACATTGTTTAATGCGGTTTTACGACGGTTCATATCTTAACCTAACCTAACATTCGCACTTGTATCCAAAGACGCTCAATTACACTGTTTCGTTCACAATTACGATATTTGCTTGACCTCACAGTTTCTCACCAACTTATTACAGTACAGAACGCTGTATCTCGCTAAATGACATCGTTCTTTAAGGTTTCACGATACTTGCGTGCGCTTTACCGAGAATGTCACAACATAGCAGTTTCGCACTTGTAACGGTACAACACGCAGTATTTGGCTTGTTCATGCCGTTTTGTGTGCTTTCACAACATTTTACCTATCGCAGTTTCGTACTCGCAATAAAACAACACTATCTCGTTAGATGACGTCGTTTTTGGTGGTTTCACGACGCTACCTAGCTTAAACTAACATAACTCAACCTAACAAACCTTCGCACTTCTATCGTTAGAAAACGTTTTACTCGCTACTTTACATTGCTTTCTACAACATTACGATGGTTTAAAGCGCTTTCACATTAGATATCGCAGTTCCCAACTTGTAAAGGTGAAAAACACTGCATCTCACTAAGTGACATTGTTTAATGCGGTTTTACGACGGTTCATACCTTAACCTAACGTAACCTAACCTAACCTAACCCAACCTAACCTAACATAACCTAACCTAACCTAACCTAACCTAACCTAACCAAACCTAACCTAACCTAACGTAACCTAACCTAACCTAACCTAACCTAACCTAACCTAACGACGTTTGCAAGCGCTTTCACATTAGATATCGCAGTTCCCGACTTGTAATGGTGAAAAACACTGCATCTCACTAAGTGACATTGTTTAATGCGGTTTTACGACGGTTCATATCTTAACCTAACCTAACATTCGTACTTGTATTGAAAAACGCTCTATTACACTGTTTCGTTCACAATTACGATATTTGCATAACCTCACAGTTTTTCACCAACTTTTTGCAGTACAGAACGCTGTATCTCGCAAAATGACATTGTTCTTTAAGGTTTCACGATGCTTGCATGCGCTTTAACGAGAATATCACAATATAGCAGTTTCGCACTTGTAACGGTAGAACACGCAGTATTTGGCTTGTTCATGCCGTTTTGTGTGCTTTCACAACATTTCACCTATCGCAGTTTAATACTCGCAATAAAACAACACTATCTCGTTAGATGACGTCGTTTTTGGTAGTTTCACGACGCTACCTAGCTTAAACTAACCTAACCTAACCTAACCTTCGCACTTCTATCGTTAGAAAACGTTTTACTCGCAACTTTACAATGTTTTCTACAAGATTACGACGGTTTCATGCGCTTTCACATTAGATATCGTAGTTGCCGACTTGTAATGTTGAAAAACACTACATCTCACTAACTGACATTGTTTAATGCGGTTTTACGACGGTTGATATGTCAACCTAACCTAACATTCGCACTTGTATCTAAAGACGCTCAATTACACTGTTTCGTTCACAATTACGATATTTGCTTGACCTCACAGTTTCTCACCAACTTATTACAGTACAGAACGCTGTATCTCGCTAAATGACATCGTTCTTTAAGGTTTCACGATACTTGCATGCGCTTTAACGAGAATATCACAATAAAGCAGTTTCGCACTTATAACGGCACAAGACGCAGTATCTGGCTAGTTCATGCCATTTTGTGTGCTTTCCCAATATTTCACCTATCGCAGTTTCGTACCATTGTACTCGCAATAAAACAACACTATCTCGTTAGATGACATCGTTATTGGTGGTTTCACGACGCTACCTAGCTCAAACTAACCGAACCTTCGCACTTCTATCGTTAGAAAACGTTTTATTCGCTACTTTACAATGTTTTCTACAAGATTACGACGGTTTCATGCGCTTTCACATTAGATATCGCAGTTCCCGACTTGTAATGGTGAAAAACACAGCATCTCACTAAGTGACATTGTTTAATGCGGTTTTAGCGCGGTTCATATCTTAACCTAACCTAACCTTACCTAACCCACCCTAAGCTAACCTAACCTAACCAAACCTTACCTAACATACCCTAACCTAACCTAACCTAACCTAACCAAACCTAACCTAACCTAACGTAACCTAACCTAACCTAACCTAACCTAACGACGGTTGCAAGCGCTTTCACATTAGATATCGCAGTTCCCGACTTGTAATGGTGAAAAACACTGCATCTCACTGAGTGACATTCTTTAATGCGGTTTTACGACGGTTCATATCTTAACCTAACCTAACATTCGCACTTGTATCCAAAGACGCTCAATTACACTGTTTCGTTCACAATTACGATATTTGCTTGACCTCACAGTTTCTCACCAACTTATTACAGTACAGAACGCTGTATCTGGCTAAATGACATCGTTCTTTAAGGTTTCACGATACTTGCATGCGCTTTAACGAGAATATCACAATAAAGCAGTTTCGCACTTGTAACGACACAAGACGCAGTATCTGGCTAGTTTATGCCATTTTGTGTGCTTTCACAATATTTCACCTATCGCAGTTTCGTACTCGCAATAAAACAACACTATCTCGTTAGATGACATCGTTTTTGGTGGTTTCACGACGCTACGTAGCTCAAACTAACCTAAACTTCGCACTTCTATCGTTAGAAAACGTTTTATTCGCTACTTTACAATGTTTTCTACAAGATTACGACGGTTTCATGCGCTTTCACATTAGATATCGCAGTTCCCGGCTTGTAATGGTGAAAAACACAGCATCTCACTAAGTGACATTGTTTAATGCGGTTTTAGCGCGGTTCATATCTTAACCTAACCTAACCTAACCTAACCTAATTTAACCTAACCTAACCTTACCTAACCCAACCTAACCTAACCTAACCAAACCTTACCTAACATAACCTAACCTTACCTAACCTAACCAAACCTAACCTAACCTAACCTAACGTAACGTAACCTAACCTAACGACGTTTGCAAGCGCTTTCACATTAGATATCGCAGTTCCCGACTTGTAATGGTGAAAAACACAGCATCTCACTAAGTGACATTGTTTAATGCGGTTTTAGCGCGGTTCATATCTTAACCTAACCTAACCTAACCTAACCTAACCCAACCTAACCTAACCTAACCTAACCTAACCTAACGACGTTTCCAAGCGCTTTCACATTAGATATCGCAGTTCCCGACTTGTAATGGTGAAAAACACTGCATCTCACTAAGTGACATTGTTTAATGCGGTTTTAGCGCGGTTCATATCTTAACCTAACCTAACCTAACCTAACCTAACCCAACCTAACCTAACCTAACCTAACCTAACGACGTTTGCAAGCGCTTTCACATTAGATATCGCAGTTCCCGACTTGTAAAGGTGAAAAACACTGCATCTCACTGACATTGTTTAATGCGGTTTTACGACGGTTCATATCTTAACCTAACCTAACATTCGTACTTGTATTGAAAAACTCTCTATTACACTGTTTCGTTCACAATTACGATATTTGCATAACCTCACAGTTTTTCACCAACTTATTGCAGTACAGAACGCTGTATCTCGCTAAATGACATCGTTCTTTAAGGTTTCACGATGCTTGCATGCGCTTTAACGAGAATATCACATTATAGCAGTTTCGCACTTGTAACGGTACAACACGCAGTATCTGGCTTGTTCAAGCCGTTTTGTGTACTTTCACAACATTTCACCTATTGCAGTTTCGTACATGCAATAAAACAACACTATCTCGTTAGATGACGTCCTTTTTGGTGGTCTCACGACGCTACATAGCTTAAACTAACATAACTCAAGCTAACCTTCGCACTTCTATCGTTAGAAAACGTTTTACTCGCAACTTTACAATGTTTTATACAAGATTACGACGGTTTCATGCGCTTTCACATTAGATATCGTAGTTCCCGACTTGTAATGTTGAAAAACAATACATCTCACTGAGTGACATTGTTTAATGCGGTTTTACGACGGTAGATATGTCAACCTAACCTAACATTCGCACTTGTATCTAAAGACGCTCAATTACACTGTTTCGTTCACAATTACGATATTTGCTTGACCTCACAGTTTCTCACCAGCTTATTACAGTACAGAACGCTCTATCTCGCTAAATGACATCGTTCTTTAAGGTTTCACGATACTTGCATGCGCTTTACCGAGAATGTCACAACATAGCAGTTTCGCACTTGTAACGGTACAACACGCAGTATTTGGCTTGTTCATGCCGTTTTGTGTGCTTTCACAACATTTTACCTATCGCAGTTTCGTACTCGCAATAAAACAACACTATCTCGTTAGATGACGTCGTTTTTGGTGGTTTCACGACGCTACCTAGCTTAAACTAACATAACTCAACCTAACATAACCTTCTCACTTCTATCCTTAGAAAACGTTTTACTCGCTACTTTACATTGCTTTCTACAACTTTACGACGGTTTCAAGCGCTTTCACATTAGATATCGCAGTTCCCAACTTGTAAAGGTGAAAAACACTGCATCTCACTAAGTGACATTGTTTAATGCGGTTTTACGACGGTTCATACCTTAACCTAACGTAACCTAACCTAACCCAACCTAACCTAACCTAACCTAACCAAACCTAACCTAACGTAACCTAACGTAACCTAACCTAACCTAACCTAACGACGTTTGCAAGCGCTTTCACATTAGATATCGCAGTACCCGACTTGTAATGGTGAAAAACACTGCATCTCACTAAGTGACATTGTTTAATGCGGTTTTACGACGGTTCATATCTAAACCTAACCTAACATTCGTACTTGTATTGAAAAACGCTCTATTACACTGTTTCGTTCACAATTACGATATTTGCTTGACCTCACAGTTTCTCACCAACTTATTTCAGTACAGAACGCTGTATCTCGCTAAATGACATCGTTCTTTAAGGTTTCACGATGCTTGCATGCGCTTTAACGAGAATATCACAACATAGCAGTTTCGCACTTGTAACGGTACAACACGCAGTATTTGGCTTGTTCATGCCGTTTTGTGTGCTTTCACATTTCACCTATCGCAGTTTCGTACTCGCAATAAAACAACACTATCTCGTTAGATGACGTTGTTTTTGGTAGTTTCACGACGCTACCTAGCTTAAACTAACATAACTCAAGCTAACCTTCCCACTTCTATCGTTAGAAAACGTTTTACTCGCAACTTTACAATGTTTTCTACAAGATTACGACGGTTTCATGCGCTTTCACATTAGATATCGTAGTTCCCGACTTGTAATGTTGAAAAACACTACATCTTACTAAGTGACATCGTTTAATGCGGTTTTACGACGGTTGATATCTCAACCTAACCTAACATTCGCACTTGTATCTAAATACGCTCAATTACACTGTTTCGTTCACAATTACGATATTTGCTTGACGTCACAGTTTCTCACCAACTTATTACAGTACAGAACGCTGTATCTCGCTAAATGACATCGTTCTTTATGGTTTCACGATACTTGCATGCGCTTTAACGAGAATATCACAATAAAGCAGTTTCGCACTTATAACGGCACAAGACGCAGTATCTGGCTAGTTCATGCCATTTTGTGTGCTTTCCCAATATTTCACCTATCGCAGTTTCGTACCATTGTACTCGCAATAAAACAACACTATCTCGTTAGATGACATCGTTATTGGTGGTTTCACGACGCTACCTAGCTCAAACTAACCGAACCTTCGCACTTCTATCGTTAGAAAACGTTTTATTCGCTACTTTACAATGTTTTCTACAAGATTACGACGGTTTCATGCGCTTTCACATTAGATATCGCAGTTCCCGACTTGTAATGGTGAAAAACACAGCATCTCACTAAGTGACATTGTTTAATGCGGTTTTAGCGCGGTTCATATCTTAACCTAACCTAACCTTACCTAACCCACCCTAAGCTAACCTAACCTAACCAAACATTACCTAACATACCCTAACCTAACCTAACCTAACCTAACCTAACCAAACCTAACCTAACCTAACGTAACCTAACCTAACCTAACCTAACCTAACGACGGTTGCAAGCGCTTTCACATTAGATATCGCAGTTCCCGACTTGTAATGGTGAAAAACACTGCATCTCACTGAGTGACATTGTTTAATGCGGTTTTACGACGGTTCATATCTTAACCTAACCTAACATTCGCACTTGTATCCAAAGACGCTCAATTACACTGTTTCGTTCACAATTACGATATTTGCTTGACCTCACAGTTTCTCACCAACTTATTACAGTACAGAACGCTGTATCTGGCTAAATGACATCGTTCTTTAAGGTTTCACGATACTTGCATGCGCTTTAACGAGAATATCACAATAAAGCAGTTTCGCACTTGTAACGACACAAGACGCAGTATCTGGCTAGTTTATGCCATTTTGTGTGCTTTCACAATATTTCACCTATCGCAGTTTCGTACTCGCAATAAAACAACACTATCTCGTTAGATGACATCGTTTTTGGTGGTTTCACGACGCTACGTAGCTCAAACTAACCTAACCTTCGCACTTCTATCGTTAGAAAACGTTTTATTCGCTACTTTACAATGTTTTCTACAAGATTACGACGGTTTCATGCGCTTTCACATTAGATATCGCAGTTCCCGGCTTGTAATGGTGAAAAACACAGCATCTCACTAAGTGACATTGTTTAATGCGGTTTTAGCGCGGTTCATATCTTAACCTAACCTAACCTAACCTAACCTAATTTAACCTAACCTAACCTTACCTAACCCAACCTAACCTAACCTAACCAAACCTTACCTAACATAACCTAACCTTACCTAACCTAACCAAACCTAACCTAACCTAACCTAACGTAACGTAACCTAACCTAACGACGTTTGCAAGCGCTTTCACATTAGATATCGCAGTTCCCGACTTGTAATGGTGAAAAACACAGCATCTCACTAAGTGACATTGTTTAATGCGGTTTTAGCGCGGTTCATATCTTAACTTAACCTAACCTAACCTAACCTAACCCAACCTAACCTAACCTAACCTAACCTAACCTAACCTAACGACGTTTCCAAGCGCTTTCACATTAGATATCGCAGTTCCCGACTTGTAATGGTGAAAAACACTGCATCTCACTAAGTGACATTGTTTAATGCGGTTTTAGCGCGGTTCATATCTTAACCTAACCTAACCTAACCTAACCTAACCCAACCTAACCTAACCTAACCTAACCTAACGACGTTTGCAAGCGCTTTCACATTAGATATCGCAGTTCCCGACTTGTAAAGGTGAAAAACACTGCATCTCACTGACATTGTTTAATGCGGTTTTACGACGGTTCATATCTTAACCTAACCTAACATTCGTACTTGTATTGAAAAACTCTCTATTACACTGTTTCGTTCACAATTACGATATTTGCATAACCTCACAGTTTTTCACCAACTTATTGCAGTACAGAACGCTGTATCTCGCTAAATGACATCGTTCTTTAAGGTTTCACGATGCTTGCATGCGCTTTAACGAGAATATCACATTATAGCAGTTTCGCACTTGTAACGGTACAACACGCAGTATCTGGCTTGTTCAAGCCGTTTTGTGTACTTTCACAACATTTCACCTATTGCAGTTTCGTACATGCAATAAAACAACACTATCTCGTTAGATGACGT
This sequence comes from Rhipicephalus microplus, assembly GCF_043290135.1. Taxonomy (NCBI): domain Eukaryota; kingdom Metazoa; phylum Arthropoda; class Arachnida; order Ixodida; family Ixodidae; genus Rhipicephalus; species Rhipicephalus microplus. Next base: position 1,763,573 of record NW_027464619.1, read on the forward strand.
CCTTTTTGGTGGTCTCACGACGCTACATAGCTTAAACTAACATAACTCAAGCTAACCTTCGCACTTCTATCGTTAGAAAACGTTTTACTCGCAACTTTACAATGTTTTATACAAGATTACGACGGTTTCATGCGCTTTCACATTAGATATCGTAGTTCCCGACTTGTAATGTTGAAAAACAATACATCTCACTGAGTGACATTGTTTAATGCGGTTTTACGACGGTAGATATGTCAACCTAACCTAACATTCGCACTTGTATCTAAAGACGCTCAATTACACTGTTTCGTTCACAATTACGATATTTGCTTGACCTCACAGTTTCTCACCAGCTTATTACAGTACAGAACGCTCTATCTCGCTAAATGACATCGTTCTTTAAGGTTTCACGATACTTGCATGCGCTTTACCGAGAATGTCACAACATAGCAGTTTCGCACTTGTAACGGTACAACACGCAGTATTTGGCTTGTTCATGCCGTTTTGTGTGCTTTCACAACATTTTACCTATCGCAGTTTCGTACTCGCAATAAAACAACACTATCTCGTCAGATGACGTCGTTTTTGGTGGTTTCACGACGCTACCTAGCTTAAACTAACATAACTCAACCTAACATAACCTTCGCACTTCTATCCTTAGAAAACGTTTTACTCGCTACTTTACATTGCTTTCTACAACTTTACGACGGTTTCAAGCGCTTTCACATTAGATATCGCAGTTCCCAACTTGTAAAGGTGAAAAACACTGCATCTCACTAAGTGACATTGTTTAATGCGGTTTTACGACGGTTCATACCTTAACCTAACGTAACCTAACCTAACCCAACCTAACCTAACCTAACCTAACCAAACCTAACCTAACGTAACCTAACCTAACCTAACCTAACCTAACCTAACGACGTTTGCAAGCGCTTTCAGATTAGATATCGCAGTACCCGACTTGTAATGGTGAAAAACACTGCATCTCACTAAGTGACATTGTTTAATGCGGTTTTACGACGGTTCATATCTTAACCTAACCTAACATTCGTACTTGTATTGAAAAACGCTCTATTACACTTTTTCGTTCACAATTACGATATTTGCTTGACCTCACAGTTTCTCACCAACTTATTTCAGTACAGAACGCTGTATCTCGCTAAATGACATCGTTCTTTAAGGTTTCACGATGCTTGCATGCGCTTTAACGAGAATATCACAACATAGCAGTTTCGCACTTGTAACGGTACAACACGCAGTATTTGGCTTGTTCATGCCGTTTTGTGTGCTTTCACATTTCACCTATCGCAGTTTCGTACACGCAATAAAACAACACTATCTCGTTAGATGACGTTGTTTTTGGTAGTTTCACGACGCTACCTAGCTTAAACTAACATAACTCAACTTACATAACCTTCGCACTTCTATCGTTATAAAACGTTTTACTCGCTACTTTACATTGCTTTCTACAACATTACGACGGTTTCAAGCGCTTTCACACTAGATATCACAGTTCCCAACTTGTAAAGGTGAAAAACACTGCATCTCACTAAGTGACATTGTTTAATGCGGTTTTACGACGGTTCATACCCTAACCTAACGTAACCTAACCTAACCTAACCTAACCTTACCTAACCTAACCTAACCTAACCTAACCCAACCCAACCCAACCTAACCTAACCTAACCTAACCTAACCCAACCAAACCCTACCCAACCCAACCTAACCTAACCTAAGCTAACCTAACCTAACCTAACCAAACCTAACCTAACCTAACTTAACCTAACCTAACGTAACATAACCTAACCTAACTTATTGTAACGTAACCTAACCTTACCTTACCTAACCTAACCTAACGTAACCTAACCTAACCTAACATAACCTAACGTAACCTAACCTAATCGAACCTAACCTAACGTAACCTAACCTAACCGAACCCAACCTAACCCAACCCAACCCAACCCAACCCAACAACACCCAACCCAACCTAACCTAACCTAACCTTACCTAACCTAACCAAATTATCCTTACCTAACCTAACCTAACCTAACGTAACCTAACCTAACCTAACGTAACCTAACCTAACCTAATCTAACCCAACCTAACCTAACCTAACCTAACCCAACTCAACCCAACCTAACCTAATCTAACCTAACCTAACCTAACCTAACCAAACCTAGCCTAACCTAACCTAACCTAACGACGGTTGCAAGCGCTTTCACATTAGATATCGCAGTTCCCCACTTTTAATGGTGAAAAACCACTGCATCTCACTAAGTGACATTGTTTAATGCGGTTTTACGACGGTTGATATGTCAACCTAACCTAACATTCGCACTTGTATCCAAAGACGCTCAATTACACTGTTTCGTTCACAATTACGATATTTGCTTGACCTCACAGTTTCTCACCAACTTATTACAGTACAGAACGCTGTATCTCGCTAAATGACATCGTTCTTTAAGGTTTCACGATACTTGCATGTGCTTTAACGAGAATATCACAATAAAGCAGTTTCGCACTTGTAACGACACAAGACGCAGTATCTGGCTAGTTCATGCCATTTTGTGTGCTTTCCCAATATTTCACCTATCGCAGTTTCGTACTCGCAATAAAACAACACTTCTCGTTAGATGACATCGTTTTTGGTGGTTTCACGACGCTACCTAGCTCAAACTAACCGAACCTTCGCACTTCTATCGTCAGAAAACGTTTTATTCGCTACTTTACAATGTTTTCTACAAGATTACGACGGTTTCATGCGCTTTCACATTAGATATCGCAGTTCCCGACTTGTAATGGTGAAAAACACAGCATCTCACTAAGTGACATTCTTTAATTCGGTTTTAGCGCGGTTCATATCTTAACCTAACCTAACCTTACCTAACCCAACCTAACCTAACCTAACCTAACCAAACCTTACCTAACATACCCTAACCTAACCTAACCTAACCTAACCTAACCAAACCTAACCTAACCTAACCTAACGTAACCTAACCTAACCTAACCTAACCTAACCTAACCTAACATAACGACGTTTGCAAGCGCTTTCACATTAGATATCGCAGTTCCCGACTTGTAATGGCGAAAAACACTGCATCTCACTAAGTGACATTGTTTAATGCGGTTTTACGACGGTTCATATCTTAACCTAACCTAACATTCGCACTTGTATTAAAAAACGCTCTATTACACTGTTTCGTTCACAATTAGGATATTTGCATAACCTCACAGTTTTTCACCAACTTATTGCAGTACAGAACGCTGTATCTCGCTAAATGACATCGTTCTTTAAGGTTTCACGATGCTTGCATGCGCTTTAACGAGAATATCACAACATAGCAGTTTCGCACTTGTAACGGTACAACACGCAGTATTTGGCTTGTTCATGCCGTTTTGTGTGCTTTCACAACATTTCACCTATCGCAGTTTCGTACTCGCAATAAAACAACACTCTCGTTAGATGACGTTGTTTTTGGTAGTTTCACGACGCTACCTAGCTTAAACTAACATAACTCAACCTAACATAACCTTCGCACTTCTATCGTTAGAAAACGTTTTACTCGCTACTTTACATTGCTTTCTACAACATTACGACGGTTTCAAGCGCTTTCACATTAGATATCACAGTTCCCAACTTGTAAAGGTGAAAAACACTGCATCTCACTAAGGGACATTGTTTAATGCGGTTTTACGACGGTTCATACCTTAACCTAACGTAACCTAACCTAACCTAACCTAACCTAACCCAACCCAACCCAACCTAACCTAACCTAACCTAACCTAAACTAACCTAACCCAACCTAACCTAACCTAACCTAACCTAACCCAACCTAACCCAACCCAACCCAACCTAACCCAACCTAACCTAACCTAACCTAACCTTACCTAACCTAACCAAATTATCCTTACCTAACCTAACCTAACCTAACCTAACCTAACCAAACCTAACCTAACCTAACTTAACCTAACCTAACGTAACCTAACCTAACCTAACCTATTCTAACGTAACCTAACCTTACCTGACCTAACCTAACCTAACGTAACCTAACCTAACCTAACATAACCTAACGTAACCTAACCTAACCTAACCTAACGTAACCTAACCTAACCTAACCCAACCTAACCCAAGCCAACCCAACCCAACCTAACCTAACCTAACCTAACGTAACCTAACCTAACCTAACGTAACCTAACCTAACCTAACCTAACCCAACCTAACCTAACCTAACCTAACCCAACTCAACCCAACCTAACCTAATCTAACCTAACCTAACCTAACCTAACGTAACCTAACCTAACCTAACCTAACCTAACCTAACCTAACCTAACATAACCTAACGACGTTTGCAAGCGCTTTCACATTAGATATCGCAGTTCCCGACTTGTAATGGTGAAAAACACTGCATCTCACTAAGTGACATTGTTTAATGTGGTTTTACGACGGTTCATATCTTAACCAAACCTGACATTCGCACTTGTATCTAAAAACGCTCTATTACACTGTTTTGTTCACAATTACGATATTTGCATAACCTCACAGTTTTTCACCAACTTATTGCAGTACAGAACGCTGTATCTCGCTAAATGACATTGTTCTTTAAGGTTTCACGATGCTTGCATGCGCTTTAACGAGAATATCACAATATAGCAGTTTCGCACTTGTAACGGTAGAACACGCAGTATTTGGCTTGTTCATGCCGTTTTGTGTGCTTTCACAACATTTCACCTATCGCAGTTTAATACTCGCAATAAAACAACACTATCTCGTTAGATGACGTCGTTTTTGGTAGTTCACGACGATACCTAGCTTAAACTAACCTAACCTAACCTAACCTTCGCACTTCTATCGTTAGAAAACAATTTACTCGCAACTTTACAATGTTTTCTACAAGATTACGACGGTTTCATGCGCTTTCACATTAGATATCGTAGTTGCCGACTTGTAATGTTGAAAAACACTACATCTCACTAAGTGACATTGTTTAATGCGGTTTTACGACGGTTGATATGTCAACCTAACCTAACATTCGCACTTGTATCTAAAGACGCTCAATTACACTGTTTCGTTCACAATTACGATAATTGCTTGACCTCACAGTTTCTCACCAACTTATTACAGTACAGAACGCTGTATCTCGCTAAATGACATCGTTCTTTAAGGTTTCACGATACTTGCATGCGCTTTACCGAGAGTGTCACAACATAGCAGTTTCGCACTTGTAACGGTACAACACGCAGTATTTGGCTTGTTCATGCCGTTTTGTGTGCTTTCACAACATTTTACCTATCGCAGTTTCGTACTCGCAATAAAACAACACTATCTCGTTAGATGACGTCGTTTTTGGTGGTTTCACGACGCTACCTAGCTTAAACTAACATAACTCAACCTAACATAACCTTCGCACTTCTATCGTTAGAAAACGTTTTACTCGCTACTTTACATTGCTTTCTAGAACATTACGACGGTTTCAAGCGCTTTCACATTAGATATCGCAGTTCCCAAGTTGTAAAGGTGAAAAACACTGCATCTCACTGAGTGACATTGTTCAATGCGGTTTTAGCGCGGTTCATATCTTAACCTAACCTAACCTAACCTAACCTAACCCAACCTAACCTAACATAACCTAACCTAACCAAACCTAACCTAACGTAACCTAACCTAACGACGTTTGCAAGCGCTTTCGCATTAAATATCGCAGTTCCTGACTTGTAATGGTGAAAAACACTGCATCTCACTAAGTGACATTGTTTAATGCGGTTTTACGACGGTTCATATCTTAACCTAACCTAACATTCGTACTTGTAATGAAAAACGCTCTATTACACTGTTTCGTTCACAATTACGATATTTGCATAACCTCACAGTTTTTCACCAACTTATTGCAGTACAGAACGCTGTATCTCGCTAAATGACATCGTTCTTTAAGGTTTCACGATGCTTGCATGCGCTTTAACGAGAATATCACATTATAGCAGTTTCGCACTTGTAACGGTACAACACGCAGTATCTGGCTTGTTCAAGCCGTTTTGTGTACTTTCACAACATTTCACCTATTGCAGTTTTGTACATGCAATAAAACAACACTATCTCGTTAGATGACGTCCTTTTTGGTGGTCTCACGACGCTACATAGCTTCAACTAACATAACTCAAGCTAACCTTCGCACTTATATCGTTAGAAAACGTTTTACTCGCAACTTTACAATGTTTTCTACAAGATTACGACGGTTTCATGCGCTTTCACATTAGATATCGTAGTTCCCGACTTGTAATGTTGAAAAACACTACATCTCACTAAGTGACATTGTTTAATGCGGTTTTACGACGGTTGATATCTCAACCTAACCTAACATTCGTACTTGTAATGAAAAACGCTCTATTACACTGTTTCGTTCACAATTACGATATTTGCTTGACCTCACAGTTTCTCACCAGCTTATTACAGTACAGAACGCTGTATCTCGCTAAATGACATCGTTCTTTAAGGTTTCACGATACTTGCATGCGCTTTAACGAGAATATCACAATAAAGCAGTTTCGCTCTTGTAACGACACAAGACGCAGTATCTGGCTAGTTTATGCCATTTTGTGTACTTTCACAATATTTCACCTATCGCAGTTTCGTACTCGCAATAAAACAACACTATCTCGTTAGATGACATCGTTTTTGGTGGTTTCACGACGCTACGTAGCTCAAACTAACCTAACCTTCGCACTTCTATCGTTAGAAAACGTTTTATTCGCTACTTTACAATGTTTTCTACAAGATTACGACGGTTTCATGCGCTTTCACATTAGATATCGCAGTTCCCGACTTGTAATGGTGAAAAACACGGCATCTCACTAAGTGACATTGTTTATTGCGGTTTTAGCGCGGTTCATATTGTCACCAATCTTGTCTCACTCAAGGAAACCTTCCGCAGAACTGCTCGTCAAGCTAGGACAAAAAGAAAAACTGCTCCAACCCAACCTCTTCGTCCTCTTCCACACGAAAACCACGCGAATTCATGCGGCATTAAAAAGCGGCTCAATCCCAACCTCTTCGTCCTCTTCCACACGAAAACCACGCGAATTCATGCGGCATTAGTCCCCCCTTTTAAAAAGCATCGACTCGATGCTTCTAAATAAAAAGAAGAAGAAAAAAAAACCCATAATTAGAACACGCGTTGACGCAGAGAATGACAAAGTGAGTGCCAGGGAAAACAAAGAGGGCGCACAAGCACTTGGACCATGCGCGAACACAACAGCACCAGTGGAAGAGTCAAGAAAAAAAAACACCACATGAGATGACTGTCACGTTTGCGAAGTAACTCGCAAGCACAGAGACTATTGTGTGTAGTACGGCTTGAGTCGTACGACATGCACAGTTTCGGGCCGATGTTGTCGACGTGACGACACTGTGCCGTCCGGAAGTACTTCGTATGTAAGGTCACTCACACGTCGGATAACCTTGTATGGTCCGAAATAACGGCTCAGAAGCTTTTCAGACAAGCCTGGTCGTCGGACAGGAGTCCACACCCACACTCGTTCACCCGGGTGGTATGCGACGTTTCGACGGCGAAGGTTGTAACGTCGTGCATCTGCGTCTTGTTGGTGACCGATGTTCACGCGAGCCAGTTGACGAGCCTCTTCGGCGTACTGCGTGTATTGCTCGGCTTCTGGAGAAAGAGCATCGCTATTATCGTACGGCAGCATAGCGTCAAGCATCGTTTGTACGTTGCGTCCATAAACAAGGTGGAAAGGTGAAAATCGGGTTGTTTCCTGCATTGCCGTATTGTATGCGAACGTGACGTATGGGAGGATATCGTCCCAGGTTTTGTGCTGCACGTCCACGTACATTGACAGCATGTCCGCTATGGTCTTGTTGAGCCTTTCCGTCAGTCCATTACTTTGTGGGTGGTAAGCCGTTGTTTTTCGGTGACTCGTGCAGCTCAGTCTGAAAATGTCCTCTAGCATTTGTGCCGTAAATGATGTTCCTCTATCCGTAATCACACATGACGGCGCGCCGTGCCGGAGGACGATGTGCTGCACGAAGAACTTCGCCACTTCAGACGCCGTGCCGCGGGGTAATGCCTTTGTCTCAGCATACCGGGTCAAGTAATCGGTTGCCACTATAATCCATTTGTTACCAGTGGCCGACAAAGGGAAGGGTCCTAGAAGGTCCATTCCCACGAGGTCGAAAGGTGTCCGTGGTGGTGTAATAGGGTGGAGAAGGCCCGCAGGTTTCACGGGTGGCGTCTTGCGACGCTGGCACTCGCGGCAGCCTTGCACGTAGCGGTGTACACTGGTCGAAAGTCGTGGCCAATAGTACTGCTGGCGCACTCTGGCGAGAGTCCGCGAGTAGCCCAAGTGTCCCGACGTGGGCTCGTCGTGGCACGCGAGGAGGATGTCATCCCGCATGTCGGCTGGTACAACGAGGAGGAAGGCTTTGTTGCTACCTCGAGCATTTTTCTTGTAAAGAATGCCCCTCCTTAGACAAAAGGATGACAATTCGCGAGCGATGCGCCGAGGAGTGTGAGAATTTCGGCCTTCTAAGGAATCAATAATAGGGCGCAATTCCTGATCGGCTCTCTGTCTAGACATAAAGTCAGAATCACTGAGGGCTCCGAGAAAACCATCAGCATATTCCGAGTCCATATCAGGATGTCCCACGGGTGCTCGAGAAAGTGCGTCGGCATCTTCGTGCTTGCGCCCAGACCTATACACAATCATGATGTCAAACTCTTGCAAGCGCAAACTCCACCGAGCGAGACGACCAGACGGGTCACGGAGATTGGCCAGCCAACACAGCGAATGGTGATCGGTCACCACCTTGAAGGGACGGCCGTAGAGGTAAGGTCGAAACTTTGCCGTTGCCCACACGACTGCGAGGCATTCCTTCTCTGAAGTGGAGTAGTTGGCCTCGGCTCGAGAGAGAGTACGACTGGCGTAAGCTATGGCATGTTCTACGCCGTTGTGCCGTTGTACAAGGACAGCGCCAAGTCCGACGTTGCTTGCATCCGTGTGAACTTCGGTATCAGCGTCCTCATCAAAATGCGCAAGAACAGGTGCCTCTTGCATTCGCTGCCGTAACTCTGTGAAAGCTGCTTCTTGCTCTGTAGTCCAGGCAAACGGTACATCATCTCGGGTGAGTCGCGTGAGCGGTTCGGCTATCGTCGAGAAGTTGGTAATGAATCGGCGATAATAAGCACACAAGCCGAGAAAACGCGGTACCGCTTTTTTGTCTGACGGCACAGGAAAGGTGGCGACTGCTGCAGTTTTTTCTGGGTCAGGCCGCACTCCATCCGCACTCACAACATGTCCCAGAAATTTCAGCTCATCGTAGCCGAAATGGCACTTCTGGGGTTTTAGCGTGAGTTCGGCCGAACGAATAGCTTCCAGAACCATTCTTAGACGCTTCAGATGTTCTTCGAAACTCTCGGCAAAGATGACCACATCATCAAGGTATACAAGGCAGCTTTGCCACTTCAAGCCAGCGAGGACGGTATCCATCATTCGCTGGAATGTTGCGGGAGCCGAACAGAGGCCGAAAGGAAGAACTCTGAATTCATAAAGCCCATCGGGAGTTACAAACGCTGTCTTCTCTCTGTCTCGCTCATCGACCTCTATCTGCCAATAGCCGCTCTTCAAATCTATCGATGAAAAATACTTCGCGTGTCGTAGCCTGTCGAGAGAATCATCAACCCGTGGAAGCGGGTAGACGTCTTTTTTGGTGACGCTATTGAGTTTCCTGTAGTCAACACAGAATCGCAGCGTTCCGTCTTTCTTCTTTACTAGAACGACTGGCGAGGACCACGGGCTGCTCGACGGTTGTATCACCCCGTCGTCAAGCATCTCCTTTACCTGCGTCTGTATAGTCTCGCGTTCTTTAGCCGAAACACGGTAAGGTTGCTGGCGGATTGGGCGAACATCATCGTCGGTAATAATTCGGTGCTTTATGAGGGGTGTTTGACCGACTCTAGATGAAGAGGCGAAGCAAGATTTAAATTCCTTCAGCAGGGTATGCAGTGCGGCCTTCTTCTCGTCCGAAAGCTTCGAACTGACGTCGATGTGGTCCAGAAACTTATCTCCATCAACCATTTCCTCGGATGCGAAGCACTCGGTGACATCCGCTACACGGTCTCCGAAGGCCACGGTGGTGCCGCGGAAAAGATGTCGGTGCTCGAAGTTAAAATTTGTGACGAGTATCTGCGACCGTCCGTCACGCACACGCAGAATGCTTCGCACTGCACACACACCTTGAAGCAGTAAAAGGGATACGTTGCTCTCGGCGACCACGTCACCGTCTTGGAGGTCTTCACAGGTGACTTCTACGAAAGCAGTCGCTCGGGGAGGCAACGTCACGCTTTCGTCGGCAACACGCAGCGCAGGTCTACGACAGCTATCAGCGCCTCGATCGGTTGCAAGTTGCGTCGAGAAAGTCACCATTCGCTCGCGGAGATTTATGATCGCGCCATTCTCTCGAAGGAAGTCCATTCCAAGGATGAGCTGACGAGAACAGTCGCGTAGTACGAGGCAGGTTACCACAAACGTTGACTCGCGTATTTCCACTCTTGCGGTACAGCGACCCAATGGAGTAATAACGTGGCCTCCAGCAGTGCGAATACGCGTCCCATTCCAAGGTGTCATCACTTTCTTAAGACTGGTTGCCAATTTTCCGCTCATAATAGAATAATCTGCACCTGTGTCCACCAATGCGCTGACCTGAAGACCGTCTATCAGCACGGGAATGTCGAGTGAGACTCGGCCACTGGGTTCAGACGCACAATCCGGCATTTCTCTCGCACTGCACTCAGACGTCAATTCAATGTCTGCAGCGTTTTGTGGAAGCGTCGATAGGAGGTCTTCCGCACTTTTAGTCCCAGCGACCTCGCCCCCAAAGGTCGCTGCCTTCAGTTTTCCCGACGAGGGCTTGGGGAACGTCCCCGTGCCATCGTACTGAGACGTGGTCCAATAGCTGCGGGTCGTCGTGGAGATGGAGACCGCGATTGACGCCGTGGGAAAGGCAGACGTTGCTGCGCGAGGTAGTCCTCAATTTCTCTTGGCCTCTGACCAACTAGGGGACGAGGCGAATGAATAGAGAAACCGCGCAGTCCAAGTTGTCGGTATGGACATTCCCGGTAGATGTGACCGGCTTCACCGCAATGGAAGCAGAGGGGTCTTCTATCCGACGTACGCCAAATATCGGACTTCCGCGGAGGGGCACGGCGACCGTCGATGTCCAAACCAGCATGCGCAGATTGAATTGAAACTGGCGGCATCGTCTGGATTGGGACTGCAGGGCTTGAGACCGGCATGGAAGTGCGCAGAGCTTCGGCATATGTGCGGTTCCCAACATCAGTGGACGCAGGAGGTGGTTCTAGATTTGTAACCGTTGGTTGAGGGCGACGGCTGTGAAGCACCTGCTGGACCTCGTCCCGAATAATATTGGTGATGCTGCTTACCTCCGGCTGTCTCGCCCCGTGTAGTTTCGCGATTTCCTCGCGGACGACGGAGCGGACGATTTCGCGAATCCACTCAATGCTGTTGCTCCCGAAGCTGGCGGAAAATTCAGTAGGTGATGCAGAATTCACTTGCCGGTTGAGTAGGGCTGACCGCTGATGAAGTACCCTCTCCATCGTAGTGGCTTCGGTCAGGAATTCTGCTACACTCTTCGGAGGACTCCGCACTAGACCAGCAAAAAGCTGCTCCTTCACGCCTCGCATCAGATAGCGTAGCTTTTTTTCTTCTGGCATTGCCGGATCCGCTCGCCTGAAAAGCTGCGTCATGTCCTCCACGTACATGGTGACGGTCTCATTAGGCATCTGGATGCGTGAATGCAATGCACGTTCAGCACGATCGCGGCGGTCGGGGCTCCGGTAGGTCTCCAAGAGGCGATGCTGGAACTCGCGCCAGGATGTCAAGACATCACTTCTGTTCATGAACCACGTTCGGGCGCCGTCTTTCAAACACGCGTAGACGTTGCGGAGTTTGGCGGCTTCGTCCCAGTAGTTGATCGCTGCGACGTGTTCGAACTCGCTCAGCCAGTCGTCCACATCCTCAAACGGCTCTCCGTGAAAGGGACTAGGCATCAGCGGGTTCTGGACAGTGCAATAAATTGGTGCCGACGACGTAGGAGTTTCCATGACGCCTTGAGGCGAAGTCATAGTCGCTCTATGGATAAGCTGTGCCGGTGTCTCTGGTGGTAGGCCTCGTTGGCGGCGGCTTGTTCTGTGAACTGGCGTGTCCACGGGCACAGGGCTTGTGTTCCGGCTCCTGGATGGGCTCTTGTGCATGAAGTGCGTCGTCAGTTGTCGTACCCAGCAGCTCCACCAATCTTGTCACCAATCTTGTCTCACTCAAGGAAACCTTCCGCAGAACTGCTCGTCAAGCTAGGACAAAAAGAAAAACTGCTCCAACCCAACCTCTTCGTCCTCTTCCACACGAAAACCACGCGAATTCATGCGGCATTAAAAAGCGGCTCAATCCCAACCTCTTCGTCCTCTTCCACACGAAAACCACGCGAATTCATGCGGCAATATCTTAACCTAACCTAACCTTACCTAACCCAACCTAACCTAACCTAACCTAACCAAACCTTACCTAACATACCCTAACCTAACCTAACCTAACCTAACCTAACCTAACCAAACCTAACCTAACCTAACCTAACGTAACCTAACCTAACCTAACCTAACCTAACCTAACGACGTTTGCAAGCGCTTTCACATTAGATATCGCAGTTCCCGACTTGTAATGGTGAAAAACACTGCATCTCACTAAGTGACATTGTTTAATGCGGTTTTACGACGGTTCATATCTTAACCTAACCTAACATTCGCACTTGTATTAAAAACGCTCTATTACACTGTTTCGTTCACAATTAGGATATTTGCATAACCTCACAGTTTTTCACCAACTTATTGCAGTACAGAAAGCTGTATCTCGCTAAATGACATCGTTCTTTAAGGTTTCACGATGCTTGCATGCGCTTTACCGAAAATATCACAACATAGCAGTTTCGCACTTGTAACGGTACAACACGCAGTATTTGGCTTGTTCATGCCGTTTTGTGTGCTTTCACAACATTTCCCCCATCGCAGTTTCGTACTCGCAATAAAACAACACTATGTCGTTTGATGACGTTGTTTTTGGTAGTTTCACGACGCTACCTAGCTTAAACTAACATAACTCAACCTAACATAACCTTCGCACTTCTATCGTTAGAAAACGTTTTACTCGCTACTTTACATTGCTTTCTACAACAATACGACGGTTTCAAGCGCTTTCACATTAGATATCACAGTTCCCAACTTGTAAAGGTGAAAAACACTGCATCTCACTAAGTGACATTGTTTAATGCGGTTTTAGGATGGTTCATACCTTAACCTAACGTAACCTAACCTAACCTAACCTAACCTTACCTAACCTAACCTAACCTAACCCAACCCAACCCAACCTAACCTAACCTATCCTAACCTAAACTAACCTAACCCAACCTAACCTAACCTAACCTAACCCAACCTAACCCAACCCAACCCAACCTAACCTAACCTAAGCTAACGTAACCTAACCTAACCAAACCTAACCTAACCTAACTTAACCTAACCTAACGTAACCTAACCTAACCTAACCTATTCTAACGTAACCTAACCTTACCTGACCTAACCTAACCTAACGTAGCCTAACCTAACCTAACATAACCTAACGTAACCTAACCTAACCTAACCGAACCTAACGTAACCTAACCTAACCTAACCCAACCTAACCCAACCCAACCCAACCCAACAACACCCAACCCAACCTAACCTAACCTAACCTAACCTTACCTAACCTAACCAAATTATGCTTACCTAACCTAACCTAACATAACGTAACCTAACCTAACCTAACCTAACGTAACCTAACCTAACCCAACCTAACCTAACCTAACCCAACCTAACCCAACCCAACCCAACCTAACCTAACCTAAGCTAACCTAACCTAACCTAACCAAACCTAACCTAACCTAACTTAACCTAACCTAACGTAACCTAACCTAACCTAACCTATTCTAACGTAACCTAACCTTACCTGACCTAACCTAACCTAACGTAACCTAACATAACCTAACGTAACCTAACCTAACCTAACGTAACCTAACCTAACCTAACCCAACCTAACCCAAGCCAACCCAACCCAACAACACCCAACCCAACCTTACCTAACCTAACCTAACCTTACCTAACCTAACCAAATTATCCTTACCTAACCTAACCTAACCTAACCTAACCTAACGTAACCTAACCTAACCTAACCTAACCCAACCTAACCTAACCTAACCCAACCTAACCTAACCTAACCTAACCTAACCCAACTCAACCCAACCTAACCTAATCTAACCTAACCTAACCTAACCTAACCTAACCTAACGTAACCTAACCTAACCTAACCTAACCTAACATAACCTAACGACGTTTGCAAGCGCTTTCACATTAGATATCGCAGTTCCCGACTTGTAATGGTGAAAAACACTGCATCTCACTAAGTGACATTGTTTAATGTGGTTTTACGACGGTTCATATCTTAACCTAACCTGACATTCGCACTTGTATCTAAAAACGCTCTAGTACACTGTTTTGTTCACAATTACGATATTTGCATAACCTCACAGTTTTTCACCAACTTATTGCAGTACAGAACGCTGTATCTCGCTAAATGACATTGTTCTTTAAGGTTTCACGATGCTTGCATGCGCTTTAACGAGAATATCACAATATAGCAGTTTCGCACTTGTAACGGTAGAACACGCAGTATTTGGCTTGTTCATGCCGTTTTGTGTGCTTTCACAACATTTCACCTATCGCAGTTTAATACTCGCAATAAAACAACACTATCTCGTTAGATGACGTCGTTTTTGGTAGTTTCACGACGCTACCTAGCTTAAACTAACCTAACCTAACCTAACCTTCGCACTTCTATCGTTAGAAAACGTTTTACTCGCAACTTTACAATGTTTTCTACAAGATTACGACGGTTTCATGCGCTTTCACATTAGATATCATAGTTCCCGACTTGTAATGTTGAAAAACACTACATCTCACTAAGTGACATTGTTTAATGCGGTTTTACGACGGTTGATATGTCAACCTAACCTAACATTCGCACATGTATCTAAAGACGCTCAATTACACTGTTTCGTTCACAATTACGATATTTGCTTGAACTCACAGTTTCTCACCAACTTATTACAGTACAGAACGCTGTATCTCGCTAAATGACATCGTTCTTTAAGGTTTCACGATACTTGCGTGCGCTTAACCGAGAATGTCACAACATAGCAGTTTCGCACTTGTAACGGTACAACACGCAGTATTTGGCTTGTTCATGCCGTTTTGTGTGCTTTCACAACATTTTACCTATCGCAGTTTCGTACTCGCAATAAAACAACACTATCTCGTTAGATGACGTCGTTTTTGGTGGTTTCACGACGCTACCAAGCTTAAACTAACATAACTCAACCTAACATAACCTTCGCACTTCTATCGTTAGAAAACGTTTTACTCGCTACTTTACATTGCTTTCTACAACATTACGACGGTTTCAAGCGCTTTCACATTAGATATCGCAGTTCCCAACTTGTAAAGGTGAAAAACACTGCATCTCACTAAGTGACATTGTTTAATGCGGTTTTAGCGCGGTTCATATCTTAACCTAACCTAACCTAACCTAACCTAACCCAACCTAACCTAACATAACCTAACCCAACCAAACCTAACCTAACGTAACCTAACCTAACGACGTTTGCAAGCGCTTTCACATTAGATATCGCAGTTCCCGACTTGTAATGGTGAAAAACACTGCATCTCACTAAGTGACATTGTTTAATGCTGTTTTACGACGGTTCATATCTTAACCTAACCTAACATTCGTACTTGTATTGAAAAACGCTCTATTACACTGTTTCGTTCACAATTACGATATTTGCATAACCTCACAGTTTTTCACCAACTTATTGTAGTACAGAACGCTGTATCTCGCTAAATGACATCGTTCTTTAAGGTTTCACGATACTTGCATGCGCTTTAACGAGAATATCACAATAAAGCAGTTTCGCACTTGTAACGACACAAGACGCAGTATCTGGCTAGTTTATGCCATTTTGTGTGCTTTCACAATATTTCACCTATCGCAGTTTCGTACTCGCAATAAAACAACACTATCTCGTTAGATGACATCGTTTTTGGTGGTTTCACGACGCTACCTAGCTTAAACTAACATAACTCAACCTAACATAACCTTCGCACTTCTATCGTTAGAAAACGTTTTACTCGCTACTTTACATTGCTTTCTACAACATTACGACGGTTTCAAGCGCTTTCCCATTAGATATCGCAGTTCCCAACTTGTAAAGGTGAAAAACACTGCATCTCACTAAGTGACATTGTTTAATGCGGTTTTAGCGCGGTTCATATCTTAACCTAACCTAACCTTACCTAACCCAACCTAACCTAACCTAACCTAACCAAACCTTACCTAACATACCCTAACCTAACCTAACCTAACCTAACGTAACCTAACCTAACCTAACCTAACCTAACCTAACGACGTTTGCAAGCGCTTTCACATTAGATATCGCAGTTCCCGACTTGTAATGGTGAAAAACACTGCATCTCACTAAGTGACATTGTTTAATGCGGTTTTACGACGGTTCATATCTTAACCTAACCTAACATTCGCACTTGTATTAAAAACGCTCTATTACACTGTTTCGTTCACAATTAGGATATTTGCATAACCTCACAGTTTTTCACCAACTTATTGCAGTACAGAACGCTGTATCTCGCTAAATGACATCGTTCTTTAAGGTTTCACGATGCTTGCATGCGCTTTAACGAGAATATCACATTATAGCAGTTTCGCGCTTGTAACGGTACAACACGCAGTATCTGGCTTGTTCAAGCCGTTTTGTGTACTTTCACAACATTTCACCTATTGCAGTTTCGTACATGCAATAAAACAACACTATCTCGTTAGATGACGTGCTTTTTGGTGGTCTCACGACGCTACATAGCTTAAACTAACATAACTCAAGCTAACCTTCGCACTTATATCGTTAGAAAACGTTTTACTCGCAACTTTACAATGTTTTCTACAAGATTACGACGGTTTAATGCGCTTTCACATTAGATATCGTAGTTCCCGACTTGTAATGTTGAAAAACACTACATCTCACTAAGTGACATTGTTTAATGCGGTTTTACGATGGTTGATATCTCAACCTAACCTAACATTCGTACTTGTAATGAAAAACGCTCTATTACACTGTTTCGTTCACAATTACGATATTTGCTTGACCTCACAGTTTCTCACCAACTTATTACAGTACAGAACGCTGTATCTCGCTAAATGACATCGTTCTTTAAGGTTTCACGATACTTGCATGCGCTTTACCGAGAATGTCACAACATAGCAGTTTCGCACTTGTAACGGTACAACACGCAGTATCTGGCTAGTTTATGCCATTTTGTGTACTTTCACAATATTTCACCTATCGCAGTTTCGTACTCGCAATAAAACAACACTATCTCGTTAGATGACATCGTTTTTGGTGGTTTCACGACGCTACGTAGCTCAAACTAACCTAACCTTCGCACTTCTATCGTTAGAAAACGTTTTATTCGCTACTTTACAATGTTTTCTACAAGATTACGACGGTTTCATGCGCTTTCACATTAGATATCGCAGTTCCCGACTTGTAATGGTGAAAAACACAGCATCTCACTAAGTGACATTGTTTAATGCGGTTTTAGCGCGGTTCATATCTTAACCTAACCTAACCTAACCTAACCCAACCTTACCTAACCTAACCTAACCAAACCTTACCTAACATACCCTAACCTAACCTAACCTAACCTAACCTAACCTAACCAAACCTAACCTAACCTAACCTAACGTAACCTAACCTAACCTAACCTAACCTAACCTAACGACGTTTGCAAGCGCTTTCACATTAGATTTCGCAGTTCCCGACTTGTAATGGTGAAAAACACTGCATCTCACTAAGTGACATTTTTTAATGCGGTTTTACGACGGTTCATATCTTAACCGAACCTAACATTCGCACTTGTATTAAAAACGCTCTATTACACTGTTTCGTTCACAATTAGGATATTTGCATAACCTCACAGTTTTTCACCAACTTATTGCAGTACAGAACGCTGTATCTCGCTAAATGACATCGTTCTTTAAGGTTTCACGATGCTTGCATGCGCTTTAACGAAAATATCACAACATAGCAGTTTCGCACTTGTAACGGTACAACACGCAGTATTTGGCTTGTTCATGCCGTTTTGTGTGCTTTCACAACATTTCACCTATCGCAGTTTCGTATTCGCAATAAAACAACACTATTTCGTTTGATGACGTTGTTTTTGGCAGTTTCACGACGCTACCTAGCTTAAACTAACATAACTCAACCTAACATAACCTTCGCACTTCTATCGTTAGAAAACGTTTTACTCGCTACTTTACATTGCTGTCTACAACATTACGACGGTTTCAAGCGCTTTCACATTAGATATCACAGTTCCCAACTTGTAAAGGTGAAGAACACTGCATCTCACTAAGTGACATTGTTTAATGCGGTTTTACGATGGTTCATACCTTAACCTAACGTAACCTAACCTAACCTAACCTAACCTAACCTTACCTAACCTAACCTAACCTAACCCTACCCAACCCAACCTAACCTAACCTAACCTAACCTAAACTAACCTAACCCAACCTAACCTAACCTAACCCAACCTAACCCAACCCAACCCAACCTAACCTAACCTAAGCTAACCTAACCTAACCTAACCAAACCTAACCTAACCTAACTTAACCTAACCTAACGTAACCTAACCTTACCTGACCTAACCTAACCTAACGTAACCTAACCTAACCTAACGTAACCTAACGTAACCTAACCTAACCTAACCTAACCTAACCTAACCTAACCTAACCTAACCTAACCTAACCTAACCCAACCTAACCTAACCTAACCCAACCTAACCCAACCCAACCCAACCTAACCTAACCTAAGCTAACCTAACCTAACCTAACCAAACCTAACCTAACCTAACTTAACCTAACCTAACGTAACCTAACCTAACCTAACCTATTCTAACGTAACCTAACCTTACCTGACCTAACCTAACCTAACGTAACCTAACATAACCTAACGTAACCTAACCTAACCTAACGTAACCTAACCTAACCTAACCCAACCTAACCCAAGCCAACCCAACCCAACAACACCCAACCCAACCTTACCTAACCTAACCTAACCTTACCTAACCTAACCAAATTATCCTTACCTAACCTAACCTAACCTAACCTAACCTAACGTAACCTAACCTAACCTAACCTAACCCAACCTAACCTAACCTAACCCAACCTAACCTAACCTAACCTAACCTAACCCAACTCAACCCAACCTAACCTAATCTAACCTAACCTAACCTAACCTAACCTAACCTAACGTAACCTAACCTAACCTAACCTAACCTAACATAACCTAACGACGTTTGCAAGCGCTTTCACATTAGATATCGCAGTTCCCGACTTGTAATGGTGAAAAACACTGCATCTCACTAAGTGACATTGTTTAATGTGGTTTTACGACGGTTCATATCTTAACCTAACCTGACATTCGCACTTGTATCTAAAAACGCTCTAGTACACTGTTTTGTTCACAATTACGATATTTGCATAACCTCACAGTTTTTCACCAACTTATTGCAGTACAGAACGCTGTATCTCGCTAAATGACATTGTTCTTTAAGGTTTCACGATGCTTGCATGCGCTTTAACGAGAATATCACAATATAGCAGTTTCGCACTTGTAACGGTAGAACACGCAGTATTTGGCTTGTTCATGCCGTTTTGTGTGCTTTCACAACATTTCACCTATCGCAGTTTAATACTCGCAATAAAACAACACTATCTCGTTAGATGACGTCGTTTTTGGTAGTTTCACGACGCTACCTAGCTTAAACTAACCTAACCTAACCTAACCTTCGCACTTCTATCGTTAGAAAACGTTTTACTCGCAACTTTACAATGTTTTCTACAAGATTACGACGGTTTCATGCGCTTTCACATTAGATATCATAGTTCCCGACTTGTAATGTTGAAAAACACTACATCTCACTAAGTGACATTGTTTAATGCGGTTTTACGACGGTTGATATGTCAACCTAACCTAACATTCGCACATGTATCTAAAGACGCTCAATTACACTGTTTCGTTCACAATTACGATATTTGCTTGAACTCACAGTTTCTCACCAACTTATTACAGTACAGAACGCTGTATCTCGCTAAATGACATCGTTCTTTAAGGTTTCACGATACTTGCGTGCGCTTAACCGAGAATGTCACAACATAGCAGTTTCGCACTTGTAACGGTACAACACGCAGTATTTGGCTTGTTCATGCCGTTTTGTGTGCTTTCACAACATTTTACCTATCGCAGTTTCGTACTCGCAATAAAACAACACTATCTCGTTAGATGACGTCGTTTTTGGTGGTTTCACGACGCTACCTAGCTT
Source organism: Rhipicephalus microplus (assembly GCF_043290135.1). Lineage (NCBI taxonomy): Eukaryota > Metazoa > Arthropoda > Arachnida > Ixodida > Ixodidae > Rhipicephalus > Rhipicephalus microplus. Next base: position 1,784,109 of record NW_027464619.1, read on the forward strand.
AAACTAACATAACTCAACCTAACATAACCTTCGCACTTCTATCGTTAGAAAACGTTTTACTCGCTACTTTACATTGCTTTCTACAACATTACGACGGTTTCAAGCGCTTTCACATTAGATATCGCAGTTCCCAACTTGTAAAGGTGAAAAACACTGCATCTCACTAAGTGACATTGTTTAATGCGGTTTTAGCGCGGTTCATATCTTAACCTAACCTAACCTAACCTAACCTAACCCAACCTAACCTAACATAACCTAACCCAACCAAACCTAACCTAACGTAACCTAACCTAACGACGTTTGCAAGCGCTTTCACATTAGATATCGCAGTTCCCGACTTGTAATGGTGAAAAACACTGCATCTCACTAAGTGACATTGTTTAATGCTGTTTTACGACGGTTCATATCTTAACCTAACCTAACATTCGTACTTGTATTGAAAAACGCTCTATTACACTGTTTCGTTCACAATTACGATATTTGCATAACCTCACAGTTTTTCACCAACTTATTGTAGTACAGAACGCTGTATCTCGCTAAATGACATCGTTCTTTAAGGTTTCACGATACTTGCATGCGCTTTAACGAGAATATCACAATAAAGCAGTTTCGCACTTGTAACGACACAAGACGCAGTATCTGGCTAGTTTATGCCATTTTGTGTGCTTTCACAATATTTCACCTATCGCAGTTTCGTACTCGCAATAAAACAACACTATCTCGTTAGATGACATCGTTTTTGGTGGTTTCACGACGCTACCTAGCTTAAACTAACATAACTCAACCTAACATAACCTTCGCACTTCTATCGTTAGAAAACGTTTTACTCGCTACTTTACATTGCTTTCTACAACATTACGACGGTTTCAAGCGCTTTCCCATTAGATATCGCAGTTCCCAACTTGTAAAGGTGAAAAACACTGCATCTCACTAAGTGACATTGTTTAATGCGGTTTTAGCGCGGTTCATATCTTAACCTAACCTAACCTTACCTAACCCAACCTAACCTAACCTAACCTAACCAAACCTTACCTAACATACCCTAACCTAACCTAACCTAACCTAACGTAACCTAACCTAACCTAACCTAACCTAACCTAACGACGTTTGCAAGCGCTTTCACATTAGATATCGCAGTTCCCGACTTGTAATGGTGAAAAACACTGCATCTCACTAAGTGACATTGTTTAATGCGGTTTTACGACGGTTCATATCTTAACCTAACCTAACATTCGCACTTGTATTAAAAACGCTCTATTACACTGTTTCGTTCACAATTAGGATATTTGCATAACCTCACAGTTTTTCACCAACTTATTGCAGTACAGAACGCTGTATCTCGCTAAATGACATCGTTCTTTAAGGTTTCACGATGCTTGCATGCGCTTTAACGAGAATATCACATTATAGCAGTTTCGCACTTGTAACGGTACAACACGCAGTATCTGGCTTGTTCAAGCCGTTTTGTGTACTTTCACAACATTTCACCTATTGCAGTTTCGTACATGCAATAAAACAACACTATCTCGTTAGATGACGTGCTTTTTGGTGGTCTCACGACGCTACATAGCTTAAACTAACATAACTCAAGCTAACCTTCGCACTTATATCGTTAGAAAACGTTTTACTCGCAACTTTACAATGTTTTCTACAAGATTACGACGGTTTAATGCGCTTTCACATTAGATATCGTAGTTCCCGACTTGTAATGTTGAAAAACACTACATCTCACTAAGTGACATTGTTTAATGCGGTTTTACGATGGTTGATATCTCAACCTAACCTAACATTCGTACTTGTAATGAAAAACGCTCTATTACACTGTTTCGTTCACAATTACGATATTTGCTTGACCTCACAGTTTCTCACCAACTTATTACAGTACAGAACGCTGTATCTCGCTAAATGACATCGTTCTTTAAGGTTTCACGATACTTGCATGCGCTTTACCGAGAATGTCACAACATAGCAGTTTCGCACTTGTAACGGTACAACACGCAGTATCTGGCTAGTTTATGCCATTTTGTGTACTTTCACAATATTTCACCTATCGCAGTTTCGTACTCGCAATAAAACAACACTATCTCGTTAGATGACATCGTTTTTGGTGGTTTCACGACGCTACGTAGCTCAAACTAACCTAACCTTCGCACTTCTATCGTTAGAAAACGTTTTATTCGCTACTTTACAATGTTTTCTACAAGATTACGACGGTTTCATGCGCTTTCACATTAGATATCGCAGTTCCCGACTTGTAATGGTGAAAAACACAGCATCTCACTAAGTGACATTGTTTAATGCGGTTTTAGCGCGGTTCATATCTTAACCTAACCTAACCTAACCTAACCCAACCTTACCTAACCTAACCTAACCAAACCTTACCTAACATACCCTAACCTAACCTAACCTAACCTAACCTAACCTAACCAAACCTAACCTAACCTAACCTAACGTAACCTATCCTAACCTAACCTAACCTAACCTAACGACGTTTGCAAGCGCTTTCACATTAGATTTCGCAGTTCCCGACTTGTAATGGTGAAAAACACTGCATCTCACTAAGTGACATTTTTTAATGCGGTTTTACGACGGTTCATATCTTAACCAAACCTAACATTCGCACTTGTATTAAAAACGCTCTATTACACTGTTTCGTTCACAATTAGGATATTTGCATAACCTCACAGTTTTTCACCAACTTATTGCAGTACAGAACGCTGTATCTCGCTAAATGACATCGTACTTTAAGGTTTCACGATGCTTGCATGCGCTTTAACGAAAATATCACAACATAGCAGTTTCGCACTTGTAACGGTACAACACGCAGTATTTGGCTTGTTCATGCCGTTTTGTGTGCTTTCACAACATTTCACCTATCGCAGTTTCGTATTCGCAATAAAACAACACTATTTCGTTTGATGACGTTGTTTTTGGCAGTTTCACGACGCTACCTAGCTTAAACTACAATAATACGGAAAGACGGGCTAGTTGGTACTGCTGCATAATTGAAGTTTTTGCGCACACACACAAGGACACAGAAGAAGGGAACACAAGGACCAGCGCAGTCCTTGTGTTCCCTTCTTCTGTGTCCTTGTGTGTGTGCGCAAAAACTTCAATTATGTAGCTTAAACTAACATAACTCAACCTAACATAACCTTCGCACTTCTATCGTTAGAAAACGTTTTACTCGCTACTTTACATTGCTGTCTACAACATTACGACGGTTTCAAGCGCTTTCACATTAGATATCACAGTTCCCAACTTGTAAAGGTGAAGAACACTGCATCTCACTAAGTGACATTGTTTAATGCGGTTTTACGATGGTTCATACCTTAACCTAACGTAACCTAACCTAACCTAACCTAACCTAACCTTACCTAACCTAACCTAACCTAACCCTACCCAACCCAACCTAACCTAACCTAACCTAACCTAAACTAACCTAACCCAACCTAACCTAACCTAACCCAACCTAACCCAACCCAACCCAACCTAACCTAACCTAAGCTAACCTAACCTAACCTAACCAAACCTAACCTAACCTAACTTAACCTAACCTAACGTAACCTAACCTTACCTGACCTAACCTAACCTAACGTAACCTAACCTAACCTAACGTAACCTAACGTAACCTAACATAACCTAACCTAACGTAACCTAACCTAACGTAACCTAACCTAACCTAACCCAACCTAACCCAACCCAACCCAACAACACCCAACCCAACCTAACCTAACCTAACCTTACCTAACCTAACCAAATTATCCTTACCTAACCTAACCTAACCTAACGTAACCTAACCTAACCTAACCTAACGTAACCTAACCTAACCCAACCTAACCTAACCTAACCTAACCTAACCCAACCTAACCCAACCCAACCCAACCTAACCTAACCTAAGATAACCTAACCTAACCAAACCTAACCTAACCTAACTTAACCTAACCTAACGTAACCTAACCTAACCTAACCTATTCTAACGTAACCTAACCTTACCTGACCTAACCTAACCTAACGTAACCTAACCTAACCTAACATAACCTAACGTAACCTAACCTAACCTAACCTAACGTAACCTAACCCAACCTAACCCAAGCCAACCCAACCCAACAACACCCAACCCAACCTTACCTAACCTAACCTAACCTTACCTAACCTAACCAAATTATCCTTACCTAACCTAACCTAACCTAACGTAACCTAACCTAACCTAACCTAACGTAACCTAACCTAACCTAACGTAACCTAACCTAACCCAATTTAACCTAACCTAACCTAACCCAACTCAACCCAACCTAACCTAATCTAACCTAACCTAACCTAACCTAACCTAACCTAACGTAACCTAACCTAACCTAACCTAACCTAACATAACCTAATGACGTTTGCAAGCGCTTTCACATTAGATATCGCAGTTCCCGACTAGTAATGGTGAAAAACACTGCATCTCACTAAGTGACATTGTTTAATGTGGTTTTACGACGGTTCATATCTTAACCTAACCTGACATTCGCACTTGTATCTAAAAACGCTCTATTACACTGTTTTGTTCACAATTACGATATTTGCATAACCTCACAGTTTTTCACCAACTTATTGCAGTACAGAACGCTGTATCTCGCTAAATGACATTGTTCTTTAAGGTTTCACGATGCTTGCATGCGCTTTAACGAGAATATCACAATATAGCAGTTTCGCACTTGTAACGGTAGAACACGCAGTATTTGGCTTGTTCATGCCGTTTTGTGTGCTTTCACAACATTTCACCTATCGCAGTTTAATACTCGCAATAAAACAACACTATCTCGTTAGATGACGTCGTTTTTGGTAGTTTCACGACGCTACCTAGCTTAAACTAACCTAACCTAACCTAACCTTCGCACTTCTATCGTTAGAAAACGTTTTACTCGCAACTTTACAATGTTTTCTACAAGATTACGACGGTTTCATGCGCTCTCACATTAGATATCATAGTTCCCGACTTGTAATGTTGAAAAACACTACATCTCACTAAGTGACATTGTTTAATGCGGTTTTACGACGGTTGATATGTCAACCTAACCTAACATTCGCACTTGTATCTAAAGACGCTCAATTACACTGTTTCGTTCACAATTACGATATTTGCTTGACCTCACAGTTTCTCACCAACTTATTACAGTACAGAACGCTGTATCTCGCTAAATGACATCGTTCTTTAAGGTTTCACGATACTTGCGGGCGCTTTACCGAGAATGTCACAACATAGCAGTTTCGCACTTGTAACGGTACAACACGCAGTATTTGGCTTGTTCATGCCGTTTTGTGTGCTTTCACAACATTTTACCTATCGCAGTTTCGTACTCGCAATAAAACAACACTATCTCGTTAGATGACGTCGTTTTTGGTGGTTTCACGACGCTACCTAGCTTAAACTAACATAACTCAACCTAACATAACCTTCGCACTTCTATCGTTAGAAAACGTTTTACTCGCTACTTTACATTGCTTTCTACAACATTACGACGGTTTCAAGCGCTTTCACATTAGATATCGCAGTTCCCAACTTGTAAAGGTGAAAAACACTGCATCTCACTAAGTGACATTGTTTAATGCGGTTTTACGACGGTTCATACCTTAACCTAACGTAACCTAACCTAACCTAACCCAACCTAACCTAACATAACCTAACCTAACCTAACCTAACCCAACCCAACCTAACCTAACCTAACCTAACCTAAACTAACTTAACCCAACCTAACCTAACCTAACCTAACCCAACCTAACCCAACCCAACCCAACCTAACCTAACCTAAGCTAACCTAACCTAACCTAACCAAACCTAACCTTACCTAACTTAACCTAACCTAACGTAACCTAACCTTACCTGACCTAACCTAACCTAACGTAACCTAACCTAACCTAACGTAACCTAACGTAACCTAACATAACCTAACCTAACGTAACCTAACCTAACCTAACCTAACGTAACCTAACCTAACCTAACCCAACCTAACCCAACCCAACCCAACCCAACAACACCCAACCCAACCTAACCTAACCTTACCTAACCTAACCAAATTATCCTTACCTAACCTAACCTAACCTAACGTAACCTAACCTAACCTAACCTAACGTAACCTAACCTAACCTAACCTAACGTAACCTAACCTAACCCAACCTAACCTAACCTAACCCAACCTAACCCAACCCAACCCAACCTAACCTAACCTAAGCTAACCTAACCTAACCTAACCTAACCAAACCTAACCTAACCTAACTTAACCTAACCTAACGTAACCTAACCTAACCTAACCTATTCTAACGTAACGTAACCTTACCTGACCTAACCTAACCTAACGTAACCTAACCTAACCTAACATAACCTAACGTAACCTAACCTAACCTAACCTAACGTAACCTAACCTAACCTAACCCAACCTAACTCAAGCCAACCCAACCCAACAACACCCAACCCAACCTTACCTAACCTAACCTAACCTTACCTAACCTAACCAAATTATCCTTACCTAACCTAACCTAACCTAACGTTACCTAACCTAACCTAACCTAACGTAACCTAACCTAACCTAACGTAACCTAACCTAACCTAACCCAACCTAACCTAACCTAACCTAACCTAACCCAACTCAACCCAACCTAACCTAATCTAACCTAACCTAACCTAACCTAACCTAACGTAACCTAACCTAACCTAACCTAACCTAACATAACCTAACGACGTTTGCAAGCGCTTTCACATTAGATATCGCAGTTCCCGACTTGTAATGGTGAAAAACACTGCATCTCACTAAGTGACATTGTTTAATGTGGTTTTACGACGGTTCATATCTTAACCTAACCTGACATTCGCACTTGTATCTAAAAACGCTCTATTACACTGTTTTGTTCACAATTACGATATTTGCATAACCTCACAGTTTTTCACCAACTTATTGCAGTACAGAACGCTGTATCTCGCTAAATGACATTGTTCTTTAAGGTTTCACGATGCTTGCATGCGCTTTAACGAGAATATCACAATATAGCAGTTTCGCACTTGTAACGGTAGAACACGCAGTATTTGGCTTGTTCATGCCGTTTTGTGTGCTTTCACAACATTTCACCTATCGCAGTTTAATACTCGCAATAAAACAACACTATCTCGTTAGATGACGTCGTTTTTGGTAGTTTCACGACGCTACCTAGCTTAAACTAACCTAACCTAACCTAACCTTCGCACTTCTATCGTTAGAAAACGTTTTACTCGCAACTTTACAATGTTTTCTACAAGATTACGACGGTTTCATGCGCTTTCACATTAGATATCATAGTTCCCGACTTGTAATGTTGAAAAACACTACATCTCACTAAGTGACATTGTTTAATGCGGTTTTACGACGGTTGATATGTCAACCTAACCTAACATTCGCACTTGTATCTAAAGACGCTTAATTACACTGTTTCGTTCAAAATTACGATATTTGCTTGACCTCACAGTTTCTCACCAACTTATTACAGTACAGAACGCTGTATCTCGCTAAATGACATCGTTCTTTAAGGTTTCACGATACTTGCGTGCGCTTTACCGAGAATGTCACAACATAGCAGTTTCGCACTTGTAACGGTACAACACGCAGTATTTGGCTTGTTCATGCCGTTTTGTGTGCTTTCACAACATTTTACCTATCGCAGTTTCGTACTCGCAATAAAACAACACTATCTCGTCAGATGACGTCGTTTTTGGTGGTTTCACGACGCTACCTAGCTTAAACTAACATAACTCAACCTAACATAACCTTCGCACTTCTATCGTTAGAAAACGTTTTACTCGCTACTTTACATTGCTTTCTACAACATTACGACGGTTTCAAGCGCTTTCACATTAGATATCGCAGTTCCCAACTTGTAAAGGTGAAAAACACTGCATCTCACTAAGTGACATTGTTTAATGCGGTTTTACGACGGTTCATACCTTAACCTAACGTAACCTAACCTAACCTAACCCAACCTAACCTAACATAACCTAACCTAACCTAACCTAACCAAACCTAACCTAACGTAACCTAACCTAACCTAACCTAACCTAACCTAACCTAACGACGTTTGCAAGCGCTTTCACATTAGATATCGCAGTTCCCGACTTGTAATGGTGAAAAACACTGCATCTCACTAAGTGACATTGTTTAATGCGGTTTTACGACGGTTTATATCTTACCCTAACCTAACATTCGTACTTGTATTGAAAAACGCTCTATTACACTGTTTCGTTCACAATTACGATATTTGCATAACCTCACAGTTTTTCACCAACGTATTGCAGTACAGAACGCTGTATCTCGCTAAATGACATTGTTCTTTAAGGTTTCACGATACTTGCATGCGCTTTACCGAGTGTCACAACATAGCAGTTTCGCACTTGTAACGGTACAACACGCAGTATTTGGCTTGTTCATGCCGTTTTGTGTGCTTTCACAACATTTTACCTATCGCAGTTTCGTACTCGCAATAAAACAACACTATCTCGTTAGATGACGTCGTTTTTGGTGGTTTCACGACGCTACCTAGCTTAAACTAACATAACTCAACCTAACATAACCTTCGCACTTCTATCGTTAGAAAACGTTTTACTCGCTACTTTACATTGCTTTCTACATTAGGACGGTTTCAAGCGCTTTCACATTAGATATCGCAGTTCCCAACTTGTAAAGGTGAAAAACACTGCATCTCACTAAGTGACATTGTTTAATGCGGTTTTAGCGCGGTTCATATCTTAACCTAACCTTACCTAACCTAACCTAACCCAACCTAACCTAACATAACCTAACCTAACCAAACCTAACCTAACGTAACCTAACCTAACGACGTTTGCAAGCGCTTTCACATTAGATATCGCAGTTCCCGACTTGTAATGGTGAAAAACACTGCATCTCACTAAGTGACATTGTTTAATGCGGTTTTACGACGGTTCATATCTTAACCTAACCTAACATTCGTACTTGTATTGAAAAACGCTCTATTACACTGTTTCGTTCACAATTACGATATTTGCATAACCTCACAGTTTTTCACCAACTTATTGTAGTACAGAACGCTGTATCTCGCTAAATGACATCGTTCTTTAAGGTTTCACGATACTTGCATGCGCTTTAACGAGAATATCACAATAAAGCAGTTTCGCACTTGTAACGACACAAGACGCAGTATCTGGCTAGTTTATGCCATTTTGTGTGCTTTCACAATATTTCACCTATCGCAGTTTCGTACTCGCAATAAAACAACACTATCTCGTTAGATGACATCGTTTTTGGTGGTTTCACGACGCTACGTAGCTCAAACTAACCTAACCTTCGCACTTCTATCGTTAGAAAACGTTTTATTCGCTACTTTACAATGTTTTCTACAAGATTACGACGGTTTCATGCGCTTTCACATTAGATATCGCAGTTCCCGACTTGTAATGGTGAAAAACACAGCATCTCACTAAGTGACATTGTTTAATGCGGTTTTAGCGCGGTTCATATCTTAACCTAACCTAACCTAACCTAATTTAACCTAACCTAACCTTACCTAACCCAACCTAACCTAACCTAACCTAACCAAACCTTTCCTAACATAACCTAACCTAACCTAACCTAACCAAACCTGACCTAACCTAACGTAACCTAACCTAACCTAACCTAACCTAACCTAACTTAACCTAACCTAACGTAACCTAACCTTACCTGACCTAACCTAACCTAACGTAACCTAACCTAACCTAACGTAACCTAACGTAACCTAACATAACCTAACCTAACGTAACCTAACCTAACGTAACCTAACCTAACCTAACCCAACCTAACCCAACCCAACCCAACAACACCCAACCCAACCTAACCTAACCTAACCTTACCTAACCTAACCAAATTATCCTTACCTAACCTAACCTAACCTAACGTAACCTAACCTAACCTAACCTAACGTAACCTAACCTAACCCAACCTAACCTAACCTAACCTAACCTAACCCAACCTAACCCAACCCAACCCAACCTAACCTAACCTAAGATAACCTAACCTAACCAAACCTAACCTAACCTAACTTAACCTAACCTAACGTAACCTAACCTAACCTAACCTATTCTAACGTAACCTAACCTTACCTGACCTAACCTAACCTAACGTAACCTAACCTAACCTAACATAACCTAACGTAACCTAACCTAACCTAACCTAACGTAACCTAACCCAACCTAACCCAAGCCAACCCAACCCAACAACACCCAACCCAACCTTACCTAACCTAACCTAACCTTACCTAACCTAACCAAATTATCCTTACCTAACCTAACCTAACCTAACGTAACCTAACCTAACCTAACCTAACGTAACCTAACCTAACCTAACGTAACCTAACCTAACCCAATTTAACCTAACCTAACCTAACCCAACTCAACCCAACCTAACCTAATCTAACCTAACCTAACCTAACCTAACCTAACCTAACGTAACCTAACCTAACCTAACCTAACCTAACATAACCTAATGACGTTTGCAAGCGCTTTCACATTAGATATCGCAGTTCCCGACTAGTAATGGTGAAAAACACTGCATCTCACTAAGTGACATTGTTTAATGTGGTTTTACGACGGTTCATATCTTAACCTAACCTGACATTCGCACTTGTATCTAAAAACGCTCTATTACACTGTTTTGTTCACAATTACGATATTTGCATAACCTCACAGTTTTTCACCAACTTATTGCAGTACAGAACGCTGTATCTCGCTAAATGACATTGTTCTTTAAGGTTTCACGATGCTTGCATGCGCTTTAACGAGAATATCACAATATAGCAGTTTCGCACTTGTAACGGTAGAACACGCAGTATTTGGCTTGTTCATGCCGTTTTGTGTGCTTTCACAACATTTCACCTATCGCAGTTTAATACTCGCAATAAAACAACACTATCTCGTTAGATGACGTCGTTTTTGGTAGTTTCACGACGCTACCTAGCTTAAACTAACCTAACCTAACCTAACCTTCGCACTTCTATCGTTAGAAAACGTTTTACTCGCAACTTTACAATGTTTTCTACAAGATTACGACGGTTTCATGCGCTCTCACATTAGATATCATAGTTCCCGACTTGTAATGTTGAAAAACACTACATCTCACTAAGTGACATTGTTTAATGCGGTTTTACGACGGTTGATATGTCAACCTAACCTAACATTCGCACTTGTATCTAAAGACGCTCAATTACACTGTTTCGTTCACAATTACGATATTTGCTTGACCTCACAGTTTCTCACCAACTTATTACAGTACAGAACGCTGTATCTCGCTAAATGACATCGTTCTTTAAGGTTTCACGATACTTGCGGGCGCTTTACCGAGAATGTCACAACATAGCAGTTTCGCACTTGTAACGGTACAACACGCAGTATTTGGCTTGTTCATGCCGTTTTGTGTGCTTTCACAACATTTTACCTATCGCAGTTTCGTACTCGCAATAAAACAACACTATCTCGTTAGATGACGTCGTTTTTGGTGGTTTCACGACGCTACCTAGCTTAAACTAACATAACTCAACCTAACATAACCTTCGCACTTCTATCGTTAGAAAACGTTTTACTCGCTACTTTACATTGCTTTCTACAACATTACGACGGTTTCAAGCGCTTTCACATTAGATATCGCAGTTCCCAACTTGTAAAGGTGAAAAACACTGCATCTCACTAAGTGACATTGTTTAATGCGGTTTTACGACGGTTCATACCTTAACCTAACGTAACCTAACCTAACCTAACCCAACCTAACCTAACATAACCTAACCTAACCTAACCTAACCCAACCCAACCTAACCTAACCTAACCTAACCTAAACTAACTTAACCCAACCTAACCTAACCTAACCTAACCCAACCTAACCCAACCCAACCCAACCTAACCTAACCTAAGCTAACCTAACCTAACCTAACCAAACCTAACCTTACCTAACTTAACCTAACCTAACGTAACCTAACCTTACCTGACCTAACCTAACCTAACGTAACCTAACCTAACCTAACGTAACCTAACGTAACCTAACATAACCTAACCTAACGTAACCTAACCTAACCTAACCTAACGTAACCTAACCTAACCTAACCCAACCTAACCCAACCCAACCCAACCCAACAACACCCAACCCAACCTAACCTAACCTTACCTAACCTAACCAAATTATCCTTACCTAACCTAACCTAACCTAACGTAACCTAACCTAACCTAACCTAACGTAACCTAACCTAACCTAACCTAACGTAACCTAACCTAACCCAACCTAACCTAACCTAACCCAACCTAACCCAACCCAACCCAACCTAACCTAACCTAAGCTAACCTAACCTAACCTAACCTAACCAAACCTAACCTAACCTAACTTAACCTAACCTAACGTAACCTAACCTAACCTAACCTATTCTAACGTAACGTAACCTTACCTGACCTAACCTAACCTAACGTAACCTAACCTAACCTAACATAACCTAACGTAACCTAACCTAACCTAACCTAACGTAACCTAACCTAACCTAACCCAACCTAACTCAAGCCAACCCAACCCAACAACACCCAACCCAACCTTACCTAACCTAACCTAACCTTACCTAACCTAACCAAATTATCCTTACCTAACCTAACCTAACCTAACGTTACCTAACCTAACCTAACCTAACGTAACCTAACCTAACCTAACGTAACCTAACCTAACCTAACCCAACCTAACCTAACCTAACCTAACCTAACCCAACTCAACCCAACCTAACCTAATCTAACCTAACCTAACCTAACCTAACCTAACGTAACCTAACCTAACCTAACCTAACCTAACATAACCTAACGACGTTTGCAAGCGCTTTCACATTAGATATCGCAGTTCCCGACTTGTAATGGTGAAAAACACTGCATCTCACTAAGTGACATTGTTTAATGTGGTTTTACGACGGTTCATATCTTAACCTAACCTGACATTCGCACTTGTATCTAAAAACGCTCTATTACACTGTTTTGTTCACAATTACGATATTTGCATAACCTCACAGTTTTTCACCAACTTATTGCAGTACAGAACGCTGTATCTCGCTAAATGACATTGTTCTTTAAGGTTTCACGATGCTTGCATGCGCTTTAACGAGAATATCACAATATAGCAGTTTCGCACTTGTAACGGTAGAACACGCAGTATTTGGCTTGTTCATGCCGTTTTGTGTGCTTTCACAACATTTCACCTATCGCAGTTTAATACTCGCAATAAAACAACACTATCTCGTTAGATGACGTCGTTTTTGGTAGTTTCACGACGCTACCTAGCTTAAACTAACCTAACCTAACCTAACCTTCGCACTTCTATCGTTAGAAAACGTTTTACTCGCAACTTTACAATGTTTTCTACAAGATTACGACGGTTTCATGCGCTTTCACATTAGATATCATAGTTCCCGACTTGTAATGTTGAAAAACACTACATCTCACTAAGTGACATTGTTTAATGCGGTTTTACGACGGTTGATATGTCAACCTAACCTAACATTCGCACTTGTATCTAAAGACGCTTAATTACACTGTTTCGTTCAAAATTACGATATTTGCTTGACCTCACAGTTTCTCACCAACTTATTACAGTACAGAACGCTGTATCTCGCTAAATGACATCGTTCTTTAAGGTTTCACGATACTTGCGTGCGCTTTACCGAGAATGTCACAACATAGCAGTTTCGCACTTGTAACGGTACAACACGCAGTATTTGGCTTGTTCATGCCGTTTTGTGTGCTTTCACAACATTTTACCTATCGCAGTTTCGTACTCGCAATAAAACAACACTATCTCGTCAGATGACGTCGTTTTTGGTGGTTTCACGACGCTACCTAGCTTAAACTAACATAACTCAACCTAACATAACCTTCGCACTTCTATCGTTAGAAAACGTTTTACTCGCTACTTTACATTGCTTTCTACAACATTACGACGGTTTCAAGCGCTTTCACATTAGATATCGCAGTTCCCAACTTGTAAAGGTGAAAAACACTGCATCTCACTAAGTGACATTGTTTAATGCGGTTTTACGACGGTTCATACCTTAACCTAACGTAACCTAACCTAACCTAACCCAACCTAACCTAACATAACCTAACCTAACCTAACCTAACCAAACCTAACCTAACGTAACCTAACCTAACCTAACCTAACCTAACCTAACCTAACGACGTTTGCAAGCGCTTTCACATTAGATATCGCAGTTCCCGACTTGTAATGGTGAAAAACACTGCATCTCACTAAGTGACATTGTTTAATGCGGTTTTACGACGGTTTATATCTTACCCTAACCTAACATTCGTACTTGTATTGAAAAACGCTCTATTACACTGTTTCGTTCACAATTACGATATTTGCATAACCTCACAGTTTTTCACCAACGTATTGCAGTACAGAACGCTGTATCTCGCTAAATGACATTGTTCTTTAAGGTTTCACGATACTTGCATGCGCTTTACCGAGTGTCACAACATAGCAGTTTCGCACTTGTAACGGTACAACACGCAGTATTTGGCTTGTTCATGCCGTTTTGTGTGCTTTCACAACATTTTACCTATCGCAGTTTCGTACTCGCAATAAAACAACACTATCTCGTTAGATGACGTCGTTTTTGGTGGTTTCACGACGCTACCTAGCTTAAACTAACATAACTCAACCTAACATAACCTTCGCACTTCTATCGTTAGAAAACGTTTTACTCGCTACTTTACATTGCTTTCTACATTAGGACGGTTTCAAGCGCTTTCACATTAGATATCGCAGTTCCCAACTTGTAAAGGTGAAAAACACTGCATCTCACTAAGTGACATTGTTTATTGCGGTTTTAGCGCGGTTCATATCTTAACCTAACCTAACCTAACCTAACCCAACCTAACCTAACATAACCTAACCTAACCAAACCTAACCTAACGTAACCTAACCTAACGACGTTTGCAAGCGCTTTCACATTAGATATCGCAGTTCCCGACTTGTAATGGTGAAAAACACTGCATCTCACTAAGTGACATTGTTTAATGCGGTTTTACGACGGTTCATATCTTAACCTAACCTAACATTCGTACTTGTATTGAAAAACGCTCTATTACACTGTTTCGTTCACAATTACGATATTTGCATAACCTCGCAGTTTTTCACCAACTTATTGTAGTACAGAACGCTGTATCTCGCTAAATGACATCGTTCTTTAAGGTTTCACGATACTTGCATGCGCTTTAACGAGAATATGACAATAAATTAGTTTCGCACTTGTAACGACACAAGACGCAGTATCTGGCTAGTTTATGCCATTTTGTGTGCTTTCAATATTTCACCTATCGCAGTTTCGTACTCGCAATAAAACAACACTATCTCGTTAGATTACATCGTTTTTGGTGGTTTCACGACGCTACGTAGCTCAAACTAACCTAACCTTCGCACTTCTATCGTTAGAAAACGTTTTATTTGCTACTTTACAATGTTTTCTACAAGACTACGACGGTTTCATGCTCTTTCACATTAGATATCGCAGTTCCCGACTTGTAATGGTGAAAAACACAGCATCTCACTAAGTGACATTGTTTAATGCGGTTTTAGCGCGGTTCATATCTTAACCTAACCTAACCTAACCTAACCTAACCTAATTTAACCTAACCTAACCTTACCTAACCCAACCTAACCTAACCTAACCTAACCAAACCTTACCTAACATAACCTAACCTAACCTAACCTAACCTAACCTAACCT
The DNA here is from genome assembly GCF_043290135.1 of Rhipicephalus microplus. Lineage (NCBI taxonomy): Eukaryota > Metazoa > Arthropoda > Arachnida > Ixodida > Ixodidae > Rhipicephalus > Rhipicephalus microplus. Next base: position 1,799,870 of record NW_027464619.1, read on the forward strand.
AACGACGTTTGCAAGCGCTTTCACATTAGATATCGCAGTTCCCGACTTGTAATGGTGAAAAACACAGCATCTCACTAAGTGACATTGTTTAATGCGGTTTTAGCGCGGTTCATATCTTAACCTAACCTAACCTAACCTAACCTAACCTAAAGACGTTTGCAAGCGCTTTCACATTAGATATCGCAGTTCCCGACTTGTAATGGTGAAAAAACACTGCATCTCACTAAGTGACATTGTTTAATGCGGTTTTAGCGCGGTTCATATCTTAACCTAACCTAACCTAACCTAACCTAACCCAACCTAACCTAACCTAACCTAACCTAACGACGTTTGCAAGCGCTTTCACATTAGATATCGCAGTTCCCGACTTGTAATGGTGAAAAACACTGCATCTCACTCACATTGTTTAATGCGGTTTTACGACGTTCATATCTTAACCTAACCTAACATTCGTACTTGTATTGAAAAACGCTCTATTACACTGTTTCGTTCACAATTACGATATTTGCATAACCTCACAGTTTTTCACCAACTTATTGCAGTACGGAACGCTGTATCTCGCTAAATGACATCGTTCTTTAAGGTTTCACGATGCTTGCATGCGCTTTAACGAGAATATCACATTATAGCAGTTTCGCACTTGTAACGGTACAACACGCAGTATCTGGCTTGTTCAAGCCGTTTTGTGTACTTTCACAACATTTCACCTATTGCAGTTTCGTACATGCAATAAAACAACACTATCTCGTTAGATGACGTCCTTTTTGGTGGTCTCACGACGCTACATAGCTTAAACTAACATAACTCAAGCTAACCTTCGCACTTCTATCGTTAGAAAACGTTTTACTCGCAACTTTACAATGTTTTCTACAAGAATACGACGGTTTCATGCGCTTTCACATTAGATATCGTAGTTCCCGACTTGTAATGTTGAAAAACACTACATCTCACTAAGTGACATTGTTTAATGCGGTTTTACGACGGTAGATATGTCAACCTAACCTAACATTCGCACTTGTATCTAAAGACGCTCAATTACACTGTTTCGTTCACAATTACGATATTTGCTTGACCTCACAGTTTCTCACCAACTTATTACAGTACAGAACGCTGTATCTCGCTAAATGACATCGTTCTTTAAGGTTTCACGATACATGCATGCGCTTTACCGAGAATGTCACAACATAGCAGTTTCGCACTTGTAACGGTACAACACGCAGTATTTGGCTTGTTCATGCCGTTTTGTTTGCTTTCACAACATTTTACCTATCGCAGTTTCGTACACGCAATAAAACAACACCATCTCGTTATATGACGTCGTTTTTGGTGGTTTCACGACGCTACCTAGCTTAAACTAACATAACTCAACCTAACATAACCTTCGCACTTCTATCGTTAGAAAACGTTTTACTCGCTACTTTACATTGCTTTCTACAACATTACGACGGTTTCAAGCGCTTTCACATTAGATATCGCAGTTCCCAACTTGTAAAGGTGAAAAACACTGCATCTCACTAAGTGACATTGTTTAATGCGGTTTTAGCGCGGTTCATATCTTAACCTAACCTAACCTAACCTAACCTAACCCAACCTAACCTAACATAACCTAACCTAACCAAACCTAACCTAACGTAACCTAACCTAACGACGTTTGCAAGCGCTTTCACATTAGATATCGCAGTTCCCGACTTGTAATGGTGAAAAACACTGCATCTCACTAAGTGACATTGTTTAATGCGGTTTTACGACGGTTCATATCTTAACCTAACCTAACATTCGTACTTGTATTGAAAAACGCTCTATTACACTGTTTCGTTCACAATTACGATATTTGCATAACCTCACAGTTTTTCACCAACTTATTGTAGTACAGAACGCTGTATCTCGCTAAATGACATCGTTCTTTAAGAGTTCACGATACTTGCATGCGCTTTAACGAGAATATCACAATAAAGCAGTTTCGCACTTGTAACGACACAAGACGCAGTATCTGGCTAGTTTATGCCATTTTGTGTGCTTTCACAATATTTCACCTATCGCAGTTTCGTACTCGATATAAAGCAACACTTTCTCGTTAGATGACATCGTTTTTGGTGGTTTCACGACGCTACCTAGCTTAAACTAACATAACTCAACCTAACATAACCTTCGCACTTCTATCGTTAGAAAACGTTTTACTCGCTACTTTACATTGCTTTCTACAACATTACGACGGTTTCAAGCGCTTTCACATTAGATATCGCAGTTCCCAACTTGTAAAGGTGAAAAACACTGCATCTCACTAAGTGACATTGTTTAATGCGGTTTTAGCGCGGTTCATATCTTAACCTAACCTAACCTTACCTAACCCAACCTAACCTAACCTAACCTAACCAAACCTTACCTAACATACCCTAACCTAACCTAACCTAACCTAACCAAACCTAACCTAACCTAACCTAACCTAACGTAACCTAACCTAACCTAACCTAACCTAACCTAACGACGGTTGCAAGCGCTTTCACATTAGATATCGCAGTTCCCGACTTGTAATGGTGAAAAACACTGCATCTCACTGAGTGACATTGTTTAGAGCGGTTTTACGACGGTTCATATCTTAACCTAACCTAACATTCGCACTTGTATCCAAAGACGCTCAAGTACACTGTTTCGTTCACAATTACGATATTTGCTTGACCTCACAGTTTCTCACCAACTTATTACAGTACAGAACGCTGTATCTCGCTAAATGACATCGTTCTTTAAGGTTTCACGATACTTGCATGCGCTTTAACGAGAATATCACAATAAAGCAGTTTCGCACTTGTAACGACACAAGACGCAGTATCTGGCTAGTTTATGCCATTTTGTGTGCTTTCACAATATTTCACCTATCGCAGTTTCGTACTCGCAATAAAACAACACTATCTCGTTAGATGACATCGTTTTTGGTGGTTTCACGACGCTACGTAGCTCAAACTAACCTAACCTTCGCACTTCTATCGTTAGAAAACGTTTTATTCGCTACTTTACAATGTTTTCTACAAGACTACGACGGTTTCATGCGCTTTCACATTAGATATCGCAGTTCCCGACTTGTAATGGGGAAAAACACAGCATCTCACTAAGTGACATTGTTTAATGCGGTTTTAGCGCGGTTCATATCTTAACCCAATCTAACCTAACCTAATTTAACCTAACCTAACCTTACCTAACCCAACCTAACCTAACCTAACCTAACCAAACCTTACCTAACATAACCTAACCTAACCTAACCTAACCAAACCTAACCTAACCTAACCTAACGTAACCTAACCTAAGCTAACGACGTTTGCAAGCGCTTTCACATTAGATATCGCAGTTCCCGACTTGTAATGGTGAAAAACACAGCATCTCACTAAGTGACATTGTTTAATGCGGTTTTAGCGCGGTTCATATCTTAGCCTAACCTAACCTAACCTAACCTAACCTAACCCAACCTAACCTAACCTAACCTAACCTAACCTAACGACGTTTGCAAGCGCTTTCACATTAGATATCGCAGTTCCCGACTTGTAATGGTGAAAAACACTGCATCTCACTAAGTGACATTGTTTAATGCGGTTTTAGCGTGGTTCATATCTTAACCTAACCTAACCTAACCTAACCTAACCCAACCTAACCTAACCTAACCTAACCTAACGACGTTTGCAAGCGCTTTCACATTAGATATCGCAGTTCCCGACTTGTAATGGTGAAAAACACTGCATCTCACTCACATTGTTTAATGCGGTTTTACGACGGTTCATATCTTAACCTAACCTAACATTCGTGCTTGTATTGAAAAACGCTCTATTACACTGTTTCGTTCACAATTACGATATTTGCATAACCTCACAGTTTTTCACCAACATATTGCAGTACAGAACGCTGTATCTCGCTAAATGACATCGTTCTTAAAGGTTTCACGATGCTTGCATGCGCTTTAACGAGAATATCACATTATAGCAGTTTCGCACTTGTAACGGTACAACACGCAGTATCTGGCTTGTTCAAGCCGTTTTGTGTACTTTCACAACATTTCACCTATTGCAGTTTCGTACATGCAATAAAACAACACTATCTCGTTAGATGACGTCCTTTTTGGTGGTCTCACGACGCTACATAGCTTAAACTAACATAACTCAAGCTAACCTTCGCACTTCTATCGTTAGAAAACGTTTTACTCGCAACTTTACAATGTTTTCTACAAGATTACGACGGTTTCATGCGCTTTCACATTAGATATCGTAGTTCCCGACTTGTAATGTTGAAAAACACTACATCTCACTAAGTGACATTGTTTAATGCGGTTTTACGACGGAAGATATGTCAACCTAACCTAACATTCGCAGTTGTATCTAAAGACGCTCAATTACACTGTTTCGTTCACAATTACGATATTTGCTTGACCTCACAGTTTCTCACCAACTTATTACAGTACAGAACGCTGTATCTCGCTAAATGACATCGTTCTTTAAGGTTTCACGATACTTGCATGCGCTTTACCGAGAATGTCACAACATAGCAGTTTCGCACTTGTAACTATACAACACGCAGTATTTGGCTTGTTCATGCCGTTTTGTGTGCTTTCACAACATTTTACCTATCGCAGTTTCGTACTCGCAATAAAACAACACCATCTCGTTATATGACGTCGTTTTTGGTGGTTTCACGACGCTACCTAGCTTAAACTAACATAACTCAACCTAACATAACCTTCGCACTTCTATCGTTAGAAAACGTTTTACTCGCTACTTTACATTGCTTTCTACAACATTACGACGGTTTCAAGCGCTTTCACATTAGATATTGCAGTTCCCAACTTGTAAAGGTGAAAAACACTGCATCTCACTAAGTGACATTGTTTAATGCGGTTTTACGACGGTTTATACTTTAACCTAACGTAACCTAACCTAACCTAACCCAACCTAACCTAACATATCCTAACCTAACCTAACCTAACCTAACCTAACCAAACCTAACCTAACGTAACCTAACCTAACCTAACCTAACCTAACCTAACGACGTTTGCAAGCGCTTTCACATTAGATATCGTAGTTCCCGACTTGTAATGGTGAAAAACACTGCATCTCACTAAGTGACATTGTTTAATGCGGTTTTACGACGGTTCATATCTTAACCTAACTTAACATTCGTACTTGTATTGAAAAACGCTCTATTACACTGTTTCGTTCACAATTACGATATTTGCATAACCTCACAGTTTTTCACCAACTTATTGTAGTACAGAACGCTGTATCTCGCTAAATGACATCATTCTTTAAGGTTTCACGATACTTGCATGCGCTTTAACGAGAATATCACAATAAATTAGTTTCGCACTTGTAACGACACAAGACGCAGTATCTGGCTAGTTTATGCCATTTTGTGTGCTTTCACAATATTTTACCTATCGCAGTTTCGTACTCGCAATAAAACAACACTATCTCGTTAGATTACATCGTTTTTGGTGGTTTCACGACGCTACGTAGCTCAAACTAACCTAACCTTCGCACTTCTATCGTTAGAAAACGTTTTATTTGCTACTTTACAATGTTTTCTACAAGACTACGACGGTTTCATGCGCTTTCACATTAGATATCGCAGTTCCCGACTTGTAATGGGGAAAAACACAGCATCTCACTAAGTGACATTGTTTAATGCGGTTTTAGCGCGGTTCATATCTTAACCTAACCTAACCTAACGTAACCTAATTTAACCTAACCTAACCTTACCTAACCCAACCTAACCTAACCTAACCTAACCAAACCTTACCTAACATAACCTAACCTAACCTAACCTAACCAAACCTAACCTAACCTAACCTAACGTAACCTAACCTAACCTAACCTAACCTAACCTAACCTAACGACGTTTGCAAGCGCTTTCACATTAGATATCGCAGTTCCCGACTTGTAATGGTGAAAAACACAGCATCTCACTAAGTGACATTGTTTAATGCGGTTTTAGCACGGTTCATATCTTAACCTAACCTAACCTAACCTAACCTAACCTAACGACGTTTGCAAGCGCTTTCACATTAGATATCGCAGTTCCCGACTTGTAATGGTGAAAAACACTGCATCTCACTAAGTGACATTGTTTAATGCGGTTTTAGCGCGGTTCATATCTTAACCTAACCTAACCTAACCTAACCCAACCTAACCTAACCTAACCTAACCTAACGACGCTTGCAAGCGCTTTCACATTAGATATCGCAGTTCCCGACTTGTAATGGTGAAAAACACTGCATCTCACTCACATTGTTTAATGCGGTTTTACGACGGTTCATATCTTAACCTAACCTAACATTCGTACTTGTATTGAAAAACGCTCTATTACACTGTTTCGTTCACAATTACGATATTTGCATAACCTCACAGTTTTTCACCAACTTATTGCAGTACAGAACGCTGTATCTCGCTAAATGACATCGTTCTTTAGGTTTCACGATGCTTGCATGCGCTTTAACGAGAATATCACATTATAGCAGTTTCGCACTTGTAACGGTACAACACGCAGTATCTGGCTTGTTCAAGCCGTTTTGTGTACTTTCACAACATTTCACCTATTGCAGTTTCGTACATGCAATAAAACAACACTATCTCGTTAGATGACGTCCTTTTTGGTGGTCTCACGACGCTACATAGCTTAAACGAACATAACTCAAGCTAACCTTCGCACTTCTATCGTTAGAAAACGTTTTACTCGCTACTTTACATTGCTTTCTACAACATTACGACGGTTTCAAGCGCTTTCACATTAGATATCGCAGTTCCCAACTTGTAAAGGTGAAAAACACTGCATCTCACTAAGTGACATTGTTTAATGCGGTTTTACGACGGTTCATACCTTAACCTAACGTAACCTAACCTAACCTAACCCAACCTAACCTAACATAACCTAACCTAATCTAACCTAACCAAACCTAACCTAACGTAACCTAACCTAACCTAACCTAACCTAACCTAACGACGTTTGCAAGCGCTTTCACATTAGATATCGCAGTTCCCGACTTGTAATGGTGAAAAACACTGCATCTCACTAAGTGACATTGTTTAATGCGGTTTTAGCGCGGTTCATATCTTAACCTAACCTAACCTTACCTAACCCAACCTAACCTAACCTAACCTAACCAAACCTTACCTAACATACCCTAACCTAACCTAACCTAACCTAACCTAACCTAACCTAACCAAACCTAACCTAACGTAACCTAACCTAACCTAACCTAACCTAACCTAACGACGTTTGCAAGCGCTTTCACATTAGATATCGTAGTTCCCGACTTGTAATGGTGAAAAACACTGCATCTCACTAAGTGACATTGTTTAATGCGGTTTTACGACGGTTCATATCTTAACCTAACTTAACATTCGTACTTGTATTGAAAAACGCTCTATTACACTGTTTCGTTCACAATTACGATATTTGCATAACCTCACAGTTTTTCACCAACTTATTGTAGTACAGAACGCTGTATCTCGCTAAATGACATCATTCTTTAAGGTTTCACGATACTTGCATGCGCTTTAACGAGAATATCACAATAAATTAGTTTCGCACTTGTAACGACACAAGACGCAGTATCTGGCTAGTTTATGCCATTTTGTGTGCTTTCACAATATTTTACCTATCGCAGTTTCGTACTCGCAATAAAACAACACTATCTCGTTAGATTACATCGTTTTTGGTGGTTTCACGACGCTACGTAGCTCAAACTAACCTAACCTTCGCACTTCTATCGTTAGAAAACGTTTTATTTGCTACTTTACAATGTTTTCTACAAGACTACGACGGTTTCATGCGCTTTCACATTAGATATCGCAGTTCCCGACTTGTAATGGGGAAAAACACAGCATCTCACTAAGTGACATTGTTTAATGCGGTTTTAGCGCGGTTCATATCTTAACCTAACCTAACCTAACCTAACCTAATTTAACCTAACCTAACCTTACCTAACCCAACCTAACCTAACCTAACCTAACCAAACCTTACCTAACATAACCTAACCTAACCTAACCTAACCAAACCTAACCTAACCTAACCTAACGTAACCTAACCTAACCTAACCTAACCTAACCTAACGACGTTTGCAAGCGCTTTCACATTAGATATCGCAGTTCCCGACTTGTAATGGTGAAAAACACAGCATCTCACTAAGTGACATTGTTTAATGCGGTTTTAGCGCGGTTCATATCTTAACCTAACCTAACCTAACCTAACCTAACCTAACGACGTTTGCAAGCGCTTTCACATTAGATATCGCAGTTCCCGACTTGTAATGGTGAAAAACACTGCATCTCACTAAGTGACATTGTTTAATGCGGTTTTAGCGCGGTTCATATCTTAACCTAACCTAACCTAACCTAACCTAACCCAACCTAACCTAACCTAACCTAACCTAACGACGTTTGCAAGCGCTTTCACATTAGATATCGCAGTTCCCGACTTGTAATGGTGAAAAACACTGCATCTCACTCACATTGTTTAATGCGGTTTTACGACGGTTCATATCTTAACCTAACCTAACATTCGTACTTGTATTGAAAAACGCTCTATTACACTGTTTCGTTCACAATTACGATATTTGCATAACCTCACAGTTTTTCACCAACTTATTGCAGTACAGAACGCTGTATCTCGCTAAATGACATCGTTCTTTAAGGTTTCACGATGCTTGCATGCGCTTTAACGAGAATATCACATTATAGCAGTTTCGCACTTGTAACGGTACAACACGCAGTATCTGGCTTGTTCAAGCCGTTTTGTGTACTTTCACAACATTTCACCTATTGCAGTTTCGTACATGCAATAAAACAACACTATCTCGTTAGATGACGTCCTTTTTGGTGGTCTCACGACGCTACATAGCTTAAACGAACATAACTCAAGCTAACCTTCGCACTTCTATCGTTAGAAAACGTTTTACTCGCTACTTTACATTGCTTTCTACAACATTACGACGGTTTCAAGCGCTTTCACATTAGATATCGCAGTTCCCAACTTGTAAAGGTGAAAAACACTGCATCTCACTAAGTGACATTGTTTAATGCGGTTTTACGACGGTTCATACCTTAACCTAACGTAACCTAACCTAACCTAACCCAACCTAACCTAACCTAACCAAACCTTACCTAACATACCCTAACCTAACCTAACCTAACCTAACCTAACCAAACCTAACCTAACCTAACCTAACCTAACGTAACCTAACCTAACCTAACCTAACCTAACCTAACGACGTTTGCAAGCGCTTTCACATTAGATATCGCAGTTCCCGACTTGTAATGGTGAAAAACACTGCATCTCACTAAGTGACATTGTTTAATGCGGTTTTAGCGCGGTTCATATCTTAACCTAACCTAACCTTACCTAACCCAACCTAACCTAACCTAACCTAACCAAACCTTACCTAACATACCCTAACCTAACCTAACCTAACCTAACCTAACCAAACCTAACCTAACCTAACCTAACCTAACGTAACCTAACCTAACCTAACCTAACCTAACGACGGTTGCAAGCGCTTTCACATTAGATATCGCAGTTCCCGACTTGTAATGGTGAAAAACACTGCATCTCACTGAGTGACATTGTTTATAGCGGTTTTACGACGGTTCATATCTTAACCTAACCCAACATTCGCACTTGTATCCAAAGACGCTCAATTACACTGTTTCGTTCACAATTACGATATTTGCTTGACCTCACAGTTTCTCACCAACTTATTACAGTACAGAACGCTGTATCTCGCTAAATGACATCGTTCTTTAAGGTTTCACGATACTTGCATGCGCTTTACCGAGAGTGTCACAACATAGCAGTTTCGCACTTGTAACGGTACAACACGCAGTATTTGGCTTGTTCATGCCGTTTTGTGTGCTTTCACAACATTTTACCTATTGCAGTTTCGTACATGCAATAAAACAACACTATCTCGTTAGATGACGTCCTTTTTGGTGGTCTCACGACGCTACATAGCTTAAACTAACATAACTCAAGCTAACCTTCGCACTTCTATCGTTAGAAAACGTTTTACTCGCAACTTTACAATGTTTTCTACAAGATTACGACGGTTTCATGCGCTTTCACATTAGATATCGTAGTTCCCGACTTGTAATGTTGAAAAACACTACATCTCACTAAGTGACATTGTTTAATGCGGTTTTACGACGGAAGATATGTCAACCTAACCTAACATTCGCAGTTGTATCTAAAGACGCTCAATTACACTGTTTCGTTCACAATTACGATATTTGCTTGACCTCACAGTTTCTCACCAACTTATTACAGTACAGAACGCTGTATCTCGCTAAATGACATCGTTCTTTAAGGTTTCACGATACTTGCATGCGCTTTACCGAGAATGTCACAACATAGCAGTTTCGCACTTGTAACTATACAACACGCAGTATTTGGCTTGTTCATGCCGTTTTGTGTGCTTTCACAACATTTCACCTATCGCAGTTTCGTACTCGCAATAAAACAACACCATCTCGTTATATGACGTCGTTTTTGGTGGTTTCACGACGCTACCTAGCTTAAACTAACATAACTCAACCTAACATAACCTTCGCACTTCTATCGTTAGAAAACGTTTTCCTCGCTACTTTACATTGCTTTCTACAACATTACGACGGTTTCAAGCGCTTTCACATTAGATATTGCAGTTCCCAACTTGTAAAGGTGAAAAACACTGCATCTCACTAAGTGACATTGTTTAATGCGGTTTTACGACGGTTTATACCTTAACCTAACGTAACCTAACCTAACCTAACCCAACCTAACCTAACATATCCTAACCTAACCTAACCTAACCTAACCAAACCTAACCTAACGTAACCTAACCTAACCTAACCTAACCTAACCTAACCTAACGACGTTTGCAAGCGCTTTCACATTAGATATCGTAGTTCCCGACTTGTAATGGTGAAAAACACTGCATCTCACTAAGTGACATTGTTTAATGCAGTTTTACGACGGTTCATATCTTAACCTAACTTAACATTCGTACTTGTATTGAAAAACGCTCTATTACACTGTTTCGTTCACAATTACGATATTTGCATAACCTCACAGTTTTTCACCAACTTATTGTAGTACAGAACGCTGTATCTCGCTAAATGACATCATTCTTTAAGGTTTCACGATACTTGCATGCGCTTTAACGAGAATATCACAATAAATTAGTTTCGCACTTGTAACGACACAAGACGCAGTATCTGGCTAGTTTATGTCATTTTGTGTGCTTTCACAATATTTTACCTATCGCAGTTTCGTACTCGCAATAAAACAACACTATCTCGTTAGATTACATCGTTTTTGGTGGTTTCACGACGCTACGTAGCTCAAACTAACCTAACCTTCGCACTTCTATTGTTAGAAAACGTTTTATTTGCTACTTTACAATGTTTTCTACAAGACTACGACGGTTTCATGCGCTTTCACATTAGATATCGCAGTTCCCGACTTGTAATGGGGAAAAACACAGCATCTCACTAAGTGACATTGTTTAATGCGGTTTTAGCGCGGTTCATATCTTAACCTAACCTAACCTAACATAACCTAATTTAACCTAACCTAACCTTACCTAACCCAACCTAACCTAACCTAACCTAACCAAACCTTACCTAACATAACCTAACCTAACCTAACCTAACCAAACCTAACCTAACCTAACCTAACGTAACGTAACCTAACCTAACCTAACCTAACCTAACGACGTTTGCAAGCGCTTTCACATTAGATATCGCAGTTCCCGACTTGTAATGGTGAAAAACACAGCATCTCACTAAGTGACATTGTTTAATGCGGTTTTAGCGCGGTTCATATCTTAACCTAACCTAACCTAACCTAACCTAACCTAACGACGTTTGCAAGCGCTTTCACATTAGATATCGCAGTTCCCGACTTGTAATGGTGAAAAACACTGCATCTCACTAAGTGACATTGTTTAATGCGGTTTTAGCGCGGTTCATATCTTAACCTAACCTAACCTAACATAACCTAACCTAACCCAACCTAACCTAACCTAACCTAACCTAACGACGTTTGCAAGCGCTTTCACATTAGATATCGCAGTTCCCGACTTGTAATGGTGAAAAACACTGCATCTCACTCACATTGTTTAATGCGGTTTTACGACGGTTCATATCTTAACCTAACCTAACATTCGTACTTGTATTGAAAAACGCTCTATTACACTGTTTCGTTCACAATTACGATATTTGCATAACCTCACAGTTTTTCACCAACTTATTGCAGTACAGAACGCTGTATCTCGCTAAATGACATCGTTCTTTAAGGTTTCACGATGCTTGCATGCGCTTTAACGAGAATATCACATTATAGCAGTTTCGCACTTGTAACGGTACAACACGCAGTATCTGGCTTGTTCAAGCCGTTTTGTGTACTTTCACAACATTTCACCTATTGCAGTTTCGTACATGCAATAAAACAACACTATCTCGTTAGATGACGTCCTTTTTGGTGGTCTCACGACGCTACATAGCTTAAACGAACATAACTCAAGCTAACCTTCGCACTTCTATCGTTAGAAAACGTTTTACTCGCTACTTTACATTGCTTTCTACAACATTACGACGGTTTCAAGCGCTTTCACATTAGATATCGCAGTTCCCAACTTGTAAAGGTGAAAAACACTGCATCTCACTAAGTGACATTGTTTAATGCGGTTTTACGACGGTTCATACCTTAACCTAACGTAACCTAACCTAACCTAACCCAACCTAACCTAACATAACCTAACCTAACCTAACCTAACCAAACCTAACCTAACGTAACCTAACCTAACCTAACCTAACCTAACCTAACGACGTTTGCAAGCGCTTTCACATTAGATATCGCAGTTCCCGACTTGTAATGGTGAAAAACACTGCATCTCACTAAGTGACATTGTTTAATGCGGTTTTAGCGCGGTTCATATCTTAACCTAACCTAACCTTACCTAACCCAACCTAACCTAACCTAACCTAACCAAACCTTACCTAACATACCCTAACCTAACCTAACCTAACCTAACCTAACCTAACCAAACCTAACCTAACCTAACCTAACCTAACGTAACCTAACCTAACCTAACCTAACCTAACGACGGTTGCAAGCGCTTTCACATTAGATATCGCAGTTCCCGACTTGTAATGGTGAAAAACACTGCATCTCACTGAGTGACATTGTTTATAGCGGTTTTACGACGGTTCATATCTTAACCTAACCCAACATTCGTACTTGTATTGAAAAACGCTCAATTACACTGTTTCGTTCACAATTACGATATTTGCTTGACCTCTCAGTTTCTCACCAACTTATTACAGTACAGAACGCTGTATCTCGCTAAATGACATCGTTCTTTAAGGTTTCACGATACTTGCATGCGCTTTACCGAGAGTGTCACAACATAGCAGTTTCGCACTTGTAACGGTACAACACGCAGTATTTGGCTTGTTCATGCCGTTTTGTGTGCTTTCACAACATTTTACCTATCGCAGTTTCGTACTCGCAATAAAACAACACTATCTCGTTAGATGACGTCGTTTTTGGTGGTTTCACGACGCTACCTAGCTTAAACTAACATAACTCAACCTAACATAACCTTCGCACTTCTATCGTTAGAAAACGTATTACTCGCTACTTTACATTGCTTTCTACAACATTACGACGGTTTCAAGCGCTTTCACATTAGATATCGCAGTTCCCAACTTGTAAAGGTGAAAAACACTGCATCTCACTAAGTGACATTGTTTAATGCGGTTTTAGCGCGGTTCATATCTTAACCTAACCTAACCTAACCTAACCTAACCCAACCTAACGTAACATAACCTAACCTAACCAAACCTAACCTAACGTAACCTAACCTAACGACGTTTGCAAGCGCTTTCACATTAGATATCGCAGTTCCCGACTTGTAATGGTGAAAAACACTGCATCTCACTAAGTGACATTGTTTAATGCGGTTTTACGACGGTTCATATCTTAACCTAACCTAACATTCGTACTTGCATTGAAAAACGCTCTATTACACTGTTTCGTTCACAATTACGATATTTGCATAACCTCACAGTTTTTCACCAACTTATTGTAGTACAGAACGCTGTATCTCGCTAAATGACATCGTTCTTTAAGGTTTCACGATACTTGCATGCGCTTTAACGAGAATATCACAATAAAGCAGTTTCGCACTTGTAACGACACAAGACGCAGTATCTGGCTAGTTTATGCCATTTTGTGTGCTTTCACAAAATTTCACCTATCGCAGTTTCGTACTCGCAATAAAACAACACTATCTCGTTAGATGACATCGTTTTTGGTGGTTTCACGACGCTACCTAGCTTAAACTAACATAACTCAACCTAACATAACCTTCGCACTTCTATCGTTAGAAAACGTTTTACTCGCTACTTTACATTGCTTTTTACAACATTACGACGGTTTCAAGCGCTTTCACATTAGATATCGCAGTTCCCAACTTGTAAAGGTGAAAAACACTGCATCTCACTAAGTGACATTGTTTAATGCGGTTTTAGCGCGGTTCATATCTTAACCTAACCTAACCTAACCTAACCTAATTTAACCTAACCTAACCTTACCTAACCCAACCTAACCTAACCTAACCTAACCAAACCTTACCTAACATAACCTAACCTAACCTAACCTAACCAAACCTAACCTAACCTAACCTAACCTAACGACGTTTGCAAGCGCTTTCACATTAGATATCGCAGTTCCCGACTTGTAATGGTGAAAAACACTGCATCTCACTCACATTGTTTAAGTCGGTTTTACGACGTTCATATCTTAACCTAACCTAACATTCGTACTTGTATTGCAAAACGCTCTATTACACTGTTTCGTTCACAATTACGATATTTGCATAACCTCACAGTTTTTCACCAACTTATTGCAGTACGGAACGCTGTATCTCGCTAAATGACATCGTTCTTTAAGGTTTCACGATGCTTGCATGCGCTTTAACGAGAATATCACATTATAGCAGTTTCGCACTTGTAACGGTACAACACGCAGTATCTGGCTTGTTCAAGCCGTTTTGTGTACTTTCACAACATTTCACCTATTGCAGTTTCGTACATGCAATAAAACAACACTATCTCGTTAGATGACGTCCTTTTTGGTGGTCTCACGACGCTACATAGCTTAAACTAACATAACTCAAGCTAACCTTCGCACTTCTATCGTTAGAAAACGTTTTACTCGCAACTTTACAATGTTTTCTACAAGATTACGACGGTTTCATGCGCTTTCACATTAGATATCGTAGTTCCCGACTTGTAATGTTGAAAAACACTACATCTCACTAAGTGACATTGTTTAATGCGGTTTTACGACGGTAGATATGTCAACCTAACCTAACATTCGCACTTGTATCTAAAGACGCTCAATTACACTGTTTCGTTCACAATTACGATATTTGCTTGACCTCACAGTTTCTCACCAACTTATTACAGTACAGAACGCTGTATCTCGCTAAATGACATCGTTCTTTAAGGTTTCACGATACTTGCATGCGCTTTACCGAGAATGTCACAACATAGCAGTTTCGCACTTGTAACGGTACAACACGCAGTATTTGGCTTGTTCATGCCGTTTTGTGTGCTTTCACAACATTTTACCTATCGCAGTTTCGTACACGCAATAAAACAACACCATCTCGTTATATGACGTCGTTTTTGGTGGTTTCACGACGCTACCTAGCTTAAACTAACATAACTCAACCTAACATAACCTTCGCACTTCTATCGTTAGAAAACGTTTTACTCGCTACTTTACATTGCTTTCTACAACATTACGACGGTTTCAAGCGCTTTCACATTAGATATCGCAGTTCCCAACTTGTAAAGGTGAAAAACACTGCATCTCACTAAGTGACATTGTTTAATGCGGTTTTACGACGGTTCATACCTTAACCTAACGTAACCTAACCTAACCTAACCCAACATAACCTAACATAACCTAACCTAACCTAACCTAACCTAACCAAACCTAACCTAACGTAACCTAACCTAACCTAACCTAACCTAACGACGTTTGCAAGAGCTTTCACATTAGATATCGCAGTTCCCGACTTGTAATGGTGAAAAACACTGCATCTCACTAAGTGACATTGTTTAATGCGGTTTTAGCGCGGTTCATATCTTAACCTAACCTAACCTTACCTAACCCAACCTAACCTAACCTAACCTAACCAAACCTTACCTAACATACCCTAACCTAACCTAACCTAACCTAACCTAACCAAACCTAACCTAACCTAACCTAACCTAACGTAACCTAACCTAACCTAACCTAACCTAACGACGGTTGCAAGTGCTTTCACATTAGATATCGCAGTTCCCGACTTGTAATGGTGAAAAACACTGCATCTCACTGAGTGACATTGTTTATAGCGGTTTTACGACGGTTCATATCTTAACCTAACCTAACATTCGCACTTGTATCCAAAGACGCTCAATTACACTGTTTCGTTCACAATTACGATATTTGCTTGACCTCACAGTTTCTCACCAACTTATTACAGTACAGAACGCTGTATCTCGCTAAATGACATCGTTCTTTAAGGTTTCACGATACTTGCATGCGCTTTACCGAGAGTGTCACAACATAGCAGTTTCGCACTTGTAACGGTACAACACGCAGTATTTGGCTTGTTCATGCCGTTTTGTGTGCTTTCACAACATTTTACCTATCGCAGTTTCGTACTCGCAATAAAACAACACTATCTCGTTAGATGACGTCGTTTTTGGTGGTTTCACGACGCTACCTAGCTTAAACTAACATAACTCAACCTAACATAACCTTCGCACTTCTATCGTTAGAAAACGTTTTACTCGCTACTTTACATTGCTTTCTACAACATTACGACGGTTTCAAGCGCTTTCACATTAGATATCGCAGTTCCCAACTTGTAAAGGTGAAAAACACTGCATCTCACTAAGTGACATTGTTTAATGCGGTTTTAGCGCGGTTCATATCTTAACCTAACCTAACCTAACCTAACCTAACCCAACCTAACCTAACATAACCTAACCTAACCAAACCTAACCTAACGTAACCTAACCTAACGACGTTTGCAAGCGCTTTCACATTAGATATCGCAGTTCCCGACTTGTAATGGTGAAAAACACTGCATCTCACTAAGTGACATTGTTTAATGCGGTTTTACGACGGTTCATATCTTAACCTAACCTAACATTCGTACTTGTATTGAAAAACGCTCTATTACACTGTTTCGTTCACAATTACGATATTTGCATAACCTCACAGTTTTTCACCAACTTATTGTAGTACAGAACGCTGTATCTCGCTAAATGACATCGTTCTTTAAGAGTTCACGATACTTGCATGCGCTTTAACGAGAATATCACAACATAGCAGTTTCGCACTTGTAACGGTACAACACGCAGTATTTGGCTTGTTCATGCCCTATTGTGTGCTTTCACAACATTTCACCTATCGCAGTTTCGTACTCGCAATAAAACAACACTATCTCGTTAGATGACATCGTTTTTGGTGGTTTCACGACGCTACCTAGCTTAAACTAACATAACTCAACCTAACATAACCTTCGCACTTCTATCGTTAGAAAACGTTTTACTCGCTACTTTACATTGCTTTCTACAACATTACGACGGTTTCAAGCGCTTTCACATTAGATATCGCAGTTCCCAACTTGTAAAGGTGAAAAACACTGCATCTCACTAAGTGACATTGTTTAATGCGGTTTTAGCGCGGTTCATATCTTAACCTAACCTAACCTTACCTAACCCAACCTAACCTAACCTAACCTAACCAAACCTTACCTAACATACCCTAACCTAACCTAACCTAACCTAACCTAACCAAACCTAACCTAACCTAACCAAACCTAACCTAACCTAACCTAACGTAACC
The DNA here is from genome assembly GCF_043290135.1 of Rhipicephalus microplus. Classification (NCBI taxonomy): domain Eukaryota; kingdom Metazoa; phylum Arthropoda; class Arachnida; order Ixodida; family Ixodidae; genus Rhipicephalus; species Rhipicephalus microplus. The sequence goes on from NW_027464619.1 coordinate 1,817,798, forward strand.
TAACCTAAGCTAACGACGTTTGCAAGCGCTTTCACATTAGATATCGCAGTTCCCGACTTGTAATGGGGAAAAACACAGCATCTCACTAAGTGACATTGTTTAATGCGGTTTTAGCGCGGTTCATATCTTAGCCTAACCTAACCTAACATAACCTAACCTAACCCAACCTAACCTAACCTAACCTAACCTAACCTAACCTAACCTAAGCTAACGACGTTTGCAAGCGCTTTCACATTAGATATCGCAGTTCCCGACTTGTAATGGTGAAAAACATTGCATCTCACTCACATTGTTTAATGCGGTTTTACGACGGTTCATATCTTAACCTAACCTAACATTCGTACTTGTATTGAAAAACGCTCTATTACACTGTTTCGTTCACAATTACGATATTTGCATAACCTCACAGTTTTTCACCAACATATTGCAGTACAGAACGCTGTATCTCGCTAAATGACATCGTTCTTTAAGGTTTCACGATGCTTGCATGCGCTTTAACGAGAATATCACATTATAGCAGTTTCGCACTTGTAACGGTACAACACGCAGTATCTGGCTTGTTCAAGCCGTTTTGTGTACTTTCACAACATTTCACCTATTGCAGTTTCGTACATGCAATAAAACAACACTATCTCGTTAGATGACGTCCTTTTTGGTGGTCTCACGACGCTACATAGCTTAAACTAACATAACTCAAGCTAACCTTCGCACTTCTATCGTTAGAAAACGTTTTACTCGCAACTTTACAATGTTTTCTACAAGATTACGACGGTTTCATGCGCTTTCACATTAGATATCGTAGTTCCCGACTTGTAATGTTGAAAAACACTACATCTCACTAAGTGACATTGTTTAATGCGGTTTTACGACGGTAGATATGTCAACCTAACCTAACATTCGCACTTGGATCTAAAGACGCTCAATTACACTGTTTCGTTCACAATTACGATATTTGCTTGACCTCACAGTTTCTCACCAACTTATTACAGTACAGAACGCTGTATCTCGCTAAATGACATCGTTCTTTAAGATTTCACGATACTTGCATGCGCTTTACCGAGAATGTCACAACATAGCAGTTTCGCACTTGTAACTATACAACACGCAGTATTTGGCTTGTTCATGCCGTTTTGTGTGCTTTCACAACATTTTACCTATCGCAGTTTCGTACTCGCAATAAAACAACACCATCTCGTTATATGACGTCGTTTTTGGTGGTTTCACGACGCTACCTAGCTTAAACTAACATAACTCAACCTAACATAACCTTCGCACTTCTATCGTTAGAAAACGTTTTACTCGCTACTTTACATTGCTTTCTACAACATTACGACGGTTTCAAGCGCTTTCACATTAGATATTGCAGTTCCCAACTTGTAAAGGTGAAAAACACTGCATCTCACTAAGTGACATTGTTTAATGCGGTTTTACGACGGTTTATACCTTAACCTAACGTAACCTAACCTAACCCAACCTAACCTAACATATCCTAACCTAACCTAACCTAACCAAACCTAACCTAACGTAACCTAACCTAACCTAACCTAACGACGTTTGCAAGCGCTTTCACATTAGATATCGCAGTTCCCGACTTGTAATGGTGAAAAACACTGCATCTCACTAAGTGACATTGTTTAATGCGGTTTTACGACGGTTCATATCTTAACCTAACTTAACATTCGTACTTGTATTGAAAAACACTCTATTACACTGTTTCGTTCACAATTACGATATTTGCATAACCTCACAGTTTTTCACCAACTTATTGTAGTACAGAACGCTGTATCTCGCTAAATGACATCGTTCTTTAAGGTTTCACGATGCTTGCATGCGCTTTAACGAGAATATCACATTATAGCAGTTTCGCACTTGTAACGACACAAGACGCAGTATCTGGCTAGTTTATGCCATTTTGTGTGCTTTCAGAATATTTCACCTATCGCAGTTTCGTACTCGCAATAAAACAACACTATCTCGTTAGATGACATCGTTTTTGGTGGTTTCACGACGCTATGTAGCTCAAACTAACCTAACCTTCGCACTTCTATCGTTAGAAAACGTTTTATTCGCTACTTTACAATGTTTTCTACAAGACTACGACGGTTTCATGCGCTTTCACATTAGATATCGCAGTTCCCGACTTGTAATGGTGAAAAACACAGCATCTCACTAAGTGACATTGTTTAATGCGGTTTTAGCGCGGTTCATATCTTAACCTAACCTAACCTAACCTAATTTAACCTAACCTAACCTTACCTAACCCAACCTAACCTAACCTAACCTAACCAAACCTTACCTAACATAACCTAACCTAACCTAACCTAACCAAACCTAACCTAACCTAACCTAACGTAACCTAACCTAAGCTAACGACGTTTGCAAGCGCTTTCACATTAGATATCGCAGTTCCCGACTTGTAATGGTGAAAAACACAGCATCTCACTAAGTGACATTGTTTAATGCGGTTTTAGCGCGGTTCATATCTTAGCCTAACCTAACCTAACCTAACCTTACCCAACCTAACCTAACCTAACCTAACCTAACCTAACCTAACCTAACCTAACGACGTTTGCAAGCGCTTTCACATTAGATATCGCAGTTCCCGACTTGTAATGGTGAAAAACACTGCATCTCACTAAGTGACATTGTTTAATGCGGTTTTAGCGCGGTTCATATCTTAACCTAACCTAACCTAACCTAACCTAACCCAACCTAACCTAACCTAACCTAACCTAACGACGTTTGCAAGCGCTTTCACATTAGATATCGCAGTTCCCGACTTGTAATGGTGAAAAACACTGCACCTCACTCACATTGTTTAATCCGGTTTTACGACGGTTCATATCTTAACCTAACCTAACATTCGTACTTGTATTGAAAAACGCTCTATCACACTGTTTCGTTCACAATTACGATATTTGCATAACCTCACAGTTTTTCACCAACATATTGCAGTACAGAACGCTGTATCTCGCTAAATGACATCGTTCTTTAAGGTTTCACGATGCTTGCATGCGCTTTAACGAGAATATCACATTATAGCAGTTTCGCACTTGTAACGGTACAACACGCAGTATCTGGCTTGTTCAAGCCGTTTTGTGTACTTTCACAACATTTCACCTATTGCAGTTTCGTACATGCAATAAAACAACACTATCTCGTTAGATGACGTCCTTTTTGGTGGTCTCACGACGCTACATAGCTTAAACTAACATAACTCAAGCTAACCTTCGCACTTCTATCGTTAGAAAACGTTTTACTCGCAACTTTACAATGTTTTCTACAAGATTACGACGGTTTCATGCGCTTTCACATTAGATATCGTAGTTCCCGACTTGTAATGTTGAAAAACACTACATCTCACTAAGTGACATTGTTTAATGCGGTTTTACGACGGTAGATATGTCAACCTAACCTAACATTCGCACTTGTATCTAAAGACGCTCAATTACACTGTTTCGTTCACAATTACGATATTTGCTTGACCTCACAGTTTCTCACCAACTTATTACAGTACAGAACGCTGTATCTCGCTAAATGACATCGTTCTTTAAGGTTTCACGATACTTGCATGCGCTTTACCGAGAATGTCACAACATAGCAGTTTCGCACTTGTAACGGTACAACACGCAGTATTTGGCTTGTTCATGCCGTTTTGTGTGCTTTCACAACATTTGACCTATCGCAGTTTCGTACTCGCAATAAAACAACACCATCTCGTTATATGACGTCGTTTTTGGTGGTTTCACGACGCTACCTAGCTTAAACTAACATAACTCAACCTAACATAACCTTCGCACTTCTATCGTTAGAAAACGTTTTACTCGCTACTTTACATTGCTTTCTACAACATTACGACGGTTTCAAGCGCTTTCACATTAGATATCGCAGTTCCCAACTTGTAAAGGTGAAAAACACTGCATCTCACTAAGTGACAATGTTTAATGCGGTTTTACGACGGTTCATACCTTAACCTAACGTAACCTAACCTAACCTAACCCAACCTAACCTAACATAACCTAACCTAACCTAACCTAACCAAACCTAACCTAACGTAACCTAACCTAACCTAACCTAACCTAACCTAACGACGTTTGCAAGCGCTTTCACATTAGATATCGCAGTTCCCGACTTGTAATGGTGAAAAACACTGCATCTCACTAAGTGACATTGTTTAATGCGGTTTTACGACGGTTCATATCTTAACCTAACCTAACATTCGTACTTGTATTGAAAAACGCTCTATTACACTGTTTCGTTCACAATTACGATATTTGCATAACCTCACAGTTTTTCACCAACTTATTGTAGTACAGAACGCTGTATCTCGCTAAATGACATCATTCTTTAAGGTTTCACGATACTTGCATGCGCTTTAACGAGAATATCACAATAAATTAGTTTCGCACTTGTAACGACACAAGACGCAGTATCTGGCTAGTTTATGCCATTTTGTGTGCTTTCACAATATTTCACCCATCGCAGTTTCGTACTCGCAATAAAACAACACTATCTCGTTAGATTACATCGTTTTTGGTGGTTTCACGACGCTACGTAGCTCAAACTAACCTAACCTTCGCACTTCTATCGTTAGAAAACGTTTTATTTGCTACTTTACAATGTTTTTTCAAGACTACGACGGTTTCATGCGCTTTCACATTAGATATCGCAGTTCCCGACTTGTAATGGTGAAAAACACAGCATCTCACTAAGTGACATTGTTTAATGCGGTTTTAGCGCGGTTCATATCTTAACCTAACCTAACCTAACCTAACCTAATTTAACCTAACCTAACCTTACCTAACCCAACCTAACCTAACCTAACCTAACCAAACCTTACCTAACATAACCTAACCTAACCTAACCTAACCAAACCTAACCTAACCTAACCTAACGTAACCTAACCTAACCTAACCTAACCTAACCTAACCTAACCTAACCTAACGACGTTTGCAAGCGCTTTCACATTAGATATCGCAGTTCCCGACTTGTAATGGTGAAAAACACAGCATCTCACTAAGTGACATTGCTAATGCGGTTTTAGCGCGGTTCATATCTTAACCTAACCTAACCTAACCTAACCTAACCTAACGACGTTTGCAAGCGCTTTCACATTAGATATCGCACTTCCCGACTTGTAATGGTGAAAAACACTGCATCTCACTAAGTGACATTGTTTAATGCGGTTTTAGCGCGGTTCATATCTTAACCTAACCTAACCTAACCTAACCTAACCCAACCTAACCTAACCTAACCTAACCTAACGACGTTTGCAAGCGCTTTCACATTAGATATCGCAGTTCCCGACTTGTAATGGTGAAAAACACTGCATCTCACTCACATTGTTTAATGCGGTTTTACGACGGTTCATATCTTAACCTAACCTAACATTCGTACTTGTATTGAAAAACGCTCTATTACACTGTTTCGTTCACAATTACGATATTTGCATAACCTCACAGTTTTTCACCAACTTATTGCAATACAGAACGCTGTATCTCGCTAAATGACATCGTTCTTTAAGGTTTCACGATGCTTGCATGCGCTTTAACGAGAATATCACATTATAGCAGTTTCGCACTTGTAACGGTACAACACGCAGTATCTGGCTTGTTCAAGCCGTTTTGTGTACTTTCACAACATTTCACCTATTGCAGTTTCGTACATGCAATAAAACAACACTATCTCGTTAGATGACGTCCTTTTTGGTGGTCTCACGACGCTACATAGCTTAAACTAACATAACTCAAGCTAACCTTCGCACTTCTATCGTTAGAAAACGTTTTACTCGCAACTTTACAATGTTTTCTACAAGATTACGATGGTTTCATGCGCTTTCACATTAGATATCGTAGTTCCCGACTTGTAATGTTGAAAAACACTACATCTCACTAAGTGACATTGTTTAATGCGGTTTTACGACGGTAGATATGTCAACCTAACCTAACATTCGCACTTGTATCTAAAGACGCTCAATTACACTGTTTCGTTCACAATTACGATATTTGCTTGACCTCACAGTTTCTCACCAACTTATTACAGTACAGAACGCTGTATCTCGCTAAATGACATCGTTCTTTAAGGTTTCACGATACTTGCATGCGCTTTACCGAGAATGTCACAACATAGCAGTTTCGCACTTGTAACGGTACAACACGCAGTATTTGGCTTGTTCATGCCGTTATGTGTGCTTTCACAACATTTTACCTATCGCAGTTTCGTACACGCAATAAAACACACCATCTCGTTATATGACGTCGTTTTTGGTGGTTTCACGACGCTACCTAGCTTAAACTAACATAACTCAACCTAACATAACCTTCGCACTTCTATCGTTAGAAAACGTTTTACTCGCTACTTTACATTGCTTTCTACAACATTACGACGGTTTCAAGCGCTTTCACATTAGATATCGCAGTTCCCAACTTGTAAAGGTGAAAAACACTGCATCTCACTAAGTGACATTGTTTAATGCGGTTTTACGACGGTTCATACCTTAACCTAACGTAACCTAACCAAACCTAACCCAACCTAACCTAACATAACCTAACCTAACCTAACCTAACCAAACCTAACCTAACGTAACCTAACCTAACCTAACCTAACCTAACCTAACGACGTTTGCAAGCGCTTTCACATTAGATATCGCAGTTCCCGACTTGTAATGGTGAAAAACACTGCATCTCACTAAGTGACATTGTTTAATGCGGTTTTAGCGCGGTTCATATCTTAACCTAACCTAACCTTACCTAACCCAACCTAACCTAACCTAACCTAACCAAACCTTACCTAACATACCCTAACCTAACCTAACCTAACCTAACCAAACCTAACCTAACCTAACCTAACCTAACCTAACGTAACCTAACCTAACCTAACCTATTCTAACGACGTTTGCAAGCGCTTTCACATTAGATATCGCAGTTCCCGACTTGTAATGGTGAAAAACACTGCATCTCACTAAGTGACATTGTTTAATGCGGTTTTACGACGGTTCATATCTTAACCTAACCTAACATTCGTACTTGTATTGAAAAACGCTCAATTACACTGTTTCGTTCACAATTACGATATTTGCTTGACCTCACAGTTTCTCACCAACTTATTACAGTACAGAACGCTGTATCTTGCTAAATGACATCGTTCTTTAAGGTTTCACGATGCTTGCATGCGCTTTAACGAGAATATCACATTATAGCAGTTTCGCACTTGTAACGGTACAACACGCAGTATCTGGCTTGTTCAAGCCGTTTTGTGTACTTTCACAACATTTCACCTATTGCAGTTTCGTACATGCAATAAAACAACACTATCTCGTTAGATGACGTCCTTTTTGGTGGTCTCACGACGCTACATAGCTTAAACTAACATAACTCAAGCTAACCTTCGCACTTCTATCGTTAGAAAACGTTTTACTCGCAACTTTACAATGTTTTCTACAAGATTACGACGGTTTCATGCGCTTTCACATTAGATATCGTAGTTCCCGACTTGTAATGTTGAAAAACACTACATCTCACTAAGTGACATTGTTTAATGCGGTTTTACGACGGTAGATATGTCAACCTAACCTAACATTCGCACTTGTATCTAAAGACGCTCAATTACACTGTTTCGTTCACAATTACGATATTTGCTTGACCTCACAGTTTCTCACCAACTTATTACAGTACAGAACGCTGTATCTCGCTAAATGACATCGTTCTTTAAGGTTTCACGATACTTGCATGCGCTTTACCGAGAATGTCACAACATAGCAGTTTCGCACTTGTAACGGTACAACACGCAGTATTTGGCTTGTTCATGCCGTTTTGTGTGCTTTCACAACATTTTACCTATCGCAGTTTCGTACACGCAATAAAACACACCATCTCGTTATATGACGTCGTTTTTGGTGGTTTCACGACGCTACCTAGCTTAAACTAACATAACTCAACCTAACATAACCTTCGCACTTCTATCGTTAGAAAACGTTTTACTCGCTACTTTACATTGCTTTCTACAACATTACGACGGTTTCAAGCGCTTTCACATTAGATATCGCAGTTCCCAACTTGTAAAGGTGAAAAACACTGCATCTCACTAAGTGACATTGTTTAATGCGGTTTTACGACGGTTCATACCTTAACCTAACGTAACCTAACCTAACCTAACCCAACCTAACCTAACATAACCTAACCTAACCTAACCTAACCAAACCTAACCTAACGTAACCTAACCTAACCTAACCTAACCTAACCTAACGACGTTTGCAAGCGCTTTCACATTAGATATCGCAGTTCCCGACTTGTAATGGTGAAAAACACTGCATCTCACTAAGTGACATTGTTTAATGCGGTTTTAGCGCGGTTCATATCTTAACCTAACCTAACCTTACCTAACCCAACCTAACCTAACCTAACCTAACCAAACCTTACCTAACATACCCTAACCTAACCTAACCTAACCTAACCTAACCAAACCTAACCTAATCTAACCTAACCTAACGTAACCTAACCTAACCTAACCTATTCTAACGACGTTTGCAAGCGCTTTCACATTAGATATCGCAGTTCCCGACTTGTAATGGTGAAAAACACTGCATCTCACTAAGTGACATTGTTTAATGCGGTTTTACGACGGTTCATATCTTAACCTAACCTAACATTCGTACTTGTATTGAAAAACGCTCAATTACACTGTTTCGTTCACAATTACGATATTTGCTTGACCTCACAGTTTCTCACCAACTTATTACAGTACAGAACGCTGTATCTTGCTAAATGACATCGTTCTTTAAGGTTTCACGATGCTTGCATGCGCTTTAACGAGAATATCACATTATAGCAGTTTCGCACTTGTAACGGTACAACACGCAGTATCTGGCTTGTTCAAGCCGTTTTGTGTACTTTCACAACATTTCACCTATTGCAGTTTCGTACATGCAATAAAACAACACTATCTCGTTAGATGACGTCCTTTTTGGTGGTCTCACGACGCTACATAGCTTAAACTAACATAACTCAAGCTAACCTTCGCACTTCTATCGTTAGAAAACGTTTTACTCGCTACTTTACATTGCTTTCTACAACATTACGACGGTTTCAAGCGCTTTCACATTAGATATTGCAGTTCCCAACTTGTAAAGGTGAAAAACACAGCATCTCACTAAGTGACATTGTTTAATGCGGTTTTAGCGCGGTTCATATCTTAACCTAACCTAACCTAACCTAACCTAATTTAACCTAACCTAACCTTACCTAACCCAACCTAACCTAACCTAACCTAACCAAACCTTACCTAACATAACCTAACCTAACCTAACCTAACCAAACCTAACCTAACCTAACCTAACGTAACCTAACCTAACCTAACCTAACCTAACCTAACGACGTTTGCAAGCGCTTTCACATTAGATATCGCAGTTCCCGACTTGTAATGGTGAAAAACACTGCATCTCACTAAGTGACATTGTTTAATGCGGTTTTACGACGGTTTATACCTTAACCTAACGTAACCTAACCTAAACTAACCCAACCTAACCTAACATAACCTAACCTAACCTAACCTAACCAAACCTAACCTAACGTAACCTAACCTAACCTAACCTAACCTAACGACGTTTGCAAGCGCTTTCACATTAGATATCGCAGTTCCCGACTTGTAATGGTGAAAAACACTGCATCTCACTAAGTGACATTGTTTAATGCGGTTTTACGACGGTTCATATCTTAACCTAACTTAACATTCGTACTTGTATTGAAAAACGCTCTATTACACTGTTTCGTTCACAATTACGATATTTGCATAACCTCACAGTTTTTCACCAACTTATTGTAGTACAGAACGCTGTATCTCGCTAAATGACATCATTCTTTAAGGTTTCACGATACTTGCATGCGCTTTAACGAGAATATCACAATAAATTAGTTTCGCACTTGTAACGACACAAGACGCAGTATCTGGCTAGTTTATGCCATTTTGTGTGCTTTCACAATATTTCACCTATCGCAGTTTCGTACTCGCAATAAAACAACACTATCTCGTTAGATTACATCGTTTTTGGTGGTTTCACGACGCTACGTAGCTCAAACTAACCTAACCTTCGCACTTCTATCGTTAGAAAACGTTTTATTTGCTACTTTACAATGTTTTCTACAAGACTACGACGGTTTCATGCGCTTTCACATTAGATATCGCAGTTCCCGACTTGTAATGGTGAAAAACACAGCATCTCACTAAGTGACATTGTTTAATGCGGTTTTAGCGCGGTTCATATCTTAACCTAACCTAACCTAACCTAACCTAATTTAACCTAACCTAACCTTACCTAACCCAACCTAACCTAACCTAACCTAACCAAACCTTACCTAACATAACCTAACCTAACCTAACCTAACCAAACCTAACCTAACCTAACCTAACGTAACCTAACCTAACCTAACCTAACCTAACCTAACGACGTTTGCAAGCGCTTTCACATTAGATATCGCAGTTCCCGACTTGTAATGGTGAAAAACACTGCATCTCACTGAGTGACATTGTTTATAGCGGTTTTACGACGGTTCATATCTTAACCTAACCTAACATTCGCACTTGTATCCAAAGACGCTCAATTACACTGTTTCGTTCACAATTACGATATTTGCTTGACCTCACAGTTTCTCACCAACTTATTACAGTACAGAACGCTGTATCTCGCTAAATGACATCGTTCTTTAAGGTTTCACGATACTTGCATGCGCTTTACCGAGAGTGTCACAACATAGCAGTTTCGCACTTGTAACGGTACAACACGCAGTATTTGGCTTGTTCATGCCGTTTTGTGTGCTTTCACAACATTTTACCTATCGCAGTTTCGTACTCGCAATAAAACAACACTATCTCGTTAGATGACGTCGTTTTTGGTGGTTTCACGACGCTACCTAGCTTAAACTAACATAACTCAACCTAACATAACCTTCGCACTTCTATCGTTAGAAAACGTTTTACTCGCTACTTTACATTGCTTTCTACAACATTACGACGGTTTCAAGCGCTTTCACATTAGATATCGCAGTTCCCAACTTGTAAAGGTGAAAAACACTGCATCTCACTAAGTGACATTGTTTAATGCGGTTTTAGCGCGGTTCATATCTTAACCTAACCTTACCTAACCTAACCTAACCCAACCTAACCTAACATAACCTAACCTAACCAAACCTAACCTAACGTAACCTAACCTAACGACGTTTGCAAGCGCTTTCACATTAGATATCGCAGTTCCCGACTTGTAATGGTGAAAAACACTGCATCTCACTAAGTGACATTGTTTAATGCGGTTTTACGACGGTTCATATCTTAACCTAACCTAACATTCGTACTTGTATTGAAAAACGCTCTATTACACTGTTTCGTTCACAATTACGATATTTGCATAACCTCACAGTTTTTCACCAACTTATTGTAGTACAGAACGCTGTATCTCGCTAAATGACATCGTTCTTTAAGGTTTCACGATACTTGCATGCGCTTTAACGAGAATATCACAATAAAGCAGTTTCGCACTTGTAACGACACAAGACGCAGTATCTGGCTAGTTTATGCCATTTTGTGTGCTTTCACAATATTTCACCTATCGCAGTTTCGTACTCGCAATAAAACAACACTATCTCGTTAGATGACATCGTTTTTGGTGGTTTCACGACGCTACCTAGCTTAAACTAACATAACTCAACCTAACATAACCTTCGCACTTCTATCGTTAGAAAACGTTTTACTCGCTACTTTACATTGCTTTCTACAACATTACGACGGTTTCAAGCGCTTTCACATTAGATATCGCAGTTCCCAACTTGTAAAGGTGAAAAACACTGCATCTCACTAAGTGACATTGTTTAATGCGGTTTTAGCGCGGTTCATATCTTAACCTAACCTAACCTTACCTAACCCAACCTAACCTAACCTAACCTAACCAAACCTTACCTAACATACCCTAACCTAACCTAACCTAACCTAACCTAACCAAACCTAACCTAACCTAACCTAACCTAACGTAACCTAACCTAACCTAACCTAACCTAACCTAACGACGGTTGCAAGCGCTTTCACATTAGATATCGCAGTTCCCGACTTGTAATGGTGAAAAACACTGCATCTCACTGAGTGACATTGTTTATAGCGGTTTTACGACGGTTCATATCTTAACCTAACCTAACATTCGCACTTGTATCCAAAGACGCTCAATTACACTGTTTCGTTCACAATTACGATATTTGCTTGACCTCACAGTTTCTCACCAACTTATTACAGTACAGAACGCTGTATCTCGCTAAATGACATCGTTCTTTAAGGTTTCACGATACTTGCATGCGCTTTAACGAGAATATCACAATAAAGCAGTTTCGCACTTGTAACGACACAAGACGCAGTATCTGGCTAGTTTATGCCATTTTGTGTGCTTTCAGAATATTTCACCTATCGCAGTTTCGTACTCGCAATAAAACAACACTATCTCGTTAGATCACATCGTTTTTGGTGGTTTCACGACGCTATGTAGCTCAAACTAACCTAACCTTCGCACTTCTATCGTTAGAAAACGTTTTATTCGCTACTTTACAATGTTTTCTACAAGACTACGACGGTTTCATGCGCTTTCACATTAGATATCGCAGTTCCCGACTTGTAATGGAGAAAAACACAGCATCTCACTAAGTGACATTGTTTAATGCGGTTTTAGCGCGGTTCATATCTTAACCTAACCTAACCTAACCTAATTTAACCTAACCTAACCTTACCTAACCCAACCTAACCTAACCTAACCTAACCAAACCTTACCTAACATAACCTAACCTAACCTAACCTAACCAAACCTAACCTAACCTAACCTAACGTAACCTAACCTAAGCTAACGACGTTTGCAAGCGCTTTCACATTAGATATCGCAGTTCCCGACTTGTAATGGTGAAAAACACAGCATCTCACTAAGTGACATTGTTTATTGCGGTTTTAGCGCGGTTCATATCTTAGCCTAACCTAACCTAACCTAACCTAACCCAACCTAACCTAACCTAACCTAACCTAACCTAACCTAACCTAACGACGTTTGCAAGCGCTTTCACATTAAATATCGCAGTTCCCGACTTGTAATGGTGAAAAACACTGCATCTCACTAAGTGACATTGTTTAATGCGGTTTTAGCGCGGTTCATATCTTAACCTAACCTAACCTAACCTAACCTAACCTAACCTAACCTAACCTAACCCAACCTAACCTAACCTAACCTAACCTAACGACGTTTGCAAGCGCTTTCACATTAGATATCGCAGTTCCCGACTTGTAATGGTGAAAAACACTGCATCTCACTCACATTGTTTAATGCGGTTTTACGACGGTTCATATCTTAACCTAACCTAACATTCGTACTTGTATTGAAAAACGCTCTATTACACTGTTTCGTTCACTATTACGATATTTGCATAACCTCACAGTTTTTCACCAACATATTGCAGTACAGAACGCTGTATCTCGCTAAATGACATCGTTCTTTAAGGTTTCACGATGCTTGCATGCGCTTTAACGAGAATATCACATTATAGCAGTTTCGCACTTGTAACGGTACAACACGCAGTATCTGGCTTGTTCAAGCCGTTTTGTGTACTTTCACAACATTTCACCTATTGCAGTTTCGTACATGCAATAAAACACACCATCTCGTTATATGACGTCGTTTTTGGTGGTTTCACGACGCTACCTAGCTTAAACTAACATAACTCAAGCTAACCTTCGCACTTCTATCGTTAGAAAACGTTTTACTCGCTACTTTACATTGCTTTCTACAACATTACGACGGTTTCAAGCGCTTTCACATTAGATATCGCAGTTCCCAACTTGTAAAGGTGAAAAACACTGCATCTCACTAAGTGACATTGTTTAATGCGGTTTTACGACGGTTCATACCTTAACCTAACGTAACCTAACCTAACCTAACCCAACCTAACCTAACATAACCTAACCTAACCTAACCTAACCAAACCTAACCTAACGTAACCTAACCTAACCTAACCTAACCTAACCTAACGACGTTTGCAAGCGCTTTCACATTAGATATCGCAGTTCCCGACTTGTAATGGTGAAAAACACTGCATCTCACTAAGTGACATAGTTTAATGCGGTTTTAGCGCGGTTCATATCTTAACCTAACCTAACCTTACCTAACCCAACCTAACCTAACCTAACCTAACCAAACCTTACCTAACATACCCTAACCTAACCTAACCTAACCTAACCTAACCAAACCTAACCTAATCTAACCTAACCTAACGTAACCTAACCTAACCTAACCTATTCTAACGACGTTTGCAAGCGCTTTCACATTAGATATCGCAGTTCCCGACTTGTAATGGTGAAAAACACTGCATCTCACTAAGTGACATTGTTTAATGCGGTTTTACGACGGTTCATATCTTAACCTAACCTAACATTCGTACTTGTATTGAAAAACGCTCAATTACACTGTTTCGTTCACAATTACGATATTTGCTTGACCTCACAGTTTCTCACCAACTTATTACAGTACAGAACGCTGTATCTTGCTAAATGACATCGTTCTTTAAGGTTTCACGATGCTTGCATGCGCTTTAACGAGAATATCACATTATAGCAGTTTCGCACTTGTAACGGTACAACACGCAGTATCTGGCTTGTTCAAGCCGTTTTGTGTACTTTCACAACATTTCACCTATTGCAGTTTCGTACATGCAATAAAACAACACTATCTCGTTAGATGACGTCCTTTTTGGTGGTCTCACGACGCTACATAGCTTAAACTAACATAACTCAAGCTAACCTTCGCACTTCTATCGTTAGAAAACGTTTTACTCGCTACTTTACATTGCTTTCTACAACATTACGACGGTTTCAAGCGCTTTCACATTAGATATTGCAGTTCCCAACTTGTAAAGGTGAAAAACACTGCATCTCACTAAGTGACATTGTTTAATGCGGTTTTACGACGGTTTATACCTTAACCTAACGTAACCTAACCTAACCTAACCCAACCTAACCTAACATAACCTAACCTAACCTAACCTAACCAAACCTAACCTAACGTAACCTAACCTAACCTAACCTAACCTAACCTAACGACGTTTGCAAGCGCTTTCACATTAGATATCGCAGTTCCCGACTTGTAATGGTGAAAAACACTGCATCTCACTAAGTGACATTGTTTAATGCGGTTTTACGACGGTTTATACCTTAACCTAACGTAACCTAACCTAAACTAACCCAACCTAACCTAACATAACCTAACCTAACCTAACCTAACCAAACCTAACCTAACGTAACCTAACCTAACCTAACCTAACCTAACGACGTTTGCAAGCGCTTTCACATTAGATATCGCAGTTCCCGACTTGTAATGGTGAAAAACACTGCATCTCACTAAGTGACATTGTTTAATGCGGTTTTACGACGGTTCATATCTTAACCTAACTTAACATTCGTACTTGTATTGAAAAACGCTCTATTACACTGTTTCGTTCACAATTACGATATTTGCATAACCTCACAGTTTTTCACCAACTTATTGTAGTACAGAACGCTGTATCTCGCTAAATGACATCATTCTTTAAGGTTTCACGATACTTGCATGCGCTTTAACGAGAATATCACAATAAATTAGTTTCGCACTTGTAACGACACAAGACGCAGTATCTGGCTAGTTTATGCCATTTTGTGTGCTTTCACAATATTTCACCTATCGCAGTTTCGTACTCGCAATAAAACAACACTATCTCGTTAGATTACATCGTTTTTGGTGGTTTCACGACGCTACGTAGCTCAAACTAACCTAACCTTCGCACTTCTATCGTTAGAAAACGTTTTATTTGCTACTTTACAATGTTTTCTACAAGACTACGACGGTTTCATGCGCTTTCACATTAGATATCGCAGTTCCCGACTTGTAATGGTGAAAAACACAGCATCTCACTAAGTGACATTGTTTAATGCGGTTTTAGCGCGGTTCATATCTTAACCTAACCTAACCTAACCTAACCTAATTTAACCTAACCTAACCTTACCTAACCCAACCTAACCTAACCTAACCTAACCAAACCTTACCTAACATAACCTAACCTAACCTAACCTAACCAAACCTAACCTAACCTAACCTAACGTAACCTAACCTAACCTAACCTAACCTAACCTAACGACGTTTGCAAGCGCTTTCACATTAGATATCGCAGTTCCCGACTTGTAATGGTGAAAAACACTGCATCTCACTGAGTGACATTGTTTATAGCGGTTTTACGACGGTTCATATCTTAACCTAACCTAACATTCGCACTTGTATCCAAAGACGCTCAATTACACTGTTTCGTTCACAATTACGATATTTGCTTGACCTCACAGTTTCTCACCAACTTATTACAGTACAGAACGCTGTATCTCGCTAAATGACATCGTTCTTTAAGGTTTCACGATACTTGCATGCGCTTTACCGAGAGTGTCACAACATAGCAGTTTCGCACTTGTAACGGTACAACACGCAGTATTTGGCTTGTTCATGCCGTTTTGTGTGCTTTCACAACATTTTACCTATCGCAGTTTCGTACTCGCAATAAAACAACACTATCTCGTTAGATGACGTCGTTTTTGGTGGTTTCACGACGCTACCTAGCTTAAACTAACATAACTCAACCTAACATAACCTTCGCACTTCTATCGTTAGAAAACGTTTTACTCGCTACTTTACATTGCTTTCTACAACATTACGACGGTTTCAAGCGCTTTCACATTAGATATCGCAGTTCCCAACTTGTAAAGGTGAAAAACACTGCATCTCACTAAGTGACATTGTTTAATGCGGTTTTAGCGCGGTTCATATCTTAACCTAACCTTACCTAACCTAACCTAACCCAACCTAACCTAACATAACCTAACCTAACCAAACCTAACCTAACGTAACCTAACCTAACGACGTTTGCAAGCGCTTTCACATTAGATATCGCAGTTCCCGACTTGTAATGGTGAAAAACACTGCATCTCACTAAGTGACATTGTTTAATGCGGTTTTACGACGGTTCATATCTTAACCTAACCTAACATTCGTACTTGTATTGAAAAACGCTCTATTACACTGTTTCGTTCACAATTACGATATTTGCATAACCTCACAGTTTTTCACCAACTTATTGTAGTACAGAACGCTGTATCTCGCTAAATGACATCGTTCTTTAAGGTTTCACGATACTTGCATGCGCTTTAACGAGAATATCACAATAAAGCAGTTTCGCACTTGTAACGACACAAGACGCAGTATCTGGCTAGTTTATGCCATTTTGTGTGCTTTCACAATATTTCACCTATCGCAGTTTCGTACTCGCAATAAAACAACACTATCTCGTTAGATGACATCGTTTTTGGTGGTTTCACGACGCTACCTAGCTTAAACTAACATAACTCAACCTAACATAACCTTCGCACTTCTATCGTTAGAAAACGTTTTACTCGCTACTTTACATTGCTTTCTACAACATTACGACGGTTTCAAGCGCTTTCACATTAGATATCGCAGTTCCCAACTTGTAAAGGTGAAAAACACTGCATCTCACTAAGTGACATTGTTTAATGCGGTTTTAGCGCGGTTCATATCTTAACCTAACCTAACCTTACCTAACCCAACCTAACCTAACCTAACCTAACCAAACCTTACCTAACATACCCTAACCTAACCTAACCTAACCTAACCTAACCAAACCTAACCTAACCTAACCTAACCTAACGTAACCTAACCTAACCTAACCTAACCTAACCTAACGACGGTTGCAAGCGCTTTCACATTAGATATCGCAGTTCCCGACTTGTAATGGTGAAAAACACTGCATCTCACTGAGTGACATTGTTTATAGCGGTTTTACGACGGTTCATATCTTAACCTAACCTAACATTCGCACTTGTATCCAAAGACGCTCAATTACACTGTTTCGTTCACAATTACGATATTTGCTTGACCTCACAGTTTCTCACCAACTTATTACAGTACAGAACGCTGTATCTCGCTAAATGACATCGTTCTTTAAGGTTTCACGATACTTGCATGCGCTTTAACGAGAATATCACAATAAAGCAGTTTCGCACTTGTAACGACACAAGACGCAGTATCTGGCTAGTTTATGCCATTTTGTGTGCTTTCAGAATATTTCACCTATCGCAGTTTCGTACTCGCAATAAAACAACACTATCTCGTTAGATCACATCGTTTTTGGTGGTTTCACGACGCTATGTAGCTCAAACTAACCTAACCTTCGCACTTCTATCGTTAGAAAACGTTTTATTCGCTACTTTACAATGTTTTCTACAAGACTACGACGGTTTCATGCGCTTTCACATTAGATATCGCAGTTCCCGACTTGTAATGGAGAAAAACACAGCATCTCACTAAGTGACATTGTTTAATGCGGTTTTAGCGCGGTTCATATCTTAACCTAACCTAACCTAACCTAATTTAACCTAACCTAACCTTACCTAACCCAACCTAACCTAACCTAACCTAACCAAACCTTACCTAACATAACCTAACCTAACCTAACCTAACCAAACCTAACCTAACCTAACCTAACGTAACCTAACCTAAGCTAACGACGTTTGCAAGCGCTTTCACATTAGATATCGCAGTTCCCGACTTGTAATGGTGAAAAGCACAGCATCTCACTAAGTGACATTGTTTATTGCGGTTTTAGCGCGGTTCATATCTTAGCCTAACCTAACCTAACCTAACCTAACCCAACCTAACCTAACCTAACCTAACCTAACCTAACCTAACCTAACGACGTTTGCAAGCGCTTTCACATTAAATATCGCAGTTCCCGACTTGTAATGGTGAAAAACACTGCATCTCACTAAGTGACATTGTTTAATGCGGTTTTAGCGCGGTTCATATCTTAACCTAACCTAACCTAACCTAACCTAACCTAACCTAACCTAACCTAACCCAACCTAACCTAACCTAACCTAACCTAACGACGTTTGCAAGCGCTTTCACATTAGATATCGCAGTTCCCGACTTGTAATGGTGAAAAACACTGCATCTCACTCACATTGTTTAATGCGGTTTTACGACGGTTCATATCTTAACCTAACCTAACATTCGTACTTGTATTGAAAAACGCTCTATTACACTGTTTCGTTCACTATTACGATATTTGCATAACCTCACAGTTTTTCACCAACATATTGCAGTACAGAACGCTGTATCTCGCTAAATGACATCGTTCTTTAAGGTTTCACGATGCTTGCATGCGCTTTAACGAGAATATCACATTATAGCAGTTTCGCACTTGTAACGGTACAACACGCAGTATCTGGCTTGTTCAAGCCGTTTTGTGTACTTTCACAACATTTCACCTATTGCAGTTTCGTACATGCAATAAAACACACCATCTCGTTATATGACGTCGTTTTTGGTGGTTTCACGACGCTACCTAGCTTAAACTAACATAACTCAAGCTAACCTTCGCACTTCTATCATTAGAAAACGTTTTACTCGCAACTTTACAATGTTTTCTACAAGATTACGACAGTTTCATGCGCTTTCACATTAGATATCGTAGTTCCCGACTTGTAATGTTGAAAAACACTACATCTCACTAAGTGACATTGTTTAATGCGGTTTTACGACGGTAGATATGTCAACCTGACCTAACATTCGCACTTGTATCTAAAGACGCTCAATTACACTGTTTCGTTCACAATTACGATATTTGCTTGACCTCACAGTTTCTCACCAACTTATTACAGTACAGAACGCTGTATCTCGCTAAATGACATCGTTCTTTAAGGTTTCACGATACTTGCATGCGCTTTACCGAGAATGTCACAACATAGCAGTTTCGCAATTGTAACGGTACAACACGCAGTATTTGGCTTGTTCATGCCGTTTTGTGTGCTTTCACAACATTTTACCTATCGCAGTTTCGTACTCGCAATAAAACAACACCATCTCGTTATATGACGTCGTTTTTGGTGGTTTCACGACGCTACCTAGCTTAAACTAACATAACTCAACCTAACATAACCTTCGCACTTCTATCGTTAGAAAACGTTTTACTCGCTACTTTACATTGCTTTCTACAACATTACGACGGTTTCAAGCGCTTTCACATTAGATATCGCAGTTCCCAACTTGTAAAGGTGAAAAACACTGCATCTCACTAAGTGACAATGTTTAATGCGGTTTTACGACGGTTCATACCTTAACCTAACGTAACCTAACCTAACCTAACCCAACCTAACCTAACATAACCTAACCTAACCTAACCTAACCAAACCTAACCTAACGTAACCTAACCTAACCTAACCTAACCTAACCTAACGACGTTTGCAAGCGCTTTCACATTAGATATCGCAGTTCCCGACTTGTAATGGTGAAAAACACTGCATCTCACTAAGTGACATTGTTTAATGCGGTTTTACGACGGTTCATATCTTAACCTAACCTAACATTCGTACTTGTATTGAAAAACGCTCTATTACACTGTTTCGTTCACAATTACGATATTTGCATAACCTCACAGTTTTTCACCAACTTATTGTAGTACAGAACGCTGTATCTCGCTAAATGACATCATCCTTTAAGGTTTCACGATACTTGCATGCGCTTTAACGAGAATATCACAATAAATTAGTTTCGCACTTGTAACGACACAAGACGCAGTATCTGGCTAGTTTATGTCATTTTGTGTGCTTTCACAATATTTCACCTATCGCAGTTTCGTACTCGCAATAAAACAACACTATCTCGTTAGATTACATCGTTTTTGGTGGTTTCACGACGCTACGTAGCTCAAACTAACCTAACCTTCGCACTTCTATCGTTAGAAAACGTTTTATTTGCTACTTTACAATGTTTTTTCAAGACTACGACGGTTTCATGCGCTTTCACATTAGATATCGCAGTTCCCGACTTGTAATGGTGAAAAACACAGCATCTCACTAAGTGACATTGTTTAATGCGGTTTTAGCGCGGTTCATATCTTAACCTAACCTAACCTAACCTAACCTAATTTAACCTAACCTAACCTTACCTAACCCAACCTAACCTAACCTAACCTAACCAAACCTTACCTAACATAACCTAACCTAACCTAACCTAACCAAACCTAACCTAACCTAACCTAACGTAACCTAACCTAACCTAACCTAACAACGTTTGCAAGCGCTTTCACATTAGATATCGCAGTTCCCGACTTGTAATGGTGAAAAACACAGCATCTCACTAAGTGACATTACTAATGCGGTTTTAGCGCGGTTCATATCTTAACCTAACCTAACCTAACCTAACCTAACCTAACGACGTTTGCAAGCGCTTTCACATTAGATATCGCAGTTCCCGACTTGTAATGGTGAAAAACACTGCATCTCACTAAGTGACATTGTTTAATGCGGTTTTAGCGCGGTTCATATCTTAACCTAACCTAACCTAACCTAACCTAACCCAACCTAACCTAACCTAACCTAACCTAACGACGTTTGCAAGCGCTTTCACATTAGATATCGCAGTTCCCGACTTTTAATGGTGAAAAACACTGCATCTCACTCATATTGTTTAATGCGGTTTTACGACGGTTCATATCTTAACCTAACCTAACATTCGTACTTGTATTGAAAAACGCTCTATTACACTGTTTCGTTCACAATTACGATATTTGCATAACCTCACAGTTTTTCACCAACTTATTGCAGTACAGAACGCTGTATCTCGCTAAATGACATCGTTCTTTAAGGTTTCACGATGCTTGCATGCGCTTTAACGAGAATATCACATTATAGCAGTTTCGCACTTGTAACGGTACAACACGCAGTATCTGGCTTGTTCAAGCCGTTTTGTGTACTTTCACAACATTTCACCTATTGCAGTTTCGTACATGCAATAAAACAACACTATCTCGTTAGATGACGTCCTTTTTGGTGGTCTCACGACGCTACCTAGCTCAAACTAACCTAACCTTCGCACTTCTATTGTTAGAAAACGTTTTATTCGCTACTTTACAATGTTTTCTACAAGATTACGACGGTTTCATGCGCTTTCACATTAGATATCGCAGTTCCCGACTTGTAATGGTGAAAAACACAGCATCTCACTAAGTGGCACTGTTTAATGCGGTTTTAGCGCGGTTCATACCTTAACCTAACGTAACCTAACCTAACCTAACCCAACCTAACCTAACATAACCTAACCTAACCTAACCTAACCAAACCTAACCTAACGTAACCTAACCTAACCTAACCTAACCTAACCTAACGACGTTTGCAAGCGCTTTCACATTAGATATCGCAGTTCCCGACTTGTAATGGTGAAAAACACTGCATCTCACTAAGTGACATTGTTTAATGCGGTTTTAGCGCGGTTCATATCTTAACCTAACCTAACCTTACCTAACCCAACCTAACCTAACCTAACCTAACCAAACCTTACCTAACATACCCTAACCTAACCTAACCTAACCTAACCTAACCAAACCTAACCTAACCTAACCTAACCTAACCTAACCTAACGTAACCTAACCTAACCTAACCTATTCAAACGACGTTTGCAAGCGCTTTCACATTAGATATCGCAGTTCCCGACTTGTAATGGTGAAAAACACTGCATCTCACTAAGTGACATTGTTTAATGCGGTTTTACGACGGTTCATATCTTAACCTAACCTAACATTCGTACTTGTATTGAAAAACGCTCAATTACACTGTTTCGTTCACAATTACGATATTTGCTTGACCTCACAGTTTCTCACCAACTTATTACAGTACAGAACGCTGTATCTTGCTAAATGACATCGTTCTTTAAGGCTTCACGATGCTTGCATGCGCTTTAACGAGAATATCACATTATAGCAGTTTCGCACTTGTAACGGTACAACACGCAGTATCTGGCTTGTTCAAGCCGTTTTGTGTACTTTCACAACATTTCACCTATTGCAGTTTCGTACATGCAATAAAACAACACTATCTCGTTAGATGACGTCCTTTTTGGTGGTCTCACGACGCTACATAGCTTAAACTAACATAACTCAAGCTAACCTTCGCACTTCTATCGTTAGAAAACGTTTTACTCGCAACTTTACAATGTTTTCTACAAGATTACGACGGTTTCATGCGCTTTCACATTAGATATCGTAGTTCCCGACTTGTAATGTTGAAAAACACTACATCTCACTAAGTGACATTGTTTAATGCGGTTTTACGACGGTAGATATGTCAACCTAACCTAACATTCGCACTTGTATCTAAAGACGCTCAATTACACTGTTTCGTTCACAATTACGATATTTGCTTGACCTCACAGTTTCTCACCAACTTATTACAGTACAGAACGCTGTATCTCGCTAAATGACATCGTTCTTTAAGGTTTCACGATATTTGCATGCGCTTTACCGAGAATGTCACAACATAGCAGTTTCGCACTTGTAACGGTACAACACGCAGTATTTGGCTTGTTCATGCCGTTTTGTGTGCTTTCACAACATTTTACCTATCGCAGTTTTGTACACGCAATAAAACACACCATCTCGTTATATGACGTCGTTTTTGGTGGTTTCACGACGCTACCTAGCTTAAACTAACATAACTCAACCTAACATAACCTTCGCACTTCTATCGTTAGAAAACGTTTTACTCGCTACTTTACATTGCTTTCTACAACATTACGACGGTTTCAAGCGCTTTCACATTAGATATCGCAGTTCCCAACTTGTAAAGGTGAAAAACACTGCATCTCACTAAGTGACATTGTTTAATGCGGTTTTACGACGGTTCATACCTTAACCTAACGTAACCTAACCTAACCTAACCCAACCTAACCTAACATAACCTAACCTAACCTAACCTAACCAAACCTAACCTAACGTAACCTAACCTAACCTAACCTAACCTAACCTAACGACGTTTGCAAGCGCTTTCACATTAGATATCGCAGTTCCCGACTTGTAATGGTGAAAAACACTGCATCTCACTAAGTGACATTGTTTAATGCGGTTTTAGCGCGGTTCATATCTTAACCTAACCTAACCTTACCTAACCCAACCTAACCTAACCTAACCTAACCAAACCTTACCTAACATACCCTAACCTAACCTAACCTAACCTAACCTAACCAAACCTAACCT
Organism: Rhipicephalus microplus; assembly: GCF_043290135.1. Taxonomy (NCBI): domain Eukaryota; kingdom Metazoa; phylum Arthropoda; class Arachnida; order Ixodida; family Ixodidae; genus Rhipicephalus; species Rhipicephalus microplus. The sequence goes on from NW_027464619.1 coordinate 1,841,926, forward strand.
AACCTAACCTAACCTAACGTAACCTAACCTAACCTAACCTATTCTAACGACGTTTGCAAGCGCTTTCACATTAGATATCGCAGTTCCCGACTTGTAATGGTGAAAAACACTGCATCACACTAAGTGACATTGTTTAATGCGATTTTACGACGGTTCATATCTTAACCTAACCTAACATTCGTACTTGTATTGAAAACGCTCAATTACACTGTTTCGTTCACAATTACGATATTTGCTTGACCTCACAGTTTCTCACCAACTTATTACAGTACAGAACGCTGTATCTTGCTAAATGACATCGTTCTTTAAGGTTTCACGATACTTGCATGCGATTTACCGAGAATGTCACAACATAGCAGTTTCGCACTTGTAACGGTACAACACGCAGTATTTGGCTTGTTCATGCCGTTTTGTGTGCTTTCACAACATTTTACCTATCGCAGTTTCGTACTCGCAATAAAACAACACTATCTCGTTAGATGACGTCGTTTTTGGTGGTTTCACGACGCTACCTAGCTTAAACTAACATAACTCAACCTAACATAACCTTCGCACTTCTATCGTTAGGAAACGTTTTACTCGCTACTTTACATTGCTTTCTACAACATTACGACGGTTTCAAGCGCTTTCACATTAGATATCGCAGTTCCCAACTTGTAAAGGTGAAAAACACTGCATCTCACTAAGTGACATTGTTTAATGCGGTTTTAGCGCGGTTCATATCTTAACCTAACCTAACCTAACCTAACCTAACCCAACCTAACCTAACATAACCTAACCTAACCAAACCTAACCTAACGTAACCTAACCTAACGACGTTTGCAAGCGCTTTCACATTAGATATCGCAGTTCCCGACTTGTAATGGTGAAAAACACTGCATCTCACTAAGTGACATTGTTTAATGCGGTTTTACGACGGTTCATATCTTAACCTAACCTAACATTCGTACTTGTATTGAAAAACGCTCTATTACACTGTTTCGTTCACAATTACGATATTTGCATAACCTCAGTTTTTCACCAACTTATTGTAGTACAGAACGCTGTATCTCGCTAAATGACATCGTTCTTTAAGGTTTCACGATACTTGCATGCGCTTTAACGAGAATATCACAATAAAGCAGTTTCGCACTTGTAACGACACAAGACGCAGTATCTGGCTAGTTTATGCCATTTTGTGTGCTTTCACAATATTTCACCTATCGCAGTTTCGTACTCGCAATAAAACAACACTATCTCGTTAGATGACATCGTTTTTGGTGGTTTCACGACGCTACCTAGCTTAAACTAACATAACTCAACCTAACATAACCTTCGCACTTCTATCGTTAGAAAACGTTTTACTCGCTACTTTACATTGCTTTCTACAACATTACGACGGTTTCAAGCGCTTTCACATTAGATATCGCAGTTCCCAACTTGTAATGTTGAAAAACACTACATCTCACTAAGTGACATTGTTTAATGCGGTTTTACGACGGTAGATATGTCAACCTAACCTAACATTCGCACTTGTATCTAAAGACGCTCAATTACACTGTTTCGTTCACAATTACGATATTTGCTTGACCTCACAGTTTCTCACCAACTTATTACAGTACAGAACGCTGTATCTCGCTAAATGACATCGTTCTTTAAGGTTTCACGATACTTGCATGCGCTTTACCGAGAATGTCACAACATAGCAGTTTCGCACTTGTAACGGTACAACACGCAGTATTTGGCTTGTTCATGCCGTTTTGTGTGCTTTCACAACATTTTACCTATCGCAGTTTCGTACTCGCAATAAAACAACACCATCTCGTTATATGACGTCGTTTTTGGTGGTTTCACGACGCTACCTAGCTTAAACTAACATAACTCAACCTAACATAACCTTCGCACTTCTATCGTTAGAAAACGTTTTACTCGCTACTTTACATTGCTTTCTACAACATTACGACGGTTTCAAGCGCTTTCACATTAGATATTGCAGTTCCCAACTTGTAAAGGTGAAAAACACTGCATCTCACTAAGTGACATTGTTTAATGCGGTTTTACGACGGTTTATACCTTAACCTAACGTAACCTAACCTCACCTAACCCAACCTAACCTAACATAACCTAACCTAACCTAACCTAACCAAACCTAACCTAACGTAACCTAACCTAACCTAACCTAACCTAACGACGTTTGCAAGCGCTTTCACATTAGATATCGCAGTTCCCGACTTGTAATGGTGAAAAACACTGCATCTCACTAAGTGACATTGTTTAATGCGGTTTTACGACGGTTTATACCTTAACCTAACGTAACCTAACCTAACCTAACCCAACCTAACCTAACATAACCTAACCTAACCTAACCTAACCAAACCTAACCTAACGTAACCTAACCTAACCTAACCTAACCTAACGACGTTTGCAAGCGCTTTCACATTAGATATCGCAGTTCCCGACTTGTAATGGTGAAAAACACTGCATCTCACTAAGTGACATTGTTTAATGCGGTTTTACGACGGTTCATATCTTAACCTAACCTAACATTCGTACTTGTATTGAAAAACGCTCTATTACACTGTTTCGTTCACAATTACGATATTTGCATAACCTCACAGTTTTTCACCAACTTATTGCAGTACAGAACGCTTTATCTCGCTAAATGACATCGTTCTTTAAGGTTTCACGATGCTTGCATGCGCTTAAACGAGAATATCACATTATAGCAGTTTCGCACTTGTAACGGTACAACACGCAGTATCTGGCTTGTTCAAGCCGTTTTGTGTACTTTCACAACATTTCACCTATTGCAGTTTCGTACATGCAATAAAACAACACTATCTCGTTAGATGACGTCCTTTTTGGTGGTCTCACGACGCTACATAGCTTAAACTAACATAACTCAAGCTAACCTTCGCACTTCTATCGTTAGAAAACGTTTTACTCGCAACTTTACAATGTTTTCTACAAGATTACGACGGTTTCATGCGCTTTCACATTAGATATCATAGTTCCCGACTTGTAATGTTGAAAAACACTACATCTCACTAAGTGACATTGTTTAATGCGGTTTTACGGCGGTAGATATGTCAACCTAACCTAACATTCGCACTTGTATCTAAAGACGCTCAATTACACCGTTTCGTTCACAATTACGATATTTGCTTGACCTCACAGTTTCTCACCAACTTATTACAGTACAGAACGCTGTATCTCGCTAAATGACATCGTTCTTTAAGGTTTCACGATACTTGCATGCGCTTTACCGAGAATGTCACAACATAGCAGTTTCGCACTTGTAACGGTACAACACGCAGTATTTGGCTTGTTCATGCCGTTTTGTGTGCTTTCACAACAATTTACCTATCGCAGTTTCGTACACGCAATAAAACACACCATCTCGTTATATGACGTCGTTTTTGGTGGTTTCACGACGCTACCTAGCTTAAACTAACATAACTCAACCTAACATAACCTTCGCACTTCTATCGTTAGAAAACGTTTTACTCGCTACTTTACATTGCTTTCTACAACATTACGACGGTTTCAAGCGCTTTCACATTAGATATCGCAGTTCCCAACTTGTAAAGGTGAAAAACACTGCATCTCACTAAGTGACATTGTTTAATGCGGTTTTACGACGGTTCATACCTTAACCTAACGTAACCTAACCTAACCTAACCAAACCTAACCTAACGTAACCTAACCTAACCTAACCTAACGACGTTTGCAAGCGCTTTCACATTAGATATCGCAGTTCCCGACTTGTAATGGTGAAAAACACTGCATCTCACTAAGTGACATTGTTTAATGCGGTTTTAGCGCGGTTCATATCTTAACCTAACCTAACCTTACCTAACCCAACCTAACCTAACCTAACCTAACCAAACCTTACCTAACATACCCTAACCTAACCTAACCTAACCTAACCTAACCAAACCTAACCTAACCTAACCTAACCTAACGTAACCTAACCTAACCTAACCTAACCTAACGACGGTTGCAAGCGCTTTCACATTAGATATCGCAGTTCCCGACTTGTAATGGTGAAAAACACTGCATCTCACTGAGTGACATTGTTTATAGCGGTTTTACGACGGTTCATATCTTAACCTAACCTAACATTCGCACTTGTATCCAAAGACGCTCAATTACACTGTTTCGTTCACAATTACGATATTTGCTTGACCTCACAGTTTCTCACCAACTTATTACAGTACAGAACGCTGTATCTCGCTAAATGACATCGTTCTTTAAGGTTTCACGATACTTGCATGCGCTTTACCGAGAGTGTCACAACATAGCAATTTCGCACTTGTAACGGTACAACACGCAGTATTTGGCTTGTTCATGCCGTTTTGTGTGCTTTCACAACATTTTACCTATCGCAGTTTCGTACTCGCAATAAAACAACACTATCTCGTTAGATGACGTCGTTTTTGGTGGTTTCACGACGCTACCTAGCTTAAACTAACATAACTCAACATAACATAACCTTCGCACTTCTATCGTTAGAAAACGTATTACTCGCTACTTTACATTGCTTTATACAACATTACGACGGTTTCAAGCGCTTTCACATTAGATATCGCAGTTCCCAAATTGTAAAGGTGAAAAACACTGCATCTCACTAAGTGACATTGTTTAATGCGGTTTTAGCGCGGTTCATATCTTAACCTAACCTAACCTAACCTAACCTAACCCAACCTAACCTAACATAACCTAACCTAACCAAACCTAACCTAACGTAACCTAACCTAACGACGTTTGCAAGCGCTTTCACATTAGATATCGCAGTTCCCGACTTGTAATGGTGAAAAACACTGCATCTCACTAAGTGACATTGTTTAATGCGGTTTTACGACGGTTCATATCTTGACCTAACCTAACATTCGTACTTGCATTGAAAAACGCTCTATTACACTGTTTCGTTCACAATTACGATATTTGCATAACCTCACAGTTTTTCACCAACTTATTGTAGTACAGAACGCTGTATCTCGCTAAATGACATTGTTCTTTAAGGTTTCACGATACTTGCATGCGCTTTAACGAGAATATCACAATAAAGCAGTTTCGCACTTGTAACGACACAAGACGCAGTATCTGGCTAGTTTATGCCATTTTGTGTGCTTTCACAATATTTCACCTATCGCAGTTTCGTACTCGCAATAAAACAACACTATCTCGTTAGATGACGTCGTTTTTGGTGGTTTCACGACGCTACCTAGCTTAAACTAACATAACTCAACCTAACATAACCTTTGCACTTCTATCGTTAGAAAACGTTTTACTCGCTACTTTACATTGCTTTCTACAACATTACGACGGTTTCAAGCGATTTCACATTAGATATCGCAGTTCCCAACTTGTAAAGGTGAAAAACACTGCATCTCACTAAGTGACATTGTTTAATGCGGTTTTACGACGGTTCATACCTTAACCTAACGTAACCTAACCTAACCTAACCCAACCTAACCTAACATAACCTAACCTAACCTAACCTAACCAAACCTAACCTAACGTAACCTAACCTATCCTAACCTAACCTAACGACGTTTGCAAGCGCTTTCACATTAGATATCGCAGTTCACGACTTGTAATGGTGAAAAACACTGCATCTCACTAAGTGACATTGTTTAATGCGGTTTTAGCGCGGTTCATATCTTAACCTAACCTAACCTTACCTAACCCAACCTAACCTAACCTAACCTAACCAAACCTTACCTAACATACCCTAACCTAACCTAACCTAACCTAACCAAACCTAACCTAACCTAACCTAACCTAACGTAACCTAACCTAACCTAACCTAACCTAACCTAACGACGGTTGCAAGCGCTTTCACATTAGATATCGCAGTTCCCGACTTGTAATGGTGAAAAACACTGCATCTCACTGAGTGACATTGTTTATAGCGGTTTTACGACGGTTCATATCTTAACCTAACCTAACATTCGCACTTGTATCCAAAGACGCTCAGTTACACTGTTTCGTTCACAATTACGATATTTGCTTGACCTCACAGTTTCTCACCAACTTATTACAGTACAGAACGCTGTATCTCGCTAAATGACATCGTTCTTTAAGGTTTCACGATACTTGCATGCGCTTTACCGAGAGTGTCACAACATAGCAGTTTCGCACTTGTAACGGTACAACACGCAGTATTTGGCTTGTTCATGCCGTTTTGTGTGCTTTCACAACATTTTACCTATCGCAGTTTTGCACTCGCAATAAAACAACACTATCTCGTTAGATGACGTCGTTTTTGGTGGTTTCACGACGCTACCTAGCTTAAACTAACATAACTCAACCTAACATAACCTTCGCACTTCTATCGTTAGAAAACGTTTTACTCGCTACTTTACATTGCTTTCTACAACATTACGACGGTTTCAAGCGCTTTCACATTAGATATCGCAGTTCCCAACTTGTAAAGGTGAAAAACACTGCATCTCACTAAGTGACATTGTTTAATGCGGTTTTAGCGCGGTTCATATCTTAACCTAACCTAACCTAACCTAACCTAACCCAACCTAACCTAACATAACCTAACCTAACCAAACCTAACCTAACGTAACCTAACCTAACGACGTTTGCAAGCGCTTTCACATTAGATATCGCAGTTCCCGACTTGTAATGGTGAAAAACACTGCATCTCACTAAGTGACATTGTTTAATGCGGTTTTACGACGGTTCATATCTTAACCTAACCTAACATTCGTGCTTGTATTGAAAAACGCTCTATTACACTGTTTCATTCACAATTACGATATTTGCATAACCTCACAGTTTTTCACCAACTTATTGTAGTACAGAACGCTGTATCTCGCTAAATGACATCGTTCTTTAAGGTTTCACGATACTTGCATGCGCTTTAACGAGAATATCACAATAAAGCAGTTTCGCACTTGTAACGACACAAGACGCAGTATCTGGCTAGTTTATGCCATTTTGTGTGCTTTCACAATATTTCACCTATCGCAGTTTCGTACTCGCAATAAAACAACACTATCTCGTTAGATGACATCGTTTTTGGTGGTTTCACGACGCTACCTAGCTTAAACTAACATAACTCAACCTAACATAACCTTCGCACTTCTATCGTTAGAAAACGTTTTACTCGCTACTTTACATTGCTTTCTACAACATTACGACGGTTTCAAGCGCTTTCACATTAGATATCGCAGTTCCCAACTTGTAAAGGTGAAAAACACTGCATCTCACTAAGTGACATTGTTTAATGCGGTTTTAGCGCGGTTCATATCTTAACCTAACCTAACCTAACCTACTTTAACCTAACCTAACCTTACCTAACCCAACCTAACCTAACCTAACCTAACCAAACCTTACCTAACATAACCTAACCTAACCTAACCTAACCAAACCTAACCTAACCTAACCTAACGTAACCTAACCTAAGCTAACGACGTTTGCAAGCGCTTTCACATTAGATATCGCAGTTCCCGACTTGTAATGGTGAAAAACACAGCATCTCACTAAGTGACATTGTTTAATGCGGTTTTAGCGCGGTTCATATCTTAACCTAACCTAACCTAACCTAACCTAACCCAACCTAACCTAACCTAACCTAACCTAACCTAACCTAACGACGTTTGCAAGCGCTTTCACATTAGATATCGCAGTTCCCGACTTGTAATGGTGAAAAACACTGCATCTCACTAAGTCACATTGTTTAATGCGGTTTTAGCGCGGTTCATATCTTAACCTAACCTAACCTAACCTAACCCAACCTAACCTAACCTAACCTAACCTAACGACGTTTGCAAGCGCTTTCACATTAGATATCGCAGTTCCCGACTTGTAATGGTGAAAAACACTGCATCTCACTCACATTGTTTAATGCGGTTTTACGACGGTTCATATCTTAACCTAACCTAACATTCGTACTTGTATTGAAAAACGCTCTATTACACTGTTTCGTTCACAATTACGATATTTGCATAACCTCACAGTTTTTCACCAACATTTGCAGTACAGAACGCTGTATCTCGCTAAATGACATCGTTCTTTAAGGTTTCACGATACTTGCGTGCGCTTTACCGAGAATGTCACAACATAGCAGTTTCGCACTTGTAACGGTACAACACGCAGTATTTGGCTTGTTCATGCCGTTAGGTGTGCTTTCACAACATTTTACCTATCGCAGTTTCGTACTCGCAATAAAACAACACTATCTCGTTAGATGACGTCCTTTTTGGTGGTCTCACGACGCTACATAGCTTAAACTAACATAACTCAAGCTAACCTTCGCACTTCTATCGTTAGAAAACGTTTTACTCGCAACTTTACAATGTTTTCTACAAGATTACGACGGTTTCATGCGCTTTCACATTAGATATCGTAGTTGCCGACTTGTAATGTTGAAAAACACTACATCTCACTAAGTGACATTGTTTAATGCGGTTTTACGACGGTTGATATGTCAACCTAACCTAACATTCGCACTTGTATCTAAAGACGCTCAATTACACTGTTTCGTTCACAATTACGATATTTGCTTGACCTCACAGTTTCTCACCAACTTATTACAGTACAGAACGCTGTATCTCGCTAAATGACATCGTTCTTTAAGGTTTCACGATACTTGCATGCGCTTTACCGAGAGTGTCACAACATAGCAGTTTCGCACTTGTAACGGTACAACACGCAGTATTTGGCTTGTTCATGCCGTTTTGTGTGCTTTCACAACATTTCACCTATCGCAGTTTCGTACTCGCAATAAAACAACACCATCTCGTTATATGACGTCGTTTTTGGTGGTTTCACGACGCTACCTAGCTTAAACTAACATAACTCAACCTAACATAACCTTCGCACTTCTATCGTTAGAAGACGTTTTACTCGCTACTTTACATTGCTTTCTACAACATTACGACGGTTTCAAGCGCTTTCACATTAGATATCGCAGTTCCCAACTTGTAAAGGTGAAAAACACTGCATCTCACTAAGTGACATTGTTTAATGCGGTTTTACGACGGTTCATACCTTAACCTAACGTAACCTAACCTAACCTAACCCAACCTAACCTAACATAACCTAACCTAACCTAACCTAACCAAACCTAACCTAACGTAACCTAACCTAACCTAACCTAACCTAACCTAACGACGTTTGCAAGCGCTTTCACATTAGATATCGCAGTTCCCGACTTGTAATGGTGAAAAACACTGCATCTCACTAAGTGACATTGTTTAATGCGGTTTTACGACGGTTCATATCTTAACCTAACCTAACAGTCATACTTGTATTTAAAAACGCTCTATTACACTGTTTCGTTCACAATTACGATATTTGCATAACCTCACAGTTTTTCACCAACTTATTGCAGTACAGAACGCTGTATCTCACTAAATGACATTGTTCTTTAAGGTTTCACGATGCTTGCATGCGCTTTAACGAGAATATCACAATATAGCAGTTTCGCACTTGTAACGGTAGAACACGCAGTATTTGGCTTGTTCATGCCGTTTTGTGTGCTTTCTCAACATTTCACCAATCGCAGTTTAATACTCGCAATAAAACAACACTATCTCGTTAAATGACGTCGTTTTTGGTAGTTTCACGACGCTACCTAGCTTAAACTAACCTAACCTAACCTAACCTTCGCACTTCTATCGTTAGAAAACGTTTTACTTGCAACTTTACAATGTTTTCTACAAGATTACGACGGTTTCATGCGCTTTCACATTAGATATCGCAGTTCCCAACTTGTAAAGGTGAAAAACACTGCATCTCACTAAGTGACATTGTTTAATGCGGTTTTAGCGCGGTTCATAACTTAACCTAACCTAACCTAACCTAACCCAACCTAACATAACCTAACCTAACCTAACCTAACCTAACCAAACCTAACCTAACGTAACCTAACCTAACCTAACCTAACCTAATGTAACCTAACCTAACGACGTTTGCAAGCGCTTTCACATTAGATATCGCAGTTTCCGACTTGTAATGGTGAAAAACACAGCATCTCACTAAGTGACATTGTTTAATGCGGTTTTACGACGGTTCATATCTTAACCTAACCTAACATTCGTACTTGCATTGAAAAACGCTCTATTACACTGTTTCGTTCACAATTACGATATTTGCATAACCTCACAGTTTTTCACCAACTTATTGTAGTACAGAACGCTGTATCTCGCTAAATGACATCGTTCTTTAAGGTTTCACGATGCTTGCATGCGCTTTAACGAGAATATCACATTATAGCAGTTTCGCACTTGTAACGATACAACACGCAGTATCTGGCTTGTTCAAGCCGTTTTGTGTACTTTCACATTTCACCTATTTCAGTTTCGTACATGCAATAAAACAACACTATCTCGTTAGATGACGTCCTTTTTGGTGGTCTCACGACGCTACATAGCTTAAACTAACATAACTCAAGCTAACCTTCGCACTTCTATCGTTAGAAAACGTTTTACTCGCAACTTTACAATGTTTTCTACAAGATTACGACGGTTTCATGCGCTTTCACATTAGATATCGTAGTTCCCGACTTGTAATGTTGAAAAACACTACATCTCACTAAGTGACATTGTTTAATGCGGTTTTACGACGGTAGATATGTCAACCTAACCTAACATTCGCACTTGTATCTAAAGACGCTCAATTACACTGTTTCGTTCACAATTACGATATTTGCTTGACCTCACAGTTTCTCACCAACTTATTACAGTACAGAACGCTGTATCTCGCTAAATGACATCGTTCTTTAAGGTTTCACGATACTTGCATGCGCTTTACCGAGAATGTCACAACATAGCAGTTTCGCACTTGTAACGGTACAACACGCAGTATTTGGCTTGTTCATGCCGTTTTGTGTGCTTTCACAACATTTTACCTATCGCAGTTTCGTACTCGCAATAAAACAACACCATCTCGTTATATGACGTCGTTTTTGGTGGTTTCACGACGCTACCTAGCCTAAACTAACATAACTCAACCTAACATAACCTTCGCACTTCTATCGTTAGAAAACGTTTTACTCGCTACTTTACATTGCTTTCTACAACATTACGACGGTTTCAAGCGCTTTCACATTAGATATCGCAGTTCCCAACTTGTAAAGGTGAAAAACACTGCATCTCACTAAGTGACAATGTTTAATGCGGTTTTACGACGGTTCATTCCTTAACCTAACGTAACCTAACCTAACCTAACCCAACCTAACCTAACATAACCTAACCTAACCTAACCTAACCAAACCTAACCTAACGTAACCTAACCTAACCTAACCTAACCTAACGACGTTTGCAAGCGCTTTCACATTAGATATCGCAGTTCCCGACTTGTAATGGTGAAAAACACTGCATCTCACTAAGTGACATTGTTTAATGCGGTTTTACGACGGTTCATATCTTAACCTAACCTAACATTCGTACTTGTATTGAAAAACGCTCTATTACACTGTTTCGTTCACAATTACGATATTTGCATAACCTCACAGTTTTTCACCAACTTATTGTAGTACAGAACGCTGTATCTCGCTAAATGACATCATTCTTTAAGGTTTCACGATACTTGCATGCGCTTTAACGAGAATATCACAATAAATTAGTTTCGCACTTGTAACGACACAAGACGCAGTATCTGGCTAGTTTATGCCATTTTGTGTGCTTTCACAATATTTCACCTATCGCAGTTTCGTACTCGCAATAAAAAAACACTATCTCGTTAGATTACATCGTTTTGGTGGTTTCACGACGCTACGTAGCTCAAACTAACCTAACCTTCGCACTTCTATCGTTAGAAAACGTTTTATTTGCTACTTTACAATGTTTTCTACAAGACTACGACGGTTTCATGCGCTTTCACATTAGATATCGCAGTTCCCGACTTGTAATGGTGAAAAACACAGCATCTCACTAAGTGACATTGTTTAATGCGGTTTTAGCGCGGTTCATATCTTAACCTAACCTAACCTAACCTAACCTTACCTAACCCAACCTAACCTAACCTAACCTAACCAAACCTTACCTAACATAACCTAACCTAACCTAACCTAACCAAACCTAACCTAACCTAACCTAACGTAACCTAACCTAACCTAACCTAACCTAACCTAACGACGTTTGCAAGCGCTTTCACATTAGATATCGCAGTTCCTGACTTGTAATGGTGAAAAACACTGCATCTCACTAAGTGACATTGTTTAATGCGGTTTTAGCGCGGTTCATATCTTAACCTAACCTAACCTAACCTAACCTAACCCAACCTAACCTAACCTAACCTAACCTAACGACGTTTGCAAGCGCTTTCACATTAGATATCGCAGTTCCCGACTTGTAATGGTGAAAAACACTGCATCTCACTCACATTGTTTAATGCGGTTTTACGACGGTTCATATCTTAACCTAACCTAACATTCGTACTTGTATTGAAAAACGCTCTATTACACTGTTTCGTTCACAATTACGATATTTGCATAACCTCACAGTTTTTCACCAACTTATTGCAGTACAGAACGCTGTATCTCGCTAAATGACATCGTTCTTTAAGGTTTCACGATGCTTGCATGCGCTTTAACGAGAATATCACATTATAGCAGTTTCGCACTTGTAACGGTACAACACGCAGTATCTGGCTTGTTCAAGCCGTTTTGTGTACTTTCACAACATTTCACCTATTGCAGTTTCGTACATGCAATAAAACAACACTATCTCGTTAGATGACGTCCTTTTTGGTGGTCTCACGACGCTACATAGCTTAAACTAACATAACTCAAGCTAACCTTCGCACTTCTATCGTTAGAAAACGTTTTACTCGCAACTTTACAATGTTTTCTACAAGATTACGACGGTTTCATGCGCTTTCACATTAGATATCGTAGTTCCCGACTTGTAATGTTGAAAAACACTACATCTCACTAAGTGACATTGTTTAATGCGGTTTTACGACGGTAGATATGTCAACCTAACCTAACCTTCGCACTTGTATCTAAAGACGCTCAATTACACTGTTTCGTTCACAATTACGATATTTGCTTGACCTCACAGTTTCTCACCAACTTATTACAGTACAGAACGCTGTATCTCGCTAAATGACATCGTTCTTTAAGGTTTCACGATACTTGCATGCGCTTTACCGAGAATGTCACAACATAGCAGTTTCGCACTTGTAACGGTACAACACGCAGTATTTGGCTTGTTCATGCCGTTTTGTGTGCTTTCACAACATTTTACCTATCGCAGTTTCGTACACGCAATAAAACACACCATCTCGTTATATGACGTCGTTTTTGGTGGTTTCACGACGCTACCTAGCTTAAACTAACATAACTCAACCTAACATAACCTTCGCACTTCTATCGTTAGAAAACGTTTTACTCGCTACTTTACATTGCTTTCTACAACATTACGACGGTTTCAAGCGCTTTCACATTAGATATCGCAGTTCCCAACTTGTAAAGGTGAAAAACACTGCATCTCACTAAGTGACATTGTTTAATGCGGTTTTACGACGGTTCATACCTTAACCTAACCTAACCTAACCTAACCCAACCTAACCTAACATAACCTAACCTAACCTAACCTAACCAAACCTAACCTAACGTAACCTAACCGAACCTAACCTAACCTAACCTAACGACGTTTGCAAGCGCTTTCACATTAGATATCGCAGTTCCCGACTTGTAATGGTGAAAAACACTGCATCTCACTAAGTGACATTGTTTAATGCGGTTTTAGCGCGGTTCATATCTTAACCTAACCTAACCTTACCTAACCCAACCTAACCTAACCTAACCTAACCAAACCTTACCTAACATACCCTAACCTAACCTAACCTAACCTAACCTAACCAACCCTAACCTAACCTAACCTAACCTAACGTAACCTAACCTAACCTAACCTAACCTAACCTAACGACGGTTGCAAGCGCTTTCACATTAGATATCGCAGTTCCCGACTTGTAATGGTGAAAAACACTGCATCTCACTGAGTGACATTGTTTATAGCGGTTTTACGACGGTACATATCTTAACCTAACCTAACATTCGCACTTGTATCCAAAGACGCTCAATTACACTGTTTCGTTCACAATTACGATATTTGCTTGACCTCACAGTTTCTCACCAACTTATTACAGTACAGAACGCTGTATCTCGCTAAATGACATCGTTCTTTAAGGTTTCACGATACTTGCATGCGCTTTACCGAGAATATCACAATAAAGCAGTTTCGCACTTGTAACGACACAAGACGCAGTATCTGGCTAGTTTATGCCATTTTGTGTGCTTTCACAATATTTCACCTATCGCAGTTTCGTACTCGCAATAAAACAACACTATCTCGTTAGATGACATCGTTTTTGGTGGTTTCACGACGCTACCTAGCTTAAACTAACATAACTCAACCTAACATAACCTTCGCACTTCTATCGTTAGAAAACGTTTTACTCGCTACTTTACATTGCTTTCTACAAGACTACGACGGTTTCATGCGCTTTCACATTAGATATCGCAGTTCCCGACTTGTAATGGTGAAAAACACAGCATCTCACTAAGTGACATTGTTTAATGCGGTTTTAGCGCGGTTCATATCTTAACCTAACCTAACCTAACCTAACGTAATTTAACCTAACCTAACCTTACCTAACCCAACCTAACCTAACCTAACCTAACCAAACCTTACCTAACATAACCTAACCTAACCTAACCTAACCAAACCTAACCTAACCTAACCTAACGTAACCTAACCTAAGCTAACGACGTTTGCAAGCGCTTTCACATTAGATATCGCAGTTCCCGACTTGTAATGGTGAAAAACACAGCATCTCACTAAGTGACATTGTTTAATGCGGTTTTACCGCGGTTCATATCTTAACCTAACCTAACCTAACCTAACCTAACCCAACCTAACCTAACCAAACCTAACCTAACCTAACCTAACGACGTTTGCAAGCGCTTTCACATTAGATATCGCAGTTCCCGACTTGTAATGGTGAAAAACACTGCATCTCACTAAGTGACATTGTTTAATGCGGTTTTAGCGCGGTTCATATCTTAACCTAACCTAACCTAACCTAACCTAACCCAACCTAACCTAACCTAACCTAACCTAACGACGTTTGCAAGCGCTTTCACATTAGATATCGCAGTTCCCGACTTGTAATGGTGAAAAACACTGCATCTCACTCACATTGTTTAATGCGGTTTTACGACGGTTCATATCTTAACCTAACCTAACATTCGTACTTGTATTGAAAAACGCTCTATTACACTGTTTCGTTCACAATTACGATATTTGCATAACCTCACAGTTTTTCACCAACATATTGCAGTACAGAACGCTGTATCTCGCTAAATGACATCGTTCTTTAAGGTTTCACGATACTTGCGTGCGCTTTACCGAGAATGTCACAACATAGCAGTTTCGCACTTGTAACGGTACAACACGCAGTATTTGGCTTGTTCATGCGGTTTTGTGTGCTTTCACAACATTTTACCTATCGCAGTTTCGTACTCGCAATAAAACAACACTATCTCGTTAGATGACGTCCTTTTTGGTGGTCTCACGACGCTACATAGCTTAAACTAACATAACTCAAGCTAACCTTCGCACTTCTATCGTTAGAAAACGTTTTACTCGCAACTTTACAATGTTTTCTACAAGATTACGACGGTTTCATGCGCTTTCACATTAGATATCGTAGTTCCCGACTTGTAATGTTGAAAAACACTACATCTCACTAAGTGACATTGTTTAATGCGGTTTTACGACGGTAGATATGTCAACCTAAGCTAACATTCGCACTTGTATCTAAATACGCTCAATTACACTGTTTCGTTCACAATTACAATATTTGCTTGACCTCACAGTTTCTCACCAACTTATTACAGTACAGAACGCTGTATCTCGCTAAATGACATCGTTTTTTAAGGTTTCACGATACTTGCATGCGCTTTACCGAGAATGTCACAACATAGCAGTTTCGCACTTGTAACGGTACAACACGCAGTATTTGGCTTGTTCATGCCGTTTTGTGTGCTTTCACAACATTTTACCTATCGCAGTTTCGTACACGCAATAAAACACACCATCTCGTTATATGACGTCGTTTTTGGTGGTTTCACGACGCTACCTAGCTTAAACTAACATAACTCAACCTAACATAACCTTCGCACTTCTATCGTTAGAAAACGTTTTACTCGCTACTTTACATTGCTTTCTACAACATTACGACGGTTTCAAGCGCTTTCACATTAGATATCGCAGTTCCCAACTTGTAAAGGTGAAAAACACTGCATCTCACTAAGTGACATTGTTTAATGCGGTTTTACGACGGTTCATACCTTAACCTAACGTAACCTAACCTAACCTAACCCAACCTAACCTAACATAACCTAACCTAACCTAACCTAACCAAACCTAACCTAACGTAACCTAACCTAACCTAACCTAACCTAACCTAACCTAACGACGTTTGCAAGCGCTTTCACATTAGATATCGCAGTTCCCGACTTGTAATGGTGAAAAACACTGCATCTCACTAAGTGACATTGTTTAATGCGGTTTTAGCGCGGTTCATATCTTAACCTAACCTAACCTTACCTAACCCAACCTAACCTAACCTAACCTAACCAAACCTTACCTAACATACCCTAACCTAACCTAACCTAACCTAACCTAACCAAACCTAACCTAACCTAACCTAACCTAACGTAACCTAACCTAACCTAACGACGGTTGCAAGCGCTTTCACATTAGATATCGCAGTTCCCGACTTGTAATGGTGAAAAACACTGCATCTCACTGAGTGACATTGTTTATAGCGGTTTTACGACGGTTCATATCTTAACCTAACCTAACATTCGCACTTGTATCCAAAGACGCTCAGTTACACTGTTTCGTTCACAATTACGATATTTGCTTGACCTCACAGTTTCTCACCAACTTATTACAGTACAGAACGCTGTATCTCGCTAAATGACATCGTTCTTTAAGGTTTCACGATACTTGCATGCGCTTTACCGAGAGTGTCACAACATAGCAGTTTCGCACTTGTAACGGTACAACACGCAGTATTTGGCTTGTTCATGCCGTTTTGTGTGCTTTCACAACATTTTACCTATCGCAGTTTTGTACTCGCAATAAAACAACACTATCTCGTTAGATGACGTCGTTTTTGGTGGTTTCACGACGCTACCTAGCTTAAACTAACATAACTCAACCTAACATAACCTTCGCACTTCTATCGTTAGAAAACGTTTTACTCGCTACTTTACATTGCTTTCTACAACATTACGACGGTTTCAAGCGCTTTCACATTAGATATCGCAGTTCCCAACTTGTAAAGGTGAAAAACACTGCATCTCACTAAGTGACATTGTTTAATGCGGTTTTAGCGCGGTTCATATCTTAACCTAACCTAACCTAACCTAACCTAACCCAACCTAACCTAACATAACCTAACCTAACCAAACCTAACCTAACGTAACCTAACCTAACGACGTTTGCAAGCGCTTTCACATTAGATATCGCAGTTCCCGACTTGTAATGGTGAAAAACACTGCATCTCACTAAGTGACATTGTTTAATGCGGTTTTACGACGGTTCATATCTTAACCTAACCTAACATTCGTACTTGTATTGAAAAACGCTCTATTACACTGTTTCGTTCAAAATTACGATATTTGCATAACCTCACAGTTTTTCACCAACTTATTGTAGTACAGAACGCTGAATCTCGCTAAATGACATCGTTCTTTAAGGTTTCACGATACTTGCATGCGCTTTAACGAGAATATCACAATAAAGCAGTTTCGCACTTGTAACGACACAAGACGCAGTATCTGGCTAGTTTATGCCATTTTGTGTGCTTTCACAATATTTCACCTATCGCAGTTTCGTACTCGCAATAAAACAACACTATCTCGTTAGATGACATCGTTTTTGGTGGTTTCACGACGCTACCTAGCTTAAACTAACATAACTCAACCTAACATAACCTTCGCACTTCTATCGTTAGAAAACGTTTTACTCGCTACTTTACATTGCTTTCTACAAGACTACGACGGTTTCATGCGCTTTCACATTAGATATCGCAGTTCCCGACTTGTAATGGTGAAAAACACAGCATCTCACTAAGTGACAATGTTTAATGCGGTTTTAGCGCGGTTCATATCTTAACCTAACCTAACCTAACCTAACGTAATTTAACCTAACCTAACCTTACCTAACCCAACCTAACCTAACCTAACCTAACCAAACCTTACCTAACATAACCTAACCTAACCTAACCTAACCAAACCTAACCTAACCTAACCTAACGTAACCTAACCTAAGCTAACGACGTTTGCAAGCGCTTTCACATTAGATATCGCAGTTCCCGACTTGTAATGGTGAAAAACACAGCATCTCACTAAGTGACATTGTTTAATGCGGTTTTACCGCGGTTCATATCTTAACCTAACCTAACCTAACCTAACCTAACCCAACCTAACCTAACCTAACCTAACCTAACCTAACGACGTTTGCAAGCGCTTTCACATTAGATATCGCAGTTCCCGACTTGTAATGGTGAAAAACACTGCATCTCACTAAGTGACATTGTTTAATGCGGTTTTAGCGCGGTTCATATCTTAACCTAACCTAACCTAACCTAACCTAACCCAACCTAACCTAACCTAACCTAACCTAACGACGTTTGCAAGCGCTTTCACATTAGATATCGCAGTTCCCGACTTGTAATGGTGAAAAACACTGCATCTCACTCACATTGTTTAATGCGGTTTTACGACGGTTCATATCTTAACCTAACCTAACATTCGTACTTGTATTGAAAAACGCTCTATTACACTGTTTCGTTCACAATTACGATATTTGCATAACCTCACAGTTTTTCACCAACATATTGCAGTACAGAACGCTGTATCTCGCTAAATGACATCGTTCTTTAAGGTTTCACGATACTTGCGTGCGCTTTACCGAGAATGTCACAACATAGCAGTTTCGCACTTGTAACGGTACAACACGCAGTATTTGGCTTGTTCATGCGGTTTTGTGTGCTTTCACAACATTTTACCTATCGCAGTTTCGTACTCGCAATAAAACAACACTATCTCGTTAGATGACGTCCTTTTTGGTGGTCTCACGACGCTACATAGCTTAAACTAACATAACTCAAGCTAACCTTCGCACTTCTATCGTTAGAAAACGTTTTACTCGCAACTTTACAATGTTTTCTACAAGATTACGACGGTTTCATGCGCTTTCACATTAGATATCGTAGTTCCCGACTTGTAATGTTGAAAAACACTACATCTCACTAAGTGACATTGTTTAATGCGGTTTTACGACGGTAGATATGTCAACCTAAGCTAACATTCGCACTTGTATCTAAATACGCTCAATTACACTGTTTCTTTCACAATTACAATATTTGCTTGACCTCACAGTTTCTCACCAACTTATTACAGTACAGAACGCTGTATCTCGCTAAATGACATCGTTTTTTAAGGTTTCACGATACTTGCATGCGCTTTACCGAGAATGTCACAACATAGCAGTTTCGCACTTGTAACGGTACAACACGCAGTATTTGGCTTGTTCATGCCGTTTTGTGTGCTTTCACAACATTTTACCTATCGCAGTTTCGTACACGCAATAAAACACACCATCTCGTTATATGACGTCGTTTTTGGTGGTTTCACGACGCTACCTAGCTTAAACTAACATAACTCAACCTAACATAACCTTCGCACTTCTATCGTTAGAAAACGTTTTACTCGCTACTTTACATTGCTTTCTACAACATTACGACGGTTTCAAGCGCTTTCACATTAGATATCGCAGTTCCCAACTTGTAAAGGTGAAAAACACTGCATCTCACTAAGTGACATTGTTTAATGCGGTTTTACGACGGTTCATACCTTAACCTAACGTAACCTAACCTAACCTAACCCAACCTAACCTAACATAACCTAACCTAACCTAACCTAACCAAACCTAACCTAACGTAACCTAACCTAACCTAACCTAACCTAACCTAACGACGTTTGCAAGCGCTTTCACATTAGATATCGCAGTTCCCGACTTGTAATGGTGAAAAACACTGCATCTCACTAAGTGACATTGTTTAATGCGGTTTTAGCGCGGTTCATATCTTAACCTAACCTAACCTTACCTAACCCAACCTAACCTAACCTAACCTAACCAAACCTTACCTAACATACCCTAACCTAACCTAACCTAACCTAACCTAACCAAACCTAACCTAACCTAACCTAACCTAACGTAACCTAACCTAACCTAACGACGGTTGCAAGCGCTTTCACATTAGATATCGCAGTTCCCGACTTGTAATGGTGAAAAACACTGCATCTCACTGAGTGACATTGTTTATAGCGGTTTTACGACGGTTCATATCTTAACCTAACCTAACATTCGCACTTGTATCCAAAGACGCTCAGTTACACTGTTTCGTTCACAATTACGATATTTGCTTGACCTCACAGTTTCTCACCAACTTATTACAGTACAGAACGCTGTATCTCGCTAAATGACATCGTTCTTTAAGGTTTCACGATACTTGCATGCGCTTTACCGAGAGTGTCACAACATAGCAGTTTCGCACTTGTAACGGTACAACACGCAGTATTTGGCTTGTTCATGCCGTTTTGTGTGCTTTCACAACATTTTACCTATCGCAGTTTTGTACTCGCAATAAAACAACACTATCTCGTTAGATGACGTCGTTTTTGGTGGTTTCACGACGCTACCTAGCTTAAACTAACATAACTCAACCTAACATAACCTTCGCACTTCTATCGTTAGAAAACGTTTTACTCGCTACTTTACATTGCTTTCTACAACATTACGACGGTTTCAAGCGCTTTCACATTAGATATCGCAGTTCCCAACTTGTAAAGGTGAAAAACACTGCATCTCACTAAGTGACATTGTTTAATGCGGTTTTAGCGCGGTTCATATCTTAACCTAACCTAACCTAACCTAACCTAACCCAACCTAACCTAACATAACCTAACCTAACCAAACCTAACCTAACGTAACCTAACCTAACGACGTTTGCAAGCGCTTTCACATTAGATATCGCAGTTCCCGACTTGTAATGGTGAAAAACACTGCATCTCACTAAGTGACATTGTTTAATGCGGTTTTACGACGGTTCATATCTTAACCTAACCTAACATTCGTACTTGTATTGAAAAACGCTCTATTACACTGTTTCGTTCAAAATTACGATATTTGCATAACCTCACAGTTTTTCACCAACTTATTGTAGTACAGAACGCTGAATCTCGCTAAATGACATCGTTCTTTAAGGTTTCACGATACTTGCATGCGCTTTAACGAGAATATCACAATAAAGCAGTTTCGCACTTGTAACGACACAAGACGCAGTATCTGGCTAGTTTATGCCATTTTGTGTGCTTTCACAATATTTCACCTATCGCAGTTTCGCACTCGCAATAAAACAACACTATCTCGTTAGATGACATCGTTTTTGGTGGTTTCACGACGCTACCTAGCTTAAACTAACATAACTCAACCTAACATAACCTTCGCACTTCTATCGTTAGAAAACGTTTTACTCGCTACTTTACATTGCTTTCTACAACATTACGACGGTTTCAAGCGCTTTCACATTAGATATCGCAGTTCCCAACTTGTAAAGGTGAAAAACACTGCATCTCACTAAGTGACATTGTTTAATGCGGTTTTAGCGCGGTTCATATCTTAACCTAACCTAACCTTACCTAACCCAACCTAACCTAACCTAACCTAACCAAACCTTACCTAACATACCCTAACCTAACCTAACCTAACCTAACCTAACCAAACCTAACCTAACCTAACCTAACCTAACGTAACCTAACCTAACCTAACCTAACCTAACCTAACGACGGTTGCAAGCGCTTTCACATTAGATATCGCAGTTCCCGACTTGTAATGGTGAAAAACACTGCATCTCACTAAGTGACATTGTTTAATGCGGTTTTACGACGGTTCATATCTTAACCTAACCTAACATTCGTACTTGTATTGAAAAACGCTCTATTACACTGTTTCGTTCACAATTACGATATTTGCATAACCTCACAGTTTTTCACCAACTTATTGCAGTACAGAACGCTGTATCTCACTAAATGACATTGTTCTTTAAGGTTTCACGATGCTTGCATGCGCTTTAACGAGAATATCACAATATAGCAGTTTCGCACTTGTAACGGTAGAACACGCAGTATTTGGCTTGTTCATGCCGTTTTGTGTGCTTTCACATTTCACCTATCGCAGTTTAATACTCGTAATAAAACAACACTATCTCGTTAGATGACGTCGTTTTTGGTAGTTTCACGACGCTACCTAGCTTAAACTAACCTAACCTAACCTAACCTTCGCACTTCTATCGTTAGAAAACGTTTTACTTGCAAGTTTACAATGTTTTCTACAAGATTACGACGGTTTCATGCGCTTTCACATTAGATATCGTAGTTGCCGACTTGTAATGTTGAAAAACACTACATCTCACTAAGTGACATTGTTTAATGCGGTTTTACGACGGTTGATATGTCAACCTAACCTAACATTCGCACTTGTATCTAAAGACGCTCAATTACACTGTTTCGTTCACAATTACGATATTTGCTTGACCTCACAGTTTCTCACCAACTTATTACAGTACAGAACGCTGTATCTCGCTAAATGACATCGTTCTTTAAGGTTTCACGATACTTGCATGCGCTTTACCGAGAGTGTCACAACATAGCAGTTTCGCACTTGTAACGGTACAACACGCAGTATTTGGCTTGTTCATGCCGTTTTGTGTGCTTTCACAACATTTTACCTATCGCAGTTTCGAACTCGCAATAAAACAACACTATCTCGTTAGATGACGTCGTTTTTAGTGGTTTCACGACGCTACCTAGCTTAAACTAACATAACTCAACCTAACATAACCTTCGCACTTCTATCGTTAGAAAACGTTTTACTCGCTACTTTACATTGCTTTCTACAACATTACGACCGTTTCAAGCGCTTTCACATTAGATATCGCAGTTCCCAACTTGTAAAGGTGAAAAACACTGCATCTCACTAAGTGACATTGTTTAATGCGGTTTTAGCGCGGCTCATAACTTAACCTAACCTAACCTAACCTAACCCAACCTAACATAACCTAACCTAACCAAACCTAACCTAACGTAACCTAACCTAACCTAACCTAATGTAACCTAACCTAACGACGTTTGCAAGCGCTTTCACATTAGATATCGCAGTTTCCGACTTGTAATGGTGAAAAACACAGCATCTCACTAAGTGACATTGTTTAATGCGGTTTTACGACGGTTCATATCTTAACCTAACCTAACATTCGTACTTGCATTGAAAAACGCTCTATTACACTGTTTCGTTCACAATTACGATATTTGCATAACCTCACAGTTTTTCACCAACTTATTGTAGTACAGAACGCTGTATCTCGCTAAATGACATCGTTCTTTAAGGTTTCACGATGCTTGCATGCGCTCTAACGAGAATATCACATTATAGCAGTTTCGCACTTGTAACGATACAACACGCAGTATCTGGCTTGTTCAAGCCGTTTTGTGTACTTTCACATTTCACCTATTTCAGTTTCGTACATGCAATAAAACAACACTATCTCGTTAGATGACGTCCTTTTTGGTGGTCTCACGACGCTACATAGCTTAAACTAACATAACTCAAGCTAACCTTCGCACTTCTATCGTTAGAAAACGTTTTACTCGCAACTTTACAATGTTTTCTACAAGATTACGACGGTTTCATGCGCTTTCACATTAGATATCGCAGTTCCCGACTTGTAATGGTGAAAAACACTGCATCTCACTAAGTGACATTGTTTAATGCGGTTTTACGACGGTTCATATCTTAACCTAACCTAACATTCGTACTTGTATTGAAAAACGCTCTATTACACTGTTTCGTTCACAATTACGATATTTGCATAACCTCACAGTTTTTCACCAACTTATTGCAGTACAGAACGCTGTATCTCGCTAAATGACATTGTTCTTTAAGGTTTCACGATGCTTGCATGCGCTTTAACGAGAATATCACAATATAGCAGTTTCGCACTTGTAACGGTAGAACACGCAGTATTTGGCTTGTTCATGCCGTTTTGTGTGCTTTCACAACATTTTACCTATCGCAGTTTCGTACTCGCAATAAAACAACACCATCTCGTTATATGACGTCGTTTTTGGTGGTTTCACGACGCTACCTAGCCTAAACTAACATAACTCAACCTAACATAACCTTCGCAATTCTATCGTTAGAAAACGTTTTACTCGCTACTTTACATTGCTTTTTACAACATTACGACGGTTTCAAGCGCTTTCACATTAGATATCGCAGTTCCCAACTTGTAAAGGTGAAAAACACTGCATCTCACTAAGTGACAATGTTTAATGCGGTTTTGCGATGGTTCATACCTTAACCTAACGTAACCTAACCTAACCTAACCCAACCTAACCTAACATAACCTAACCTAACCTAACCTAACCAAACCTAACCTAACGTAACCTAACCTAACCTAACCTAACCTAACCTAACGACGTTTGCAAGCGCTTTCACATTAGATATCGCAGTTCCCGACTTGTAATGGTGAAAAACACTGCATCTCACTAAGTGACATTGTTTAATGCGGTTTTACGACGGTTCATATCTTAACCTAACCTAACATTCGTACTTGTATTGAAAAACGCTCTATTACACTGTTTCGTTCACAATTACGACATTTGCATAACCTCACAGTTTTTCACCAACTTATTGTAGTACAGAACGCTGTATCTCGCTAAATGACATCATTCTTTAAGGTTTCACGATACTTGCATGCGCTTTAACGAGAATATCACAATAAATTAGTTTCGCACTTGTAACGACACAAGACGCAGTATCTGGCTAGTTTATGCCATTTTGTGTGCTTTCACAATATTTCACCTATCGCAGTTTCGTACTCGCAATAAAACAACACTATCTCGTTAGATTACATCGTTTTTGGTGGTTTCACGACGCTACGTAGCTCAAACTAACCTAACCTTCGCACTTCTATCGTTAGAAAACGTTTTATTTGCTACTTTACAATGTTTTCTACAAGACTACGACGGTTTCATGCGCTTTCACATTAGATATCGCAGTTCCCGACTTGTAATGGTGAAAAACACAGCATCTCACTAAGTGACATTGTTTAATGCGGTTTTAGCGCGGTTCATATCTTAACCTAACCTAACCTAACCTAACCTAATTTAACCTAACCTAACCTTACCTAACCCAACCTAACCTAACCTAACCTAACCAAACCTTACCTAACATAACCTAACCTAACCTAACCTAACCAAACCTAACCTAACCTAACCTAACGTAACCTAACCTAACCTAACCTAACCTAACCTAACGACGTTTGCAAGCGCTTTCACATTAGATATCGCAGTTCCCGACTTGTAATGGTGAAAAACACAGCATCTCACTAAGTGACATTGCTAATGCGGTTTTAGCGCGGTTCATATCTTAACCTAACCTAACCTAACCTAACCTAACCTAACGACGTTTGCAAGCGCTTTCACATTAGATATCGCAGTTCCCGACTTGTAATGGTGAAAAACACTGCATCTCACTAAGTGACATTGTTTAATGCGGTTTTAGCGCGGTTCATATCTTAACCTAACCTAACCTAACCTAACCTAACCCAACCTAACCTAACCTAACCTAACCTAACGACGTTTGCAAGCGCTTTCACATTAGATATCGCAGTTCCCGACTTGTAATGGTGAAAAACACTGCATCTCACTCACATTGTTTAATGCGGTTTTACGACGGTTCATATCTTAACCTAACCTAACAATCGTACTTGTATTGAAAAACGCTCTATTACACTGTTTCGTTCACAATTACGATATTTGCATAACCTCACAGTTTTTCACCAACTTATTGCAGTACAGAACGCTGTATCTCGCTAAATGACATCGTTCTTTAAGGTTTCACGATGCTTGCATGCGCTTTAACGAGAATATCACATTATAGCAGTTTCGCACTTGTAACGGTACAACACGCAGTATCTGGCTTGTTCAAGCCGTTTTGTGTACTTTCACAACATTTCACCTATTGCAGTTTCGTACATGCAATAAAACAACACTATCTCGTTAGATGACGTCCTTTTTGGTGGTCTCACGACGCTACATAGCTTAAACTAACATAACTCAAGCTAACCTTCGCACTTCTATTGTTAGAAAACGTTTTACTCGCAACTTTACAATGTTTTCTACAAGATTACGACGGTTTCATGCGCTTTCACATTAGATATCGTAGTTCCCGACTTGTAATGTTGAAAAACACTACATCTCACTAAGTGACATTGTTTAATGCGGTTTTACGACGGTAGATATGTCAACCTAACCTAACATTCGCACTTGTATCTAAAGACGCTCAATTACACTGTTTCGTTCACAATTACGATATTTGCTTGACCTCACAGTTTCTCACCAACTTATTACAGTACAGAACGCTGTATCTCGCTAAATGACATCGTTCTTTAAGGTTTCACGATACTTGCATGCGCTTTACCGAGAATGTCACAACATAGCAGTTTCGCACTTGTAACGGTACAACACGCAGTATTTGGCTTGTTCATGCCGTTTTGTGTGCTTTCACAACATTTTACCTATCGCAGTTTCGTACACGCAATAAAACACACCATCTCGTTATATGACGTCGTTTTTGGTGGTTTCACGACGCTACCTAGCTTAAACTAACATAACTCAACCTAACATAACCTTCGCACTTCTATCGTTAGAAAACGTTTTACTCGCTACTTTACATTGCTTTCTACAACATTACGACGGTTTCAAGCGCTTTCACATTAGATATCGCAGTTCCCAACTTGTAAAGGTGAAAAACACTGCATCTCACTAAGTGACATTGTTTAATGCGGTTTTACGACGGTTCATACCTTAACCTAACGTAACCTAACCTAACCTAACCCAACCTAACCTAACATAACCTAACCTAACCTAACCTAACCAAACCTAACCTAACGTAACCTAACCGAACCTAACCTAACCTAACCTAACCTAACGACGTTTGCAAGCGCTTTCACATTAGATATCGCAGTTCCCGACTTGTAATGGTGAAAAACACTGCATCTCACTAAGTGACATTGTTTAATGCGGTTTTAGCGCGGTTCATATCTTAACCTAACCTAACCTTACCTAACCCAACCTAACCTAACCTAACCTAACCTAACCAAACCTTACCTAACATACCCTAACCTAACCTAACCTAACCTAACCTAACCTAACCTAACCTAACCTAACGTAACCTAACCTAACCTAACCTAACCTAACCTAACGACGGTTGCAAGCGCTTTCACATTAGATATCGCAGTTCCCGACTTGTAATGGTGAAAAACACTGCATCTCACTGAGTGACATTGTTTATAGCGGTTTTACGACGGTACATATCTTAACCTAACCTAACATTCGCACTTGTATCCAAAGACGCTCAATTACACTGTTTCGTTCACAATTACGATATTTGCTTGACCTCACAGTTTCTCACCAACTTATTACAGTACAGAACGCTGTATCTCGCTAAATGACATCGTTCTTTAAGGTTTCACGATACTTGCATGCGCTTTAACGAGAATATCACAATAAAGCAGTTTCGCACTTGTAACGACACAAGACGCAGTATCTGGCTAGTTTATGCCATTTTGTGTGCTTTCACAATATTTCACCTATCGCAGTTTCGTACTCGCAATAAAACAACACTATCTCGTTAGATGACATCGTTTTTGGTGGTTTCACGACGCTACCTAGCTTAAACTAACATAACTCAACCTAAAATAACCTTCGCACTTCTATCGTTAGAAAACGTTTTACTCGCTACTTTACATTGCTTTCTACAAGACTACGACGGTTTCATGCGCTTTCACATTAGATATCGCAGTTCCCGACTTGTAATGGTGAAAAACACAGCATCTCACTAAGTGACATTGTTTAATGCGGTTTTAGCGCGGTTCATATCTTAACCTAACCTAACCTAACCTAACCTAATTTAACCTAACCTAACCTTACCTAACCCAACCTAACCTAACCTAGCCTAACCAAACCTTACCTAACATAACCTAACCTAACCTAACCTAACCAAACCTAACCTAACCTAACCTAACGTAACCTAACCTAAGCTAACGACGTTTGCAAGCGCTTTCACATTAGATATCGCAGTTCCCGACTTGTAATGGTGAAAAACACAGCATCTCACTAAGTGACATTGTTTAATGCGGTTTTAGCGCGGTTCATATCTTAACCTAACCTAACCTAACCTAACCTAACCCAACCTAACCTAACCTAACCTAACCTAACCTAACCTAACCTAACGACGTTTGCAAGCGCTTTCACATTAGATATCGCAGTTCCCGACTTGTAATGGTGAAAAACACTGCATCTCACTAAGTGACATTGTTTAATGCGGTTTTAGCGCGGTTCATATCTTAACCTAACCTAACCTAACCAAACCTAACCCAACCTAACCTAACCTAACCTAACCTAACGACGTTTGCAAGCGCTTTCACATTAGATATCGCAGTTCCCGACTTGTAATGGTGAAAAACACTGCATCTCACTCACATTGTTTAATGCGGTTTTACGACGGTTCATATCTTAACCTAACCTAACATTCGTACTTGTATTGAAAAACGCTCTATTACACTGTTTCGTTCAAAATTACGATATTTGCATGACCTCACAGTTTTTCACCAACATATTGCAGTAAAGAACGCTGTATCTCGCTAAATGACATCGTTCTTTAAGGTTTCACGATACTTGCGTGCGCTTTACCGAGAATGTCACAACATAGCAGTTTCGCACTTGTAACGGTACAACACGCAGTATTTGGCTTGTTCATGCCGTTTTGTGTGCTTTCACAACATTTTACCTATCGCAGTTTCGTACTCGCAATAAAACAACACTATCTCGTTAGATGACGTCCTTTTTGGTGGTCTCACGACGCTACATAGCTTAAACTAACATAACTCAAGCTAACCTTCGCACTTCTATCGTTAGAAAACGTTTTACTCGCAACTTTACAATGTTTTCTACAAGATTACGACGGTTTCATGCGCTTTCACTTTAGATATCGTAGTTTTCGACTTGTAATGTTGAAAAACACTACATCTCACTAAGTGACATTGTTTAATGCGGTTTTACGACGGTAGATATGTCAACCTAAGCTAACATTCGCACTTGTATCTAAAGACGCTCAATTACACTGTTTCGTTCACAATTACGATATTTGCTTGACCTCACAGTTTCTCACCAACTTATTACAGTACAGAACGCTGTATCTCGCTAAATGACATCGTTTTTTAAGGTTTCACGATACTTGCATGCGCTTTACCGAGAATGTCACAACATAGCAGTTTCGCACTTGTAACGGTACAACACGCAGTATTTGGCTTGTTCATGCCGTTTTGTGTGCTTTGACAACATTTTACCTATCGCAGTTTCGTACACGCAATAAAACACACCATCTCGTTATATGACGTCGTTTTTGGTGGTTTCACGACGCTACCTAGCTTAAACTAACATAACTCAACCTAACATAACCTTCGCACTTCTATCGTTAGAAAACGTTTTACTCGCTACTTTACATTGCTTTCTACAACATTACGACGGTTTCAAGCGCTTTCACATTAGATATCGCAGTTCCCAACTTGTAAAGGTGAAAAACACTGCATCTCACTAAGTGACATTGTTTAATGCGGTTTTACGACGGTTCATACCTTAACCTAACGTAACCTAACCTAACCTAACCCAACCTAACCTAACATAACCTAACCTAACCTAACCTAACCTAACCAAACCTAACCTAACGTAACCTAACCTAACCTAACCTAACCTAACCTAACGACGTTTGCAAGCGCTTTCACATTAGATATCGCAGTTCCCGACTTGTAATGGTGAAAAACACTGCATCTCACTAAGTGACATTGTTTAATGCGGTTTTAGCGCGGTTCATATCTTAACCTAACCTAACCTTACCTAACCCAACCTAACCTAACCTAACCTAACCAAACCTTACCTAACATACCCTAACCTAACCTAACCTAACCTAACCTAACCAAACCTAACCTAACCTAACCTAACCTAACGTAACCTAACCTAACCTAACCTAACCTAACGACGGTCGCAAGCGCTTTCACATTAGATATCGCAGTTCCCGACTTGTAATGGTGAAAAACACTGCATCTCACTGAGTGACATTGTTTATAGCGGTTTTACGACGGTTCATATCTTAACCTAACCTAACATTCGCACTTGTATCCAAAGACGCTCAATTACACTGTTTCGTTCACAATTACGATATTTGCTTGACCTCACAGTTTCTCACCAACTTATTACAGTACAGAACGCTGTATCTCGCTAAATGACATCGTTCTTTAAGGTTTCACGATACTTGCATGCGCTTTAACGAGAATATCACAATAAAGCAGTTTCGCACTTGTAACGACACAAGACGCAGTATCTGGCTAGTTTATGCCATTTTGTGTGCTTTCACAATATTTCACCTATCGCAGTTTCGTACTCGCAATAAAACAACACTATCTCGTTAGATGACATCGTTTTTGGTGGTTTCACGACGCTACCTAGCTTAAACTAACATAACTCAACCTAACATAACCTTCGCACTTCTATCGTTAGAAAACGTTTTACTCGCTACTTTACATTGCTTTCTACAAGACTACGACGGTTTCATGCGCTTTCACATTAGATATCGCAGTTCCCGACTTGTAATGGTGAAAAACACAGCATCTCACTAAGTGACATTGTTTAATGCGGTTTTAGCGCGGTTCATATCTTAACCTAACCTAACCTAACCTAACCTAATTTAACCTAACCTAACCTTACCTAACCCAACCTAACCTAACCTAACCTAACCAAACCTTACCTAACATAACCTAACCTAACCTAACCTAACCTAACCAAACCTAACCTAACCTAACCTAACGTAACCTAACCTAAGCTAACGACGTTTGCAAGCGCTTTCACATTAGATATCGCAGTTCCCGACTTGTAATGGTGAAAAACACAGCATCTCACTAAGTGACATTGTTTAATGCGGTTTTAGCGCGGTTCATATCTTAACCTAACCTAACCTAACCTAACCTAACCCAACCTAACCTAACCTAACCTAACCTAACCTAACCTAACCTAACGACGTTTGCAAGCGCTTTCACATTAGATATCGCAGTTCCCGACTTGTAATGGTGAAAAACACTGCATCTCACTAAGTGACATTGTTTAA
This sequence comes from Rhipicephalus microplus, assembly GCF_043290135.1. NCBI lineage: Eukaryota > Metazoa > Arthropoda > Arachnida > Ixodida > Ixodidae > Rhipicephalus > Rhipicephalus microplus. The sequence continues at coordinate 1,873,239 of NW_027464619.1, forward strand.
TGCGGTTTTAGCGCGGTTCATATCTTAACCTAACCTAACCTAACCTAACCTAACCCAACCTAACCTAACCTAACCTAACCTAACGACGTTTGCAAGCGCTTTCACATTAGATATCGCAGTTCCCGACTTGTAATGGTGAAAAACACTGCATCTCACTCACATTGTTTAATGCGGTTTTACGACGGTTCATATCTTAACCTAACCTAACATTCGTACTTGTATTGAAAAACGCTCTATTACACTGTTTCGTTCAAAATTACGATATTTGCATGACCTCACAGTTTTTCACCAACATATTGCAGTAAAGAACGCTGTATCTCGCTAAATGACATCGTTCTTTAAGGTTTCACGATACTTGCGTGCGCTTTACCGAGAATGTCACAACATAGCAGTTTCGCACTTGTAACGGTACAACACGCAGTATTTGGCTTGTTCATGCCGTTTTGTGTGCTTTCACAACATTTTACCTATCGCAGTTTCGTACTCGCAATAAAACAACACTATCTCGTTAGATGACGTCCTTTTTGGTGGTCTCACGACGCTACATAGCTTAAACTAACATAACTCAAGCTAACCTTCGCACTTCTATCGTTAGAAAACGTTTTACTCGCAACTTTACAATGTTTTCTACAAGATTACGACGGTTTCATGCGCTTTCACTTTAGATATCGTAGTTTTCGACTTGTAATGTTGAAAAACACTACATCTCACTAAGTGACATTGTTTAATGCGGTTTTACGACGGTAGATATGTCAACCTAAGCTAACATTCGCACTTGTATCTAAAGACGCTCAATTACACTGTTTCGTTCACAATTACGATATTTGCTTGACCTCACAGTTTCTCACCAACTTATTACAGTACAGAACGCTGTATCTCGCTAAATGACATCGTTTTTTAAGGTTTCACGATACTTGCATGCGCTTTACCGAGAATGTCACAACATAGCAGTTTCGCACTTGTAACGGTACAACACGCAGTATTTGGCTTGTTCATGCCGTTTTGTGTGCTTTGACAACATTTTACCTATCGCAGTTTCGTACACGCAATAAAACACACCATCTCGTTATATGACGTCGTTTTTGGTGGTTTCACGACGCTACCTAGCTTAAACTAACATAACTCAACCTAACATAACCTTCGCACTTCTATCGTTAGAAAACGTTTTACTCGCTACTTTACATTGCTTTCTACAACATTACGACGGTTTCAAGCGCTTTCACATTAGATATCGCAGTTCCCAACTTGTAAAGGTGAAAAACACTGCATCTCACTAAGTGACATTGTTTAATGCGGTTTTACGACGGTTCATACCTTAACCTAACGTAACCTAACCTAACCTAACCCAACCTAACCTAACATAACCTAACCTAACCTAACCTAACCTAACCAAACCTAACCTAACGTAACCTAACCTAACCTAACCTAACCTAACGACGTTTGCAAGCGCTTTCACATTAGATATCGCAGTTCCCGACTTGTAATGGTGAAAAACACTGCATCTCACTAAGTGACATTGTTTAATGCGGTTTTAGCGCGGTTCATATCTTAACCTAACCTAACCTTACCTAACCCAACCTAACCTAACCTAACCTAACCAAACCTTACCTAACATACCCTAACCTAACCTAACCTAACCTAACCTAACCAAACCTAACCTAACCTAACCTAACCTAACGTAACCTAACCTAACCTAACCTAACCTAACGACGGTCGCAAGCGCTTTCACATTAGATATCGCAGTTCCCGACTTGTAATGGTGAAAAACACTGCATCTCACTGAGTGACATTGTTTATAGCGGTTTTACGACGGTTCATATCTTAACCTAACCTAACATTCGCACTTGTATCCAAAGACGCTCAATTACACTGTTTCGTTCACAATTACGATATTTGCTTGACCTCACAGTTTCTCACCAACTTATTACAGTACAGAACGCTGTATCTCGCTAAATGACATCGTTCTTTAAGGTTTCACGATACTTGCATGCGCTTTAACGAGAATATCACAATAAAGCAGTTTCGCACTTGTAACGACACAAGACGCAGTATCTGGCTAGTTTATGCCATTTTGTGTGCTTTCACAATATTTCACCTATCGCAGTTTCGTACTCGCAATAAAACAACACTATCTCGTTAGATGACATCGTTTTTGGTGGTTTCACGACGCTACCTAGCTTAAACTAACATAACTCAACCTAACATAACCTTCGCACTTCTATCGTTAGAAAACGTTTTACTCGCTACTTTACATTGCTTTCTACAAGACTACGACGGTTTCATGCGCTTTCACATTAGATATCGCAGTTCCCGACTTGTAATGGTGAAAAACACAGCATCTCACTAAGTGACATTGTTTAATGCGGTTTTAGCGCGGTTCATATCTTAACCTAACCTAACCTAACCTAACCTAATTTAACCTAACCTAACCTTACCTAACCCAACCTAACCTAACCTAACCTAACCAAACCTTACCTAACATAACCTAACCTAACCTAACCTAACCAAACCTAACCTAACCTAACCTAACGTAACCTAACCTAAGCTAACGACGTTTGCAAGCGCTTTCACATTAGATATCGCAGTTCCCGACTTGTAATGGTGAAAAACACAGCATCTCACTAAGTGACATTGTTTAATGCGGTTTTAGCGCGGTTCATATCTTAACCTAACCTAACCTAACCTAACCTAACCCAACCTAACCTAACCTAACCTAACCTAACCTAACCTAACCTAACGACGTTTGCAAGCGCTTTCACATTAGATATCGCAGTTCCCGACTTGTAATGGTGAAAAACACTGCATCTCACTAAGTGACATTGTTTAATGCGGTTTTAGCGCGGTTCATATCTTAACCTAACCTAACCTAACCTAACCTAACCCAACCTAACCTAACCTAACCTAACCTAACGACGTTTGCAAGCGCTTTCACATTAGATATCGCAGTTCCCGACTTGTAATGGTGAAAAACACTGCATCTCACTCACATTGTTTAATGCGGTTTTACGACGGTTCATATCTTAACCTAACCTAACATTCGTACTTGTATTGAAAAACGCTCTATTACACTGTTTCGTTCACAATTACGATATTTGCATAACCTCACAGTTTTTCACCAACATATTGCAGTACAGAACGCTGTATCTCGCTAAATGACATCGTTCTTTAAGGTTTCACGATACTTGCGTGCGCTTTACCGAGAATGTCACAACATAGCAGTTTCGCACTTGTAACGGTACAACACGCAGTATTTGGCTTGTTCATGCCGTTTTGTGTGCTTTCACAACATTTTACCTATCGCAGTTTCGTACTCGCAATAAAACAACACTATCTCGTTAGATGACGTCCTTTTTGGTGGTCTCACGACGCTACATAGCTTAAACTAACATAACTCAAGCTAACCTTCGCACTTCTATCGTTAGAAAACGTTTTACTCGCAACTTTACAATGTTTTCTACAAGATTACGACGGTTTCATGCGCTTTCACATTAGATATCGTAGTTGCCGACTTGTAATGTTGAAAAACACTACATCTCACTAAGTGACATTGTTTAATGCGGTTTTACGACGGTTGATATGTCAACCTAACCTAACATTCGCACTTGTATCTAAAGACGCTCAATTACACTGTTTCGTTCACAATTACGATATTTGCTTGACCTCACAGTTTCTCACCAACTTATTACAGTACAGAACGCTGTATCTCGCTAAATGACATCGTTCTTTAAGGTTTCACGATACTTGCATGCGCTTTACCGAGAGTGTCACAACATAGCAGTTTCGCACTTGTAACGGTACAACACGCAGTATTTGGCTTGTTCATGCCGTTTTGTGTGCTTTCACAACATTTTACCTATCGCAGTTTCGTACTCGCAATAAAACAACACCATCTCGTTATATGACGTCGTTTTTGGTGGTTTCACGACGCTACCTAGCTTAAACTAACATAACTCAACCTAACATAACCTTCGCACTTCTATCGTTAGAAGACGTTTTACTCGCTACTTTACATTGCTTTCTACAACATTACGACGGTTTCATGCGCTTTCACATTAGATATCGTAGTTGCCGACTTGTAATGTTGAAAAACACTACATCTCACTAAGTGACATTGTTTAATGCGGTTTTACGACGGTTGATATGTCAACCTAACCTAACATTCGCACTTGTATCTAAAGACGCTCAATTACACTGTTTCGTTCACAATTACGATATTTGCTTGACCTCACAGTTTCTCACCAACTTATTACAGTACAGAACGCTGTATCTCGCTAAATGACATCGTTCTTTAAGGTTTCACGATACTTGCATGCGCTTTACCGAGAGTGTCACAACATAGCAGTTTCGCACTTGTAACGGTACAACACGCAGTATTTGGCTTGTTCATGCCGTTTTGTGTGCTTTCACAATATTTTACCTATCGCAGTTTCGTACTCGCAATAAAACAACACTATCTCGTTAGATGACGTCGTTTTTAGTGGTTTCACGACGCTACCTAGCTTAAACTAACATAACTCAACCTAACATAACCTTCGCACTTCTATCGTTAGAAAACGTTTTACTCGCTACTTTACATTGCTTTCTACAACATTACGACCGTTTCAAGCGCTTTCACATTAGATATCGCAGTTCCCAACTTGTAAAGGTGAAAAACACTGCATCTCACTAAGTGACATTGTTTAATGCGGTTTTAGCGCGGTTCATAACTTAACCTAACCTAACCTAACCTAACCCAACCTAACATAACCTAACCTAACCTAACCTAACCAAACCTAACCTAACGTAACCTAACCTAACCTAACCTAATGTAACCTAACCTAACGACGTTTGCAAGCGCTTTCACATTAGATATCGCAGTTTCCGACTTGTAATGATGAAAAACACAGCATCTCACTAAGTGACATTGTTTAATGCGGTTTTACGACGGTTCATATCTTAACCTAACCTAACATTCGTACTTGCATTGAAAAACGCTCTATTACACTGTTTCGTTCACAATTACGATATTTGCATAACCTCACAGTTTTTCACCAACTTATTGTAGTACAGAACGCTGTATCTCGCTAAATGACATCGTTCTTTAAGGTTTCACGATGCTTGCATGCGCTTTAATGAGAATATCACATTATAGCAGTTTCGCACTTGTAACGATACAACACGCAGTATCTGGCTTGTTCAAGCCGTTTTGTGTACTTTCACATTTCACCTATTTCAGTTTCGTACATGCAATAAAACAACACTATCTCGTTAGATGACGTCCTTTTTGGTGGTCTCACGACGCTACATAGCTTAAACTAACATAACTCAAGCTAACCTTCGCACTTCTATCGTTAGAAAACGTTTTACTCGCAACTTTACAATGTTTTCTACAAGATTACGACGGTTTCATGCGCTTTCACATTAGATATCGTAGTTCCCGACTTGTAATGTTGAAAAACACTACATCTCACTAAGTGACATTGTTCAATGCGGTTTTACGGCGGTAGATATGTCAACCTAACCTAACATTCGCACTTGTATCTAAAGACGCTCAATTACACTGTTTCGTTCACAATTACGATATTTGCTTGACCTCACAGTTTCTCACCAACTTATTACAGTACAGAACGCTGTATCTCGCTAAATGACATCGTTCTTTAAGGTTTCACGATACTTGCATGCGCTTTACCGAGAATGTCACAACATAGCAGTTTCGCACTTGTAACGGTACAACACGCAGTATTTGGCTTGTTCATGCCGTTTTGTGTGCTTTCACAACATTTCACCTATCGCAGTTTAATACTCGCAATAAAACAACACTATCTCGTTAGATGACGTCGTTTTTGGTAGTTTCACCGCGCTACCTAGCTTAAACTAACCTAACCTAACCTAACCTTCGCACTTCTATCGTTAGAAAACGTTTTACTTGCAACTTTACAATGTTTTCTACAAGATTACGACGGTTTCATGCGCTTTCACATTAGATATCGTAGTTGCCGACTTGTAATGTTGAAAAACACTACATCTCACTAAGTGACATTGTTTAATGCGGTTTTACGACGGTTGATATGTCAACCTAACCTAACATTCGCACTTGTATCTAAAGACGCTCAATTACACTGTTTCGTTCACAATTACGATATTTGCTTGACCTCACAGTTTCTCACCAACTTATTACAGTACAGAACGCTGTATCTCGCTAAATGACATCGTTCTTTAAGGTTTCACGATACTTGCATGCGCTTTACCGAGAGTGTCACAACATAGCAGTTTCGCACTTGTAACGGTACAACACGCAGTATTTGGCTTGTTCATGCCGTTTTGTGTGCTTTCACAACATTTTACCTATCGCAGTTTCGTACTCGCAATAAAACAACACTATCTCGTTAGATGACGTCGTTTTTAGTGGTTTCACGACGCTACCTAGCTTAAACTAACATAACTCAACCTAACATAACCTTCGCACTTCTATCGTTAGAAAACGTTTTACTCGCTACTTTACATTGCTTTCTACAACATTACGACCGTTTCAAGCGCTTTCACATTAGATATCGCAGTTCCCAACTTGTAAAGGTGAAAAACACTGCATCTCACTAAGTGACATTGTTTAATGCGGTTTTAGCGCGGTTCATAACTTAACCTAACCTAACCTAACCTAACCCAACCTAACATAACCTAACCTAACCTAACCTAACCAAACCTAACCTAACGTAACCTAACCTAACCTAACCTAATGTAACCTAACCTAACGACGTTTGCAAGCGCTTTCACATTAGATATCGCAGTTTCCGACTTGTAATGGTGAAAAAGACAGCATCTCACTAAGTGACATTGTTTAATGCGGTTTTACGACGGTTCATATCTTAACCTAACCTAACATTCGTACTTGCATTGAAAAACGCTCTATTACACTGTTTCGTTCACAATTACGATATTTGCATAACCTCACAGTTTTTCACCAACTTATTGTAGTACAGAACGCTGTATCTCGCTAAATGACATCGTTCTTTAAGGTTTCACGATGCTTGCATGCGCTTTAACGAGAATATCACATTATAGCAGTTTCGCACTTGTAACGATACAACACGCAGTATCTGGCTTGTTCAAGCCGTTTTGTGTACTTTCACATTTCACCTATTTCAGTTTCGTACATGCAATAAAACAACACTATCTCGTTAGATGACGTCCTTTTTGGTGGTCTCACGACGCTACATAGCTTAAACTAACATAACTCAAGCTAACCTTCGCACTTCTATCGTTAGAAAACGTTTTACTCGCAACTTTACAATGTTTTCTACAAGATTACGACGGTTTCATGCGCTTTCACATTAGATATCGTAGTTCCCGACTTGTAATGTTGAAAAACACTACATCTCACTAAGTGACATTGTTCAATGCGGTTTTACGACGGTAGATATGTCAACCTAACCTAACATTCGCACTTGTATCTAAAGACGCTCAATTACACTGTTTCGTTCACAATTACGATATTTGCTTGACCTCACAGTTTCTCACCAACTTATTACAGTACAGAACGCTGTATCTCGCTAAATGACATCGTTCTTTAAGGTTTCACAATACTTGCATGCGCTTTACCGAGAATGTCACAACATAGCAGTTTCGCACTTGTAACGGTACAACACGCAGTATTTGGCTTGTTCATGCCGTTTTGTGTGCTTTCACAACATTTTACCTATCGCAGTTTCGTACTCGCAATAAAACAACACTATCTCGTTAGATGACGTCGTTTTTGGTGGTTTCACGACGCTACCTAGCTTAAACTAACATAACTCAACCTAACATAACCTTCGCACTTCTATTGTTAGAAAACGTTTTACTCGCTACTTTACATTGCTTTCTACTACATTACGACGGTTTCAAGCGCTTTCACATTAGATATCGCAGTTCCCAACTTGTAAAGGTGAAAAACACTGCATCTCACTAAGTGACATTGTTTAATGCGGTTTTACGACGGTTCATACCTTAACCTAACGTAACCTAACCTAACCTAACCCAACCTAACCTAACATGACCTAACCTAACCTAACCTAACCTAACCTAAGCTAACCTAACCTAACGACGTTTGCAAGCGCTTTCACATTAGACATCGCAGTTCCCGACTTGTAATGGTGAAAAACACTGCATCTCACTAAGTGACATTGTTTAATGCGGTTTTACGACGGTTCATATCTTAACCTAACCTAACATTCGTACTTGTATTGAAAAACGCTCTATTACACTGTTTCGTTCACAATTACGATATTTGCATAACCTCACAGTTTTTCACCAACTTATTGCAGTACAGAACGCTGTATCTCGCTAAATGACATTGTTCTTTAAGGTTTCACGATGCTTGCATGCGCTTTAACGAGAATATCACAATATAGCAGTTTCGCACTTGTAACGGTAGAACACGCAGTATTTGGCTTGTTCATGCCGTTTTGTGTGCTTTCACAACATTTTACCTATCGCAGTTTCGTACTCGCAATAAAACAACACCATCTCGTTATATGACGTCGTTTTTGGTGGTTTCACGACGCTACCTAGCCTAAACTAACATAACTCAACCTAACATAACCTTCGCACTTCTATCGTTAGAAAACGTTTTACTCGCTACTTTACATTGCTTTCTACAACATTACGACGGTTTCAAGCGCTTTCACATTAGATATCGCAGTTCCCAACTTGTAAAGGTGAAAAACACTGCATCTCACTAAGTGACAATGTTTAATGCGGTTTTACGACGGTTCATACCTTAACCTAACGTAACCTAACCTAACCTAACCCAACCTAACCTAACATAACCTAACCTAACCTAACCTAACCAAACCTAACCTAACGTAACCTAACCTAACCTAACCTAACCTAACCTAACGACGTTTGCAAGCGCTTTCACATTAGATATCGCAGTTCCCGACTTGTAATGGTGAAAAACACTGCATCTCACTAAGTGACATTGTTTAATGCGGTTTTACGACGGTTCATATCTTAACCTAACCTAACATTCGTACTTGTATTGAAAAACGCTCTATTACACTGTTTCGTTCACAATTACGATATTTGCATAACCTCACAGTTTTTCACCAACTTATTGTAGTACAGAACGCTGTATCTCGCTAAATGACATCATTCTTTAAGGTTTCACGATACTTGCATGCGCTTTAACGAGAATATCACAATAAATTAGTTTCGCACTTGTAACGACACAAGACGCAGTATCTGGCTAGTTTATGCCATTTTGTGTGCTTTCACAATATTTCACCTATCGCAGTTTCGTACTCGCAATAAAACAACACTATCTCGTTAGATTACATCGTTTTTGGTGGTTTCACGACGCTACGTAGCTCAAACTAACCTAACCTTCGCACTTCTATCGTTAGAAAACGTTTTATTTGCTACTTTACAATGTTTTCTACAAGACTACGACGGTTTCATGCGCTTTCACATTAGATATCGCAGTTCCCGACTTGTAATGGTGAAAAACACAGCATCTCACTAAGTGACATTGTTTAATGCGGTTTTAGCGCGGTTCATATCTTAACCTAACCTAACCTAACCTAACCTAATTTAACCTAACCTAACCTTACCTAACCCAACCTAACCTAACCTAACCTAACCAAACCTTACCTAACATAACCTAACCTAACCTAACCTAACCAAACCTAACCTAACCTAACCTAACGTAACCTAACCTAAACTAACCTAACCTAACCTAACGACGTTTGCAAGCGCTTTCACATTAGATATCGCAGTTCCCGACTTGTAATGGTGAAAAACACAGCATCTCACTAAGTGACATTGCTAATGCGGTTTTAGCGCGGTTCATATCTTAACCTAACCTAACCTAACCTAACCTAACCTAACGACGTTTGCAAGCGCTTTCACATTAGATATCGCAGTTCCCGACTTGTAATGGTGAAAAACACTGCATATCACTAAGTGACATTGTTTAATGCGGTTTTAGCGCGGTTCATATCTTAACCTAACCTAACCTAACCTAACCTAACCCAACCTAACCTAACCTAACCTAACCTAACGACGTTTGCAAGCGCTTTCACATTAGATATCGCAGTTCCCGACTTGTAATGGTGAAAAACACTGCATCTCACTCACATTGTTTAATGCGGTTTTACGACGGTTCATATCTTAACCTAACCTAACATTCGTACTTGTATTGAAAAACGCTCTATTACACTGTTTCGTTCACAATTACGATATTTGCATAACCTCACAGTTTTTCACCAACTTATTGCAGTACAGAACGCTGTATCTCGCTAAATGACATCGTTCTTTAAGGTTTCACGATGCTGGCATGCGCTTTAACGAGAATATCACATTATAGCAGTTTCGCACTTGTAACGGTACAACACGCAGTATCTGGCTTGTTCAAGCCGTTTTGTGTACTTTCACAACATTTCACCTATTGCAGTTTCGTACATGCAATAAAACAACACTATCTCGTTAGATGACGTCCTTTTTGGTGGTCTCACGACGCTACATAGCTTAAACTAACATAACTCAAGCTAACCTTCGCACTTCTATCGTTAGAAAACGTTTTACTCGCAACTTTACAATGTTTTCTACAAGATTACGACGGTTTCATGCGCTTTCACATTAGATATCGTAGTTCCCGACTTGTAATGTTGAAAAACACTACATCTCACTAAGTGACATTGTTTAATGCGGTTTTACGACGGTAGATATGTCAACCTAACCTAACATTCGCACTTGTATCTAAAGACGCTCAATTACACTGTTTCGTTCACAATTACGATATTTGCTTGACCTCACAGTTTCTCACCAACTTATTACAGTACAGAACGCTGTATCTCGCTAAATGACATCGTTCTTTAAGGTTTCACGATACTTGCATGCGCTTTACCGAGAATGTCACAACATAGCAGTTTCGCACTTGTAACGGTACAACACGCAGTATTTGGCTTGTTCATGCCGTTTTGTGTGCTTTCACAACATTTTACCTATCGCAGTTTCGTACACGCAATAAAACACACCATCTCGTTATATGACGTCGTTTTTGGTGGTTTCACGACGCTACCTAGCTTAAACTAACATAACTCAACCTAACATAACCTTCGCACTTCTATCGTTAGAAAACGTTTTACTCGCTACTTTACATTGCTTTCTACAACATTACGACGGTTTCAAGCGCTTTCACATTAGATATCGCAGTTCCCGACTTGTAATGGTGAAAAACACAGCATCTCACTAAGTGACATTGTTTAATGCGGTTTTAGCGCGGTTCATATCTTAACCTAACCTAACCTAACCTAACCTAATTTAACCTAACCTAACCTTACCTAACCTAACCTAACCTAACCAAACCTAACCTAACCTAACCAAACCTAACGTAACCTAACCTAACCTAACCTAACCTAACCTAACGACGGTTGCAAGCGCTTTCACATTAGATATCGCAGTTCCCGACTTGTAATGGTGAAAAACACTTCATCTCACTGAGTGACATTGTTTATAGCGGTTTTACGACGGTACATATCTTAACCTAACCTAACATTCGCACTTGTATCCAAAGACGCTCAATTACACTGTTTCGTTCACAATTACGATATTTGCTTGACCTCACAGTTTCTCACCAACTTATTACAGTACAGAACGCTGTATCTCGCTAAATGACATCGTTCTTTAAGGTTTCACGATACTTGCATGCGCTTTAACGAGAATATCACAATAAAGCAGTTTCGCACTTGTAACGACACAAGACGCAGTATCTGGCTAGTTTATGCCATTTTGTGTGCTTTCACAATATTTCACCTATCGCAGTTTCGTACTCGCAATAAAACAACACTATCTCGTTAGATGACGTCGTTTTTGGTGGTTTCACGACGCTACCTAGCTTAAACTAACATAACTCAACCTAACATAACCTTCGCACTTCTATCGTTAGAAAACGTTTTACTCGCTACTTTACATTGCTTTCTACAACATTACGACGGTTTCAAGCGCTTTCACATTAGATATCGCAGTTCCCGACTTGTAATGGTGAAAAACACAGCATCTCACTAAGTGACATTGTTTAATGCGGTTTTAGCGCGGTTCATAACTTAACCTAACCTAACCTAACCTAACCCAACCTAACATAACCTAACCTAACCTAACCTAACCAAACCTAACCTAACGTAACCTAACCTAACCTAACCTAATGTAACCTAACCTAACGACGTTTGCAAGCGCTTTCACATTAGATATCGCAGTTTCCGACTTGTAATGGTGAAAAAGACAGCATCTCACTAAGTGACATTGTTTAATGCGGTTTTACGACGGTTCATATCTTAACCTAACCTAACATTCGTACTTGCATTGAAAAACGCTCTATTACACTGTTTCGTTCACAATTACGATATTTGCATAACCTCACAGTTTTTCACCAACTTATTGTAGTACAGAACGCTGTATCTCGCTAAATGACATCGTTCTTTAAGGTTTCACGATGCTTGCATGCGCTTTAACGAGAATATCACATTATAGCAGTTTCGCACTTGTAACGATACAACACGCAGTATCTGGCTTGTTCAAGCCGTTTTGTGTACTTTCACATTTCACCTATTTCAGTTTCGTACATGCAATAAAACAACACTATCTCGTTAGATGACGTCGTTTTTGGTAGTTTCACCGCGCTACCTAGCTTAAACTAACATAACTCAAGCTAACCTTCGCACTTCTATCGTTAGAAAACGTTTTACTCGCAACTTTACAATGTTTTCTACAAGATTACGACGGTTTCATGCGCTTTCACTTTAGATATCGTAGTTTTCGACTTGTAATGTTGAAAAACACTACATCTCACTAAGTGACATTGTTTAATGCGGTTTTACGACGGTAGATATGTCAACCTAAGCTAACATTCGCACTTGTATCTAAAGACGCTCAATTACACTGTTTCGTTCACAATTACGATATTTGCTTGACCTCACAGTTTCTCACCAACTTATTACAGTACAGAACGCTGTATCTCGCTAAATGACATCGTTTTTTAAGGTTTCACGATACTTGCATGCGCTTTACCGAGAATGTCACAACATAGCAGTTTCGCACTTGTAACGGTACAACACGCAGTATTTGGCTTGTTCATGCCGTTTTGTGTGCTTTGACAACATTTTACCTATCGCAGTTTCGTACACGCAATAAAACACACCATCTCGTTATATGACGTCGTTTTTGGTGGTTTCACGACGCTACCTAGCTTAAACTAACATAACTCAACCTAACATAACCTTCGCACTTCTATCGTTAGAAAACGTTTTACTCGCTACTTTACATTGCTTTCTACAACATTACGACGGTTTCAAGCGCTTTCACATTAGATATCGCAGTTCCCAACTTGTAAAGGTGAAAAACACTGCATCTCACTAAGTGACATTGTTTAATGCGGTTTTACGACGGTTCATACCTTAACCTAACGTAACCTAACCTAACCTAACCCAACCTAACCTAACATAACCTAACCTAACCTAACCTAACCTAACCAAACCTAACCTAACGTAACCTAACCTAACCTAACCTAACCTAACCTAACGACGTTTGCAAGCGCTTTCACATTAGATATCGCAGTTCCCGACTTGTAATGGTGAAAAACACTGCATCTCACTAAGTGACATTGTTTAATGCGGTTTTAGCGCGGTTCATATCTTAACCTAACCTAACCTTACCTAACCCAACCTAACCTAACCTAACCTAACCAAACCTTACCTAACATACCCTAACCTAACCTAACCTAACCTAACCTAACCAAACCTAACCTAACCTAACCTAACCTAACGTAACCTAACCTAACCTAACCTAACCTAACGACGGTCGCAAGCGCTTTCACATTAGATATCGCAGTTCCCGACTTGTAATGGTGAAAAACACTGCATCTCACTGAGTGACATTGTTTATAGCGGTTTTACGACGGTTCATATCTTAACCTAACCTAACATTCGCACTTGTATCCAAAGACGCTCAATTACACTGTTTCGTTCACAATTACGATATTTGCTTGACCTCACAGTTTCTCACCAACTTATTACAGTACAGAACGCTGTATCTCGCTAAATGACATCGTTCTTTAAGGTTTCACGATACTTGCATGCGCTTTAACGAGAATATCACAATAAAGCAGTTTCGCACTTGTAACGACACAAGACGCAGTATCTGGCTAGTTTATGCCATTTTGTGTGCTTTCACAATATTTCACCTATCGCAGTTTCGTACTCGCAATAAAACAACACTATCTCGTTAGATGACATCGTTTTTGGTGGTTTCACGACGCTACCTAGCTTAAACTAACATAACTCAACCTAACATAACCTTCGCACTTCTATCGTTAGAAAACGTTTTACTCGCTACTTTACATTGCTTTCTACAAGACTACGACGGTTTCATGCGCTTTCACATTAGATATCGCAGTTCCCGACTTGTAATGGTGAAAAACACAGCATCTCACTAAGTGACATTGTTTAATGCGGTTTTAGCGCGGTTCATATCTTAACCTAACCTAACCTAACCTAACCTAATTTAACCTAACCTAACCTTACCTAACCCAACCTAACCTAACCTAACCTAACCAAACCTTACCTAACATAACCTAACCTAACCTAACCAAACCTAACCTAACCTAACCTAACCTAACGTAACCTAACCTAAGCTAACGACGTTTGCAAGCGCTTTCACATTAGATATCGCAGTTCCCGACTTGTAATGGTGAAAAACACAGCATCTCACTAAGTGACATTGTTTAATGCGGTTTTAGCGCGGTTCATATCTTAACCTAACCTAACCTAACCTAACCTAACCCAACCTAACCTAACCTAACCTAACCTAACCTAACCTAACCTAACGACGTTTGCAAGCGCTTTCACATTAGATATCGCAGTTCCCGACTTGTAATGGTGAAAAACACTGCATCTCACTAAGTGACATTGTTTAATGCGGTTTTAGCGCGGTTCATATCTTAACCTAACCTAACCTAACCTAACCTAACCCAACCTAACCTAACCTAACCTAACCTAACGACGTTTGCAAGCGCTTTCACATTAGATATCGCAGTTCCCGACTTGTAATGGTGAAAAACACTGCATCTCACTCACATTGTTTAATGCGGTTTTACGACGGTTCATATCTTAACCTAACCTAACATTCGTACTTGTATTGAAAAACGCTCTATTACACTGTTTCGTTCAAAATTACGATATTTGCATGACCTCACAGTTTTTCACCAACATATTGCAGTAAAGAACGCTGTATCTCGCTAAATGACATCGTTCTTTAAGGTTTCACGATACTTGCGTGCGCTTTACCGAGAATGTCACAACATAGCAGTTTCGCACTTGTAACGGTACAACACGCAGTATTTGGCTTGTTCATGCCGTTTTGTGTGCTTTCACAACATTTTACCTATCGCAGTTTCGTACTCGCAATAAAACAACACTATCTCGTTAGATGACGTCCTTTTTGGTGGTCTCACGACGCTACATAGCTTAAACTAACATAACTCAAGCTAACCTTCGCACTTCTATCGTTAGAAAACGTTTTACTCGCAACTTTACAATGTTTTCTACAAGATTACGACGGTTTCATGCGCTTTCACTTTAGATATCGTAGTTTTCGACTTGTAATGTTGAAAAACACTACATCTCACTAAGTGACATTGTTTAATGCGGTTTTACGACGGTAGATATGTCAACCTAAGCTAACATTCGCACTTGTATCTAAAGACGCTCAATTACACTGTTTCGTTCACAATTACGATATTTGCTTGACCTCACAGTTTCTCACCAACTTATTACAGTACAGAACGCTGTATCTCGCTAAATGACATCGTTTTTTAAGGTTTCACGATACTTGCATGCGCTTTACCGAGAATGTCACAACATAGCAGTTTCGCACTTGTAACGGTACAACACGCAGTATTTGGCTTGTTCATGCCGTTTTGTGTGCTTTGACAACATTTTACCTATCGCAGTTTCGTACACGCAATAAAACACACCATCTCGTTATATGACGTCGTTTTTGGTGGTTTCACGACGCTACCTAGCTTAAACTAACATAACTCAACCTAACATAACCTTCGCACTTCTATCGTTAGAAAACGTTTTACTCGCTACTTTACATTGCTTTCTACAACATTACGACGGTTTCAAGCGCTTTCACATTAGATATCGCAGTTCCCAACTTGTAAAGGTGAAAAACACTGCATCTCACTAAGTGACATTGTTTAATGCGGTTTTACGACGGTTCATACCTTAACCTAACGTAACCTAACCTAACCTAACCCAACCTAACCTAACATAACCTAACCTAACCTAACCTAACCTAACCAAACCTAACCTAACGTAACCTAACCTAACCTAACCTAACCTAACCTAACGACGTTTGCAAGCGCTTTCACATTAGATATCGCAGTTCCCGACTTGTAATGGTGAAAAACACTGCATCTCACTAAGTGACATTGTTTAATGCGGTTTTAGCGCGGTTCATATCTTAACCTAACCTAACCTTACCTAACCCAACCTAACCTAACCTAACCTAACCAAACCTTACCTAACATACCCTAACCTAACCTAACCTAACCTAACCTAACCAAACCTAACCTAACCTAACCTAACCTAACGTAACCTAACCTAACCTAACCTAACCTAACGACGGTCGCAAGCGCTTTCACATTAGATATCGCAGTTCCCGACTTGTAATGGTGAAAAACACTGCATCTCACTGAGTGACATTGTTTATAGCGGTTTTACGACGGTTCATATCTTAACCTAACCTAACATTCGCACTTGTATCCAAAGACGCTCAATTACACTGTTTCGTTCACAATTACGATATTTGCTTGACCTCACAGTTTCTCACCAACTTATTACAGTACAGAACGCTGTATCTCGCTAAATGACATCGTTCTTTAAGGTTTCACGATACTTGCATGCGCTTTAACGAGAATATCACAATAAAGCAGTTTCGCACTTGTAACGACACAAGACGCAGTATCTGGCTAGTTTATGCCATTTAATGGCATGATTTGGCCGCAAAAGAGACACACACAAGAAAAGGAACACTCAAACGACAAGCACAGGCGGCACTTCCAACTAAAGCAGACTAGGTGCAGACCCAGACTTAAGTACGAAAATATAGACATGCGCAGTCTTCATACAGCCTTACGCTATCCAACAATCAAACAATCTTGTCTCCGAAGCATACAACGTCACCGACGGTTCGCTGATACACCTTTCACCTTTCTTTTTAATGTAATAGGCTTCCATCAGCTCACGCGCAGTTTTGTACCTGCTTCTACCCAGAATCTTAAACTCATTAAAACGTGGTACACACCCACAGGCTTTACAGTGCATAGGCAAATGCGCCAAGCCATCGTTCATTAAATTTAATTCGTGCTCCCTAACTCGTTCATTGATGCAGCGCCCGGTAATCCCGATGTACGAGTTGCCACACGAAAAGGGAATCTCATAAACAACGCCTTTTGCACATCTCCCGTACATCGTGGCGTGTTTTTTGCCGCACCCTTGACGGCTCGCCTCCACCTCCCGAGCAGTTCTCGGGCACAGCTGAGCCAGCTTTATGGGCGCAGAGAAGGCGACAGGTACCCCATACCGGCCTGCTACCTTTTTCAGGTTGTGGGAGACCTTATGAACATAAGGAATCACTGCAGGTCTTACGGTTTCGGTTCTTTGTTCCCCCGTGGCAGCTCTAGTACCATCACCCTTAGCTTTCCGCAAAAACGCTTCGGAGACAGCTGTCAATAGCGAGTCAGGGAAATTCGCAGCTAAAAGACGCTGGATCTGGTTTCCGAATGATGCCTGCGTCATGTGCGTGCACGATTTCTCGAGAGTAGATCCCAGGCAGAGCGTAGCTATACCACGCTTAACTATTTTCGATTGGCAAGAGTCATACGGTATTACACCTTTCTTGGCGCGAGGAAAATATTGCCAACACGTTTGCCCGTCATGGAAAGTTAAGCGGAGATCTAAAAATTGCAGGGTGTTACTTTGCGGCAGTTCTTGTGTAAAAACGAGTCCTTTTCCGTGAAGCCTAAAAATATTTAAAATGTCATCGCAGCGCGTCAAGGAGCCTTGTCTGTTAAAAAGAATTAAAAAGTCATCCATATACCTAAAAACTTTGGCAACGTTCAAGGTGCTATGCAGATTAAAAGCTTCATCGAGCGACCGGTCAATACTAGATAAAAATATGTTGCACAGCAACGGAGCAATACAGGATCCAATGCAAATGCCGCGTTTCTGCAGAAAAAGCTGCTTGTCGAAAGATATAAAAGTGCTACGTAGGTAGGCTTCTAACAGAGTTAAAAAGTCGTCTATCGTTACACCAGCCGCATTTTGAAAGGGTATGGCGCCACTTTCTTCTATGCAGGATCTCACCGCAAAGAAGAGTTCATCATGTGGAATTGAATAAAAAAGATCTTCCACATCTACTGAGAAGCCATTGTTGAGCGAGTGCTCATTATCTCTCAAGAACTGCACTATGTCTTTTGAACTGCTAGTGAAGAAGGGGTCCTTAATCTTAACGCACTTCAGCACCTTCTGTAAGTGCTTACTAAGTAAAAGCTGCCATGTGTCCCGTTCACTCACTATACTTCTAAAGGGTGGAGGCGAGCCGTCAAGGGTGCGGCAAAAAACACGCCACGATGTACGGGAGATGTGCAAAAGGCGTTGTTTATGAGATTCCCTTTTCGTGTGGCAACTCGTACATCGGGATTACCGGGCGCTGCATCAATGAACGAGTTAGGGAGCACGAATTAAATTTAATGAACGATGGCTTGGCGCATTTGCCTATGCACTGTAAAGCCTGTGGGTGTGTACCACGTTTTAATGAGTTTAAGATTCTGGGTAGAAGCAGGTACAAAACTGCGCGTGAGCTGATGGAAGCCTATTACATTAAAAAGAAAGGTGAAAGGTGTATCAGCGAACCGTCGGTGACGTTGTATGCTTCGGAGACAAGATGGTTTGTTTGATTGTTGGATAGCGTAAGGCTGTATGAAGACTGCGCATGTCTATATTTTCGTACTTAAGTCTGGGTCTGCACCTAGTCTGCTTTAGTTGGAAGTGCCGCCTGTGCTTGTCGTTTGAGTGTTCCTTTTCTTGTGTGTGTCTCTTTTGCGGCCAAATCATGCCATTAAGTAAATACCAACTAGGCCAACAATCAGTATTATTAGTTTATGCCATTTTGTGTGCTTTCACAATATTTCACCTATCGCAGTTTCGTACTCGCAATAAAACAACACTATCTCGTTAGATGACATCGTTTTTGGTGGTTTCACGACGCCACCTAGCTTAAACTAACATAACTCAACCTAACATAACCTTCGCACTTCTATCGTTAGAAAACGTTTTACTCGCTACTTTACATTGCTTTCTACAAGACTACGACGGTTTCATGCGCTTTCACATTAGATATCGCAGTTCCCGACTTGTAATGGTGAAAAACACAGCATCTCACTAAGTGACATTGTTTAATGCGGTTTTAGCGCGGTTCATATCTTAACCTAACCTAACCTAACCTAACCTAATTTAACCTAACCTAACCTTACCTAACCCAACCTAACCTAACCTAACCTAACCAAACCTTACCTAACATAACCTAACCTAACCTAACCTAACCAAACCTAACCTAACCTAACCTAACGTAACCTAACCTAAGCTAACGACGTTTGCAAGCGCTTTCACATTAGATATCGCAGTTCCCGACTTGTAATGGTGAAAAACACAGCATCTCACTAAGTGACATTGTTTAATGCGGTTTTAGCGCGGTTCATATCTTAACCTAACCTAACCTAACCTAACCTAACCCAACCTAACCTAACCTAACCTAACCTAACCTAACGACGTTTGCAAGCGCTTTCACATTAGATATCGCAGTTCCCGACTTGTAATGGTGAAAAACACTGCATCTCACTAAGTGACATTGTTTAATGCGGTTTTAGCGCGGTTCATATCTTAACCTAACCTAACCTAACCTAACCTAACCCAACCTAACCTAACCTAACCTAACCTAACGACGTTTGCAAGCGCTTTCACATTAGATATCGCAGTTCCCGACTTGTAATGGTGAAAAACACTGCATCTCACTCACATTGTTTAATGCGGTTTTACGACGGTTCATATCTTAACCTAACCTAACATTCGTACTTGTATTGAAAAACGCTCTATTACACTGTTTCGTTCACAATTACGATATTTGCATAACCTCACAGTTTTTCACCAACATATTGCAGTACAGAACGCTGTATCTCGCTAAATGACATCGTTCTTTAAGGTTTCACGATACTTGCGTGCGCTTTACCGAGAATGTCACAACATAGCAGTTTCGCACTTGTAACGGTACAACACGCAGTATTTGGCTTGTTCATGCCGTTTTGTGTGCTTTCACAACATTTTACCTATCGCAGTTTCGTACTCGCAATAAAACAACACTATCTCGTTAGATGACGTCCTTTTTGGTGGTCTCACGACGCTACATAGCTTAAACTAACATAACTCAAGCTAACCTTCGCACTTCTATCGTTAGAAAACGTTTTACTCGCAACTTTACAATGTTTTCTACAAGATTACGACGGTTTCATGCGCTTTCACATTAGATATCGTAGTTCCCGACTTGTAATGTTGAAAAACACTACATCTCACTAAGTGACATTGTTCAATGCGGTTTTACGGCGGTAGATATGTCAACCTAACCTAACATTCGCACTTGTATCTAAAGACGCTCAATTACACTGTTTCGTTCACAATTACGATATTTGCTTGACCTCACAGTTTCTCACCAACTTATTACAGTACAGAACGCTGTATCTCGCTAAATGACATCGTTCTTTAAGGTTTCACGATACTTGCATGCGCTTTACCGAGAATGTCACAACATAGCAGTTTCGCACTTGTAACGGTACAACACGCAGTATTTGGCTTGTTCATGCCGTTTTGTGTGCTTTCACAACATTTCACCTATCGCAGTTTAATACTCGCAATAAAACAACACTATCTCGTTAGATGACGTCGTTTTTAGTAGTTTCACCGCGCTACCTAGCTTAAACTAACCTAACCTAACCTAACCTTCGCACTTCTATCGTTAGAAAACGTTTTACTTGCAACTTTACAATGTTTTCTACAAGATTACGACGGTTTCATGCGCTTTCACATTAGATATCGTAGTTGCCGACTTGTAATGTTGAAAAACACTACATCTCACTAAGTGACATTGTTTAATGCGGTTTTACGACGGTTGATATGTCAACCTAACCTAACATTCGCACTTGTATCTAAAGACGCTCAATTACACTGTTTCGTTCACAATTACGATATTTGCTTGACCTCACAGTTTCTCACCAACTTATTACAGTACAGAACGCTGTATCTCGCTAAATGACATCGTTCTTTAAGGTTTCACGATACTTGCATGCGCTTTACCGAGAGTGTCACAACATAGCAGTTTCGCACTTGTAACGGTACAACACGCAGTATTTGGCTTGTTCATGCCGTTTTGTGTGCTTTCACAACATTTTACCTATCGCAGTTTCGTACTCGCAATAAAACAACACTATCTCGTTAGATGACGTCGTTTTTAGTGGTTTCACGACGCTACCTAGCTTAAACTAACATAACTCAACCTAACATAACCTTCGCACTTCTATCGTTAGAAAACGTTTTACTCGCTACTTTACATTGCTTTCTACAACATTACGACCGTTTCAAGCGCTTTCACATTAGATATCGCAGTTCCCAACTTGTAAAGGTGAAAAACACTGCATCTCACTAAGTGACATTGTTTAATGCGGTTTTAGCGCGGTTCATAACTTAACCTAACCTAACCTAACCTAACCCAACCTAACATAACCTAACCTAACCTAACCAAACCTAACCTAACGTAACCTAACCTAACCTAACCTAATGTAACCTAACCTAACGACGTTTGCAAGCGCTTTCACATTAGATATCGCAGTTTCCGACTTGTAATGGTGAAAAAGACAGCATCTCACTAAGTGACATTGTTTAATGCGGTTTTACGACGGTTCATATCTTAACCTAACCTAACATTCGTACTTGCATTGAAAAACGCTCTATTACACTGTTTCGTTCACAATTACGATATTTGCATAACCTCACAGTTTTTCACCAACTTATTGTAGTACAGAACGCTGTATCTCGCTAAATGACATCGTTCTTTAAGGTTTCACGATGCTTGCATGCGCTTTAACGAGAATATCACATTATAGCAGTTTCGCACTTGTAACGATACAACACGCAGTATCTGGCTTGTTCAAGCCGTTTTGTGTACTTTCACATTTCACCTATTTCAGTTTCGTACATGCAATAAAACAACACTATCTCGTTAGATGACGTCCTTTTTGGTGGTCTCACGACGCTACATAGCTTAAACTAACATAACTCAAGCTAACCTTCGCACTTCTATCGTTAGAAAACGTTTTACTCGCAACTTTACAATGTTTTCTACAAGATTACGACGGTTTCATGCGCTTTCACATTAGATATCGTAGTTCCCGACTTGTAATGTTGAAAAACACTACATCTCACTAAGTGACATTGTTCAATGCGGTTTTACGACGGTAGATATGTCAACCTAACCTAACATTCGCACTTGTATCTAAAGACGCTCAATTACACTGTTTCGTTCACAATTACGATATTTGCTTGACCTCACAGTTTCTCACCAACTTATTACAGTACAGAACGCTGTATCTCGCTAAATGACATCGTTCTTTAAGGTTTCACAATACTTGCATGCGCTTTACCGAGAATGTCACAACATAGCAGTTTCGCACTTGTAACGGTACAACACGCAGTATTTGGCTTGTTCATGCCGTTTTGTGTGCTTTCACAACATTTTACCTATCGCAGTTTCGTACTCGCAATAAAACAACACTATCTCGTTAGATGACGTCGTTTTTGGTGGTTTCACGACGCTACCTAGCTTAAACTAACATAACTCAACCTAACATAACCTTCGCACTTCTATTGTTAGAAAACGTTTTACTCGCTACTTTACATTGCTTTCTACTACATTACGACGGTTTCAAGCGCTTTCACATTAGATATCGCAGTTCCCAACTTGTAAAGGTGAAAAACACTGCATCTCACTAAGTGACATTGTTTAATGCGGTTTTACGACGGTTCATACCTTAACCTAACGTAACCTAACCTAACCTAACCCAACCTAACCTAACATGACCTAACCTAACCTAACCTAACCTAACCTAAGCTAACCTAACCTAACGACGTTTGCAAGCGCTTTCACATTAGACATCGCAGTTCCCGACTTGTAATGGTGAAAAACACTGCATCTCACTAAGTGACATTGTTTAATGCGGTTTTACGACGGTTCATATCTTAACCTAACCTAACATTCGTACTTGTATTGAAAAACGCTCTATTACACTGTTTCGTTCACAATTACGATATTTGCATAACCTCACAGTTTTTCACCAACTTATTGCAGTACAGAACGCTGTATCTCGCTAAATGACATTGTTCTTTAAGGTTTCACGATGCTTGCATGCGCTTTAACGAGAATATCACAATATAGCAGTTTCGCACTTGTAACGGTAGAACACGCAGTATTTGGCTTGTTCATGCCGTTTTGTGTGCTTTCACAACATTTTACCTATCGCAGTTTCGTACTCGCAATAAAACAACACCATCTCGTTATATGACGTCGTTTTTGGTGGTTTCACGACGCTACCTAGCCTAAACTAACATAACTCAACCTAACATAACCTTCGCACTTCTATCGTTAGAAAACGTTTTACTCGCTACTTTACATTGCTTTCTACAACATTACGACGGTTTCAAGCGCTTTCACATTAGATATCGCAGTTCCCAACTTGTAAAGGTGAAAAACACTGCATCTCACTAAGTGACAATGTTTAATGCGGTTTTACGACGGTTCATACCTTAACCTAACGTAACCTAACCTAACCTAACCCAACCTAACCTAACATAACCTAACCTAACCTAACCTAACCAAACCTAACCTAACGTAACCTAACCTAACCTAACCTAACCTAACCTAACGACGTTTGCAAGCGCTTTCACATTAGATATCGCAGTTCCCGACTTGTAATGGTGAAAAACACTGCATCTCACTAAGTGACATTGTTTAATGCGGTTTTACGACGGTTCATATCTTAACCTAACCTAACATTCGTACTTGTATTGAAAAACGCTCTATTACACTGTTTCGTTCACAATTACGATATTTGCATAACCTCACAGTTTTTCACCAACTTATTGTAGTACAGAACGCTGTATCTCGCTAAATGACATCATTCTTTAAGGTTTCACGATACTTGCATGCGCTTTAACGAGAATATCACAATAAATTAGTTTCGCACTTGTAACGACACAAGACGCAGTATCTGGCTAGTTTATGCCATTTTGTGTGCTTTCACAATATTTCACCTATCGCAGTTTCGTACTCGCAATAAAACAACACTATCTCGTTAGATTACATCGTTTTTGGTGGTTTCACGACGCTACGTAGCTCAAACTAACCTAACCTTCGCACTTCTATCGTTAGAAAACGTTTTATTTGCTACTTTACAATGTTTTCTACAAGACTACGACGGTTTCATGCGCTTTCACATTAGATATCGCAGTTCCCGACTTGTAATGGTGAAAAACACAGCATCTCACTAAGTGACATTGTTTAATGCGGTTTTAGCGCGGTTCATATCTTAACCTAACCTAACCTAACCTAACCTAATTTAACCTAACCTAACCAGAATGTGGCTGTTCCCCGCTGTTCTCTGAGACTAAAATTCTTTCCAGCCACAGAGATAAGATGACAAGGGAAGTGATCGAGGCCTTCCACATCGCAAAAAGAAAAGATTACTGTATAAGCCAAGCATCGATTACTTTGAGCGATTGCGAAGTTGGCTTTTTAGAAAATACGTTGTCATTGTAGCACGTGGTACACCGTCTTGTTGTATAATAACCAAGGTCGTTTACGAAATAAACTAGTTGAGAGTGCAGCGGTGTCCCTATCGTCTCTCTTTGTGTAAAACGTCGTGCGCTGCTTATTTGTAATCACTAACCTAACCTTACCTAACCCAACCTAACCTAACCTAACCTAACCAAACCTTACCTAACATAACCTAACCTAACCTAACCTAACCAAACCTAACCTAACCTAACCTAACGTAACCTAACCTAAACTAACCTAACCTAACCTAACGACGTTTGCAAGCGCTTTCACATTAGATATCGCAGTTCCCGACTTGTAATGGTGAAAAACACAGCATCTCACTAAGTGACATTGCTAATGCGGTTTTAGCGCGGTTCATATCTTAACCTAACCTAACCTAACCTAACCTAACCTAACGACGTTTGCAAGCGCTTTCACATTAGATATCGCAGTTCCCGACTTGTAATGGTGAAAAACACTGCATATCACTAAGTGACATTGTTTAATGCGGTTTTAGCGCGGTTCATATCTTAACCTAACCTAACCTAACCTAACCTAACCCAACCTAACCTAACCTAACCTAACCTAACGACGTTTGCAAGCGCTTTCACATTAGATATCGCAGTTCCCGACTTGTAATGGTGAAAAACACTGCATCTCACTCACATTGTTTAATGCGGTTTTACGACGGTTCATATCTTAACCTAACCTAACATTCGTACTTGTATTGAAAAACGCTCTATTACACTGTTTCGTTCACAATTACGATATTTGCATAACCTCACAGTTTTTCACCAACTTATTGCAGTACAGAACGCTGTATCTCGCTAAATGACATCGTTCTTTAAGGTTTCACGATGCTGGCATGCGCTTTAACGAGAATATCACATTATAGCAGTTTCGCACTTGTAACGGTACAACACGCAGTATCTGGCTTGTTCAAGCCGTTTTGTGTACTTTCACAACATTTCACCTATTGCAGTTTCGTACATGCAATAAAACAACACTATCTCGTTAGATGACGTCCTTTTTGGTGGTCTCACGACGCTACATAGCTTAAACTAACATAACTCAAGCTAACCTTCGCACTTCTATCGTTAGAAAACGTTTTACTCGCAACTTTACAATGTTTTCTACAAGATTACGACGGTTTCATGCGCTTTCACATTAGATATCGTAGTTCCCGACTTGTAATGTTGAAAAACACTACATCTCACTAAGTGACATTGTTTAATGCGGTTTTACGACGGTAGATATGTCAACCTAACCTAACATTCGCACTTGTATCTAAAGACGCTCAATTACACTGTTTCGTTCACAATTACGATATTTGCTTGACCTCACAGTTTCTCACCAACTTATTACAGTACAGAACGCTGTATCTCGCTAAATGACATCGTTCTTTAAGGTTTCACGATACTTGCATGCGCTTTACCGAGAATGTCACAACATAGCAGTTTCGCACTTGTAACGGTACAACACGCAGTATTTGGCTTGTTCATGCCGTTTTGTGTGCTTTCACAACATTTTACCTATCGCAGTTTCGTACACGCAATAAAACACACCATCTCGTTATATGACGTCGTTTTTGGTGGTTTCACGACGCTACCTAGCTTAAACTAACATAACTCAACCTAACATAACCTTCGCACTTCTATCGTTAGAAAACGTTTTACTCGCTACTTTACATTGCTTTCTACAACATTACGACGGTTTCAAGCGCTTTCACATTAGATATCGCAGTTCCCGACTTGTAATGGTGAAAAACACAGCATCTCACTAAGTGACATTGTTTAATGCGGTTTTAGCGCGGTTCATATCTTAACCTAACCTAACCTAACCTAACCTAATTTAACCTAACCTAACCTTACCTAACCTAACCTAACCTAACCAAACCTAACCTAACCTAACCAAACCTAACGTAACCTAACCTAACCTAACCTAACCTAACCTAACGACGGTTGCAAGCGCTTTCACATTAGATATCGCAGTTCCCGACTTGTAATGGTGAAAAACACTTCATCTCACTGAGTGACATTGTTTATAGCGGTTTTACGACGGTACATATCTTAACCTAACCTAACATTCGCACTTGTATCCAAAGACGCTCAATTACACTGTTTCGTTCACAATTACGATATTTGCTTGACCTCACAGTTTCTCACCAACTTATTACAGTACAGAACGCTGTATCTCGCTAAATGACATCGTTCTTTAAGGTTTCACGATACTTGCATGCGCTTTAACGAGAATATCACAATAAAGCAGTTTCGCACTTGTAACGACACAAGACGCAGTATCTGGCTAGTTTATGCCATTTTGTGTGCTTTCACAATATTTCACCTATCGCAGTTTCGTACTCGCAATAAAACAACACTATCTCGTTAGATGACATCGTTTTTGGTGGTTTCACGACGCTACCTAGCTTAAACTAACATAACTCAACCTAACATAACCTTCGCACTTCTATCGTTAGAAAACGTTTTACTCGCTACTTTACATTGCTTTCTACAACATTACGACCGTTTCAAGCGCTTTCACATTAGATATCGCAGTTCCCAACTTGTAAAGGTGAAAAACACTGCATCTCACTAAGTGACATTGTTTAATGCGGTTTTAGCGCGGTTCATAACTTAACCTAACCTAACCTAACCTAACCCAACCTAACATAACCTAACCTAACCTAACCTAACCAAACCTAACCTAACGTAACCTAACCTAACCTAACCTAATGTAACCTAACCTAACGACGTTTGCAAGCGCTTTCACATTAGATATCGCAGTTTCCGACTTGTAATGGTGAAAAAGACAGCATCTCACTAAGTGACATTGTTTAATGCGGTTTTACGACGGTTCATATCTTAACCTAACCTAACATTCGTACTTGCATTGAAAAACGCTCTATTACACTGTTTCGTTCACAATTACGATATTTGCATAACCTCACAGTTTTTCACCAACTTATTGTAGTACAGAACGCTGTATCTCGCTAAATGACATCGTTCTTTAAGGTTTCACGATGCTTGCATGCGTTTTAACGAGAATATCACATTATAGCAGTTTCGCACTTGTAACGATACAACACGCAGTATCTGGCTTGTTCAAGCCGTTTTGTGTACTTTCACATTTCACCTATTTCAGTTTCGTACATGCAATAAAACAACACTATCTCGTTAGATGACGTCCTTTTTGGTGGTCTCACGACGCTACATAGCTTAAACTAACATAACTCAAGCTAACCTTCGCACTTCTATCGTTAGAAAACGTTTTACTCGCAACTTTACAATGTTTTCTACAAGATTACGACGGTTTCATGCGCTTTCACATTAGATATCGTAGTTCCCGACTTGTAATGTTGAAAAACACTACATCTCACTAAGTGACATTGTTCAATGCGGTTTTACGACGGTAGATATGTCAACCTAACCTAACATTCGCACTTGTATCTAAAGACGCTCAATTACACTGTTTCGTTCACAATTACGATATTTGCTTGACCTCACAGTTTCTCACCAACTTATTACAGTACAGAACGCTGTATCTCGCTAAATGACATCGTTCTTTAAGGTTTCACGATACTTGCATGCGCTTTACCGAGAATGTCACAACATAGCAGTTTCGCACTTGTAACGGTACAACACGCAGTATTTGGCTTGTTCATGCCGTTTTGTGTGCTTTCACAACATTTTACCTATCGCAGTTTCGTACTCGCAATAAAACAACACTATCTCGTTAGATGACGTCGTTTTTGGTGGTTTCACGACGCTACCTAGCTTAAACTAACATAACTCAACCTAACATAACCTTCGCACTTCTATTGTTAGAAAACGTTTTACTCGCTACTTTACATTGCTTTCTACTACATTACGACGGTTTCAAGCGCTTTCACATTAGATATCGCAGTTCCCAACTTGTAAAGGTGAAAAACACTGCATCTCACTAAGTGACATTGTTTAATGCGGTTTTACGACGGTTCATACCTTAACCTAACGTAACCTAACCTAACCTAACCCAACCTAACCTAACATGACCTAACCTAACCTAACCTAACCTAACCTAAGCTAACCTAACCTAACGACGTTTGCAAGCGCTTTCACATTAGACATCGCAGTTCCCGACTTGTAATGGTGAAAAACACTGCATCTCACTAAGTGACATTGTTTAATGCGGTTTTACGACGGTTCATATCTTAACCTAACCTAACATTCGTACTTGTATTGAAAAACGCTCTATTACACTGTTTCGTTCACAATTACGATATTTGCATAACCTCACAGTTTTTCACCAACTTATTGCAGTACAGAACGCTGTATCTCGCTAAATGACATTGTTCTTTAATGTTTCACGATGCTTGCATGCGCTTTAACGAGAATATCACAATATAGCAGTTTCGCACTTGTAACGGTAGAACACGCAGTATTTGGCTTGTTCATGCCGTTTTGTGTGCTTTCACAACATTTTACCTATCGCAGTTTCGTACTCGCAATAAAACAACACCATCTCGTTATATGACGTCGTTTTTGGTGGTTTCACGACGCTACCTAGCCTAAACTAACATAACTCAACCTAACATAACCTTCGCACTTCTATCGTTAGAAAACGTTTTACTCGCTACTTTACATTGCTTTCTACAACATTACGACGGTTTCAAGCGCTTTCACATTAGATATCGCAGTTCCCAACTTGTAAAGGTGAAAAACACTGCATCTCACTAAGTGACAATGTTTAATGCGGTTTTACGACGGTTCATACCTTAACCTAACGTAACCTAACCTAACCTAACCCAACCTAACCTAACATAACCTAACCTAACCTAACCTAACCAAACCTAACCTAACGTAACCTAACCTAACCTAACCTAACCTAACCTAACGACGTTTGCAAGCGCTTTCACATTAGATATCGCAGTTCCCGACTTGTAATGGTGAAAAACACTGCATCTCACTAAGTGACATTGTTTAATGCGGTTTTACGACGGTTCATATCTTAACCTAACCTAACATTCGTACTTGTATTGAAAAACGCTCTATTACACTGTTTCGTTCACAATTACGATATTTGCATAACCTCACAGTTTTTCACCAACTTATTGTAGTACAGAACGCTGTATCTCGCTAAATGACATCATTCTTTAAGGTTTCACGATACTTGCATGCGCTTTAACGAGAATATCACAATAAATTAGTTTCGCACTTGTAACGACACAAGACGCAGTATCTGGCTAGTTTATGCCATTTTGTGTGCTTTCACAATATTTCACCTATCGCAGTTTCGTACTCGCAATAAAACAACACTATCTCGTTAGATTACATCGTTTTTGGTGGTTTCACGACGCTACGTAGCTCAAACTAACCTAACCTTCGCACTTCTATCGTTAGAAAACGTTTTATTTGCTACTTTACAATGTTTTCTACAAGACTACGACGGTTTCATGCGCTTTCACATTAGATATCGCAGTTCCCGACTTGTAATGGTGAAAAACACAGCATCTCACTAAGTGACATTGTTTAATGCGGTTTTAGCGCGGTTCATATCTTAACCTAACCTAACCTAACCTAACCTAATTTAACCTAACCTAACCTTACCTAACCCAACCTAACCTAACCTAACCTAACCAAACCTTACCTAACATAACCTAACCTAACCTAACCTAACCAAACCTAACCTAACCTAACCTAACGTAACCTAACCTAAACTAACCTAACCTAACCTAACGACGTTTGCAAGCGCTTTCACATTAGATATCGCAGTTCCCGACTTGTAATGGTGAAAAACACAGCATCTCACTAAGTGACATTGCTAATGCGGTTTTAGCGCGGTTCATATCTTAACCTAACCTAACCTAACCTAACCTAACCTAACGACGTTTGCAAGCGCTTTCACATTAGATATCGCAGTTCCCGACTTGTAATGGTGAAAAACACTGCATATCACTAAGTGACATTGTTTAATGCGGTTTTAGCGCGGTTCATATCTTAACCTAACCTAACCTAACCTAACCTAACCCAACCTAACCTAACCTAACCTAACCTAACGACGTTTGCAAGCGCTTTCACATTAGATATCGCAGTTCCCGACTTGTAATGGTGAAAAACACTGCATCTCACTCACATTGTTTAATGCGGTTTTACGACGGTTCATATCTTAACCTAACCTAACATTCGTACTTGTATTGAAAAACGCTCTATTACACTGTTTCGTTCACAATTACGATATTTGCATAACCTCACAGTTTTTCACCAACTTATTGCAGTACAGAACGCTGTATCTCGCTAAATGACATCGTTCTTTAAGGTTTCACGATGCTGGCATGCGCTTTAACGAGAATATCACATTATAGCAGTTTCGCACTTGTAACGGTACAACACGCAGTATCTGGCTTGTTCAAGCCGTTTTGTGTACTTTCACAACATTTCACCTATTGCAGTTTCGTACATGCAATAAAACAACACTATCTCGTTAGATGACGTCCTTTTTGGTGGTCTCACGACGCTACATAGCTTAAACTAACATAACTCAAGCTAACCTTCGCACTTCTATCGTTAGAAAACGTTTTACTCGCAACTTTACAATGTTTTCTACAAGATTACGACGGTTTCATGCGCTTTCACATTAGATATCGTAGTTCCCGACTTGTAATGTTGAAAAACACTACATCTCACTAAGTGACATTGTTTAATGCGGTTTTACGACGGTAGATATGTCAACCTAACCTAACATTCGCACTTGTATCTAAAGACGCTCAATTACACTGTTTCGTTCACAATTACGATATTTGCTTGACCTCACAGTTTCTCACCAACTTATTACAGTACAGAACGCTGTATCTCGCTAAATGACATCGTTCTTTAAGGTTTCACGATACTTGCATGCGCTTTACCGAGAATGTCACAACATAGCAGTTTCGCACTTGTAACGGTACAACACGCAGTATTTGGCTTGTTCATGCCGTTTTGTGTGCTTTCACAACATTTTACCTATCGCAGTTTCGTACACGCAATAAAACACACCATCTCGTTATATGACGTCGTTTTTGGTGGTTTCACGACGCTACCTAGCTTAAACTAACATAACTCAACCTAACATAACCTTCGCACTTCTATCGTTAGAAAACGTTTTACTCGCTACTTTACATTGCTTTCTACAACATTACGACGGTTTCAAGCGCTTTCACATTAGATATCGCAGTTCCCGACTTGTAATGGTGAAAAACACAGCATCTCACTAAGTGACATTGTTTAATGCGGTTTTAGCGCGGTTCATATCTTAACCTAACCTAACCTAACCTAACCTAATTTAACCTAACCTAACCTTACCTAACCTAACCTAACCTAACCAAACCTAACCTAACCTAACCAAACCTAACGTAACCTAACCTAACCTAACCTAACCTAACCTAACGACGGTTGCAAGCGCTTTCACATTAGATATCGCAGTTCCCGACTTGTAATGGTGAAAAACACTTCATCTCACTGAGTGACATTGTTTATAGCGGTTTTACGACGGTACATATCTTAACCTAACCTAACATTCGCACTTGTATCCAAAGACGCTCAATTACACTGTTTCGTTCACAATTACGATATTTGCTTGACCTCACAGTTTCTCACCAACTTATTACAGTACAGAACGCTGTATCTCGCTAAATGACATCGTTCTTTAAGGTTTCACGATACTTGCATGCGCTTTAACGAGAATATCACAATAAAGCAGTTTCGCACTTGTAACGACACAAGACGCAGTATCTGGCTAGTTTATGCCATTTTGTGTGCTTTCACAATATTTCACCTATCGCAGTTTCGTACTCGCAATAAAACAACACTATCTCGTTAGATGACATCGTTTTTGGTGGTTTCACGACGCTACCTAGCTTAAACTAACATAACTCAACCTAACATAACCTTCGCACTTCTATCGTTAGAAAACGTTTTACTCGCTACTTTACATTGCTTTCTACAAGACTACGACGGTTTCATGCGCTTTCACATTAGATATCGCAGTTCCCGACTTGTAATGGTGAAAAACACAGCATCTCACTAAGTGACATTGTTTAATGCGGTTTTAGCGCGGTTCATATCTTAACCTAACCTAACCTAACCTAACCTAATTTAACCTAACCTAACCTTACCTAACCCAACCTAACCTAACCTAACCTAACCAAACCTTACCTAACATAACCTAACCTAACCTAAGCTAACCAAACCTAACCTAACCTAACCTAACGTAACCTAACCTAAGCTAACGACGTTTGCAAGCACTTTCACATTAGATATCGCAGTTCCCGACTTGTAATGGTGAAAAACACAGCATCTCACTAAGTGACATTGTTTAATGCGGTTTTAGCGCGGTTCATATCTTAACCTAACCTAACCTAACCTAACCTAACCTAACCTAACCTAACCTAACCTAACCTAACGACGTTTGCAAGCGCTTTCACATTAGATATCGCAGTTCCCGACTTGTAATGGTGAAAAACACTGCATCTCACTAAGTGACATTGTTTAATGCGGTTTTAGCGCGGTTCATATCTTAACCTAACCTAACCTAACCTAACCTAACCTAACCCAACCTAACCTAACCTAACCTAACCTAACGACGTTTGCAAGCGCTTTCACATTAGATATCGCAGTTCCCGACTTGTAATGGTGAAAAACACTGCATCTCACTCACATTGTTTAATGCGGTTTTACGACGGTTCATATCTTAACCTAACCTAACATTCGTACTTGTATTGAAAAACGCTCTATTACACTGTTTCGTTCACAATTACGATATTTGCATAACCTCACAGTTTTTCACCAACATATTGCAGTACAGAACGCTGTATCTCGCTAAATGACATCGTTCTTTAAGGTTTCACGATACTTGCGTGCGCTTTACCGAGAATGTCACAATATAGCAGTTTCGCACTTGTAACGGTACAACACGCAGTATTTGGCTTGTTCATGCCGTTTTGTGTGCTTTCACAACATTTTACCTATCGCAGTTTCGTACTCGCAATAAAACAACACTATCTCGTTAGATGACGTCCTTTTTGGTGGTCTCACGACGCTACATAGCTTAAACTAACATAACTCAAGCTAACCTTCGCACTTCTATCGTTAGAAAACGTTTTACTCGCAACTTTACAATGTTTTCTACAAGATTACGACGGTTTCATGCGCTTTCACATTAGATATCGTAGTTCCCGACTTGTAATGTTGAAAAACACTACATCTCACTAAGTGACATTGTTTAATGCGGTTTTACGACGGTAGATATGTCAACCTAACCTAACATTCGCACTTGTATCTAAAGACGCTCAATTACACTGTTTCGTTCACAATTACGATATTTGCTTGACCTCACAGTTTCTCACCAACTTATTACAGTACAGAACGCTGTATCTCGCTAAATGACATCGTTCTTTAAGGTTTCACGATACTTGCATGCGCTTTACCGAGAATGTCACAACATAGCAGTTTCGCACTTGTAACGGTACAACACGCAGTATTTGGCTTGTTCATGCCGTTTTGTGTGCTTTCACAACATTTTACCTATCGCAGTTTCGTACACGCAATAAAACACACCATCTCGTTATATGACGTCGTTTTTGGTGGTTTCACGACGCTACCTAGCTTAAACTAACATAACTCAACCTAACATAACCTTCGCACTTCTATCGTTAGAAAACGTTTTACTCGCTACTTTACATTGCTTTCTACAACATTACGACGGTTTCAAGCGCTTTCACATTAGATATCGCAGTTCCCGACTTGTAATGGTGAAAAACACAGCATCTCACTAAGTGACATTGTTTAATGCGGTTTTAGCGCGGTTCATATCTTAACCTAACCTAACCTAACCTAACCTAATTTAACCTAACCTAACCTTACCTAACCTAACCTAACCTAACCAAACCTAACCTAACCTAACCAAACCTAACGTAACCTAACCTAACCTAACCTAACCTAACCTAACGACGGTTGCAAGCGCTTTCACATTAGATATCGCAGTTCCCGACTTGTAATGGTGAAAAACACTTCATCTCACTGAGTGACATTGTTTATAGCGGTTTTACGACGGTACATATCTTAACCTAACCTAACATTCGCACTTGTATCCAAAGACGCTC
Organism: Rhipicephalus microplus; assembly: GCF_043290135.1. NCBI lineage: Eukaryota > Metazoa > Arthropoda > Arachnida > Ixodida > Ixodidae > Rhipicephalus > Rhipicephalus microplus. Next base: position 1,908,286 of record NW_027464619.1, read on the forward strand.
AATTACACTGTTTCGTTCACAATTACGATATTTGCTTGACCTCACAGTTTCTCACCAACTTATTACAGTACAGAACGCTGTATCTCGCTAAATGACATCGTTCTTTAAGGTTTCACGATACTTGCATGCGCTTTAACGAGAATATCACAATAAAGCAGTTTCGCACTTGTAACGACACAAGACGCAGTATCTGGCTAGTTTATGCCATTTTGTGTGCTTTCACAATATTTCACCTATCGCAGTTTCGTACTCGCAATAAAACAACACTATCTCGTTAGATGACATCGTTTTTGGTGGTTTCACGACGCTACCTAGCTTAAACTAACATAACTCAACCTAACATAACCTTCGCACTTCTATCGTTAGAAAACGTTTTACTCGCTACTTTACATTGCTTTCTACAAGACTACGACGGTTTCATGCGCTTTCACATTAGATATCGCAGTTCCCGACTTGTAATGGTGAAAAACACAGCATCTCACTAAGTGACATTGTTTAATGCGGTTTTAGCGCGGTTCATATCTTAACCTAACCTAACCTAACCTAACCTAATTTAACCTAACCTAACCTTACCTAACCCAACCTAACCTAACCTAACCTAACCAAACCTTACCTAACATAACCTAACCTAACCTAAGCTAACCAAACCTAACCTAACCTAACCTAACGTAACCTAACCTAAGCTAACGACGTTTGCAAGCACTTTCACATTAGATATCGCAGTTCCCGACTTGTAATGGTGAAAAACACAGCATCTCACTAAGTGACATTGTTTAATGCGGTTTTAGCGCGGTTCATATCTTAACCTAACCTAACCTAACCTAACCTAACCCAACCTAACCTAACCTAACCTAACCTAACCTAACCTAACGACGTTTGCAAGCGCTTTCACATTAGATATCGCAGTTCCCGACTTGTAATGGTGAAAAACACTGCATCTCACTAAGTGACATTGTTTAATGCGGTTTTAGCGCGGTTCATATCTTAACCTAACCTAACCTAACCTAACCTAACCTAACCCAACCTAACCTAACCTAACCTAACCTAACGACGTTTGCAAGCGCTTTCACATTAGATATCGCAGTTCCCGACTTGTAATGGTGAAAAACACTGCATCTCACTCACATTGTTTAATGCGGTTTTACGACGGTTCATATCTTAACCTAACCTAACATTCGTACTTGTATTGAAAAACGCTCTATTACACTGTTTCGTTCACAATTACGATATTTGCATAACCTCACAGTTTTTCACCAACATATTGCAGTACAGAACGCTGTATCTCGCTAAATGACATCGTTCTTTAAGGTTTCACGATACTTGCGTGCGCTTTACCGAGAATGTCACAACATAGCAGTTTCGCACTTGTAACGGTACAACACGCAGTATTTGGCTTGTTCATGCCGTTTTGTGTGCTTTCACAACATTTTACCTATCGCAGTTTCGTACTCGCAATAAAACAACACTATCTCGTTAGATGACGTCCTTTTTGGTGGTCTCACGACGCTACATAGCTTAAACTAACATAACTCAAGCTAACCTTCGCACTTCTATCGTTAGAAAACGTTTTACTCGCAACTTTACAATGTTTTCTACAAGATTACGACGGTTTCATGCGCTTTCACATTAGATATCGTAGTTCCCGACTTGTAATGTTGAAAAACACTACATCTCACTAAGTGACATTGTTTAATGCGGTTTTACGACGGTAGATATGTCAACCTAAGCTAACATTCGCACTTGTATCTAAAGACGCTCAATTACACTGTTTCGTTCACAATTACGATATTTGCTTGACCTCACAGTTTCTCACCAACTTATTACAGTACAGAACGCTGTATCTCGCTAAATGACATCGTTCTTTAAGGTTTCACGATACTTGCATGCGCTTTACCGAGAATGTCACAACATAGCAGTTTCGCACTTGTAACGGTACAACACGCAGTATTTGGCTTGTTCATGCCGTTTTGTGTGCTTTCACAACATTTTACCTATCGCAGTTTCGTACTCGCAATAAAACAACACTATCTCGTTAGATGACGTCGTTTTTGGTGGTTTCACGACGCTACCTAGCTTAAACTAACATAACTCAACCTAACATAACCTTCGCACTTCTATCGTTAGAAAACGTTTTACTCGCTACTTTACATTGCTTTCTACTACATTACGACGGTTTCAAGCGCTTTCACATTAGATATCGCAGTTCCCAACTTGTAAAGGTGAAAAACACTGCATCTCACTAAGTGACATTGTTTAATGCGGTTTTACGACGGTTCATACCTTAACCTAACGTAACCTAACCTAACCTAACCCAACCTAACCTAACATGACCTAACCTAACCTAACCTAACCTAACCTAAGCTAACCTAACCTAACGACGTTTGCAAGCGCTTTCACATTAGATATCGCAGTTCCCGACTTGTAATGGTGAAAAACACTGCATCTCACTAAGTGACATTGTTTAATGCGGTTTTACGACGGTTCATATCTTAACCTAACCTAACATTCGTACTTGTATTGAAAAACGCTCTATTACACTGTTTCGTTCACAATTACGATATTTGCATAACCTCACAGTTTTTCACCAACTTATTGCAGTACAGAACGCTGTATCTCGCTAAATGACATTGTTCTTTAAGGTTTCACGATACTTGCATGCGCTTTACCGAGAATGTCACAACATAGCAGTTTCGCACTTGTAACGGTACAACACGCAGTATTTGGCTTGTTCATGCCGTTTTGTGTGCTTTCACAACATTTTACCTATCGCAGTTTCGTACTCGCAATAAAACAACACCATCTCGTTATATGACGTCGTTTTTGGTGGTTTCACGACGCTACCTAGCCTAAACTAACATAACTCAACCTAACATAACCTTCGCACTTCTATCGTTAGAAAACGTTTTACTCGCTACTTTACATTGCTTTCTACAACATTACGACGGTTTCAAGCGCTTTCACATTAGATATCGCAGTTCCCAACTTGTAAAGGTGAAAAACACTGCATCTCACTAAGTGACAATGTTTAATGCGGTTTTACGACGGTTCATACCTTAACCTAACGTAACCTAACCTAACCTAACCCAACCTAACCTAACATAACCTGACCTAACCTAACCTAACCAAACCTAACCTAACGTAACCTAACCTAACCTAACCTAACCTAACGACGTTTGCAAGCGCTTTCACATTAGATATCGCAGTTCCCGACTTGTAATGGTGAAAAACACTGCATCTCACTAAGTGACATTGTTTAATGCGGTTTTACGACGGTTCATATCTTAACCTAACCTAACATTCGTACTTGTATTGAAAAACGCTCTATTACACTGTTTCGTTCACAATTACGATATTTGCATAACCTCACAGTTTTTCACCAACTTATTGTAGTACAGAACGCTGTATCTCGCTAAATGACATCATTCTTTAAGGTTTCACGATACTTGCATGCGCTTTAACGAGAATATCACAATAAATTGGTTTCGCACTTGTAACGACACAAGACGCAGTATCTGGCTAGTTTATGCCATTTTGTGTGCTTTCACAATATTTCACCTATCGCAGTTTCGTACTCGCAATAAAACAACACTATCTCGTTAGATTACATCGTTTTTGGTGGTTTCACGACGCTACGTAGCTCAAACTAACCTAACCTTCGCACTTCTATCGTTAGAAAACGTTTTATTTGCTACTTTACAATGTTTTCTACAAGACTACGACGGTTTCATGCGCTTTCACATTAGATATCGCAGTTCCCGACTTGTAATGGTGAAAAACACAGCATCTCACTAAGTGACATTGTTTAATGCGGTTTTAGCGCGGTTCATATCTTAACCTAACCTAACCTAACCTAACCTAACCTAATTTAACCTAACCTAACCTTACCTAACCCAACCTAACCTAACCTAACCTAACCAAACCTTACCTAACATAACCTAACCTAACCTAACCTAACCAAACCTAACCTAACATAACCTAACGTAACCTAACCTAACCTAACCTAACCTAACCTAACGACGTTTGCAAGCGCTTTCACATTAGATATCGCAGTTCCCGACTTGTAATGGTGAAAAACACAGCATCTCACTAAGTGACATTGCTAATGCGGTTTTAGCGCGGTTCATATCTTAACCTAACCTAACCTAACCTAACCTAACCTAACGACGTTTGCAAGCGCTTTCACATTAGATATCGCAGTTCCCGACTTGTAATGGTGAAAAACACTGCATATCACTAAGTGACATTGTTTAATGCGGTTTTAGCGCGGTTCATATCTTAACCTAACCTAACCTAACCTAACCTAACCCAACCTAACCTAACCTAACCTAACCTAACGACGTTTGCAAGCGCTTTCACATTAGATATCGCAGTTCCCGACTTGTAATGGTGAAAAACACTGCATCTCACTCACATTATTTAATGCGGTTCTACGACGGTTCATATCTTAACCTAACCTAACATTCGTACTTGTATTGAAAAACGCTCTATTACACTGTTTCGTTCACAATTACGATATTTGCATAACCTCACAGTTTTTCACCAACTTATTGCAGTACAGAACGCTGTATCTCGCTAAATGACATCGTTCTTTAAGGTTTCACGATGCTGGCATGCGCTTTAACGAGAATATCACATTATAGCAGTTTCGCACTTGTAACGGTACAACACGCAGTATCTGGCTTGTTCAAGCCGTTTTGTGTACTTTCACAACATTTCACCTATTGCAGTTTCGTACATGCAATAAAACAACACTATCTCGTTAGATGACGTCCTTTTTGGTGGTCTCACGACGCTACATAGCTTAAACTAACATAACTCAAGCTAACCTTCGCACTTCTATCGTTAGAAAACGTTTTACTCGCAACTTTACAATGTTTTCTACAAGATTACGACGGTTTCATGCGCTTTCACATTAGATATCGTAGTTCCCGACTTGTAATGTTGAAAAACACTACATCTCACTAAGTGACATTGTTTAATGCGGTTTTACGACGGTAGATATTGTAACGGTAGGATGAGAACGACGAAGAAGACAAAGAGGAGGACGATGTTGTCAGATCTGTGAGCCAACTGGGCGCCATCTTGTCCACCACCGAGTTTATTCCTCGTTTTATAAAGTAAAGTTATTCTCCCGTAACATCATTGGTGGGAGGTGCGGGGTACTCACTTCACGCAAAACGGAGCTTCGTAGCGGGCGCCTAGTGGTCTCCCCCATGGCGACTGCAGTCAACAATGCCGACCCTTCCCCGACTACCGTGCCTTCTCCAACTACGTCCGTGCTTTCTCCAACTGGACCGTCAACCCTCATCTTGGAGCCCCCGAGAGATCCAGGTACCTTTTCTGGCACTGATGGCATTGACGTAGAAGCCTGGCTGAAGTCATACGAACGAGTGGGTGTACGTATGCGATGGGATCCAACGCTCATGCTGGCCAACGTGATTTTTTATCTCAGAGGTACCGCAAAGGTCTGGTACGAGACGCACGAGGAAGAACTGACTAGCTGGGAGTTATGCAAGCAAAAGCTCCGGGAGCTATTTGGCAGGCCTGTGGGAAGTCAACGCGCCGCCCAAAACGAGCTCGCACGTCGAGTTCAGACGTGCACCGAATCATACCTCACGTACATTCAGGACGTGCTCGCTTTGTGCCGCAAGGTAGACTCGCAGATGTCCGAAGCCGATAAGGTTGGCCATATTATTAAGGGCATAGCAGATGACGCCTTTCACCTTCTTGTGTTCAAGAATTCATCTACGGTCCACGACATTATTTCTGAATGCCGGCGCTTTGAAGAAGCGAAGAGCCGCCGTGTTCTCCACCAGTTTGCCCGGCTTCCAAACACGGCTGCAACATCCACATGCGAAGACCCTCGCCTGCCTTCTACGGAAAGTCCCGGTGACGTTGTCCGTATTGTCCGTCGGGAAATAGAAGCCGCAGCTCCACTCGTGTCAGCCTCCCCCAACTCCGAAAGCTATCACGCCACCGTCTCTCTCATACAGACCGTCGTGAGGCAAGAACTGGCCAACGCCGGCTTAAACGTCTGCTCCATTCATCGTCTAGACTACGCCACACCAAATCCACCCGTGACTGTTCCGCCCAACCGACGTTTTTCTGCCAGCCCACATTATCGCGACCCGGCGGTATGGCGCACCCCAGACGACCGGCCGATATGCTTCAATTGCGGTCGTATAGGCCACATTTCGCGTCACTGCCGTGCTTGGTCCAGCTCTGCTCCGTGGCCTCACCCTCCGCCCCATCGCCCACCTGTCTGGAATTCACGCTCATCACCGAAAACAGAGCCGCTAACGCCTGAGAATTCCTCGCGCCCCCGATCCAGCCGCTCCCCTTCGCCACAACGCCGTTTCTCCCGCTCGCCCCCATCTCGCCGATCGCCGTCCCCAAGCTCGTTCCGGCGTTCACCTCCGGAAAACTGACGGGAGCAGCTCTTGGAGGTGATGCTGCAATACCGACCCGATCCCAAAATCCTCTACTGACCTTGCCCGCACATCAGAACCTTATCAATGTTGACGTCGACGGTGTACCTACTACAGCCCTCATTGACACTGGCGCACACGTGTCTATCATGAACGCTGACCTTAGAGCACGGCTGAAGAAAGTCCTTACTCCTGGCCCAACTCCTGTGGTCCGAACGGCCGATGGTGGAAAAGTCGCCGTAATTGGTGTGTGCTCAGCTCGCGTCAGCGTCGCCGGACACCACACATCAGTTCTGTTTTATGTTTTAGAACACTGCCCTAATGACATAATTTTGGGCCAAGACTTTTTGTCTGAACATTCGGCCTTGATAGACTGCTCTGCCGGTATAGTGCAACTCGCTCTACCTAATGTTGTTGATCCTCCAAGTTGCCCTCCAAGTCGGCTTTGTTCTACAGAACACCTGCGTCTCCCTCAACGAACAGTAGCTTACATAGGCGTCTCCCCTGTTCCACCTGTCCCAGACGGTGTTTATATTGTGTCCCCCAATGTTGACGTCCTGCTTTCGCACAACGTTGCGTTTCCTCACACCGTCATCACTATTACGGCCAATGCATCCTGCCTACCCTTAGTGAATTTTTCACTATGTACACAAGTCCTCCCTCGTGGTATATCTCTAGCCGAGATCGTGCCGGCGGCAGAGTGCCATATTTGCACTCTAAGTTATGACAGCATCCCGAGTGCCGAAAAAACTTCGTCTACTCCTCCATCAGACCAAAGTGTGTTAACCAAGATGATTGCCCCCGACTTGCCGAAAGAACAAGCTAACGACCTGCGTTCCCTGCTTGCATCTTTTTGGGACATCTTCGACCTTGGCGACCGCCCACTCGGCCAGACGTCCGTTGTTAAGCACCGGATTGATACAGGCGATACGAGTCCCATCCATCGGAGACCCTACCGTGTTTCCCATGCAGAGCGGCGCATCATCCAACAGGAGGTCGACAAAATGCTTTCTCGGAATATCATCCAGCCTTCATGCAGTCCCTGGGCGTCCCCTGTTGTACTTGTAAAGAAGAAGGACAACAGCTGGAGATTTTGCGTCGATTATCGCCATTTAAACAAAATAACGAAGAAGGACGTCTACCCGTTACCACGCATAGACGATGCCCTGGATTGCCTTCACGGCGCAAAATATTTTTCCTCCATTGACCTCCGCTCTGGGTACTGGCAGATTGCCGTTGATGACATGGACCGTGAGAAGACGGCGTTTATCACTCCCGACGGCCTTTACGAGTTTAAAGTGATGCCATTCGGTTTATGTAATGCGCCCGCCACATTCGAACGTATGATGGACGCTCTGTTGCACGGCTTCAAGTGGTCCATCTGCCTGTGCTACCTGGACGACGTTATCGTTTTTTCGCCTTCTTTTGCGACGCACCTTGAAAGGCTATCGAAAATCTTATCTGTCTTTCGTAAGGCGGGCCTGCAACTCAATTCGGCAAAGTGCCACTTCGGCCGTCGTGAAATTTCTGTCCTCGGACACCTCGTTGATTCCGTGGGGGTTCGCCCTGATCAAGATAAAATACGCGCAGTAAGAGATTTCCCTGTACCAACCTGTACCAAAGACGTTCGCAGTTTCGTTGGCCTCTGTTCTTACTTCCGCCGCTTTGTTAAAAACTTCGCCGACGTAGCACGCCCTCTCACTCAACTTCTCAAAAAAGACGCTGGCTTCATCTGGGGCCCTGAGCAAGCAGATGCGTTTCAAAATCTAGTGTGTCTGCTTACGTCTCCGCCTATCCTCGCCCACTTTGATATTTCATCTCCAACAGAAGTTCGTACAGACGCAAGTGGCTATGGCATCGGTGCAGTCCTCGCCCAGAAACAACAAGGACGAGACCGTGTTGTTGCTTATGCCAGCCGCCTTCTTTCGCCTGCTGAAAGAAAATATTCAATAACCGAACGGGAATGTTTGGCACTTGTTTGGGCAGTCGGTAAATTTCGTCCCTATTTGTACGGCCGGCCATTCACAGTAATCACAGATCACCACGCCTTGTGCTGGCTTTCGTCCCTTAAAGACCCTTCAGGCCGTCTTGGCCGTTGGGCGCTGCGCCTTCAAGAATTTGATTACTCAGTCCTGTATAAAACCGGCCGCCTGCATCAAGATGCGGACTGCTTGTCCCGGTATCCTGTCGACCCTCCAGACGGCGACTCCTCTAAAACCACCCTTCCTATCGACGTTTTCTCTCTATCCGCGTTTCATGACATTGGAATCGAGCAGCGACGAGATACTTTCTTGGACGGTATTATCCGAAGGCTCACATCGGTGAGGCCCGACCCTTCCCTTCGAATGTTTGAAATACATGATGGTGTATTGTACCGTTGCAATATGCGTCCTGACGGCCCCGAAAGACTACTCGTCGTTCCCATTCAATTGCGTCACACTGTTCTCGCCCAGCTTCATGATGCACCTACAGCGGGTCACCTCGGCGTGTCACGGACCTACGACAGAGTTCGCCGGCGCTTCTTCTGGCCTGGCATGTACCGCGACGTCTGCCGTTATATTGCAGCCTGCGACCCTTGTCAACGACGGAAAAAACCAAATGCCCCTCCGGCCGGACGTCTTCAGCCACTGCACATCCCACAAGACCCATTCTACCGTGTTGGCGTGGACCTGCTTGGCCCTTTTCCTACGTCAGCTGCGGGTAATCGGTGGATTGCAGTAGCAACCGATTATGCTACCCGATACGCGATCACACGGGCCCTTCCAACCAGCTGTGCAACTGACGTGGCCGATTTCCTTTTGGAGGACGTCATCTTACATCATGGCGCCCCTCGACAACTCCTTACCGACCGAGGCAGCTACTTCCTTTCCAAAGTGGTTGATGACCTCCTCCGCTCCTGCGCCACTAAACACAAGCTCTCGACTGCTTACCATCCACAAACAAATGGTCTAACGGAGCGCCTCAATCGCACTCTCACCGACATGCTCTCCATGTATGTCTCCGCCGATCACCGCGACTGGGACACTACGTTACCGTTTGTAACATTCGCGTACAATTCTTCCAGACACGACACCGCTGGGTTCTCTCCTTTTTTTCTGTTGTTCGGCCGTGACCCTGCGCTACCTTTCGACACCCTCCTGCCGGCCGGACTAAATGACAAGTCTCAGTACGCTCGTGATGCAATAATGAAGGCCCAAGCGGCACGCCAAGTTGCTCGACGACGCTTACTGGACTCCCAGGACAATCAGAAGAGCGTATACGACGCCCGCCATCGTGACGTCCACTTCACACCCGGAGATCTCGTTCTGTTATGGTTCCCCTCGCGCCGCGTTGGACTTTCGGAGAAGTTACTCCCACGCTATTCAGGTCCCTACCGTATCTTACGCCAAGTAACTGACGTCACATACGAAATCACCCCTACGGACCCCGCCATCCTTCACCCTCACACTGACGTAGTGCATGTTACGCGACTCAAACCGTATTACTCCAGTGCCTCCTGATTAGCACCGGGTCGGTGCTCCAGCCGCCGGGGAAATCATGTAACGGTAGGATGAGAACGACGAAGAAGACAAAGAGGAGGACGATGTTGTCAGATCTGTGAGCCAACTGGGCGCCATCTTGTCCACCACCGAGTTTATTCCTCGTTTTATAAAGTAAAGTTATTCTCCCGTAACAATATGTCAACCTAACCTAACATTCGCACTTGTATCTAAAGACGCTCAATTACACTGTTTCGTTCACAATTACGATATTTGCTTGACCTCACAGTTTCTCACCAACTTATTACAGTACAGAACGCTGTATCTCGCTAAATGACATCGTTCTTTAAGGTTTCACGATACTTGCATGCGCTTTACCGAGAATGTCACAACATAGCAGTTTCGCACTTGTAACGGTACAACAAGCAGTATTTGGCTTGTTCATGCCGTTTTGTGTGCTTTCACAACATTTTACCTATCGCAGTTTCGTACACGCAATAAAACACACCATCTCGTTATATGACGTCGTTTTTGGTGGTTTCACGACGCTACCTAGCTTAAACTAACATAACTCAACCTAACATAACCTTCGCACTTCTATCGTTAGAAAATGTTTTACTCGCTACTTTACATTGCTTTCTACAACATTACGACGGTTTCAAGCGCTTTCACATTAGATATCGCAGTTCCCGACTTGTAATGGTGAAAAACACAGCATCTCACTAAGTGACATTGTTTAATGCGGTTTTAGCGCGGTTCATATCTTAACCTAACCTAACCTAATTTAACCTAACCTAACCTTACCTAAGCCAACCTAACCTAACCTAACCTAACCTAACCTAACCTAACCTAACCAAACCTAACCTAACCTAACCAATCCTAACGTAACCTAACCTAACCTAACCTAACCTAACGACGGTTGCAAGCGCTTTCACATTAGATATCGCAGTTCCCGACTTGTAATGGTGAAAAACACTGCATCTCACTGAGTGACATTGTTTATAGCGGTTTTACGACGGTACATATCTTAACCTAACCTAACATTCGCACTTGTATCCAAAGACACTCAATTACACTGTTTCGTTCACAATTACGATATTTGCTTGACCTCACAGTTTCTCACCAACTTATTACAGTACAGAACGCTGTATCTCGCTAAATGACATCGTTCTTTAAGGTTTCACGATACTTGCATGCGCTTTAACGAGAATATCACAATAAAGCAGTTTCGCACTTGTAACGACACAAGACTGGAGCTGGCATTCTGCTACGGGCTAACGCAAACTGTCACTGAACTTACTCGGATAGGGACTACAAGGTCATCTATCCTTGATTTGGTTTTTGTGTCCCCAAAGCTGTTGCCGTTACTCAGCCGTTGTGAAGTTGTAGAAGGCCTATCCGACCACAGAATGGTAGTAACGCACCTAGCATTGTCCCCAGACACCTTGGGTAAACCCACACTTAGCACTGTATTGAATTTTATGGCGGCTGATGATGTGTCTATTCTGGACTATCTTGAAAGGTCCTTTGACGAATTTCAGGTCCTTTACAACACTGACTGCAGCACTGATAGGCTATGGCATTTCTTTTCAACTGTTGTAGGGAAGTGCATAGACAGCTATGTACCTAGGATTAGAAAACGCATTTGTAAAACCAATCCCTGGATCACCAGAGAAATCATTCACATAAAAAGAAAACTAAAACGGAAACGGAAATCTTGTGCAAAAAATTGTACCCCTGAAGGAACAGCTTGCATTTCTTCAATGAGACAAGAACTGAAACGTCTGATCAAGCAGTCCAAGGATCGGTTTTTCAATGTGACATTGACGAAATACTTGAAGGAAGCCCCCTCAAGGTTTTGGCGCTTTGTAACTCCCCCAGCAAGCTCTCCGAGGCCACCTGAAATTACTCAACAACGTGTTGATGATTTCAATTCTTTTTTTGCTTCTGTGTTTACTCATGATAATGGCAATTTGCCCGAGTTTTCTACGTCACCATTGCAGCGGCCGATCGATGATGTGGAAATTAGCGAAGAGGGTGTTCTAAATCTTTTACTTAATATAAATACAAGAAAAACCCCCGGCCCTGATGGTATACCAAACGAATTTCTGTACAGATACGCTGAATGGGCGGCTCGCTTCCTTACAAAAATTTTTCAGTCGTCCCTGCGCAGTGGCTCTTTCCCACTAGCGTGGAAGCAGGCTAAAATTACCCCTGTTCACAAAAGTGGCTCCTCTCGAGACGAGCGCAACTACCGTCCTATTTCGCTTATCAGTACATGTTCAAAGATACTCGAGCACATTATTAACAAACACTTGATGTCCTATCTTGATACGCACAATCTATTATCTTCGAAGCAGCATGGCTTCCGCCGAGGCTTATCTACAACAACTCAGTTAATCGGATTTGTTCATGATCTTTCAAAAACAATCAATTTGCGTGGTCAAACTGATGTGGTATATTTGGATTTCGCAAAGGCATTTGATAAAGTGTCGCACTCAAAGCTCCTGTTTAAAATTGACAAAACGTTTCAAAATAGTCACTTGACAAAATGGTTTTCATCCTATCTCAGCTGCCGTCAGCAGTTTGTTCAAATAAAAAATAAACAGTCTAGAGCAGTTGCAGTGAATTCTGGAGTTCCCCAGGGGAGCGTGCTGGGTCCCCTTTTATTTTTGTTATATATAAATGACCTACCAAACCGCGTTACGGTCCCGATAAGGTTGTTTGCCGATGACTGTGTTGTTTATAGTAGAATCGAGACTGAACATGACCAAGTTAATCTAAACAACAATCTTCAAAGAATAAAGGATTGGTGCGAAGAATGGCAACTGAGTTTGAACACAGAAAAAACAGTCTTTATGACTATAACTAGAAAGAAAGCACCTCTAGATTACAACTACCAGATTGGCAATGCTTTCCTCAAGCGTGTACAAAACTATAAATATCTTGGGTTATGGTTCACGCCCGACCTCCGGTGGAACACTCATATTGATAATGTATGCTCCAGGGCTATCAAGGCATTGTATAGCCTTAGACGTAACCTTTATACCGCCCCATCTGATATAAAGTGTCTTGCTTACAAAACTCTTGTCAGACCCATTATCGAATATTCTAAAATTGTCTGGGACCCTTACACAAAGACAAACTGCAATAAAATAACAAAAATACAGCGACTTGGTGCGAGATTTATTTTTAATAAATATAGCCGACATCATTCTCCTACTGAACTCTGTAAAAAAGCTGGACTGGATAGTCCTGAACTTAGGACGAGGATTGAGCGTCTGAAATTCCTCTTCCAGTTAATTCATAATCAATTTAAACTAAACTATTCAGATTACTTCCAGGTCAACACACAAGAACACTCCAGACATCGCCATAATATGTATATACCACCCCTAGTCCCACGTAACGATTGCTTTAAGTTCAGTTACTTTCCACGTGCTATTGAAGATTGGAATATGCTGCCAGAGTCTATAATTGGTTGTTCCTCGCTTACATCATTTGAACAGAATCTAAAACGTTTATTTTCCGAATAACAGTGACATATGTTTTTTTTTTTTTTTTGCGTGTGTGTGTACTTTTTGTTGGTTGCATGATCCTGCAGTAGTTGTCTTTCAAATCTTCAGCGCGGTGCAAAAGTGCCGCCTCAAATGCGTCATGTGCTGTTCTGCGCGTATGTATTGCATCGCATGTGTGTTCCATTTATGTATGTTATGTATAACTTCGAGTTGCTGGTCACAATAATACCGAGAAATTATCTCGAGACCTGTACGGTACTTCTTTTTTGCAAATAATTGTTTGTACTTCCACCCTGTAACGGCCCACTTCTGGGCTAACAGTATAAATAAATGAAATGAAATGAAATGAAATGAAGACGCAGTATCTGGCTAGTTTATGCCATTTTGTGTGCTTTCACAATATTTCACCTATCGCAGTTTCGTACTCGCAATAAAACAACACTATCTCGTTAGATGACATCGTTTTTGGTGGTTTCACGACGCTACCTAGCTTAAACTAACATAACACAACCTAACATAACCTTCGCACTTCTATCGTTGGAAAACGTTTTACTCGCTACTTTACATTGCTTTCTACAAGACTACGACGGTTTCATGCGCTTTCACATTAGATATCGCAGTTCCCGACTTGTAATGGTGAAAAACACAGCATCTCACTAAGTGACATTGTTTAATGCGGTTTTAGCGCGGTTCATATCTTAACCTAACCTAACCTAACCTAACCTAACCCAACCTAACCTAACCTAACCTAACCTAACCTAACCTAACCTAACCTAACCTAACGACGTTTGCAAGCGCTTTCACATTAGATATCGCAGTTCCCGACTTGTAATGGTGAAAAACACTGCATCTCACTAAGTGACATTGTTTAATGCGGTTTTACGACGGTTCATACCTTAACCTAACGTAACCTAACCTAACCTAACCCAACCTAACCTAACCTAACCTAACCTAACCTAACCAAACCTAACCTAACGTAACCTAACCTAACCTAACCTAACCTAACGACGTTTGCAAGCGCTTTCACATTAGATATCGCAGTTCCCGACTTGTAATGGTGAAAAACACTGCATCTCACTAAGTGACATTGTTTAATGCGGTTTTACGACGGTTCATATCTTAACCTAACCTAACATTCGTACTTGTATTGAAAAACGCTCTATTACACTGTTTCGTTCACAATTACGATATTTGCATAACCTCACAGTTTTTCACCAACTTATTGCAGTACAGAACGCTGTATCTCGCTAAATGACATTGTTCTTTAAGGTTTCACGATGCTTGCATGCGCTTTAACGAGAATATCACAATATAGCAGTTTCGCACTTGTAACGGTAGAACACGCAGTATTTGGCTTGTTCATGCCGTTTTGTGTGCTTTCACAACATTTCACCTATCGCAGTTTAATACTCGCAATAAAACAACACTATCTCGTTAGATGACGTCGTTTTTGGTAGTTTCACGATGCTACCTAGCTTAAACTAACCTAACCTAACCTAACCTTCGCACTTCTATCGTTAGAAAACGTTTTACTTGCAACTTTACAATGTTTTCTACAAGATTACGACGGTTTCATGCGCTTTCACATTAGATATTGTAGTTGCCGACTTGTAATGTTGAAAAACACTACATCTCACTAAGTGACATTGTTTAATGCGGTTTTACGACGGTTGATATGTCAACCTAACCTAACATTCGCACTTGTATCTAAAGACGCTCAATTACACTGTTTCGTTCACAATTACGATATTTGCTTGACCTCACAGTTTCTCACCAACTTATTACAGTACAGAACGCTGTATCTCGCTAAATGACATCGTTCTTTAAGGTTTCACGATACTTGCGTGCGCTTTACCGAGAGTGTCACAACATAGCAGTTTCGCACTTGTAACGGTACAACACGCAGTATTTGGCTTGTTCATGCCGTTTTGTGTGCTTTCACAACATTTTACCTATCGCAGTTTCGTACTCGCAATAAAACAACACTATCTCGTTAGATGACGTCGTTTTTAGTGGTTTCACGACGCTACCTAGCTTAAACTAACATAACTCAACCTAACATAACCTTCGCACTTCTATCGTTAGAAAACGTTTTACTCGCTACTTTACATTGCTTTCTACAACATTACGACCGTTTCAAGCGCTTTCACATTAGATATCGCAGTTCCCAACTTGTAAAGGTGAAAAACACTGCATCTCACTAAGTGACATTGTTTAATGCGGTTTTAGCGCGGTTCATAACTTAACCTAACCTAACCCAACCTAACCCAACCTAACCTAACATAACCTAACCTAACCTAACCTAACGAAACCTAACCTAACGTAACCTTACCTAACCTAACCTAATGTAACCTAACCTAACGACGTTTGCAAGCGCTTTCACATTAGATATCGCAGTTTCCGACTTGTAATGGTGATAAACACAGCATCTCACTAAGTGGCATTGTTTAATGCGGTTTTACGACGGTTCATATCTTAACCCAACCTAACATTCGTACTTGTATTGAAAAACGCTCTATTATACTGTTTCGTTCACAATTACGATATTTGCATAACCTCACAGTTTTTCACCAACTTATTGTAGTACAGAACGCTGTATCTCGCTAAACGACATCGTTCTTTAAGGTTTCACGATGCTTGCATGCGCTTTAACGAGAATATCACATTATAGCAGTTTCGCACTTGTAACGGTACAACACGCAGTATCTGGCTTGTTCAAGCCGTTTTGTGTACTTTCACATTTCACCTATTGCAGTTTCGTACATGCAATAAAACAACACTATCTCGTTAGATGACGTCCTTTTTGGTGGTCTCACGACGCTACATAGCTTAAACTAACATAACTCAAGCTAACCTTCGCACTTCTATCGTTAGAAAACGTTTTACTCGCAACTTTACAATGTTTTCTACAAGATTACGACGGTTTCATGCGCTTTCACATTAGATATCGTAGTTCCCGACTTGTAATGTTGAAAAACACTACATCTCACTAAGTGACATTGTTTAATGCGGTTTTACGACGGTAGATATGTCAAGCTAACCTAACATTCGCACTTGTATCTAAAGACGCTCAATTACACTGTTTCGTTCACAATTACGATATTTGCTTGACCTCACAGTTTCTCACCAACTTATTACACTACAGAACGCTGTATCTCGCTAAATGACATCGTTCTTTAAGGTTTCACGATACTTGCATGCGCTTTACCGAGAATGTCACAACATAGCAGTTTCGCACTTGTAACGGTACAACACGCAGTATTTGGCTTGTTCATGCCGTTTTGTGTGCTTTCACAACATTTTACCTATCGCAGTTTCGTACTCGCAATAAAACAACACTATCTCGTTAGATGACGTCGTTTTTGGTGGTTTCACGACGCTACCTAGCTTAAACTAACATAACTCAACCTAACATAACCTTCGCACTTCTATCGTTAGAAAACGTTTTACTCGCTACTTTACATTGCTTTCTACTACATTACGACGGTTTCAAGCGCTTACACATTAGATATCACAGTTCCCAACTTGTAAAGGTGGAAAACACTGCATCTCACTAAGTGACATTGTTTAATGCGGTTTTACGACGGTAGATATGTCAACCTAAGCTAACATTCGCACTTGTATCTAAAGACGCTCAATTACACTGTTTCGTTCACAATTACGATATTTGCTTGACCTCACAGTTTCTCACCAACTTATTACAGTATAGAACGCTGTATCTCGCTAAATGACATCGTTCTTTAAGGTTTCACGATACTTGCATGCGCTTTACCGAGAATGTCACAACATAGCAGTTTCGCACTTGTAACGGTACAACACGCAGTATTTGGCTTGTTCATGCCGTTTTGTGTGCTTTCACAACATTTTACCTATCGCAGTTTCGTACTCGCAATAAAACAACACTATCTCGTTAGATGACGTCGTTTTTGGTGGTTTCACGACGCTACCTAGCTTAAACTAACATAACTCAACCTAACATAACCTTCGCACTTCTATCGTTAGAAAACGTTTTACTCGCTACTTTACATTGCTTTCTACTACATTACGACGGTTTCAAGCGCTTTCACATTAGATATCGCAGTTCCCAACTTGTAAAGGTGAAAAACACTGCATCTCACTAAGTGACATTGTTTAATGCGGTTTTACGACGGTTCATACCTTAACCTAACGTAACCTAACCTAACATAACCCAACCTAACCTAACATGACCTAACCTAACCTAACCTAACCTAACCTAAGCTAACCTAACCTAACGACGTTTGCAAGCGCTTTCACATTAGATATCGCAGTTCCCGACTTGTAATGGTGAAAAACACTGCATCTCACTAAGTGACATTGTTTAATGCGGTTTTACGACGGTTCATATCTTAACCTAACCTAACATTCGTACTTGTATTGAAAAACGCTCTATTACACTGTTTCGTTCACAATTACGATATTTGCATAACCTCACAGTTTTTCACCAACTTATTGCAGTACAGAACGCTGTATCTCGCTAAATGACATTGTTCTTTAAGGTTTCACGATGCTTGCATGCGCTTTAACGAGAATATCACAATATAGCAGTTTCGCACTTGTAACGGTAGAACACGCAGTATTTGGCTTGTTCATGCCGTTTTGTGTGCTTTCACAACATTTTACCTATCGCAGTTTCGTACTCGCAATAAAACAACACCATCTCGTTATATGACGTCGTTTTTGGTGGTTTCACGACGCTACCTAGCCTAAACTAACATAACTCAACCTAACATAACCTTCGCACTTCTATCGTTAGAAAACGTTTTACTCGCTACTTTACATTGCTTTCTACAACATTACGACGGTTTCAAGCGCTTTCACATTAGATATCGCAGTTCCCAACTTGTAAAGGTGAAAAACACTGCATCTCACTAAGTGACAATGTTTAATGCGGTTTTACGACGGTTCATACCTTAACCTAACGTAACCTAACCTAACCTAACCCAACCTAACCTAACATAACCTAACCTAACCTAACCTAACCAAACCTAACCTAACGTAACCTAACCTAACCTAACCTAACCTAACGACGTTTGCAAGCGCTTTCACATTAGATATCGCAGTTCCCGACTTGTAATGGTGAAAAACACTGCATCTCACTAAGTGACATTGTTTAATGCGGTTTTACGACGGTTCATATCTTAACCTAACCTAACATTCGTACTTGTATTGAAAAACGCTCTATTACACTGTTTCGTTCACAATTACGATATTTGCATAACCTCACAGTTTTTCACCAACTTATTGTAGTACAGAACGCTGTATCTCGCTAAATGACATCATTCTTTAAGGTTTCACGATACTTGCATGCGCTTTAACGAGAATATCACAATAAATTAGTTTCGCACTTGTAACGACACAAGACGCAGTATCTGGCTAGTTTATGCCATTTTGTGTGCTTTCACAATATTTCACCTATCGCAGTTTCGTACTCGCAATAAAACAACACTATCTCGTTAGATTACATCGTTTTTGGTGGTTTCACGACGCTACGTAGCTCAAACTAACCTAACCTTCGCACTTCTATCGTTAGAAAACGTTTTATTTGCTACTTTACAATGTTTTCTACAAGACTACGACGGTTTCATGCGCTTTCACATTAGATATCGTAGTTCCCGACTTGTTATGGTGAAAAACACAGCATCTCACTAAGTGACATTGTTTAATGCGGTTTTAGCGCGGTTCATATCTTAACCTAACCTAACCTAACCTAACCTAACCTAATTTAACCTAACCTAACCTTACCTAACCCAACCTAACCTAACCTAACCTAACCAAACCTTACCTAACATAACCTAACCTAACCTAACCTAACCAAACCTAACCTAACATAACCTAACGTAACCTAACCTAACCTAACCTAACCTAACCTAACGACGTTTGCAAGCGCTTTCACATTAGATATCGCAGTTCCCGACTTGTAATGGTGAAAAACACAGCATCTCACTAAGTGACATTGCTAATGCGGTTTTAGCGCGGTTCATATCTTAACCTAACCTAACCTAACCTAACCTAACGACGTTTGCAAGCGCTTTCACATTAGATATCGCAGTTCCCGACTTGTAATGGTGAAAAACACTGCATATCACTAAGTGACATTGTTTAATGCGGTTTTAGCGCGGTTCATATCTTAACCTAACCTAACCTAACCTAACCTAACCCAACCTAACCTAACCTAACCTAACCTAACGACGTTTGCAAGCGCTTTCACATTAGATATCGCAGTTCCCGACTTGTAATGGTGAAAAACACTGCATCTCACTCACATTGTTTAATGCGGTTTTACGACGGTTCATATCTTAACCTAACCTAACATTCGTACTTGTATTGAAAAACGCTCTATTACACTGTTTCGTTCACAATTACGATATTTGCATAACCTCACAGTTTTTCACCAACTTATTGCAGTACAGAACGCTGTATCTCGCTAAATGACATCGTTCTTTAAGGTTTCACGATGCTGGCATGCGCTTTAACGAGAATATCACATTATAGCAGTTTCGCACTTGTAACGGTACAACACGCAGTATCTGGCTTGTTCAAGCCGTTTTGTGTACTTTCACAACATTTCACCTATTGCAGTTTCGTACATGCAATAAAACAACACTATCTCGTTAGATGACGTCCTTTTTGGTGGTCTCACGACGCTACATAGCTTAAACTAACATAACTCAAGCTAACCTTCGCACTTCTATCGTTAGAAAACGTTTTACTCGCAACTTTACAATGTTTTCTACAAGATTACGACGGTTTCATGCGCTTTCACATTAGATATCGTAGTTCCCGACTTGTAATGTTGAAAAACACTACATCTCACTAAGTGACATTGTTTAATGCGGTTTTACGACGGTAGATATGTCAACCTAACCTAACATTCGCACTTGTATCTAAAGACGCTCAATTACACTGTTTCGTTCACAATTACGATATTTGCTTGACCTCACAGTTTCTCACCAACTTATTACAGTACAGAACGCTGTATCTCGCTAAATGACATCGTTCTTTAAGGTTTCACGATACTTGCATGCGCTTTACTGAGAATGTCACAACATAGCAGTTTCGCACTTGTAACGGTACAACAAGCAGTATTTGGCTTGTTCATGCCGTTTTGTGTGCTTTCACAACATTTTACCTATCGCAGTTTCGTACACGCAATAAAACACACCATCTCGTTATATGACGTCGTTTTTGGTGGTTTCACGACGCTACCTAGCTTAAACTAACATAACTCAACCTAACATAACCTTCGCACTTCTATCGTTAGAAAACGTTTTACTCGCTACTTTACATTGCTTTCTACAACATTACGACGGTTTCAAGCGCTTTCACATTAGATATCGCAGTTCCCAACTTGTAAAGGTGAAAAACACTGCATCTCACTAAGTGACAATGTTTAATGCGGTTTTACGACGGTTCATACCTTAACCTAACGTAACCTAACCTAACCTAACCCAACCTAACCTAACATAACCTAACCTAACCTAACCTAACCAAACCTAACCTAACGTAACCTAACCTAACCTAACCTAACCTAACGACGTTTGCAAGCGCTTTCACATTAGATATCGCAGTTCCCGACTTGTAATGGTGAAAAACACTGCATCTCACTAAGTGACATTGTTTAATGCGGTTTTACGACGGTTCATATCTTAACCTAACCTAACATTCGTACTTGTATTGAAAAACGCTCTATTACACTGTTTCGTTCACAATTACGATATTTGCATAACCTCACAGTTTTTCACCAACTTATTGTAGTACAGAACGCTGTATCTCGCTAAATGACATCATTCTTTAAGGTTTCACGATACTTGCATGCGCTTTAACGAGAATATCACAATAAATTAGTTTCGCACTTGTAACGACACAAGACGCAGTATCTGGCTAGTTTATGCCATTTTGTGTGCTTTCACAATATTTCACCTATCGCAGTTTCGTACTCGCAATAAAACAACACTATCTCGTTAGATTACATCGTTTTTGGTGGTTTCACGACGCTACGTAGCTCAAACTAACCTAACCTTCGCACTTCTATCGTTAGAAAACGTTTTATTTGCTACTTTACAATGTTTTCTACAAGACTACGACGGTTTCATGCGCTTTCACATTAGATATCGTAGTTCCCGACTTGTAATGGTGAAAAACACAGCATCTCACTAAGTGACATTGTTTAATGCGGTTTTAGCGCGGTTCATATCTTAACCTAACCTAACCTAACCTAACCTAACCTAATTTAACCTAACCTAACCTTACCTAACCCAACCTAACCTAACCTAACCTAACCAAACCTTACCTAACATAACCTAACCTAACCTAACCTAACCAAACCTAACCTAACATAACCTAACGTAACCTAACCTAACCTAACCTAACCTAACCTAACGACGTTTGCAAGCGCTTTCACATTAGATATCGCAGTTCCCGACTTGTAATGGTGAAAAACACAGCATCTCACTAAGTGACATTGCTAATGCGGTTTTAGCGCGGTTCATATCTTAACCTAACCTAACCTAACCTAACCTAACGACGTTTGCAAGCGCTTTCACATTAGATATCGCAGTTCCCGACTTGTAATGGTGAAAAACACTGCATATCACTAAGTGACATTGTTTAATGCGGTTTTAGCGCGGTTCATATCTTAACCTAACCTAACCTAACCTAACCTAACCCAACCTAACCTAACCTAACCTAACCTAACGACGTTTGCAAGCGCTTTCACATTAGATATCGCAGTTCCCGACTTGTAATGGTGAAAAACACTGCATCTCACTCACATTGTTTAATGCGGTTTTACGACGGTTCATATCTTAACCTAACCTAACATTCGTACTTGTATTGAAAAACGCTCTATTACACTGTTTCGTTCACAATTACGATATTTGCATAACCTCACAGTTTTTCACCAACTTATTGCAGTACAGAACGCTGTATCTCGCTAAATGACATCGTTCTTTAAGGTTTCACGATGCTGGCATGCGCTTTAACGAGAATATCACATTATAGCAGTTTCGCACTTGTAACGGTACAACACGCAGTATCTGGCTTGTTCAAGCCGTTTTGTGTACTTTCACAACATTTCACCTATTGCAGTTTCGTACATGCAATAAAACAACACTATCTCGTTAGATGACGTCCTTTTTGGTGGTCTCACGACGCTACATAGCTTAAACTAACATAACTCAAGCTAACCTTCGCACTTCTATCGTTAGAAAACGTTTTACTCGCAACTTTACAATGTTTTCTACAAGATTACGACGGTTTCATGCGCTTTCACATTAGATATCGTAGTTCCCGACTTGTAATGTTGAAAAACACTACATCTCACTAAGTGACATTGTTTAATGCGGTTTTACGACGGTAGATATGTCAACCTAACCTAACATTCGCACTTGTATCTAAAGACGCTCAATTACACTGTTTCGTTCACAATTACGATATTTGCTTGACCTCACAGTTTCTCACCAACTTATTACAGTACAGAACGCTGTATCTCGCTAAATGACATCGTTCTTTAAGGTTTCACGATACTTGCATGCGCTTTACTGAGAATGTCACAACATAGCAGTTTCGCACTTGTAACGGTACAACAAGCAGTATTTGGCTTGTTCATGCCGTTTTGTGTGCTTTCACAACATTTTACCTATCGCAGTTTCGTACACGCAATAAAACACACCATCTCGTTATATGACGTCGTTTTTGGTGGTTTCACGACGCTACCTAGCTTAAACTAACATAACTCAACCTAACATAACCTTCGCACTTCTATCGTTAGAAAACGTTTTACTCGCTACTTTACATTGCTTTCTACAACATTACGACGGTTTCAAGCGCTTTCACATTAGATATCGCAGTTCCCAACTTGTAAAGGTGAAAAACACTGCATCTCACTAAGTGACAATGTTTAATGCGGTTTTACGACGGTTCATACCTTAACCTAACGTAACCTAACCTAACCTAACCCAACCTAACCTAACATAACCTAACCTAACCTAACCTAACCAAACCTAACCTAACGTAACCTAACCTAACCTAACCTAACCTAACGACGTTTGCAAGCGCTTTCACATTAGATATCGCAGTTCCCGACTTGTAATGGTGAAAAACACTGCATCTCACTAAGTGACATTGTTTAATGCGGTTTTACGACGGTTCATATCTTAACCTAACCTAACATTCGTACTTGTATTGAAAAACGCTCTATTACACTGTTTCGTTCACAATTACGATATTTGCATAACCTCACAGTTTTTCACCAACTTATTGTAGTACAGAACGCTGTATCTCGCTAAATGACATCATTCTTTAAGGTTTCACGATACTTGCATGCGCTTTAACGAGAATATCACAATAAATTAGTTTCGCACTTGTAACGACACAAGACGCAGTATCTGGCTAGTTTATGCCATTTTGTGTGCTTTCACAATATTTCACCTATCGCAGTTTCGTACTCGCAATAAAACAACACTATCTCGTTAGATTACATCGTTTTTGGTGGTTTCACGACGCTACGTAGCTCAAACTAACCTAACCTTCGCACTTCTATCGTTAGAAAACGTTTTATTTGCTACTTTACAATGTTTTCTACAAGACTACGACGGTTTCATGCGCTTTCACATTAGATATCGTAGTTCCCGACTTGTAATGGTGAAAAACACAGCATCTCACTAAGTGACATTGTTTAATGCGGTTTTAGCGCGGTTCATATCTTAACCTAACCTAACCTAACCTAACCTAACCTAATTTAACCTAACCTAACCTTACCTAACCCAACCTAACCTAACCTAACCTAACCAAACCTTACCTAACATAACCTAACCTAACCTAACCTAACCTAACCAAACCTAACCTAACATAACCTAACGTAACCTAACCTAACCTAACCTAACCTAACCTAACGACGTTTGCAAGCGCTTTCACATTAGATATCGCAGTTCCCGACTTGTAATGGTGAAAAACACAGCATCTCACTAAGTGACATTGCTAATGCGGTTTTAGCGCGGTTCATATCTTAACCTAACCTAACCTAACCTAACCTAACGACGTTTGCAAGCGCTTTCACATTAGATATCGCAGTTCCCGACTTGTAATGGTGAAAAACACTGCATATCACTAAGTGACATTGTTTAATGCGGTTTTAGCGCGGTTCATATCTTAACCTAACCTAACCTAACCTAACCTAACCCAACCTAACCTAACCTAACCTAACCTAACGACGTTTGCAAGCGCTTTCACATTAGATATCGCAGTTCCCGACTTGTAATGGTGAAAAACACTGCATCTCACTCACATTGTTTAATGCGGTTTTACGACGGTTCATATCTTAACCTAACCTAACATTCGTACTTGTATTGAAAAACGCTCTATTACACTGTTTCGTTCACAATTACGATATTTGCATAACCTCACAGTTTTTCACCAACTTATTGCAGTACAGAACGCTGTATCTCGCTAAATGACATCGTTCTTTAAGGTTTCACGATGCTGGCATGCGCTTTAACGAGAATATCACATTATAGCAGTTTCGCACTTGTAACGGTACAACACGCAGTATCTGGCTTGTTCAAGCCGTTTTGTGTACTTTCACAACATTTCACCTATTGCAGTTTCGTACATGCAATAAAACAACACTATCTCGTTAGATGACGTCCTTTTTGGTGGTCTCACGACGCTACATAGCTTAAACTAACATAACTCAAGCTAACCTTCGCACTTCTATCGTTAGAAAACGTTTTACTCGCAACTTTACAATGTTTTCTACAAGATTACGACGGTTTCATGCGCTTTCACATTAGATATCGTAGTTCCCGACTTGTAATGTTGAAAAACACTACATCTCACTAAGTGACATTGTTTAATGCGGTTTTACGACGGTAGATATGTCAACCTAACCTAACATTCGCACTTGTATCTAAAGACGCTCAATTACACTGTTTCGTTCACAATTACGATATTTGCTTGACCTCACAGTTTCTCACCAACTTATTACAGTACAGAACGCTGTATCTCGCTAAATGACATCGTTCTTTAAGGTTTCACGATACTTGCATGCGCTTTACTGAGAATGTCACAACATAGCAGTTTCGCACTTGTAACGGTACAACAAGCAGTATTTGGCTTGTTCATGCCGTTTTGTGTGCTTTCACAACATTTTACCTATCGCAGTTTCGTACACGCAATAAAACACACCATCTCGTTATATGACGTCGTTTTTGGTGGTTTCACGACGCTACCTAGCTTAAACTAACATAACTCAACCTAACATAACCTTCGCACTTCTATCGTTAGAAAACGTTTTACTCGCTACTTTACATTGCTTTCTACAACATTACGACGGTTTCAAGCGCTTTCACATTAGATATCGCAGTTCCCAACTTGTAAAGGTGAAAAACACTGCATCTCACTAAGTGACAATGTTTAATGCGGTTTTACGACGGTTCATACCTTAACCTAACGTAACCTAACCTAACCTAACCCAACCTAACCTAACATAACCTAACCTAACCTAACCTAACCAAACCTAACCTAACGTAACCTAACCTAACCTAACCTAACCTAACGACGTTTGCAAGCGCTTTCACATTAGATATCGCAGTTCCCGACTTGTAATGGTGAAAAACACTGCATCTCACTAAGTGACATTGTTTAATGCGGTTTTACGACGGTTCATATCTTAACCTAACCTAACATTCGTACTTGTATTGAAAAACGCTCTATTACACTGTTTCGTTCACAATTACGATATTTGCATAACCTCACAGTTTTTCACCAACTTATTGTAGTACAGAACGCTGTATCTCGCTAAATGACATCATTCTTTAAGGTTTCACGATACTTGCATGCGCTTTAACGAGAATATTGTTGGAAATTGTTTGAACCTCCCGCGCGAATAGCGCGCGCACCAAGAGACGGAGAACGACGAGGAAGAGGAAGAGACCAGCCGAAATAGAACACGCTCTTTTACCATGGATGCTGGCGTTTGCGTCTCCTTCATTTGGTGCCTTTAAACTCCGAAGCGTGGTTTTCCCACATCGATTTTGGTTCCGAAACCCGGGAATCAAGCCTACAACGACCCGAGCCTTTCATTCCTGGTGTGGGTGAGCTGCGCTGCGAGCTAGACCGACATGGAGCGAGCGAAGAGCAAGCGGGCCTCGCGGCGATCGATGAACACGAGAATCATCAACGAGGTCAACCAGGTGCTCCAGTCCAATGAGTTCGAGCTTTCTGGACTTCGAATGCTGCACGGCCGCCTACGCGCCAGCAACGTGGAACTTAAAGCCTTGAACAACGAGGTTGAAACCCTGATCACTGACGACCTGGCGGCAGACGACTATGAGGTGGTCATGCAATACGATGACGCCGCTAACAGTACTCTGGCGTTGCTCGAGCACCACATTGAAGTTCTGAAGACTTCTGCTACGCCGGCGTCGTCTACAACTCCAGCCATGGGCGCAAGGACCTGTGAGGGTGCACCGAGCGAGCATGAACGACTTCCACAACGTGAGTTCGGCGCACGACTTCCCAAGCTGGAGCTTCTTCGTTTCGATGGAAACGTGATCAAGTGGCAACCCTTTTGGGATATGTTCCTGCACTCCGTGCACGAGAACCCAAGGCTGTCCAACACAGACCGGTTTCACTACTTGGCCTCACTTCTAGATGGACCTGCAGCTCAGGCCGTCGCCGGTATTCAGGTGACAGATTCTTGTTACGATGACGCGCTGGAAATTTTGAAACGTCGGTTTGGAAACAAGAAAGTCATTGAGCAGAAGTACTTAGGAAATTTGCGCACGCTCAAACCAGTGAAATTAGCGAGTGATGTCACTGCTCTGCGCAAGCTTTTCGACACAGTTCAACTAAACAGGAGGGGACTGCGTAGTCTTGGAATCACGGAGTCATCCTACGCGGCTATGCTGAATGAAGTTCTGCTCAAAGTCATACCAGCTGACATTGTCGTAGAATACTTCAAAAAAGAAAGTATGGAGAACACGACGGAAACGAGCCAGGCTTCATCTGATCAGGAACTTGAGCAGCTGATGAAATTTCTCCGCATCGAAGTTGAATGTCGAGAAAAGAGTTCTTTAGTGAACAATTTGCCAACGACATCGAACAACAGCGTACCTGTATTAAATAGATCATTCAAGAAGCAGTCCGCGACTCCTACAGCATCCGTTCTTCAAAACAAGACACTATCTTCCCCCTCGTCCTGTTTTTTCTGCGCTGCTACCGATCACAAGACAGAGGACTGCACGAGTGAAATGACTCTGGCCGAGAAGCGCAACAAACTTGTAACAGACGGTCGATGCTTCCGGTGCACGTCAAAAGGACATCTGGTCCGCAATTGCCGGCGGAGAGTGCACTGCCAAGCATGCAAGCGCAGACACGCCTCCTCGATGTGCAATGCTAGTAGTTCTGAAACACCATCAGTGACTAATGCTCAGAAGAAACCGAATGCTACGGTGCAAGTTTCCACTCAGAGAGCTTCAGTTCCCCGACTCATCAATGATGTTCTTCTCCAGACTTTTCGAGCTTGGGTAACGACTTCATCTCATTGTTGCTATATACGCGGTGTTCTCGACAACGGAAGCCAGCGAACGTTCGTCACTGAGAGCGTCGCTTCCAAGCTAAGTCTACCTGCTGTTGCCGAGACCGAACTCGCCATCAGTGCGTTTGGTAGAGCGAGCGACCCAACCCGACGATTCAAAATGGTCAAGATCACGCTCCGCAGTCAGCACGACGACCTAACCATTGACATTGAGGCCATAGTGGTGCCCTTTATTTGCGAGGAGATGATTGAAGCACCAAGGCAGAGTCGTCTTCTTCAAGCCATCGCAGCGGAGGGGAAACATCTGGCTGACGCAGTCGTTTACCCGAGTGTAGATTGTGAGCCAGGTGTGAGTGTCCTCATTGGATCGGACCAGCTTTGGAAGTTGATGCCCAACACGAGTGAAGTGAGGTGGGATGAAGAAAACCCTGCCTTACTCGCCATTAACACAAAGATGGGCTGGACTCTCCAAGGCCCCTTATCTGGTGGTGGAAGCACGAGTAACAAAGCAAGCACCCAAGTATGTGTTCTTCGAACAGGTTCCCACGAAGACGACCAGATCGCCTTCCCATTACAAAGATTTTGGGACCTCGATGCTATCGGAATTGCCGACACGCCGACGTCTCAGTGCAACGCAGATATTTTGGAAGAATTCAACAACACTACCAGGCTTCGGAAAGGACGCTATGAAGTTGCGTTGCCATGGAAATCACCTCTCGTCGACATGGCCGACAATCGCAAAGTAGCCCTTTCGAGGCTCCATGGACTCGTCAAGCGGCTGTCACCAAACGACGAAGCCATGAGAGCCTACGATAAGGCTATCAGGCAGTATGAGGTGGACGGTCATGCTGAAAAAGTTGAAGATGCCCCTTATTGTACACAGCACCTATACTACATGCCGCATCGAGAGGTAATCCGCGAAACATCTACGACGACGAGACTTCGCGTAGTCTTCGACGCATCATCGCATGCATCAGGAGCTTGTTCTCTCAACGAACAACTCGAAAAAGGTCCTAATCTGAATGCTGACCTTTTCAAGGTTTTGATCCGGTTTCGCCTTTTCGCCATCGGAATTACAGCAGACGTGCAGAAGGCGTTTCTACAAATCAGCATTCGAGAAGAAGACAGAGATGCTCTTCGTTTCTTGTGGTTTGAAGGGCTACCAATGTCAGGCAGACCACTGCCAAAAATACAAGAAATGCGAATGACCAGAGTTCCATTCGGCACCTCCGCAAGCCCTTTCCTATTATCTGCAACGTTGAAATACCATTTCGATCACGTTGAACAAATTTACCAAGTAACGGCCGCAAAACTGAAGGCAAGCTTCTACGTCGATGACCTAGTTTTCGGAGCTTCAACGACAAAAGAAGCGCTACAACTCTACGAAGAGACGAAGGCCATAATGGAGCTGGCCGGAATGAAAATGCAGAAGTGGTCAACAAACTGCGACCTGTTAAGAGAGAAGCTCAAGCAAGCAGGAGAGACGTCAGCTGAGCAGGTCACACAATCTAAGGTTCTTGGGCTATCCTGGAACTACACCGACGACACCATTTCGGTGAAAATTGACTCTGTGACGAAAGTCTTAAAAGCGGGACTTTGTACCAAGCGAACTGTGCTTCAGGCTTCATCACGAATTTTCGACCCCTTGGGACTGCTAGCACCGTTCACCATTCGAGTTAAAATACTTTTTCAGAAGATATGGATGCAAGGACTCGATTGGGAAAGCGTTCTCCCCGAGACATTGAAGATCGAGTGGGACAAGTGGACTGTCGAACTTCAAGACCTCAAAGACTTTAGAACCAAGAGGTATCAACTAGACAACAGCAGCCCTGATAAAAGCACTCACCAGCTGCATATATTCACGGACGCTAGCCCGTGTGCCTACGGAGTAGTGGCATACATACGAGTGGAAGACAGTACCGGAGCGGTTCGACTCCAGCAGCTGCTCGCTAAGTCTCGGGTCGCTCCAATCAAGGGTCTCACTTTACCACGCCTGGAACTCGTCGCTGCGGTTCTTGGAGCTCGACTTCTTAAGCTACTTGTGGATACTTTGCCACACACAAATATAGAATACTTCTGCTGGACCGACTCCCAAGTTTGCTTGAGTTGGATCAAGTCTACAGCCACCAAGTGGAAGCCCTTCGTTTGTAACAGGGTAATTGAGATCCAAGGGCTCACAGACCCGAGTCGCTGGAGACATTGCTCTGGAAAGACAAACCCAGCCGACTTAGTTACAAGAGGGATATCAGCGCATCACCTTTGTACTAGCGATTTATGGTGGCATGGGCCTGACTGGCTATCTGGTACCCAAGAAACGTGGCCGGCAAGTGAAGCTGGTCCTCATGAGTCAACGGATGAACTATGTAGATCAAACGACGAAGACACAACAGTTTTGGCTTGTCAATGCTCGCAAGCAGAGCCACTTTTCGAGCTCGACAAGTACAGCAGCTGGATACGAGTTGTTAGAATCACAGCTTGGATTCGAAGATTTATTCACAATTGTCGAGTGCACACCAGTCGTCGTCTGATGGGCCCACTCACTGCCCCTGAGATAAAAGAAGGCGAGTTTACATGGATGAAGAATGCACAAGCGGAAGCCTTTAGTATAGAACTCGCCTCATTGTTAAAAAACCAACCATTAGCTAAGGCATCCCGAATTCGTAATCTGCATCCATTCCTGGACAATGATGGGATTTTAAGAATCAAGACCCGGCTTGACAACGTAAAAACATCAGAATACGTGAGGTGCCCGATTCTACTACCAGCTGACCACCGCTGCACATACCTCATCATCGACCGCACGCACCGGCGCCTGCTGCACAGTGGTGTAAACGATACCCTTTCAGAGCTACGCGAGTGTTTTTGGGTGATTAAGGGCCGCCAGTGTGTGAAAAAAGTGCTCTCTAGGTGCAAAGTGTGTGCTAGATTCAAGCTCCAACCTGCAACAGCCCCTACCGCACCACTGCCGACCGACAGGGTTAAGAGATCACACCCTTTTCAAGTTGTGGGTGTTGACTTTGCTGGTCCCGTTTTTGTGAAAGGAACCAGTCCCGTGAAGGCCTATATCGTTATTTTTACGTGTGCCGTCGTTCGGGCGATCCATTTGGAGTTGTGCTCCGATATGACGGCGGGGTCATTTTTAATGGCTTTCCGTCGGTTTGTGTCGCGACGCGGCTTGCCTAGTGTTATTTATTCCGACAATGCTCTAGCTTTTCATGCTGCCAGTCGCGACTTAAAAGTGATGTACAGAGCTTTGAGAGACTTCCAAGTACAGGACTTTTGCTCTACTAACCACATTACCTGGAAATTCATTGCAGAACGTAGTCCTTGGTGGGGTGGATTTTGGGAGAGGATGATTCGCACTGTTAAAAGCTGCCTACGGAAAATTCTAGGGAAAGGTTGCTTTGATTTCGAGCAGCTTGTGACCATTCTTGCCGAAGTAGAAAATGTAGTGAATTCTAGACCATTAACGTACCTCTCCGCTGACGCTACCGATCCAGCTGTACTTACACCTTCGCACTTTCTAACCGGTAGGAAGTCTACTACACTGCCTAGTGCTAATACTGCTGAAACGTCGGGAACTCGCTCCGATACTTTAAAGCATTGGAAGTACAGGCAGCAAATAGTGGCTGATTTTTGGAAGCGTTGGTATAAAGACTACCTCTTGTGCTTGAGGAGTGCACACATTAGGCGAGTACAGCCTTGCAACCAGCTTAAGGTTAACGATGTAGTCGTCATTAAGGAAGACAAGGTGCCCATAACTTTTTGGAAAGTTGGTAGAGTTACTGACGTGTACTTATCAAGTGATAATCACGTTAGAGCCTGCAAGATTGTCTTGGCAGGAGGTACGGAAGTTACGAGGCCAGTACAACTTTTATGCCCGTTGGAGCTGGGCGATTGAACTTTCGGGCGCGGAGGATGTTGGAAATTGTTTGAACCTCCCGCGCGAATAGCGCGCGCACCAAGAGACGGAGAACGACGAGGAAGAGGAAGAGACCAGCCGAAATAGAACACGCTCTTTTACCATGGATGCTGGCGTTTGCGTCTCCTTCATTTGGTGCCTTTAAACTCCGAAGCGTGGTTTTCCCACAAATATCACAATAAATTAGTTTCGCACTTGTAACGACACAAGACGCAGTATCTGGCTAGTTTATGCCATTTTTTGTGCTTTCACAATATTTCACCTATCGCAGTTTCGTACTCGCAATAAAACAACACTATCTCGTTAGATTACATCGTTTTTGGTGGTTTCACGACGCTACGTAGCTCAAACTAACCTAACCTTCGCACTTCTATCGTTAGAAAACGTTTTATTTGCTACTTTACAATGTTTTCTACAAGACTACGACGGTTTCATGCGCTTTCACATTAGATATCGTAGTTCCCGACTTGTAATGGTGAAAAACACAGCATCTCACTAAGTGACATTGTTTAATGCGGTTTTAGCGCGGTTCATATCTTAACCTAACCTAACCTAACCTAACCTAACCTAATTTAACCTAACCTAACCTTACCTAACCCAACCTAACCTAACCTAACCTAACCAAACCTTACCTAACATAACCTAACCTAACCTAACCTAACCAAACCTAACCTAACATAACCTAACGTAACCTAACCTAACCTAACCTAACCTAACCTAACGACGTTTGCAAGCGCTTTCACATTAGATATCGCAGTTCCCGACTTGTAATGGTGAAAAACACAGCATCTCACTAAGTGACATTGCTAATGCGGTTTTAGCGCGGTTCATATCTTAACCTAACCTAACCTAACCTAACCTAACGACGTTTGCAAGCGCTTTCACATTAGATATCGCAGTTCCCGACTTGTAATGGTGAAAAACACTGCATATCACTAAGTGACATTGTTTAATGCGGTTTTAGCGCGGTTCATATCTTAACCTAACCTAACCTAACCTAACCTAACCCAACCTAACCTAACCTAACCTAACCTAACGACGTATGCAAGCGCTTTCACATTAGATATCGCAGTTCCCGACTTGTAATGGTGAAAAACACTGCATCTCACTCACATTGTTTAATGCGGTTTTACGACGGTTCATATCTTAACCTAACCTAACATTCGTACTTGTATTGAAAAACGCTCTATTACACTGTTTCGTTCACAATTACGATATTTGCATAACCTCACAGTTTTTCACCAACTTATTGCAGTACAGAACGCTGTATCTCGCTAAATGACATCGTTCTTTAAGGTTTCACGATGCTGGCATGCGCTTTAACGAGAATATCACATTATAGCAGTTTCGCACTTGTAACGGTACAACACGCAGTATCTGGCTTGTTCAAGCCGTTTTGTGTACTTTCACAACATTTCACCTATTGCAGTTTCGTACATGCAATAAAACAACACTATCTCGTTAGATGACGTCCTTTTTGGTGGTCTCACGACGCTACATAGCTTAAACTAACATAACTCAAGCTAACCTTCGCACTTCTATCGTTAGAAAACGTTTTACTCGCAACTTTACAATGTTTTCTACAAGATTACGACGGTTTCATGCGCTTTCACATTAGATATCGTAGTTCCCGACTTGTAATGTTGAAAAACACTACATCTCACTAAGTGACATTGTTTAATGCGGTTTTACGACGGTAGATATGTCAACCTAACCTAACATTCGCACTTGTATCTAAAGACGCTCAATTACACTGTTTCGTTCACAATTACGATATTTGCTTGACCTCACAGTTTCTCACCAACTTATTACAGTACAGAACGCTGTATCTCGCTAAATGACATCGTTCTTTAAGGTTTCACGATACTTGCATGCGCTTTACTGAGAATGTCACAACATAGCAGTTTCGCACTTGTAACGGTACAACAAGCAGTATTTGGCTTGTTCATGCCGTTTTGTGTGCTTTCACAACATTTTACCTATCGCAGTTTCGTACACGCAATAAAACACACCATCTCGTTATATGACGTCGTTTTTGGTGGTTTCACGACGCTACCTAGCTTAAACTAACATAACTCAACCTAACATAACCTTCGCACTTCTATCGTTAGAAAACGTTTTACTCGCTACTTTACATTGCTTTCTACAACATTACGACGGTTTCAAGCGCTTTCACATTAGATATCGCAGTTCCCAACTTGTAAAGGTGAAAAACACTGCATCTCACTAAGTGACAATGTTTAATGCGGTTTTACGACGGTTCATACCTTAACCTAACGTAACCTAACCTAACCTAACCCAACCTAACCTAACATAACCTAACCTAACCTAACCTAACCAAACCTAACCTAACGTAACCTAACCTAACCTAACCTAACGACGTTTGCAAGCGCTTTCACATTAGATATCGCAGTTCCCGACTTGTAATGGTGAAAAACACTGCATCTCACTAAGTGACATTGTTTAATGCGGTTTTACGACGGTTCATATCTTAACCTAACCTAACATTCGTACTTGTATTGAAAAACGCTCTATTACACTGTTTCGTTCACAATTACGATATTTGCATAACCTCACAGTTTTTCACCAACTTATTGTAGTACAGAACGCTGTATCTCGCTAAACGACATCATTCTTTAAGGTTTCACGATACTTGCATGCGCTTTAACGAGAATATCACAATAAATTAGTTTCGCACTTGTAACGACACAAGACGCAGTATCTGGCTAGTTTATGCCATTTTGTGTGCTTTCACAATATTTCACCTATCGCAGTTTCGTACTCGCAATAAAACAACACTATCTCGTTAGATTACATCGTTTTTGGTGGTTTCACGACGCTACGTAGCTCAAACTAACCTAACCTTCGCACTTCTATCGTTAGAAAACGTTTTATTTGCTACTTTACAATGTTTTCTACAAGACTACGACGGTTTCATGCGCTTTCACATTAGATATCGTAGTTCCCGACTTGTAATGGTGAAAAACACAGCATCTCACTAAGTGACATTGTTTAATGCGGTTTTAGCGCGGTTCATATTGTTACGCCTGAAGTAGGGGTACAGGGGTTTATTGAACGGAAGCTGGGATGGCGAGGCCGCACCGGATAAAACTGCCGAGAGATCTTCTTCTTCCCAAGTCCACACTTCTATTCCCTCTTATCAATCCGGCACATACACGTCGTAATATTTCCCCCTTCGCAGACGAAGCGCACCGCGCGTTTCATGCATCGTCCCGCAGTCTAAAAGCTTTGAGGCGAGCCACATGGGTAACCTCGGTCTTGGTTGATCGTCTCCCACTAGCTGTCAGTCGTGCTATTTTATAATCTACTGCACTGAGGCGCTCAAGGACAACGAATGGGCCAGTGTAGTGGGCGAGAAGTTTTGTGGACAAGCCACGCTTGCGGATAGGCTTCCACACCATTACAAGGTCTCCCGGTTCATATGTGACGTGGCGGTGCTTGCTGTCGTAGCGGAGCTTTGAGCGGTCTTGCGATGCTATAGTACGCAGGCGGGCAAGACGCCGAGTTTCTTCTGCAAGGCATAGTGTTTCAGCTAATGAAGGATCGTCATTGTCATAAAACGAAAAGATAGTGTCCAGGGTATAACGAGGGGGTCGAACGTAAAGAAGGAAGAAAGGGCTGTGGCCGGTGGTTTCGTGTTGGGCAGTGTTGAAGGCATACGTGATGAACGGTAAGACGTCGTCCCAGTTCTTGTGATTGGACGCCACGTACATTGAAAGCATATTCACCAGTGTCCGGTTCGTTCGTTCAGTAAGGCCATTCGTCTGTGGATGGTAAGGTGTCGAATGACGAAGTTCCGAGCCACACATACGGAGCAGTTCCTCAACAACGTCTGCCGTAAACTGACGGCCGCGGTCGCTTATTATGACGCGAGGAGGTCCGTGGCGCAGTATGATAGAGTGCAGGAGAAAGGAGGATACTTCGCCAGCAGTCGCAGATGGCAGGGCGGCCGTTTCGCAGTAGCGGGTCAGGTAATCGGCGCACACTACAATCCAACGGTTGCCTTTTGCCGAGCGTGGAAAAGGGCCCACGAGGTCAATGCCAACTTGCTCAAAGGGAGTGCTGGGAGGCGTCACAGGCTGTAGAAGTCCAGCCGGAGCAGTCGTGACTGATTTGTGCGTCTGGCATTGAGTGCAACTGGCCACGTACTGCTCAACTGACTGGCGCATGCGTGGCCAGTAAAATCGCTCCTGTGTACGACGGAGTGTTCGCGTCATTCCCAGGTGACCCGAAGTTGCGTCGTCGTGCATGGCGCGCAGAATGGAGGAACGGAGTGTGTGCGGCACCACCAGCAAGAAGCGGGAACCCGTGGCCGAGAAGGTCCTCTTGTAAAGTAATCCTTCACGAACGCAAAAGCGTCCGGCCAAAGTGGACGCTCGTGCTTCAGCAAATAATGGCTCCAAGCTGACATCCTTCCGCTGTTCATTTTCAAAGGTGGTCTTGTCCGGGAATACTGGAGTCACTGACGCAATTAGGTGATCGAAATTGTCGGCATCGCAAAGTGTTGTAGTAAGCGGCATCCGCGAAAGGCAGTCAGCGTCAGCGTGCTTCCTGCCACTCTTGTATGACACCGTGAAGTCATACTCTTGCAAGCGGAGGGCCCAGCGTGCCAGGCGGCCAGATGGGTCTCGGAGGCTTACAAGCCAGCACAAGGAATGATGGTCTGTGACCACTTGGAAGGGACGACCGTACAGGTATGAACGGAATCGCTGTACAGCGAAGACGAGTGCCAAACATTCTTGCTCAGTCACTGTGTAATTCCGTTCTGGTTTACTTAAAGTTCTGCTGGCATACGCAATGACATGTTCCTTTCCACTGTGTCGTTGTACTAGAACTGCACCTATGCCAATGCCACTGGCGTCAGTATGAACTTCGGTCGGCGCCGAAGGGTCGAAGTGTCGGAGAATGGGCTGCGATGTGAGTAAGAACTTGAGTTGGTTGAAAGACGTCTCACAGTCATGTGTCCATTCAAAGCTAGTACCTTGACGTAGCAGACTGGTCAAGGGGAAGGCAACGTCGGCGAATGCGGGAATAAATCGGCGAAAGTACGAGCACAGGCCTAGGAAGCTGCGAAGCTCTTTCGTTGAGCGAGGTGGTTTGCACGCTTTCACAGCTGCTGTCTTGCTCGGGTCAGGCCTGATCCCATCTTTGTTCACAAGGTGCCCAAGTACTAAGGTTTGTCGCTCGCCGAAATGACACTTCTTCGAATTAAGAACAAGGCCAGCGTTTCTAATGCATTCCAGAACAATGTCCACGCGTTCGTTGTGCTCACGAAATGTGCGCCCAAAGATCACGATGTCATCTAGGTAGCACATACAGACGTTCCATTTTAGGCCACGCAGAATGGTATCCATGAACCTTTCGAATGTGGCAGGAGCATTACATAATCCAAACGGCATCACGTTAAATTCATAAAGTCCGTCTGGAGTTATGAAAGCAGTCTTTTCCTTGTCCGCTGGATGCATGGGAATCTGCCAGTAGCCTGAACGTAAATCGATAGACGAGAAGTATGACGCCGAATGGAGACTGGCCACGCATCCACATCTTCTCCTGCTCTTCCCGCGAACGGGCGGGGTTCCATATAGTGATATCGAGGTGCAGCTGGCACTGACCTTTGTGTGGTTGAGAAGGCGTGACCTTCGCTCTCGGCCATGGCAGTTGGTGTCGGTGGCAGACCGGCAATACGACGGCTCCGGCGAAGTTCGAACAGCTGTGGCTCCGTGGTTCGTCGACGTATACTGTACCCAGCACCTCCACCACTCTGTTACGCCTGAAGTAGGGGTACAGGGGTTTATTGAACGGAAGCTGGGATGGCGAGGCCGCACCGGATAAAACTGCCGAGAGATCTTCTTCTTCCCAAGTCCACACTTCTATTCCCTCTTATCAATCCGGCACATACACGTCGTAATAATATCTTAACCTAACCTAACCTAACCTAACCTAACCTAATTTAACCTAACCTAACCTTACCTAACCCAACCTAACCTAGCCTAACCTAACCAAACCTTACCTAACATAACCTAACCTAACCTAACCTAACCAAACCTAACCTAACATAACCTAACGTAACCTAACCTAACCTAACCTAACCTAACCTAACGACGTTTGCAAGCGCTTTCACATTAGATATCGCAGTTCCCGACTTGTAATGGTGAAAAACACAGCATCTCACTAAGTGACATTGCTAATGCGGTTTTAGCGCGGTTCATATCTTAACCTAACCTAACCTAACCTAACCTAACGACGTTTGCAAGCGCTTTCACATTAGATATCGCAGTTCCCGACTTGTAATGGTGAAAAACACTGCATATCACTAAGTGACATTGTTTAATGCGGTTTTAGCGCGGTTCATATCTTAACCTAACCTAACCTAACCTAACCTAACCCAACCTAACCTAACCTAACCTAACCTAACGACGTTTGCAAGCGCTTTCACATTAGATATCGCAGTTCCCGACTTGTAATGGTGAAAAACACTGCATCTCACTCACATTGTTTAATGCGGTTTTACGACGGTTCATATCTTAACCTAACCTAACATTCGTACTTGTATTGAAAAACGCTCTATTACACTGTTTCGTTCACAATTACGATATTTGCATAACCTCACAGTTTTTCACCAACTTATTGCAGTACAGAACGCTGTATCTCGCTAAATGACATCGTTCTTTAAGGTTTCACGATGCTGGCATGCGCTTTAACGAGAATATCACATTATAGCAGTTTCGCACTTGTAACGGTACAACACGCAGTATCTGGCTTGTTCAAGCCGTTTTGTGTACTTTCACAACTTTTCACCTATTGCAGTTTCGTACATGCAATAAAACAACACTATCTCGTTAGATGACGTCCTTTTTGGTGGTCTCACGACGCTACATAGCTTAAACTAACATAACTCAAGCTAACCTTCGCACTTCTATCGTTAGAAAACGTTTTACTCGCAACTTTACAATGTTTTCTACAAGATTACGACGGTTTCATGCGCTTTCACATTAGATATCGTAGTTCCCGACTTGTAATGTTGAAAAACACTACATCTCACTAAGTGACATTGTTTAATGCGGTTTTACGACGGTAGATATGTCAACCTAACCTAACATTCGCACTTGTATCTAAAGACGCTCAATTACACTGTTTCGTTCACAATTACGATATTTGCTTGACCTCACAGTTTCTCACCAACTTATTACAGTACAGAACGCTGTATCTCGCTAAATGACATCGTTCTTTAAGGTTTCACGATACTTGCATGCGCTTTACCGAGAATGTCACAACATAGCAGTTTCGCACTTGTAACGGTACAACAAGCAGTATTTGGCTTGTTCATGCCGTTTTGTGTGCTTTCACAACATTTTACCTATCGCAGTTTCGTACACGCAATAAAACACACCATCTCGTTATATGACGTCGTTTTTGGTGGTTTCACGACGCTACCTAGCTTAAACTAACATAACTCAACCTAACATAACCTTCGCACTTCTATCGTTAGAAAACGTTTTACTCGCTACTTTACATTGCTTTCTACAACATTACGACGGTTTCAAGCGCTTTCACATTAGATATCGCAGTTCCCGACTTGTAATGGTGAAAAACACAGCATCTCACTAAGTGACATTGTTTAATGCGCTTTTAGCGCGGTTCATATCTTAACCTAACCTAACCTAATTTAACCTAACCTAACCTTACCTAAGCCAACCTAACCTAACCTAACCTAACCTAACCTAACCTAACCTAACCTAACCAAACCTAACCTAACCTAACCAAACCTAACGTAACCTAACCTAACCTAACCTAACCTAACCTAACGACGGTTGCAAGCGCTTTCACATTAGATATCGCAGTTCCCGACTTGTAATGGTGAAAAACACTGCATCTCACTGAGTGACATTGTTTATAGCGGTTTTACGACGGTACATATCTTAACCTAACCTAACATTCGCACTTGTATCCAAAGACACTCAATTACACTGTTTCGTTCACAATTACGATATTTGCTTGACCTCACAGTTTCTCACCAACTTATTACAGTACAGAACGCTGTATCTCGCTAAATGACATCGTTCTTTAAGGTTTCACGATACTTGCATGCGCTTTAACGAGAATATCACAATAAAGCAGTTTCGCACTTGTAACGACAGAAGACGCAGTATCTGGCTAGTTTATGCCATTTTGTGTGCTTTCACAATATTTCACCTATCGCAGTTTCGTACTCGCAATAAAACAACACTATCTCGTTAGATGACATCGTTTTTGGTGGTTTCACGACGCTACCTAGCTTAAACTAACATAACACAACCTAACATAACCTTCGCACTTCTATCGTTAGAAAACGTTTTACTCGCTACTTTACATTGCTTTCTACAAGACTACGACGGTTTCATGCGCTTTCACATTAGATATCGCAGTTCCCGACTTGTAATGGTGAAAAACACAGCATCTCACTAAGTGACAATGTTTAATGCGGTTTTAGCGCGGTTCATATCTTAACCTAACCTAACCTAACCTAACCTAATTTAACCTAACCTAACCTTACCTAACCCAACCTAACCTAACCTAACCTAACCAAACCTTACCTAACATAACCTAACCTAACCTAAGCTAACCAAACCTAACCTAACCTAACGTAACCTAACCTAAGCTAACGACGTTTGCAAGCACTTTCACATTAGATATCGCAGTTCCCGACTTGTAATGGTGAAAAACACTGCATCTCACTAAGTGACATTGTTTAATGCGGTTTTACGACGGTTCATACCTTAACCTAACGTAACCTAACCTAACCTAACCCAACCTAACCTAACCTAACCTAACCTAACCTAACCAAACCTAACCTAACGTAACCTAACCTAACCTAACCTAACCTAACCTAACGACGTTTGCAAGCGCTTTCACATTAGATATCGCAGTTCCCGACTTGTAATGGTGAAAAACACTGCATCTCACTAAGTGACATTGTTTAATGCGGTTTTACGACGGTTCATATCTTAACCTAACCTAACATTCGTACTTGTATTGAAAAACGCTCTATTACACTGTTTCGTTCACAATTACGATATTTGCATAACCTCACAGTTTTTCACCAACTTATTGCAGTACAGAACGCTGTATCTCGCTAAATGACATTGTTCTTTAAGGTTTCACGATGCTTGCATGCGCTTTAACGAGAATATCACAATATAGCAGTTTCGCACTTGTAACGGTAGAACACGCAGTATTTGGCTTGTTCATGCCGTTTTGTGTGCTTTCACAACATTTCACCTATCGCAGTTTAATACTCGCAATAAAACAACACTATCTCGTTAGATGACGTCGTTTTTGGTAGTTTCACGATGCTACCTAGCTTAAACTAACCTAACCTAACCTAACCTTCGCACTTCTATCGTTAGAAAACGTTTTACTTGCAACTTTACAATGTTTTCTACAAGATTACGACGGTTTCATGCGCTTTCACATTAGATATTGTAGTTGCCGACTTGTAATGTTGAAAAACACTACATCTCACTAAGTGACATTGTTTAATGCGGTTTTACGACGGTTGATATGTCAACCTAACCTAACATTCGCACTTGTATCTAAAGACGCTCAATTACACTGTTTCGTTCACAATTACGATATTTGCTTGACCTCACAGTTTCTCACACACTTATTACAGTACAGAACGCTGTATCTCGCTAAATGACATCGTTCTTTAAGGTTTCACGATACTTGCATGCGCTTTACCGAGAGTGTCACAACATAGCAGTTTCGCACTTGTAACGGTACAACACGCAGTATTTGGCTTGTTCATGCCGTTTTGTGTGCTTTCACAACATTTTACCTATCGCAGTTTCGTACTCGCAATAAAACAACACTATCTCGTTAGATGACGTCGTTTTTAGTGGTTTCACGACGCTACCTAGCTTAAACTAACATAACTCAACCTAACATAACCTTCGCACTTCTATCGTTAGAAAACGTTTTACTCGCTACTTTACATTGCTTTCTACAACATTACGACCGTTTCAAGCGCTTTCACATTAGATATCGCAGTTCCCAACTTGTAAAGGTGAAAAACACTGCATCTCACTAAGTGACATTGTTTAATGCGGTTTTAGCGCGGTTCATAACTTAACCTAACCTAACCCAACCTAACCTAACATAACCTAACCTAACCTAACCTAACCAAACCTAACCTAACGTAACCTAACCTAACCTAACCTAATGTAACCTAACCTAACGACGTTTGCAAGCGCTTTCACATTAGATATCGCAGTTTCCGACTTGTAATGGTGAAAAACACAGCATCTCACTAAGTGACATTGTTTAATGCGGTTTTACGACGGTTCATATCTTAACCCAACCTAACATTCGTACTTGTATTGAAAAACGCTCTATTACACTGTTTAGTTCACAATTACGATATTTGCATAACCTCACAGTTTTTCACCAAATTATTGTAGTACAGAACGCTGTATCT
This sequence comes from Rhipicephalus microplus, assembly GCF_043290135.1. Lineage (NCBI taxonomy): Eukaryota > Metazoa > Arthropoda > Arachnida > Ixodida > Ixodidae > Rhipicephalus > Rhipicephalus microplus. Next base: position 1,950,667 of record NW_027464619.1, read on the forward strand.
CGCTAAACGACATCGTTCTTTAAGGTTTCACGATGCTTGCATGCGCTTTAACGAGAATATCACATTATAGCAGTTTCGCACTTGTAACGGTACAACACGCAGTATCTGGCTTGTTCAAGCCGTTTTGTGTACTTTCACATTTCACCTATTGCAGTTTCGTACATGCAATAAAACAACACTATCTCGTTAGATGACGTCCTTTTTGGTGGTCTCACGACGCTACATAGCTTAAACTAACATAACTCAAGCTAACCTTCGCACTTCTATCGTTAGAAAACGTTTTACTCGCAACTTTACAATGTTTTCTACAAGATTACGACGGTTTCATGCGCTTTCACATTAGATATCGTAGTTCCCGACTTGTAATGTTGAAAAACACTACATCTCACTAAGTGACATTGTTTAATGCGGTTTTACGACGGTAGATATGTCAACCTAACCTAACGTTCGCACTTGTATCTAAAGACGCTCAATTACACTGTTTCGTTCACAATTACGATATTTGCTTGACCTCACAGTTTCTCACCAACTTATTACACTACAGAACGCTGTATCTCGCTAAATGACATCGTTCTTTAAGGTTTCACGATACTTGCATGCGCTTTACCGAGAATGTCACAACATAGCAGTTTCGCACTTGTAACGGTACAACACGCAGTATTTGGCTTGTTCATGCCGTTTTGTGTGCTTTCACAACATTTTACCTATCGCAGTTTCGTACTCGCAATAAAACAACACTATCTCGTTAGATGACGTCGTTTTTGGTGGTTTCACGACGCTACCTAGCTTAAACTAACATAACTCAACCTAACATAACCTTCGCACTTCTATCGTTAGAAAACGTTTTACTCGCTACTTTACATTGCTTTCTACTACATTACGACGGTTTCAAGCGCTTTCACATTAGATATCACAGTTCCCAACTTGTAAAGGTGAAAAACACTGCATCTCACTAAGTGACATTGTTTAATGCGGTTTTACGACGGTTCATACCTTAACCTAACGTACCCTAACCTAACCTAACCCAACCTAACCTAACATGACCTAACCTAACCTAACCTAACCAAACCTAACCTAACCTAACCTAACCTAACCTAACCTAACCTAACGACGTTTGCAAGCGCTTTCACATTAGATATCGCAGTTCCCGACTTGTAATGATGAAAAACACTGCATCTCACTAAGTGACATTGTTTAATGCGGTTTTACGACGGTTCATATCTTAACCTAACCTAACATTCGTACTTGTATTGAAAAACGCTCTATCACACTGTTTCGTTCACAATTACGATATTTGCATAACCTCACAGTTTTTCACCAACTTATTGCAGTACAGAACGCTGTATCTCGCTAAATGACATTGTTCTTTAAGGTTTCACGATGCTTGCATGCGCTTTAACGAGAATATCACAATATAGCAGTTTCGCACTTGTAACGGCAGAACACGCAGTATTTGGCTTGTTCATGCCGTTTTGTGTGCTTTCACAACATTTCACCTATCGCAGTTTAATACTCGCAATAAAACAACACTATCTCGTTAGATGACGTCGTTTTTCGTAGTTTCACGATGCTACCTAGCTTAAACTAACCTAACCTAACCTAACCTTCGCACTTCTATTGTTAGAAAACGTTTTACTCGCAACTTTACAATGTTTTCTACAAGATTACGACGGTTTCATGCGCTTTCACATTAGATATCGTAGTTGCCGACTTGTAATGTTGAAAAACACTACATCTCACTAAGTGACAGTGTTTAATGCGGTTTTACGACGGTTGATATGTCAACCTAACCTAACATTCGCACTTGTATCTAAAGACGCTCAATTACACTGTTTCGTTCACAATTACGATATTTGCTTGACCTCACAGTTTCTCACCAACTTATTACAGTACAGAACGCTGTATCTCGCTAAATGACATCGTTCTTTAAGGTTTCACGATACTTGCATGCGCTTTACCGAGAGTGTCACAACATAGCAGTTTCGCACTTGTAACGGTACAACACGCAGTATTTGGCTTGTTCATGCCGTTTTGTGTGCTTTCACAACATTTTACCTATCGCAGTTTCGTACTCGCAATAAAACAACACTATCTCGTTAGATGACGTCGTTTTTAGTGGTTTCACGACGCTACGTAGCTTAAACTAACATAACTCAACCTAACATAACCTTCGCACTTCTATCGTTAGAAAACGTTTTACTCGCTACTTTACATTGCTTTCTACAACATTACGACGGTTTCAAGCGCTTTCACATTAGATATCGCAGTTCCCAACTTGTAAAGGTGAAAAACACTGCATCTCACTAAGTGACATTGTTTAATGCGGTTTTAGCGCGGTTCATAACTTAACCTAACCTAACCTAACCTAACCCAACCTAACCTAACATAACCTAACCTAACCTAACCTAACCTAACCAAACCTAACCTAACGTAACCTAACCTAACCTAACCTAATGTAACCTAACCTAACGACGTTTGCAAGCGCTTTCACATTAGATATCGCAGTTCCCGACTTGTAATGGTGAAAAACACTGCATCTCACTAAGTGACATTGTTTAATGCGGTTTTACGACGGTTCATATCTTAACCTTACCTAACATTCGTACTTGTATTGAAAAACGCTCTATTACACTGTTTCGTTCACAATTACGATATTTGCATAACCTCACAGTTTTTCACCAACTTATTGTAGTACAGAACGCTGTATCTCGCTAAATGACATCGTTCTTTAAGGTTTCACGATGCTTGCATGCGCTTTAACGAGAATATCACATTATAGCAGTTTCGCACTTGTAACGACACAAGACGCAGTATCTGGCTAGTTTATGCCATTTTGTGTGCTTTCACAATATTTCACCTATCGCAGTTTCGTACTCGCAATAAAACAACACTATCTCGTTAGATGACATCGTTTTTGGTGGTTTCACGACGCTACGTAGCTCAAACTAACCTAACCTTCGCACTTCTATTGTTAGAAAACGTTTTATTCGCTACTTTACAATGTTTTCTACATGACTACGACGGTTTCATGCGCTTTCACATTAGATATCGTAGTTCCCGACTTGTAATGGTGAAAAACACAGCATCTCACTAAGTGACATTGTTTAATGCGGTTTTAGCGCGGTTCATATCTTAACCTAACCTAACCCAACCTAACCCAACCTAACCTAACATAACCTAACCTACCTAACCTAACCAAACCTAACCTAACGTAACCTAACCTAACCTAATGTAACCTAACCTAACGACGTTTGCAAGCGCTTTCACATTAGATATCGCAGTTTCCGACTTGTAATGGTGAAAAACACAGCATCTCACTAAGTGACATTGTTTAATGCGGTTTTACGACGGTTCATATCTTAACCTAACCTAACATTCGTACTTGTATTGAAAAACGCTCTATTACACTGTTTCGTTCACAATTACGATATTTGCATAACCTCACAGTTTTTCACCAACTTATTGTAGTACAGAACGCTGTATCTCGCTAAATGACATCGTTCTTTAAGGTTTCACGATGCTTGCATGCGCTTTAACGAGAATATCACATTATAGCAGTTTCGCACTTGTAACGGTACAACACGCAGTATCTGGCTTGTTCAAGCCGTTTTGTGTACTTTCACATTTCACCTATTGCAGTTTCGTACATGCAATAAAACAACACTATCTCGTTAGGTGACGTCCTTTTTGGTGGTCTCACGACGCTACATAGCTTAAACTAACATAACTCAAGCTAACCTTCGCACTTCTATCGTTAGAAAACGTTTTACTCGCAACTTTACAATGTTTTCTACAAGATTACGACGGTTTCATGCGCTTTCACATTAGATATCGTAGTTCCCGACTTGTAATGTTGAAAAACACTACATCTCACTAAGTGACATTGTTTAATGCGGTTTTACGACGGTAGATATGTCAACCTAACCTAACATTCGCACTTGTATCTAAAGACGCTCAATTACACTGTTTCGTTCACAATTACGATATTTGCTTGACCTCACAGTTTCTCACCAACTTATTACAGTACAGAACGCTGTATCTCGCTAAATGACATCGTTCTTTAAGGTTTCACGATACTTGCATGCGCTTTACCGAGAATGTCACAACATAGCAGTTTCGCACTTGTAACGGTACAACACGCAGTATTTGGCTTGTTCATGCCGTTTTGTGTGCTTTCACAACATTTTACCTATCGCAGTTTCGTACTCGCAACAAAACAACACTATCTCGTTAGATGACGTCGTTTTTGGTGGTTTCACGACGCTACCCAGCTTAAACTAACATAACTCAACCTAACATAACCTTACACTTCTATCGTTAGAAAACGTTTTACTCGCTACTTTACATTGCTTTCTACTACATTACGACGGTTTCAAGCGCTTTCACATTAGATATCACAGTTCCCAACTTGTAAAGGTGAAAAACACTGCATCTCACTAAGTGACATTGTTTAATGCGGTTTTACGATGGTTCATACCTTAACCTAACGTAACCTAACCTAACCTAACCCAACCTAACCTAACATGACCTAACCTAACCTAACCTAACCAAACCTAACCTAACCTAACCTAACCTAACCTAACCTAACCTAACCTAACGACGTTTGCAAGCGCTTTCACATTAGATATCGCAGTTCCCGACTTGTAATGGTGAAAAACACTGCATCTCACTAAGTGACATTGTTTAATGCGGTTTTACGACGGTAGATATGTCAACCTAACCTAACATTCGCACTTGTATCGAAAGACGCTCAATTACACTGTTTCGTTCACAATTACGATATTTGCTTGACCTCACAGTTTCTCACCAACTTATTACAGTACAGAACGCTGTATCTCGCTAAATGACATCGTTCTTTAAGGTTTCACGATACTTGCATGCGCTTTACCGAGAATGTCACAACTTAGCAGTTTCGCACTTGTAACGGTACAACACGCAGTATTTGGCTTGTTCATGCCGTTTTGTGTGCTTTCACAACATTTTACCTATCGCAGTTTTGTACTCGCAATAAAACAACACTATCTCGTTAGATGACGTCGTTTTTGGTGGTTTCACGACGCTACCTAGCTTAAACTAACATAACTCAACCTAACATAACCTTCGCACTTCTATCGTTAGAAAACGTTTTACTCGCTACTTTACATTGCTTTCTACAACATTACGACGGTTTCAAGCGCTTTCACATTAGATATCGCAGTTCCCAACTTGTAAAGGTGAAAAACACTGCATCTCACTAAGTGACAATGTTTAATGCGGTTTTACGACGGTTCATACCTTAACCTAACGTAACCTAACCTAACCTAACCCAACCTAACCTAACATAACCTAACCTAACCTAACCTAACCAAACCTAACCTAACGTAACCTAACCTAACCTAACCTAACCTAACGACGTTTGCAAGCGCTTTCACATTAGATATCGCAGTTCCCGACTTGTAATGGTGAAAAACACTGCATCTCACTAAGTGACATTGTTTAATGCGGTTTTACGACGGTTCATATCTTAACCTAATTCGTACTTGTATTGAAAAACGCTCTATTACACTGTTTCGTTCACAATTACGATATTTGCATAACCTCACAGTTTTTCACCAACTTATTGCAGTACAGAACGCTGTATCTCGCTAAATGACATTGTTCTTTAAGGTTTCACGATGCTTGCATGCGCTTTAACGAGAATATCACAATATAGAAGTTTCGCACTTGTAACTGTAGAACACGCAGTATTTGGCTTATTCATGCCGTTTTGTGTGCTTTCACAACATTTCACCTATCGCAGTTTAATACTCGCAATAAAACAACACTATCTCGTTAGATGACGTCGTTTTTGGTAGTTTCACGACGCTACCTAGCTTAAACTAACCTAACCTAACCTAACCTTCGCACTTCTATCGTTAGAAAACGTTTTACTCGCAACTTTACAATGTTTTCTACAAGATTACGACGGTTTCATGCGCTTTCACATTAGATATCGTAGTTCCCGACTTGTAATGTTGAAAAACACTACATCTCACTAAGTGACATTGTTTAATGCGGTTTTACGACGGTTGATATGTCAACCTAACCGAACATTCGCACTTGTATCTAAAAACGCTCTATTACACTGTTTCGTTCACGATTATGATATCTGCATTACCTCACAGTTTTTCACCAACTTATTGCAGTACAGAACGCTGTATCTCGCTAAATGACATTGTTCTTTAAGGTTTCACGATGCTTGCATGCGCTTTAACGAGAATATCACAATATAGCAGTTTCGCACTTGTAACGGTAGAACACGCAGTATTTGGCTTGTTCATCCCGTTTTGTGTGCTTTCACAACATTTCACCTATCGCAGTTTCGTACTCGCAATAAAACAACACTATCTCGTTAGATGACGTTGTTTTTGGTAGTTTCACGACGCTACCTAGCTTAAACTAACATAACTCAACTTACATAACCTTCGCACTTCTATCGTTAGAAAACGTTTTACTCGCTACTTTACATTGCTTTCTACAACATTACGGCGGTTTCAAGCGCTTTCACACTAGATATCACAGTTCCCAACTTGTAAAGGTGAAAAACACTGCATCTCACTAAGTGACATTGTTTAATGCGGTTTTACGACGGTTCATACCTTAACCTAACGTAACCTAACCTAACCTAACCTAACCTAACCTAACCTAACCCAACCCAACCCAACCTAACCTAACCTAACCTAACCTAACCTAACCTAACCTAACCTAACCTAACCTAACCTAACCTAACCTAACCTAACCTAACCTAACCTAACCTATTCTAATGTAACCTAACCTTACCTTACCTAACCTAACCTAACGTAACCTAACCTAACCTAACATAACCTAACGAAACCTAACCTAACCGAACCTAACCTAACGTAACCTAACCTAACCGAACCCAACCTAACCCAACCCAACCCAACCCAACAACACCCAACCCAACCTAACCTAACCTAACCTAACCTTACCTAACCTAACCAAATTATCCTTACCTAACCTAACCTAACCTAACGTAACCTAACCTAGCCTAACGTAACCTAACCTAACCCAACCTAACCTAACCTAACCTAACCCAACTCAACCCAACATAACCTAACCTAACCTAACCTAACCTAACCTAACCTAACCTAACCTAACCTAACCTAACCTAACCTAACCTAACCTAACCTAACCTAACCTAACCTAACCTAACCTAAACTAACCTAACCCAACCTAACCTAACCTAACCTAACCCAACCAAACCCTACCCAACCCAACCTAACCTAACCTAAGCTAACCTAACCTAACCTAACCAAACCTAACCTAACCTAACTTAACCTAACCTAACCTAACCTATTCTAACGTAACCTAACCTTACCTTACCTAACCTAACCTAACGTAACCTAACCTAACCTAACATAACCTAACGTAACCTAACCTAACCGAACCTAACCTAACGTAACCTAACCTAACCGAACCCAACCTAACCCATCCCAACCCAACCCAACAACACCCAACCCAACCTAACCTAACCTAACCTAACCTTACCTAACCTAACCAAATTATCCTTACCTAACCTAACCTAACCTAACGTAACCTAACCTAACCTAACGTAACCTAACCTAACCTAACCCAACCTAACCTAACCTAACCTAACCCAACTCAACCCAACATAACCTAATCTAACCTAACCTAACCTAACCTAACCAAACCTAACCTAACCTAACCTAACCTAACCTAACCTAACCTAACCTAACCTAACCTAACGACGGTTGCAAGCGCTTTCACATTAGATATCGCAGTTCCCCACTTTTAATGGTGAAAAACACTGCATCTCACTAAGTGACATTGTTTAATGCGGTTTTACGACGGTTGATATGTCAACCTAACCTAACATTCGCACTTGTATCCAAAGACGCTCAATTACACTGTTTCGTTGACAATTACGATATTTGCTTGACCTCACAGTTTCTCACCAACTTATTACAGTACAGAACGCTGTATCTCGCTAAATGACATCGTTCTTTAAGGTTTCACGATACTTGCATGCGCTTTAACGAGAATATTATAATAAAGCAGTTTCGCACTTGTAACGACACAAGACGCAGTATCTGGCTAGTTTATGCCATTTTGTGTGCTTTCACAATATTTCACCTATCGCAGTTTCGTACTCGCAATAAAACAACACTATCTCGTTAGATGACATCGTTTTTGGTGGTTTCACGACGCTACGTAGCTCAAACTAACCTAACCTTCGCACTTCTATCGTTAGAAAACGTTTTATTCGCTACTTTACAATGTTTTCTACAAGATTACGACGGTTTCATGCGCTTTCACATTAGATATCGCAGTTCCCGACTTGTAATAGTGAAAAACACAGCATCTCACTAAGTGACATTGTTCAATGCGGTTTTAGCGCGGTTCATATCTTAACCTAACCTAACCTAACCTTATTTAACCTAACCTAACCTTACCTAACCCAACCTAACCTAACCTAACCAAACCTTACCTAACATAACCTAACCTAACCTAACCTAACCAAACCTAACCTAACCTAACCTAACGTAACCTAACCTAACCTAACCTAACCTAACCTTACCTAACCTAACGACGTTTGCAAGCGCTTTCACATTAGATATCGCAGTTCCCGACTTGTAATGGTGAAAAACACTGCATCTCACTAAGTGACATTGTTTAATGCGGTTTTAGGACGGTTCATATCTTAACCTAACCTAACATTCGCACTTGTATTGAAAAACGCTCTATTACACTGTTTTGTTCACAATTACGATATTTGCATAACCTCACAGTTTTTCACCGACTTATTGCAGTACAGAACGCTGTATCTCGCTAAATGACATCGTTCTTTAAGGTTTCACGATGCTTGCATGCGCTTTAACGAGAATATCACATTATAGCAGTTTCGCACTTGTAACGGTACAACACGCAGTATCTGGCTTGATCAAGCCGTTTTGTGTACTTTCACATTTCACCTATTGCAGTTTCGTACATGCAATAAAACAACACTATCTCGTTAGATGACGTCCTTTTTGGTGGTCTCACGACGCTACATAGCTTAAACTAACATAACTCAAGCTAACCTTCGCACTTCTATCGTTAGAAAACGTTTTACTCGCAACTTTACAATGTTTTCTACAAGATTACGACGGTTTCATGCGCTTTCACATTAGATATCGTAGTTCCCGACTTGTAATGTTGAAAAACACTACACCTCACTAAGTGACATTGTTTAATGCGGTTTTACGACGGTTGATATCTCAACCTAACCTAACATTCGCACTTGTATCTAAATACGCTCAATTACACTGTTTCGTTCACAATTACGATATTTGCTTGACCTCACAGTTTCTCACCAACTTATTACAGTACAGAACGCTGTATCTCGCTAAATGACATCGTTCTTTAAGGTTTCACGATACTTGCATGCGCTTTAACGAGAATATCACAATAAAGCAGTTTCGCACTTGTAACGGCACAAGACGCAGTATCTGGCTAGTTCATGCCATTTTGTGTGCTTTCCCAATATTTCACCTATCCCAGTTTCGTACTCGCAATAAAACAACACTATCTCGTTAGATGACATCGTTTTTGGTGGTTTCACGACGCTACCTAGCTCAAACTAACCTAACCTTCGCACTTCTATTGTTAGAAAACGTTTTATTCGCTACTTTACAATGTTTTCTACAAGATTACGACGGTTTCATGCGCTTTCACATTAGATATCGCAGTTCCCGACTTGTAATGGTGAAAAGCACAGCATCTCACTAAGTGACATTGTTTAATGCGGTTTTAGCGCGGTTCATATCTTAACCAAACCTAACCCAACCTAACCTAACATAACCAAACCTTACCTAACATACCCTAACCTAACCTAACCTAACCAAACCTAACCTAACCTAACCTAACGTAACCTAACCAAACCTAACCTAACCTAACGACGGTTGCAAGCGCTTTGACATTAGATATCGCAGTTCCCGACTTGTAATGGTGAAAAACACTGCATCTCACTGAGTGACATTGTTTAATGCGGTTTTACGACGGTTCATATCTTAACCTAACCTAACATTCGCACTTGTATCCAAAGACGCTCAATTACACTGTTTCGTTCACAATTACGATATTTGCTTGACCTCACAGTTTCTCACCAACTTATTACAGTACAGAACGCTGTATCTCGCTAAATGACATCGTTCTTTAAGGTTTCACGATACTTGCATGCGCTTTAACGAGAATATCACAATAAAGTAGTTTCGCACTTGTAACGACACAAGACGCAGTATCTGGCTAGTTTATGCCATTTTGTGTGCTTTCACAATATTTCACCTATCGCAGTTTCGTACTCGCAATAAAACAACACTATCTCGTTAGATGACATCGTTTTTGGTGGTTTCACGACGCTACGTAGCTCAAACTAACCTAACCTTCGCACTTCTATCGTTAGAAAACGTTTTATTCGCTACTTTACAATGTTTTCTACAAGATTACGACGGTTTCTTGCGCTTTCACATTAGATATCGCAGTTCCCGACTTGTAATGGTGAAAAACACAGCATCTCACTAAGTGACATTGTTTAATGCGGTTTTAGCGCGGTTCATATCTTAACCTAACCTAACCTAACTTAATTTAACCTAACCTAACCTTACCTAACCCAACCTAACCTAACCTAACCTAACCAAACCTTACCTAACATAACCTAACCTAACCTAACCTAACCAAACCTAACCTAACCTAACCTAACGTAACCTAACCTAACCTACCCTAACGACGTTTGCAAGCGCTTTCACATTAGATATCGCAGTTCCCGACTTTTTAATGGTGAAAAACACAGCATCTCACTAAGTGACATTGTTTATTGCGGTTTTAGCGCGGTTCATATCTTAACCTAACCTAACCTAACCTAACCTAACCCAACCTAACCTAACCTAACCTAACCTAACCTAACGACGTTTGCAAGCGCTTTCACATTAGATATCGCAGTTCCCGACTTGAAATGGTGAAAAACACTGCATCTCACTAAGTGACATTGTTTAATGCGGTTTTAGCGCGGTTCATATCTTAACCTAACCTAACCTAACCTAACCTAACCCAACCCAACCTAACCTAGCCTAACCTAACGACGTTTGCAAGTGCTTTCACATTAGATATCGCAGTTCCCGACTTGTAATGGTGAAAAACACTGCATCTCACTGACATTGTTTAATGCGGTTTTACGACGGTTCATATCTTAACCTAACCTAACATTCGTACTTGTATTGAAAAACGCTCTATTACACTGTTTCGTTCACAATTACGATATTTGCATAACCTCACAGTTTTTCACCAACTTATTGCAGTACAGAACGCTGTATCTCGCTAAATGACATCGTTCTTTAAGGTTTCACGATGCTTGCATGCGCTTTAACGAGAATATCACATTATAGCAGTTTCGCACTTGTAACGGTACAACACGCAGTATCTGGCTTGTTCAAGCCGTTTTGTGTACTTTCACAACATTTCACCTATTGCAGTTTCGTACATGCAATAAAACAACACTATCTCGTTAGATGACGTCCTTTTTAATGGTCTCACGACGCTACATAGCTTAAACTAACATAACTCAAGCTAACCTTCGCACTTCTATCGTTAGAAAACGTTTTACTCGCAACTTTACAATGTTTTCTACAAGATTACGACGGTTTCATGCGCTTTCACATTAGATATCGTAGTTCCCGACTTGTAATGTTGAAAAACACTACATCTCACTAAGTGACATGGTTTAATGCGGTTTTACGACGGTAGATATGTCAACCTAACCTAACATTCGCACTTGTATCTAAAGACGCTCAATTACACTGCTTCGTTCACAATTACGATATTTGCTTGACCTCACAGTTTCTCACCAACTTATTACAGTACAGAACGCTGTATCTCGCTAAATGACATCGTTCTTTAAGGTTTCACGATACTTGCATGCGCTTTACCGAGAATGTCACAACATAGCAGTTTCGCACTTGTAACGGTACAACACGCAGTATTTGGCTTGTTCATGCCGTTTTGTGTGCTTTCACAACATTTTACCTATCGCAGTTTCGTACTCGCAATAAAACAACACTATCTCGTTAGATGACGTCGTTTTTGGTGGTTTCACGACGCTACCTAGCTTAAACTAACATAACTCAACCTAACATAACCTTCGCACTTCTATTGTTAGAAAACGTTTTACTCGCTACTTTACATTGCTTTCTACAACATTACGACGGTTTCAAGCGCTTTCACACTAGATATCACAGTTCCCAACTTGTAAAGGTGAAAAACACTGCATCTCACTAAGTGACATTGTTTAATGCGGTTTTACGACGGTTCATACCTTAACCTAACGTAACCTAACCTAACCTAACCTAACCTTACCTTACCTAACCTAACCTAACCTAACCTAACCTAACCCAACCCAACCCAACCTAACCTAACCTAACCTAACCTAAACTAACCTAACCCAACCTAACCTAACCTAACCTAACCCAACCAAACCCTACCCAACCCAACCTAACCTAACCTAAGCTAACCTAACCTAACCTAACCAAACCTAACCTAACCTAACTTAACCTAACCTAACGTAACCTAACCTAACCTAACCTATTCTAACGTAACCTAACCTTACCTTACCTAACCTAACCTAACGTAACCTAAACTAACCTAACATAACCTAACGTAACCTAACCTAACCGAACCTAACCTAACGTAACCAAACCTAACCGAACCCAACCTAACCCAACCCAACCCAACCCAACCCAACAACACCCAACCCAACCTAACCTAACCTAACCTAACCTTACCTAACCTAACCTAACCCAACTCAACCCAACCTAACCTAATCTAACCTAACCTAACCTAACCTAACCAAACCTAACCTAACCTAACCTAACCTAACCTAACCTAACCTAACCTAACCTAACCTAACGACGGTTGCAAGCGCTTTCACATTAGATATCGCAGTTCCCCACTTTTAATGGTGAAAAACACTGCATCTCACTAAGTGACATTGTTTAATGCGGTTTTACGACGGTTGATATGTCAACCTAACATTCGCACTTGTATCCAAAGACGCTCAATTACACTGTTTCGTTCACAATTACGATATTTGCTTGACCTCACAGTTTCTCACCAACTTATTACAGTACAAAACGCTGTATCTCGCTAAATGACATCGTTCTTTAAGGTTTCACGATACTTGCATGCGCTTTAACGAGAATATCACAATAAAGCAGTTTCGCACTTGTAACGACACAAGACGCAGTATCTGGCTAGTTTATGCCATTTTGTGTGCTTTCACAATATTTCACCTATCGCAGTTTCGTACTCGCAATAAAACAACACTATCTCGTTAGATGACATCGTTTTTGGTGGTTTCACGACGCTACGCAGCTCAAACTAACCTAACCTTCGCACTTCTATCGTTAGAAAACGTTTTATTCGCTACTTTACAATGTTTTCTACAAGATTACGACGGTTTCATGCGCTTTCACATTAGATATCGCAGTTCCCGACTTGTAATGGTGAAAAACACAGCATCTCACTAAGTGACATTGTTTAATGCGGTTTTAGCGCGGTTCATATCTTAACCTAACCTAACCTAACCTAATTTAACCTAACCTAACCTTACCTAACCCAACCTAACCTAACCTAACCTAACCAAACCTTACCTAACATAACCTAACCTAACCTAACCTAACCAAACCTAACCTAACCTAACCTAACCTAACCTAATGACGTTTGCAAGCGCTTTCACATTAGATATCGCAGTTCCCGACTTGTAATGGTGAAAAACACTGCATCTCACTAAGTGACATTGTTTAATGCGGTTTTAGGACGGTTCATATCTTAACCTAACCTAACATTCGCACTTGTATTGAAAAACGCTCTATTACACTGTTTTGTTCACAATTACGATATTTGCATAACCTCACAGTTTTTCACCAACTTATTGCAGTACAGAACGCTGTATCTCGCTAAATGATATCGTTCTTTAAGGTTTCACGGTGCTTGCATGCGCTTTAACGAGAATATCACATTATAGCAGTTTCGCACTTGTAACGGTACAACACGCAGTATCTGGCTTGTTCATGCCGTTTTGTGTACTTTCACAACATTTCACCTATTGCAGTTTCATACATGCAATAAAACAACACTATCTTGTTAGATGACGTCCTTTTTGGTGGTCTCACGACGCTACATAGCTTAAACTAACATAACTCAAGCTAACCTTCGCACTTCTATCGTTAGAAAACGTTTTACTCGCAACTTTACAATGTTTTCTACAAGATTACGACGGTTTCATGCGTTTTCACATTAGATATCATAGTTCCCGACTTGTAATGTTGAAAAACACTACATCTCACTAAGTGACATTGTTTAATGCGGTTTTACGACGGTTGATATCTCAACGTAACCTAACATTCGCACTTGTATCTAAATACGCTCAATTAGACTGTTTCGTTCACAATTACGATATTTGCTTGACCTCACAGTTTCTCACCAACTTATTACAGTACAGAACGCTGTATCTTGCTAAATGACATCGTTCTTTAAGGTTTCAAGATACTTGCATGCGCTTTAACGAGAATATCACAATAAAGCAGTTTCGCACTTGTAACGGCACAAGACGCAGTATCTGGCTAGTTCATGCCATTTTGTGTGCTTTCCCAATATTTCACCTATCCCAGTTTCGTACTCGCAATAAAACAACACTATCTCGTTAGATGACATCGTTTTTGGTGGTTTCACGACGCTACCTAGCTCAAACTAACCTAACCTTCGCACTTCTATTGTTAGAAAACGTTTTATTCGCTACTTTACAATGTTTTCTACAAGATTACGACGGTTTCATGCGCTTTCACATTAGATATCGCAGTTCCCGACTTGTAATGGTGAAAAACACAGCATCTCACTAAGTGACATTGTTTAATGCGGTTTTAGCGCGGTTCATATCTTAACCAAACCTAACCTAACCTAACCTAACCCAACCTAACCTAACATAACCTAACCTAACCTAACCTAACCAAACCTAACTTAACGTAACCTAACCTAACCTAACCTAACCTAACCTAACCTAACGACGTTTGCAAGCGCTTTCACATTAGATATCGCAGTTCCCGACTTGTAATGGTGAAAAACACTGCATCTCACTAAGTGACATTGTTTAATGCGGTTTTACGACGGTTCATATCTTAACCTAACCTAACATTCGTACTTGTATTGAAAAACGCTCTATTACACTGTTTTGTTCACAATTACGATATTTGCATAACCTCACAGTTTTTCACCAACTTATTGCAGTACAGAACGCTGTATCTCGCTAAATGACATCGTTCTCTAGGTTTCACGATGCTTGCATGCGCTTTAACGAGAATATCACAACATAGCAGTTTCGCACTTGTAACGGTACAACACGCAGTATTTGGCTTGTTCATGCCGTTTTGTGTGCTTTCACAACATTTCACCTATCGCAGTTTCGTACTCGCAATAAAACAACACTCTCGTTAGATGACGTTGTTTTTGGTAGTTTCACGACGCTACCTAGCTTAAACTAACATGACTCAACCTAACATAACCTTCGCACTTCAATCGTTAGAAAACGTTTTACTCGCTACTTTACATTGCTTTCTACAACATTACGACGGTTTCAAGCGCTTTCACATTAGATATCACAGTTCCCAACTTGTAAAGGTGAAAAACACTGCATCTCACTAAGTGACATTGTTTAATGCGGTTTTACGACGGTTCATACCTTAACCTAATGTAACCTAACCTAACCTAACCTAACCTGACCTAACCTAACCTAACCTAACCCAACCCAACCCAACCTAACCTAACCTAACCTAACCTAAACTAACCTAACCCAACCTAACCTAACCTAACCTAACCCAACCAAACCCTACCCAACCCAACCTAACCTAACCTAAGCTAACCTAACCTAACCTAACCAAACCTAACCTAACCTAACTTAACCTAACCTAACGTAACCTAACCTAACCTAACCTATTCTAACGTAACCTAACCTTACCTTACCTAACCTAACCTAACGTAACCTAACCTAACCTAACATAACCTAACGTAACCTAACTTAACCGAACCTAACCTAACGTAACCTAACCTAACCGAACCCAACCTAACCCAACCCAACCCAACCCAACAACACCCAACCCAACCTAACCTAACCTAACCTAACCTTACCTAACCTAACCAAATTATCCTTACCTAACCTAACCTAACCTAACGTAACCTAACCTAACCTAACGTAACCTAACCTAACCTAACCTAACCCAACCTAACCTAACCTAACCTAACCAGACTCAACCCAACCTAACCTAATCTAACCTAACCTAACCTAACCTAACCTAACCAAACCTAACCTAACCTAACCTAACCTAACCTAACCTAACCTAACGACGGTTGCAAGCGCTTTCACATTAGATATCGCAGTTCCCCACATTTAATGGTGAAAAACACTGCATCTCACTAAGTGACATTGTTTAATGCGGTTTTACGACGGTTGATATGTCAACCTAACCTAACATTCGCACTTGTATCCAAAGACGCTCAATTACACTGTTTCGTTCACAATTACGATAATTGCTTGACCTCACAGTTTCTCACCAACTTATTACAGTACAGAACGCTGTATCTCGCTAAATGACATCGTTCTTTAAGGTTTCACGATACTTGCATGCGCTTTAACGAGAATATCACAATAAAGCAGTTTCGCACTTGTAACGACACAAGACGCAGTATCTGGCTAGTTTATGCTATTTTGTGTGCTTTCACAATATTTCACCTATCGCAGTTTCGTACTCGCAATAAAACAACACTATCTCGTTAGATGACATCGTTTTTGGTGGTTTCACGACGCTACGTAGCTCAAACTAACCTAACCTTCGCACTTCTATCGTTAGAAAACGTTTTATTCGCTACTTTACAATGTTTTCTACAAGATTACGACGGTTTCATGCGCTTTCACATTAGATATCGCAGTTCCCGACTTGTAATGGTGAAAAACACAGCATCTCACTAAGTGACATTGTTTAATGCGGTTTTAGCGCGGTTCATATCTTAACCTCACCTAACCTAACCTAACCTAATTTAACCTAACCTAACCTTACCTAACCCAACCTAACCTAACCTAACCTAACCAAACCTTACCTAACATAACCTAACCTAACCTAAGCAAACCTAACCTAACCTAACCTAACGTAACCTAACCTAACCTAACCTAACCTAACGACGTTTGCAAGCGCTTTCACATTAGATATCGCAGTTCCCGACTTGTAATGGTGAAAAACACTGCATCTCACTAAGTGACATTGTTTAATGCGGTTTTAGGACGGTTCATATCTTAACCTAACCTAACATTCGCACTTGTATTGAAAAACGCTCTATTACACTGTTTTGTTCACAATTACGATATTTGCATAACCTCACAGTTTTTCACCAACTTATTGCAGTACAGAACGCTGTATCTCGCTAAATGACATCGTTCTTTAAGGTTTCACGATGCTTGCATGCGCTTTAACGAGAATATCACATTATAGCAGTTTCGCACTTGTAACGGTACAACACGCAGTATCTGGCTTGTTCATGCCGTTTTGTGTACTTTCACAACATTTCACCTATTGCAGTTTCGTACATGCAATAAAACAACACTATCTCGTTAGATGACGTCCATTTTGGTGGTCTCACGACGCTACATAGCTTAAACTAACATAACTCAAGCTAACCTTCGCACTTCTATCGTTAGAAAACGTTTTACTCGCAACTTTACAATGTTTTCTACAAGATTACGACGGTTTCATGCGCTTTCACATTAGATATCGTAGTTCCCGACTTGTAATGTTGAAAAACACTACATCTCACTAAGTGACATTAATGCGGTTTTACGACGGTTGATATCTCAACCTAACCTAACATTCGAACTTGTATCTAAATACGCTCAATTACACTGTTTCGTTCACAATTACGATATTTGCTTGACCTCACAGTTTCTCACCAACTTATTACAGAACAGAACGCTGTATCTCGCTAAATGACATCGTTCTTTAAGGTTTCACGATACTTGCATGCGCTTTAACGAGAATATCACAATAAAGCAGTTTCGCACTTGTAACGGCACAAGACGCAGTATCTGGCTAGTTCATGCCATTTTGTGTGCTTTCCCAATATTTCACCTAGCCCAGTTTCGTACTCGCAATAAAACAACACTATCTCGTTAGATGACATCGTTTTTGGTGGTTTCACGACGCTACCTAGCTCAAACTAACCTAACCTTCGCACTTCTATTGTTAGAAAACGTTTTATTCGCTACTTTACAATGTTTTATACAAGATTACGACGGTTTCATGCGCTTTCACATTAGATATCGCAGTTCCCGACTTGTATGGTGAAAAACACAGCATCTCACTAAGTGACATTGTTTAATGCGGTTTTAGCGCGGTTCATATCTTAACCAAACCTAACCTAACCTAACCTAACCCAACCCAACCTAACATAACCTAACCTAACCTAACCTAACCCAACCTAACCTAACATAACCTAACCTAACCTAACCTAACCAAACCTAACTTAACGTAACCTAACCTAACCTAACCTAACCTAACGACGTTTGCAAGCGCTTTCACATTAGATATCGCAGTTCCCGACTTGTAATGTTGAAAAACACTGCATCTCACTAAGTGACATTGTTTAATGCGGTTTTACGACGGTTCACATCTTAACCTAACCTAACATTCGTACTTGTATTGAAAAACGCTCTATTACACTGTTTTGTTCACAATTACGATATTTGCATAACCTCACAGTTTTTCACGAACTTATTGCAGTACAGAACGCTGTATCTCGCTAAATGACATCGTTCTTTAAGGTTTCACGATGCTTGCAGACGCTTTAACGAAAATATCACATTATAGCAGTTTCGCACTTGTAACGGTACAACACGCAGTATCTGGCTTGTTCAAGCCGTTTTGTGTACTTTCACAACATTTCACCTATTGCAGTTTTGTACATGCAATAAAACAACACTATCTCGTTAGAGGACGTCCTTTTTGGTGGTCTCACGACGCTACATAGCTTAAACTAACATAACTCAAGCTAACCTTCGCACTTCTATCGTTAGAAAACGTTTTACTCGCAACTTTACAATGTTTTCTACAAGATTACGACGGTTTCATGCGCTTTCACATTAGATATCGTAGTTCCCGACTTGTAATGTTGAAAAACAGTACATCTCACTAAGTGACATTGTTTAATGCGGTTTTACGACGGTTGATATCTCAACCTAACCTAACATTCGCACTTGTATCTAAATACGCTAAATTACACTGTTCGTTCACAATTACGATATTTGCTTGACCTCACAGTTTCTCACCAACTTATTACAGTACAGAACGCTGTATCTCGCTAAATGATATCGTTCTTTAAGGTTTCACGATACTTGCATGCGCTTTAACGAGAATATCAAATAAAGCAGTTTCGCACTTGTAACGGCACAAGACGCAGTATCTGGCTAGTTCATGCCATTTTGTGTGCTTTCCCAATATTTCACCTATCGCAGTTTCGTACTCGCTATAAAACAACACTATCTCGTTAGATGACATCGTTTTTGGTGGTTTCACGACGCTACCTAGCTCAAACTAACCGAACCTTCGCACTTCTCTCGTTAAAAAACGTTTTATTCGCTACTTTACAATGTTTTCTACAAGATTACGACGGTTTCATGCGCTTTCACATTAGATATCGCAGTTCCCGACTTGTAATGGTGAAAAACACAGCATCTCACTAATTGACATTGTTTAATGCGGTTTTAGCGCGGTTCATATCTTAACCTAACCTAACCTTACCTAACCCAACCTAACCTAACCTAACCTAACCAAACCTTACCTAACATACCCTAACCTAACCTAACCTAACCTAACCAAACCTAACCTAACCTAACCTAACGTAACCTAACCTAACCTAACCTAACCTAACGACGTTTGCAAGCGCTTTCACATTAGATATCGCAGTTCCCGACTTGTAATGGTGAAAAACACTGCATCTCACTAAGTGACATTGTTTAATGCGGTTTTAGGACGGTTCATATCTTAACCTAACCTAACATTCGCACTTGTATTGAAAAACGCTCTATTACACTGTTTTGTTCACAATTACGATATTTGCATAACCTCACAGTTTTTCACCAACTTATTGCAGTACAGAACGCTGTATCTCGCTAAATGACATCGTTCTTTAAGGTTTCACGATGCTTGCATGCGCTTTAACGAGAATATCACATTATAGCAGTTTCGCACTTGTAACGGTACAACACGCAGTATCTGGCTTGTTCATGCCGTTTTGTGTACTTTCACAACATTTCACCTATTGCAGTTTCGTACATGCAATAAAACAACACTATCTCGTTAGATGACGTCCATTTTGGTGGTCTCACGACGCTACATAGCTTAAACTAACATAACTCAAGCTAACCTTCGCACTTCTATCGTTAGAAAACGTTTTACTCGCAACTTTACAATGTTTTCTACAAGATTACGACGGTTTCATGCGCTTTCACATTAGATATCGTAGTTCCCGACTTGTAATGTTGAAAAACACTACATATCACTAAGTGACATTGTTTAATGCGGTTTTACGACGGTTGATATCTCAACCTAACCTAACATTCGAACTTGTATCTAAATACGCTCAATTACACTGTTTCGTTCACAATTACGATATTTGCTTGACCTTACAGTTTCTCACCAACTTATTACAGAACAGAACGCTGTATCTCGCTAAATGACATCGTTCTTTAAGGTTTCACGATACTTGCATGCGCTTTGACGAGAATATCACAATAAAGCAGTTTCGCACTTGTAACGGCACAAGACGCAGTATCTGGCTAGTTCATGCCATTTTGTGTGCTTTCCCAATATTTCACCTAGCCCAGTTTCGTACTCGCAATAAAACAACACTATCTCGTTAGATGACATCGTTTTTGGTGGTTTCACGACGCTACCTAGCTCAAACTAACATAACCTTCGCACTTCTATTGTTAGAAAACGTTTTATTCGCTACTTTACAATGTTTTCTACAAGATTACGACGGTTTCATGCGCTTTCACATTAGATATCGCAGTTCCCGACTTGTATGGTGAAAAACACAGCATCTCACTAAGTGACATTGTTTAATGCGGTTTTAGCGGGGTTCATATCTTAACCAAACCTAACCTAACCTAACCTAACCCAACCCAACCTAACATAACCTAACCTAACCTAACCTAACCCAACCTAACCTAACATAACCTAACCTAACCTAACCTAACCAAACCTAACTTAACGTAACCTAACCTAACCTAACCTAACCTAACGACGTTTGCAAGCGCTTTCACATTAGATATCGCAGTTCCCGACTTGTAATGTTGAAAAACACTGCATCTCACTAAGTGACATTGTTTAATGCGGTTTTACGACGGTTCACATCTTAACCTAACCTAACATTCGTACTTGTATTGAAAAACGCTCTATTACACTGTTTTGTTCACAATTACGATATTTGCATAACCTCACAGTTTTTCACGAACTTATTGCAGTACAGAACGCTGTATCTCGCTAAATGACATCGTTCTTTAAGGTTTCACGATGCTTGCAGGCGCTTTAACGAAAATATCACATTATAGCAGTTTCGCACTTGTAACGGTACAACACGCAGTATCTGGCTTGTTCAAGCCGTTTTGTGTACTTTCACAACATTTCACCTATTGCAGTTTTGTACATGCAATAAAACAACACTATCTCGTTAGATGACGTCCTTTTTGGTGGTCTCACGACGCTACATAGCTTAAACTAACATAACTCAAGCTAACCTTCGCACTTCTATCGTTAGAAAACGTTTTACTCGCAACTTTACAATATTTTCTACAAGATTACGACGGTTTCATGCGCTTTCACATTAGATATCGTAGTTCCCGACTTGTAATGTTGAAAAACAGTACATCTCACTAAGTGACATTGTTTAATGCGGTTTTACGACGGTTGATATCTCAACCTAACCTAACATTCGCACTTGTATCTAAATACGCTAAATTACACTGTTCGTTCACAATTACGATATTTGCTTGACCTCACAGTTTCTCACCAACTTATTACAGTACAGAACGCTGTATCTCGCTAAATGATATCGTTCTTTAAGGTTTCACGATACTTGCATGCGCTTTAACGAGAATATCAAATAAAGCAGTTTCGCACTTGTAACGGCACAAGACGCAGTATCTGGCTAGTTCATGCCATTTTGTGTGCTTTCCCAATATTTCACCTATCGCAGTTTCGTACTCGCAATAAAACAACACTATCTCGTTAGATGACATCGTTTTTGGTGGTTTCACGACGCTACCTAGCTCAAACTAACCGAACCTTCGCACTTCTATCGTTAAAAAACGTTTTATTCGCTACTTTACAATGTTTTCTACAAGATTACGACGGTTTCATGCGCTTTCACATTAGATATCGCAGTTCCCGACTTGTAATGGTGAAAAACACAGCATCTCACTAAGTGACATTGTTTAATGCGGTTTTAGCGCGGTTCATATCTTAACCTAACATAACCTTACCTAACCCAACCTAACCTAACCTAACCTAACCAAACCTTACCTAACATACCCTAACCTAACCTAACCTAACCTAACCTAACCTAACCAAACCTAACCTAACCTAACCTAACGTAACCTAACCTAACCTCACCTAACCTAACGACGTTTGCAAGCGCTTTCACATTAGATATCGCAGTTCCCGACTTGTAATGGTGAAAAACACTGCATCTCACTAAGTGACATTGTTTAATGCGGTTTTACGACGGTTCATATCTTAACCTAACCTAACATTCGCACTTGTATTAAAAAACGCTCTATTACACTGTTTCGTTCACAATTAGGATATTTGCATAACCTCACAGTTTTTCACCAACTTATTGCAGTACAGAACGCTGTATCTCGCTAAATGACATCGTTCTTTAAGGTTTCACGATGCTTGCATGCGCTTTAACGAGAATATCACAACATAGCAGTTTCGCACTTGTAACGGTACAACACGCAGTATTTGGCTTGTTCATGCCGTTTTGCGGGCTTTCACAACATTTCACCTATCGCAGTTTCGTACTCGCAATAAAACAACACTCTCGTTAGATGACGTTGTTTTTGGTAGTTTCACGACGCTACCTAGCTTAAACTAACATAACTCAACCTAACATAACCTTCGCACTTCTATCGTTAGAAAACGTTTTACTCGCTACTTTACATTGCTTTCTACAACATTACGACGGTTTCAAGCGCTTTCACATTAGATATCACAGTTCCCAACTTGTAAAGGTGAAAAACACTGCATCTCACTAAGTGACATTGTTTATTGCGGTTTTACGACGGTTCATACCTTAACCTAATGTAACCTAACCTAACCTAACCTAACCTTACCTAACCTAACCTAACCTAACCTAACCCAACCCAACCCAACCTAACCTAACCTAACCTAACCTAAACTAACCTAACCCAACCTAACCTAACCTAACCTAACCCAACCTAACCCAACCCAACCCAACCTAACCTAACCTAAGCTAACCTAACCTAACTTAACCTAACCTAACGTAACCTAACCTAACCTAACCTATTCTAACGTAACCTAACCTTACCTGACCTAACCTAACCTAGCGTAACCTAACCTAACCTAACATAACCTAACGTAACCTAACCTAACCTAACCTAACGTAACCTAACCTAACCTAACCTAACCTAACCCAAGCCAACCCAACCCAACAACATCCAACCCAACCTAACCTATCCTAACCTAACCTTACCTAACCTAACCAAATTATCCTTACCTAACCTAACCTAACCTAACGTAACCTAACCTAACCTAACCTAACGTAACCTAACGTAACCTAACCTAACCTAACCTAACCTAACCCAACTCAACCCAACCTAACCTAATCTAACCTAACCTAACCTAACCTAACCTAACGTAACCTAACCTAACCTAACCTAACCTAACCTAACCTAACGACGTTTGCAAGCGCTTTCACATTAGATATCGCAGTTCCCGACTTGTAATGGTGAAAAACACTGCATCTCACTAAGTGACATTGTTTAATGCGGTTTTACGACGGTTCATATCCTAACCTAACCTAACATTCGCACTTGTATTAAAAAACGCTCTATTACACTGTTTCGTTCACAATTAGGATATTTGCATAACCTCACAGTTTTTCACCAACTTATTGCAGTACAGAAAGCTGTATCTCGCTAAATGACATCGTTCTTTAAGGTTTCACGATGCTTGCATGCGCTTTAACGAGAATATCACAACATAGCAGTTTCGCACTTGTCACGGTACAACACGCAGTATTTGGCTTGTTCATGCCGTTTTGTGTGCTTTCACAACATTTCACCTATCGCAGTTTCGTACTCGCAATAAAACAACACTATCTCGTTAGACGACGTTGTTTTTGGTAGTTTAACGACGCTACCTAGCTTAAACTAACATAACTCAACCTAACATAACCTTCGCACTTCTATCGTTAGAAAACGTTTTACTCGCTACTTTACATTGCTTTCTACAACATTACGACGGTTTCAAGCGCTTTCACATTAGATATCACAGTTCCCCACTTGTAAAGGTGAAAAACACTGCATCTCACTAAGTGACATTGTTTAATGCGGTTTTACGACGGTTCATACCTTAACCTAACGTAACCTAACCTAACCTAACCTAACCTTACCTAACCTAACCTAACCTAACCCAACCCAACCCAACCTAACCTAACCTAACCTAACCTAAACTAACCTAACCCAACCTAACCTAACCTAACCTAACCTAACCCAACCTAACCCAACCCAACCTAACCGAACCTAAGCTAACCTAACCTAACCTAACCAAACCTAACCTAACCTAACTTAACCTAACCTAACGTAACCTAACCTAACCTAACCTATTCTAACGTAACCTAACCTTACCTGACCTAACCTAACCTAACGTAACCTAACCTAACCTAACATAACCTAACGTAACCTAACCGAACCTAACCTAACCTAACGTAACCTAACCTAACCTAACCCAACCTAACCCAACCCAACCCAACCCAACAACACCCAACCCAACCTAACCTAACCTAACCTAACGTAACCTAACCTAACCTAACCTAACGTAACCTAACGTAACCTAACCTAATCTAACCTAACCTAACCTAACCTAACCTAACCTAACATAACCTAACGACGTTTGCAAGCGCTTTCACATTAGATATCGAAGTTCCCGACTTGTAATGGTGAAAAACACTGCATCTCACTAAGTGACATTGTTTAATGTGGTTTTACGACGGTTCATATCTTAACCTAACCTGACATTCGCACTTGTATCTAAAAACGCTCGATTACACTGTTTTGTTCACAATTACGATATTTGCATAACCTCACAGTTTTTCACCAACTTATTGCAGTACAGAACGCTGTATCTCGCTAAATGACATTGTTCTTTAAGGTTTCACGATGCTTGCATGCGCTCTAACGAGAATATCACATTATAGCAGTTTCGCACTTGTAACGGTACAACACGCAGTATCTGGCCAGTTCATGCCATTTTGTGTGCTTTCCCAATATTTCACCTATCGCAGTTTCGTACTCGCAATAAAACAACACTATCTCGTTAGATAACATCGTTTTTGGTGGTTTCACGACGCTACCTAGCTCAAACTAACCGAACCTTCGCACTTCTATCGTTAAAAAACGTTTTATTCGCTACTTTACAATGTTTTCTACAAGATTACGACGGTTTCATGCGCTTTCACATTAGATATCACAGTTCCCCACTTGTAAAGGTGAAAAACACTGCATCTCACTAAGTGACATTGTTTAATGCGGTTTTACGACGGTTCATACCTTAACCTAACGTAACCTAACCTAACCTAACCTAACCTTACCTAACCTAACCTAACCTAACCCAACCCAACCCAACCTAACCTAACCTAACCTAACCTAAACTAACCTAACCTAACCTAACCCAACCTAACCCAACCCAACCCAACCTAACCTAACCTAAGCTAACCTAACCTAACCTAACCAAACCTAACCTAACCTAACTTAACCTAACCTAACGTAACCTAACCTAACCTAACCTATTCTAACGTAACCTAACCTTACCTGACCTAACCTAACCTAACGTAACCTAACCTAACCTAACATAACCTAACGTAACCTAACCGAACCTAACCTAACCTAAAGTAACCTAACCTAACCTAACCCAACCTAACCCAACCCAACCCAACCCAACAACACCCAACCCAACCTAACCTAACCTAACCTAACGTAACCTAACCTAACGTAACCTAACGTAACCTAACGTAACCTAACCTAATCTAACCTAACCTAACCTAACCTAACCTAACATAACCTAACGACGTTTGCAAGCGCTTTCACATTAGATATCGCAGTTCCCGACTTGTAATGGTGAAAAACACTGCATCTCACTAAGTGGCATTGTTTAATGTGGTTTTACGACGGTTCATATCTTAACCTAACCTGACATTCGCACTTGTATCTAAAAACGCTCGATTACACTGTTTTGTTCACAATTACGATATTTGCATAACCTCACAGTTTTTCACCAACTTATTGCAGTACAGAACGCTGTATCTCGCTAAATGACATTGTTCTTTAAGGTTTCACGATGCTTGCATGCGCTTTAACGAGAATATCACAATATAGCAGTTTCGCACTTGTAACGGTAGAACACGCAGTATTTGGCTTGTTCATGCCGTTTTGTGTGCTTTCACAACATTTCACCTATCGCAGTTTATTGCTCGCGATAAAACAACACTATCTCGTTAGATGACGTCGTTTTTGGTAGTTTCACGACGCTACCTAGCTTAAACTAACCTAACCTAACCTAACCTTCGCACTTCTATCGTTAGAAAACGTTTTACTCGCAACTTTACAATGTTTTCTACAAGATTACGACGGTTTCATGCGCTTTCACATTAGATATCGTAGTTCCCGACTTGTAATGTTGAAAAACACTACATCTCACTAAGTGACATTGTTTAATGCGGTTTTACGACGGTTGATATGTCAACCTAACCTTACATTCGCACTTGTATCTAAAGACGCTCAATTACACTGTTTCGTTCACAATTACGATATTTGCTTGACCTCACAGTTTCTCACCAACTTATTACAGTACAGAACGCTGTATCTCGCTAAATGACATCGTTCTTTAAGGTTTCACGATACTTGCATGCGCTTTACCGAGAATGTCACAACATAGCAGTTTCGCACTTGTAACGGTACAACACGCAGTATTTGGCTTGTTCATGCCGTTTTGTGTGCTTTCACAACATTTTACCTATCGCAGTTTTGTACTCGCAATAAAACAACACTATCTCGTTAGATGACGTCCTTTTTGGTGGTTTCACGACGCTACCTAGCTCAAACTAACATAACTCAACCTAACATAACCTTCGCACTTCTATCGTTAGAAAACGTTTTACTCGCTACTTTACATTGCTTTCTACAACATTACGACGGTTTCAAGCGCTTTCACATTAGATATCGCAGTTCCCAACTTGTAAAGGTGAAAAACACTACATCTCACTAAGTGACATTGTTTAATGCGGTTTTACGACGGTTGATATCTCAACCTAACCTAACATTCGCACTTGTATCTAAATACGCTAAATTACACTGTTCGTTCACAATTACGATATTTGCTTGACCTCACAGTTTCTCACCAACTTATTACAGTACAGAACGCTGTATCTCGCTAAATGATATCGTTCTTTAAGGTTTCACGATACTTGCATGCGCTTTAACGAGAATATCAAATAAAGCAGTTTCGCACTTGTAACGGCACAAGACGCAGTATCTGGCTAGTTCATGCCATTTTGTGTGCTTTCCCAATATTTCACCTATCGCAGTTTCGTACTCGCAATAAAACAACACTATCTCGTTAGATGACATCGTTTTTGGTGGTTTCACGACGCTACCTAGCTCAAACTAACCGAACCTTCGCACTTCTATCGTTAAAAAACGTTTTATTCGCTACTTTACAATGTTTTCTACAAGATTACGACGGTTTCATGCGCTTTCACATTAGATATCGCAGTTCCCGACTTGTAATGGTGAAAAACACAGCATCTCACTAAGTGACATTGTTTAATGCGGTTTTAGCGCGGTTCATATCTTAACCTAACCTAACCTTACCTAACCCAACCTAACCTAACCTAACCTAACCAAACCTTACCTAACATACCCTAACCTAACCTAACCTAACCTAACCTAACCAAACCTAACCTAACCTAACCTATTCTAACGTAACCTAACCTTACCTGACCTAACCTAACCTAGCGTAACCTAACCTAACCTAACATAACCTAACGTAACCTAACCTAACCTAACCTAACGTAACCTAACCTAACCTAACCTAACCTAACCCAAGCCAACCCAACCCAACAACATCCAACCCAACCTAACCTAACCTAACCTAACCTTACCTAACCTAACCAAATTATCCTTACCTAACCTAACCTAACCTAACGTAACCTAACCTAACCTAACCTAACGTAACCTAACGTAACCTAACCTAACCTAACCTAACCCAACTCAACCCAACCTAACCTAATCTAACCTAACATAACCTAATCTAACCTAACGTAACCTAACCTAACCTAACCTAACCTGACCTAACCTAACGACGTTTGCAAGCGCTTTCACATTAGATATCGCAGTTCCCGACTTGTAATGGTGAAAAACACTGCATCTCACTAAGTGACATTGTTTAATGCGGTTTTACGACGGTTCATATCCTAACCTAACCTAACATTCGCACTTGTAATAAAAAACGCTCTATTACGCTGTTTCGTTCACAATTAGGATATTTGCATAACCTCACAGTTTTTCACCAACTTATTGCAGTACAGAAAGCTGTATCTCGCTAAATGACATCGTTCTTTAAGGTTTCACGATGCTTGCATGCGCTTTAACGAGAATATCACAACATAGCAGTTTCGCACTTGTCACGGTACAACACGCAGTATTTGGCTTGTTCATGCCGTTTTGTGTGCTTTCACAACATTTCACCTATCGCAGTTTCGTACTCGCAATAAAACAACACTATCTCGTTAGACGACGTTGTTTTTGGTAGTTTAACGACGCTACCTAGCTTAAACTAACATAACTCAACCTAACATAACCTTCGCACTTGTATCGTTAGAAAACGTTTTACTCGCTACTTTACATTGCTTTCTACAACATTACGACGGTTTCAAGCGCTTTCACATTAGATATCACAGTTCCCCACTTGTAAAGGTGAAAAACACTGCATCTCACTAAGTGACATTGTTTAATGCGGTTTTACGACGGTTCATACCTTAACCTAACGTAACCTAACCTAACCTAACCTAACCTTACCTAACCTAACCTAACCTAACCCAACCCAACCCAACCTAACCTAACCTAACCTAACCTAAACTAACCTAACCCAACCTAACCTAACCTAACCTAACCTAACCCAACCTAACCCAACCCAACCCAACCTAACCTAACCTAAGCTAACCTAACCTAACCTAACCAAACCTAACCTAACCTAACTTAACCTAACCTAACGTAACCTAACCTAACCTAACCTATTCTAACGTAACCTAACCTTACCTGACCTAACCTAACCTAACGTAACCTAACCTAACCTAACATAACCTAACGTAACCTAACCGAACCTAACCTAACCTAACGTAACCTAACCTAACCTAACCCAACCTAACCCAACCCAACCCAACCCAACAACACCCAACCCAACCTAACCTAACCTAACCTAACGTAACCTAACCTAACCTAACCTAACGTAACCTAACGTAACCTAACGTAACCTAACCTAATCTAACCTAACCTAACCTAACCTAACCTAACCTAACCTAACATAACCTAACGACGTTTGCAAGCGCTTTCACATTAGATATCGCAGTTCCCGACTTGTAATGGTGAAAAACACTGCATCTCACTAAGTGACATTGTTTAATGTGGTTTTACGACGGTTCATATCTTAACCTAACCTGACATTCGCACTTGTATCTAAAAACGCTCGATTACACTGTTTTGTTCACAATTACGATATTTGCATAACCTCACAGTTTTTCACCAACTTATTGCAGTACAGAACGCTGTATCTCGCTAAATGACATTGTTCTTTAAGGTTTCACGATGCTTGCATGCGCTTTAACGAGAATATCACAATATAGCAGTTTCGCACTTGTAACGGTAGAACACGCAGTATTTGGCTTGTTCATGCCGTTTTGTGTGCTTTCACAACATTTCACCTATCGCAGTTTATTGCTCGCGATAAAACAACACTATCTCGTTAGATGACGTCGTTTTTGGTAGTTTCACGACGCTACCTAGCTTAAACTAACCTAACCTAACCTAACCTTCGCACTTCTATCGTTAGAAAACGTTTTACTCGCTACTTTACATTGCTTTCTACAACATTACGACGGTTTCAAGCGCTTTCACATTAGATATCGCAGTTCCCAACTTGTAAAGGTGAAAAACACTACATCTCACTAAGTGACATTGTTTAATGCGGTTTTACGACGGTTCATACCTTAACCTAACGTAACCTAACCTAACCTAACCCAACCTAACCTAACATAACCTAACCTAACCTAACCTAACCAAACCTAACGTAACCTAACCTAACCTAACCTAACATAACCTAACGACGTTTGCAAGCGCTTTCACATTAGATATCGCAGTTCCCGACTTGTAATGGTGAAAAACACTGCATCTCACTAAGTGACATTGTTTAATGCGGTTTTACGACGGTTCATGTCTTAACCTAACCTTACATTCGTACTTGTATTGAAAAACGCTCTATTACACTGTTTCGTTCACAATTACATTTGCATAACCTCACAGTTTTTCACCAACTTATTGCAGTACAGAACGCTGTATCTCGCTCAATGACATTGTTCTTTAAGGTTTCACGATACTTGCATGCGCTTTAACGAGAATATTATAATAAAGCAGTTTCGCACTTGTAACGACACAAGACGCAGTATCTGGCTAGTTTATGCCATTTTGTGTGCTTTCACAATATTTCACCTATCGCAGTTTCGTACTCGCAATAAAACAACACTATCTCGTTAGATGACATCGTTTTTGGTGGTTTCACGACGCTACGTAGCTCAAACTAACCTAACCTTCGCACTTCTATCGTTAGAAAACGTTTTATTCGCTACTTTACAATGTTTTCTACAAGATTACGACGGTTTCATGCGCTTTCACAATAGATATCGCAGTTCCCGACTTGTAATGGTGAAAAACACAGCATCTCACTAAGTGACATTGTTTAATGCGGTTTTAGCGCGGTTCGTATCTTAACCTAACCTAACCTAACCTAACCTTATTTAACCTAACCTAACCTTACCTAACCCAACCTAACCTAACCTAACCAAACCTTACCTAACATAACCTAACCTAACCTAACCTAACCAAACCTAACCTAACCTAACCTAACGTAACCTAACCTAACCTAACCTAACCTAACCTAACCTTACCTAACCTAACGACGTTTGCAAGCGCTTTCACATTAGATATCGCAGTTCCCGACTTGTAATGGTGAAAAACACTGCATCTCACTAAGTGACATTGTTTAATGCGGTTTTAGGACGGTTCATATCTTAACCTAACCTAACATTCGCACTTGTATTGAAAAACGCTCTATTACACTGTTTTGTTCACAATTACGATATTTGCATAACCTCACAGTTTCTCACCAACTTATTACAGTACAGAACGCTGTATCTCGCTAAATGACATCGTTCTTTAAGGTTTCACGATACTTGCATGCGCTTTAACGAGAATATCACAATAAAGCAGTTTCGCACTTGTAACGGCACAAGACGCAGTATCTGGCTAGTTCATGCCATTTTGTGTGCTTTCCCAATATTTCACCTATCCCAGTTTCGTACTCGCAATAAAACAACACTATCTCGTTAGATGACATCGTTTTTGGTGGTTTCACGACGCTACATAGCTTAAACTAACATAACTCAAGCTAACCTTCGCACTTCTATCGTTAGAAAACGTTTTACTCGCAACTTTACAATGTTTTCTACAAGATTACGACGGTTTCATGCGCTTTCACATTAGATATCGTAGTTCCCGACTTGTAATGTTGAAAAACACTACATCTCACTAAGTGACATTGTTTAATGCGGTTTTACGACGGTTGATATCTCAACCTAACCTAACATTCGCACTTGTATCTAAATACGCTCAATTACACTGTTTCGTTCACAATTACGATATTTGCTTGACCTCACAGTTTCTCACCAACTTATTACAGTACAGAACGCTGTATCTCGCTAAATGACATCGTTCTTTAAGGTTTCACGATACTTGCATGCGCTTTAACGAGAATATCACAATAAAGCAGTTTCGCACTTGTAACGGCACAAGACGCAGTATCTGGCTAGTTCATGCCATTTTGTGTGCTTTCCCAATATTTCACCTATCCCAGTTTCGTACTCGCAATAAAACAACACTATCTCGTTAGATGACATCGTTTTTGGTGGTTTCACGACGCTACCTAGCTCAAACCTAACCTTCGCACTTCTATTGTTAGAAAACGTTTTATTCGCTACTTTACAATGTTTTCTACAAGATTACGACGGTTTCATGCGCTTTCACATTAGATATCGCAGTTCCCGACTTGTAATGGTGAAAAACACAGCATCTCACTAAGTGACATTGTTTAATGCGGTTTTAGCGCGGTTCATATCTTAACCAAACCTAACCTAACCTAACCTAACCCAACCTAACCTAACATAACCAAACCTTACCTAACATACCCTAACCTAACCTAACCTAACCTAACCAAACCTAACCTAACCTAACCTAACGTAACCTAACCAAACCTAACCTAACCTAACGACGGTTGCAAGCGCTTTGACATTAGATATCGCAGTTCCCGACTTGTAATGGTGAAAAACACTGCATCTCACTGAGTGACATTGTTTAATGCGGTTTTACGACGGTTCATATCTTAACCTAACCTAACATTCGCACTTGTATCCAAAGACGCTCAATTACACTGTTTCGTTCACAATTACGATATTTGCTTGACCTCACAGTTTCTCACCAACTTATTACAGTACAGAACGCTGTATCTCGCTAAATGACATCGTTCTTTAAGGTTTCACGATACTTGCATGCGCTTTAACGAGAATATCACAATAAAGTAGTTTCGCACTTGTAACGACACAAGACGCAGTATCTGGCTAGTTTATGCCATTTTGTGTGCTTTCACAATATTTCACCTATCGCAGTTTCGTACTCGCAATAAAACAACACTATCTCGTTAGATGACATCGTTTTTGGTGGTTTCACGACGCTACGTAGCTCAAACTAACCTAACCTTCGCACTTCTATCGTTAGAAAACGTTTTATTCGCTACTTTACAATGTTTTCTACAAGATTACGACGGTTTCATGCGCTTTCACATTAGATATCGCAGTTCCCGACTTGTAATGGTGAAAAACACAGTGACATTGTTTAATGCGGTTTTAGCGCGGTTCATATCTTAACCTCACCTAACCTAACCTAATTTAACCTAACCTAACCTTACCTAACCCAACCTAACCTAACCTAACCTAACCAAACCTTACCTAACATAACCTAACCTAACCTAACCTAACCAAACCTAACCTAACCTAACCTAACGTAACCTAACCTAACCTAACCTAACGACGTTTGCAAGCGCTTTCACATTAGATATCGCAGTTCCCGACTTGTAATGGTGAAAAACACAGCATCTCACTAAGTGACATTGTTTATTGCGGTTTTAGCGCGGTTCATATCTTAACCTAACCTAACCTAACCTAACCCAACCTAACCTAACCTAACCTAACCTAACCTAACCTAACGACGTTTGCAAGCGCTTTCACATTAGATATCGCAGTTCCCGACTTGAAATGGTGAAAAACACTGCATCTCACTAAGTGACATTGTTTAATGCGGTTTTAGCGCGGTTCATATCTTAACCTAACCTAACCTAACCTAACCTAACCCAACCCTACCTAACCTAGCCTAACCTAACGACGTTTGCAAGCGCTTTCACATTAGATATCGCAGTTCCCGACTTGTAATGGTGAAAAACACTGCATCTCACTGACATTGTTTAATGCGGTTTTACGACGGTTCATATCTTAACCTAACCTAACATTCGTACTTGTATTGAAAAACGCTCTATTACACTGTTTCGTTCACAATTACGATATTTGCATAACCTCACAGTTTTTCACCAACTTATTGCAGTACAGAACGCTGTATCTCGCTAAATGACATCGTTCTTTAAGGTTTCACGATGCTTGCATGCGCTTTAACGAGAATATCACATTATAGCAGTTTCGCACTTGTAACGGTACAACACGCAGTATCTGGCTTGTTCAAGCCGTTTTGTGTACTTTCACAACATTTCACCTATTGCAGTTTCGTACATGCAATAAAACAACACTATCTCGTTAGATGACGTCCTTTTTAATGGTCTCACGACGCTACATAGCTTAAACTAACATAACTCAAGCTAACTTTCGCACTTCTATCGTTAGGTTGACATATCAACCGTCGTAAAACCGCATTAAACAATGTCACTTAGTGAGATGTAGTGTTTTTCAACATTACAAGTCGGGAACTACGATATCTAATGTGAAAGCGCATGAAACCGTCGTAATCTTGTAGAAAACATTGTAAAGTTGCAAGTAAAACGTTTTCTAACGATAGAACTGCGAAGGTTAGGTTAGGTTAGGTTAGTTTAAGCTAGGTAGCGTCGTGAAACTACCAAAAACGACGTCATCTAACGAGATAGTGTTGTTTTATCGCGAGCAATAAACTGCAATAGGTGAAATGTTGTGAAAGCACACAAAACGGCATGAACAAGCCAAATACTGCGTGTTCTACCGTTACAAGTGCGAAACTGCTATATTGTGATATTCTCGTTAAAGCGCATGCAAGCATCGTGAAACATTAAAGAACAATGTCATTTAGCGAGATACAGCGTTCTGTACTGCAATAAGTTGGTGAAAAACTGTGAGGTTATGCAAATATCGTAATTGTGAACAAAACAGTGTAATAGAGCGTTTTTAGATACAAGTGGTTAGGTTAAGATATGAACCGTCGTAAAACCACATTAAACAATGTCACTTAGTGAGATGCAGTGTTTTTCACCATTACAAGTCGGGAACTGCGATATCTAATGTGAAAGCGCTTGCAAACGTCGTTAGGTTATGTTAGGTTAGGTTAGGTTAGGTTACGTTAGGTTAGGTTAGGTTAGGTTGGGTTGAGTTGGGTTAGGTTAGGTTAGGTTAGGTTAGGTTGGGTTAGGTTAGGTTAGGTTAGGTTAGGTTAGGTTACGTTAGGTTAGGTTAGGTTAGGTTACGTTAGGTTAGGTTAGGTTAGGTAAGGATAATTTGGTTAGGTTAGGTTAGGTTAGCTTAGGTTAGGTTAGGTTGGGTTGGGTTGGGTTAGGTTGGGTTAGGTTAGGTTAGGTTAGGTTAGGTTGGGTGAGGTTAGTTTAGGTTAGGTTAGGTTAGGTTAGGTTGGGTTGGGTTGGGTTAGGTTAGGTTAGGTTAGGTTAGGTAAGGTTAGGTTAGGTTAGGTTAGGTTACGTTAGGTTAAGGTATGAACCGTCTTAAAACCGCATTAAACAATGTCACTTAGTGAGATGCAGTGTTTTTCACCTTTACAAGTTGGGAACTGTGATATCTAATGTGAAAGCGCTTGAAACCGTCGTAATGTTGTAGAAAGCAATGTAAAGAAGCGAGTAAAACGTTTTCTAACGATAGAAGTGCGAAGGTTATGTTAGGTTGAGTTATGTTAGTTTAAGCTAGGTAGCGTCGTGAAACCACCAAAAACGACGTCATCTAACGAGATAGTGTTGTTTTATTGCGAGTACGAAACTGCGATAGGTAAAATGTTGTGAAAGCACACAAAACGGCATGAACAAGCCAAATACTGCGTGTTGTACCGTTACAAGTGCGAAACTGCTATGTTGTGATATTCTCGTTAAAGCGCAAGCAAGCATCGTGAAACCTTAAAGAACGATGTCATTTAGCGAGATACAGCGTTCTGTACTGCAATAAGTTGGTGAAAAACTGTGAGGTTATGCAAATATCCTAATTGTGAACAAAACAGTGTAATAGAGCGTTTTTTAATACAAGTGCGAATGTTAGGTTAGGTTAAGATATGAACCGTCGTAAAACCGCATTAAACAATGTCACTTAGTGAGATGCAGTGTTTTTCACCATTACAAGTCGGGAACTGCGATATCTAATGTGAAAGCGCTTGCAAACGTCGTTAGGTTAGGTTAGGTTAGGTTAGGTTAGGTTAGGTTACGTTAGGTTAGGTTAGGTTAGGTTTGGTTAGGTTTGGTTAGGTTAGGTTAGGTTAGGTTAGGTTAGGGTATGTTAGGTAAGGTTTGGTTAGGTTAGGTTTGGTTAGGTTGGGTTAGGTAAGGTTAGGTTAGGTTAAGATATGAACCGCGCTAAAACCGCATTAAACAATGTCACTTAGTGAGATGCTGTGTTTTTCAACATTACAAGTCGGGAACTACGATATCTAATGTGAAAGCGCATGAAACCGTCGTAATCTTGTAGAAAACATTGTAAAGTTGCGAGTAAAACGTTTTCTAACGATAGAAGTGCGAAGGTTAGCT
This sequence comes from Rhipicephalus microplus, assembly GCF_043290135.1. Lineage (NCBI taxonomy): Eukaryota > Metazoa > Arthropoda > Arachnida > Ixodida > Ixodidae > Rhipicephalus > Rhipicephalus microplus. The sequence continues at coordinate 1,987,410 of NW_027464619.1, forward strand.
TGAGTTATGTTAGTTTAAGCTATGTAGCGTCGTGAGACCACCAAAAAGGACGTCATCTAACGAGATAGTGTTGTTTTATTGCATGTACGAAACTGCAATAGGTGAAATGTTGTGAAAGTACACAAAACGGCTTGAACAAGCCAGATACTGCGTGTTGTACCGTTACAAGTGCGAAACTGCTATAATGTGATATTCTCGTTAAAGCGCATGCAAGCATCGTGAAACCTTAAAGAACGATGTCATTTAGCGAGATACAGCGTTCTGTACTGCAATAAGTTGGTGAAAAACTGTGAGGTTATGCAAATATCGTAATTGTGAACGAAACAGTGTAATAGAGCGTTTTTCAATACAAGTACAAATGTTAGGTTAGGTTAAGATATGAACCGTCGTAAAACCGCATTAAACAATGTCACTTAGTGAGATGCAGTGTTTTCCACCATTACAAGTCGGGAACTGCGATATCTAATGTGAAAGCGCTTGCAAACGTCGTTAGGTTAGGTTAGGTTAGGTTAGGTTAGGTTTGGTTAGGTTAGGTTAGGTTAGGTTAGAATAGGTTAGGTTGGGTTGAGTTGGGTTAGGTTAGGTTAGGTTAGGTTAGGTTGGGTTAGGTTAGGTTAGGTTAGGTTACGTTAGGTTAGGTTAGGTTACGTTAGGTTAGGTTAGGTTAGGTAAGGATAATTTGGTTAGGTTAGGTAAGGTTAGGTTAGGTTAGGTTAGGTTGGGTTGGGTGTTGTTGGGTTGGGTTGGGTTGGGTTAGGTTGGGTTAGATTAGGTTAGGTTACGTTAGGTTAGGTTAGGTTAGGTTACGTTAGGTTAAGTTAGGTTAGGTTAGGTTAGGTTAGCTTAGGTTATGTTAGGTTGGGTTGGGTTAGGTTAAGTTAGGTTAGGTTAGGTTTGGTTAGGTTAGGTTAGGTTAGCTTAGGTTAGGTTAGGTTGGGTTGGGTTGGGTTAGGTTGGGTTAGGTTAGGTTAGGTTAGGTTAGGTTGGGTTAGGTTAGTTTATGTTAGGTTACGTTAGGTTAAGGTATGAACCGTCGTAAAACCGCATTAAACAATGTCACTTAGTGAGATGCAGTGTTTTTCACCTTTACAAGTTGGGAACTGTGATATCTAATGTGAAAGCGCTTGAAACCGTCGTAATGTTGTAGAAAGCAATGTAAAGTAGCGAGTAAAACGTTTTCTAACGATAGAAGTTCGAAGGTTATGTTAGATTGAGTTATGTCAGTTTAAGCTAGGTAGCGTCGTGAAACTACCAAAAACAACGTCATCTAACGAGATAGTGTTGTTTTATTGCGAGTACGAAACTGCGATAGGTGAAATGTTGTGAAAGTACACAAAACGGCTTGAACTAGCCAGATACTGCGTCTTGTGCCGTTACAAGTGCGAAACTGCTTTATTGTGATATTCTCGTTAAAGCGCATGCAAGTATCGTGAAACCTTAAAGAACGATGTCATTTAGCGAGATACAGCGTTCTGTACTGTAATAAGTTGGTGAGAAACTGTGAGGTCAAGCAAATATCGTAATTGTGAACGAACAGTGTAATTGAGCGTATTTAGATACAAGTGCGAATGTTAGGTTAGGTTGAGATATCAACCCTCGTAAAACCGCATTAAACAATGTCACTTAGTGAGATGTAGTGTTTTTCAACATTACAAGTCGGGAACTACGATATCTAATGTGAAAGCGCATGAAACCGTCGTAATCTTGTAGAAAACATTGTAAAGTTGCGAGTAAAACGTTTTCTAACGATAGAAGTGCGAAGGTTAGCTTGAGTTATGTTAGTTTAAGCTATGTAGCGTCGTGAGACCACCAAAAAGGACGTCATCTAACGAGATAGTGTTGTTTTATTGCATGTACGAAACTGCAATAGGTGAAATGTTGTGAAAGTACTCAAAACGGCTTGAACAAGCCAGATACTGCGTGTTGTACCGTTACAAGTGCGAAACTGCTATAATGTGATATTCTCGTTAAAGCGCATGCAAGCATCGTGAAACCTTAAAGAACGATGTCATTTAGCGAGATACAGCGTTCTGTACTGCAATAAGTTGGTGAAAAACTGTGAGGTTATGCAAATATCGTAATTGTGAACGAAACAGTGTAATAGAGCGTTTTTCAATACAAGTACGAATGTTAGGTTAGGTTAAGATATGAACCGTCGTAAAACCGCATTAAACAATGTCACTTAGTGAGATGCAGTGTTTTCCACCATTACAAGTCGGGAACTGCGATATCTAATGTGAAAGCGCTTGCAAACGTCGTTAGGTTAGGTTAGGTTAGGTTAGGTTAGGTTAGGTTGGGTTAGGTTAGGTTAGGTTAGGTTAAGATATGAACCACGCTAAAACCGCATTAAACAATGTCACTTAGTGAGATGCAGTGTTTTTCACCAATACAAGTCGGGAACTGCGATATCTAATGTGAAAGCGCTTGCAAACGTCGTTAGGTTAGGTTAGGTTAGGTTAGGTTGGGTTAGGTTAGGTTAGGTTAAGATATGAACCGCGCTAAAACCGCATTAAACAATGTCACTTAGTGAGATGCAGTGTTTTTCACCTTTACAAGTTGGGAACTGCGATATCTAATGTGAAAGCGCTTGAAACCGTCGTAATGTTGTAGAAACCAATGTAAAGTAGCGAGTAAAACGTTTTCTAACGATAGAAGTAAGAAGGTTATGTTAGGTTGAGTTATGTTAGTTTAAGCTAGGTAGCGTCGTGAAACCACCAAAAACGACGTCATCTAACGAGATAGTGTTGTTTTATTGCGAGTACGAAACTGCGATAGGTAAAATGTTGTGAAAGCACACAAAACGGCATGAACAAGCCAAATACTGCGTGTTGTACCGTTACAAGTGCGAAACTGCTATGTTGTGATATTCTCGTTAAAGCGCAAGCAAGCATCGTGAAACCTTAAAGAACGATGTCATTTAGCGAGATACAGCGTTCTGTACTGCAATAAGTTGGTGAAAAACTGTGAGGTTATGCAAATATCCTAATTGTGAACAAAACAGTGTAATAGAGCGTTTTTTAATACAAGTGCGAATGTTAGGTTAGGTTAAGATATGAACCGTCGTAAAACCGCATTAAACAATGTCACTTAGTGAGATGCAGTGTTTTTCACCATTACAAGTCGGGAACTGCGATATCTAATGTGAAAGCGCTTGCAAACGTCGTTAGGTTAGGTTAGGTTAGGTTAGGTTAGGTTAGGTTAGGTTACGTTAGGTTAGGTTAGGTTAGGTTTGGTTAGGTTTGGTTAGGTTAGGTTAGGTTAGGTTAGGTTAGGGTATGTTAGGTAAGGTTTGGTTAGGTTAGGTTTGGTTAGGTTGGGTTAGGTAAGGTTAGGTTAGGTTAAGATATGAACCGCGCTAAAACCGCATTAAACAATGTCACTTAGTGAGATGCTGTGTTTTTCAACATTACAAGTCGGGAACTGCGATATCTAATGTGAAAGCGCATGAAACCGTCGTAATCTTGTAGAAAACATTGTAAAGTAGCGAATAAAACGTTTTCTAACGATAGAAGTGCGAAGGTTCGGTTAGTTTGAGCTAGGTAGCGTCGTGAAACTACCAAAAACGATGTCATCTAACGAGATAATGTTGTTTTATTGCGAGTACGAAACTGCGATAGGTGAAATATTGGGAAAGCACACAAAATGGCATGAACTAGCCAGATACTGCGTCTTGTGCCGTTACAAGTGCGAAACTGCTTTATTGTGATATTCTCGTTAAAGCGCATGCAAGTATCGTGAAACCTTAAAGAACGATGTCATTTAGCGAGATACAGCGTTCTGTACTGTAATAAGTTGGTGAGAAACTGTGAGGTCAAGCAAATATCGTAATTGTGAACGAACAGTGTAATTGAGCGTATTTAGATACAAGTGCGAATGTTAGGTTAGGTTGAGATATCAACCGCCGTAAAACCGCATTAAACAATGTAACTTAGTGAGATGCAGTGTTTTCCACCATTACAAGTCGGGAACTGCGATATCTAATGTGAAAGCGCTTGCAAACGTCGTTAGGTTAGGTTAGGTTAGGTTAGGTTAGGTTTGGTTAGGTTAGGTTAGGTTAGGTTAGAATAGGTTAGGTTGGGTTGAGTTGGGTTAGGTTAGGTTAGGTTAGGTTAGGTTGGGTTAGGTTAGGTTAGGTTAGGTTACGTTAGGTTAGGTTATGTTACGTTAGGTTAGGTTAGGTTAGGTTACGTTAGGTTAGGTTAGGTTAGGTAAGGATAATTTGGTTAGGTTAGGTAAGGTTAGGTTAGGTTAGGTTAGGTTGGGTTGGGTGTTGTTGGGTTGGGTTGGGTTGGGTTAGGTTGGGTTAGATTAGGTTAGGTTACGTTAGGTTAGGTTAGGTTAGGTTACGTTAGGTTAAGTTAGGTTAGGTTAGGTTAGGTTAGCTTAGGTTATGTTAGGTTGGGTTGGGTTAGGTTAAGTTAGGTTAGGTTAGGTTTGGTTAGGTTAGGTTAGGTTAGCTTAGGTTAGGTTAGGTTGGGTTGGGTTGGGTTAGGTTGGGTTAGGTTAGGTTAGGTTAGGTTAGGTTGGGTTAGGTTAGTTTAGGTTAGGTTACGTTAGGTTAAGGTATGAACCGTCGTAAAACCGCATTAAACAATGTCACTTAGTGAGATGCAGTGTTTTTCACCTTTACAAGTTGGGAACTGTGATATCTAATGTGAAAGCGCTTGAAACCGTCGTAATGTTGTAGAAAGCAATGTAAAGTAGCGAGTAAAACGTTTTCTAACGATAGAAGTTCGAAGGTTATGTTAGATTGAGTTATGTCAGTTTAAGCTAGGTAGCGTCGTGAAACTACCAAAAACAACGTCATCTAACGAGATAGTGTTGTTTTATTGCGAGTACGAAACTGCGATAGGTGAAATGTTGTGAAAGTACACAAAACGGCATGAACAAGCCAAATACTGCGTGTTGTACCGTTACAAGTGCGAAACTGCTATGTTGTGACATTCTCGGTAAAGCGCATGCAAGTATCGTGAAACCTTAAAGAACGATGTCATTTAGCGAGATACAGCGTTCTGTACTGTAATAAGTTGGTGAGAAACTGTGAGGTCAAGCAAATATCGTAATTGTGAACGAAACAGTGTAATAGAGCGTTTTTCAATACAAGTACGAATGTTAGGTTAGGTTAAGATATGAACCGTCGTAAAACCGCATTAAACAATGTCACTAAGTGAGATGCAGTGTTTTTCACCATTACAAGTCGGGAACTGCGATATCTAATGTGAAAGCGCTTGCAAACGTCGTTAGGTTAGGTTAGGTTAGGTTAGGTTACGTTAGGTTAGGTTTGGTTAGGTTAGGTTAGGTTAGGTTAGGTTATGTTAGGTTAGGTTGGGTTAGGTTAGGTTAGGTTACGTTAGGTTAAGGTATGAACCGTCGTAAAACCGCATTAAACAATGTCACTTAGTGAGATGCAGTGTTTTTCACCTTTACAAGTTGGGAACTGCGATATCTAATGTGAAAGCGCTTGAAACCGTCGTAATGTTGTAGAAAGCAATGTAAAGTAGCGAGTAAAACGTTTTCTAACGATAGAAGTAAGAAGGTTATGTTAGGTTGAGTTATGTTAGTTTAAGCTAGGTAGCGTCGTGAAACCACCAAAAACGACGTCATCTAACGAGATAGTGTTGTTTTATTGCGAGTACGAAACTGCGATAGGTAAAATGTGAAAGCACACAAAACGGCATGAACAAGCCAAATACTGCGTGTTGTACCGTTACAAGTGCGAAACTGCTATGTTGTGATATTCTCGTTAAAGCGCATGCAAGCATCGTGAAACCTTAAAGAACGATGTCATTTAGCGAGATACAGCGTTCTGTACTGCAATAAGTTGGTGAAAAACTGTGAGGTTATGCAAATATCCTAATTGTGAACAAAACAGTGTAATAGAGCGTTTTTTAATACAAGTGCGAATGTTAGCTTAGGTTAAGATATGAACCGTCGTAAAACCGCATTAAACAATGTCACTTAGTGAGATGCAGTGTTTTTCACCATTACAAGTCGGGAACTGCGATATCTAATGTGAAAGCGCTTGCAAACGTCGTTAGGTTAGGTTAGGTTAGGTTAGGTTAGGTTACGTTAGGTTAGGTTAGGTTAGGTTTGGTTAGGTTTGGTTAGGTTAGGTTAGGTTAGGTTAGGTTAGGGTATGTTAGGTAAGGTTTGGTTAGGTTAGGTTTGGTTAGGTTGGGTTAGGTAAGGTTAGGTTAGGTTAAGATATGAACCGCGCTAAAACCGCATTAAACAATGTCACTTAGTGAGATGCTGTGTTTTTCAACATTACAAGTCGGGAACTGCGATATCTAATGTGAAAGCGCATGAAACCGTCGTAATCTTGTAGAAAACATTGTAAAGTAGCGAATAAAACGTTTTCTAACGATAGAAGTGCGAAGGTTCGGTTAGTTTGAGCTAGGTAGCGTCGTGAAACTACCAAAAACGATGTCATCTAACGAGATAGTGTTGTTTTATTGCGAGTACGAAACTGCGATAGGTGAAATATTGGGAAAGCACACAAAATGGCATGAACTAGCCAGATACTGCGTCTTGTGCCGTTACAAGTGCGAAACTGCTTTATTGTGATATTCTCGTTAAAGCGCATGCAAGTATCGTGAAACCTTAAAGAACGATGTCATTTAGCGAGATACAGCGTTCTGTACTGTAATAAGTTGGTGAGAAACTGTGAGGTCAAGCAAATATCGTAATTGTGAACGAACAGTGTAATTGAGCGTATTTAGATACAAGTGCGAATGTTAGGTTAGGTTGAGATATCAACCGTCGTAAAACCGCATTAAACAATGTCACTTAGTGAGATGTAGTGTTTTTCAACATTACAAGTCGGGAACTACGATATCTAATGTGAAAGCGCATGAAACCGTCGTAATCTTGTAGAAAACATTGTAAAGTTGCGAGTAAAACGTTTTCTAACGATAGAAGTGCGAAGGTTAGCTTGAGTTATGTTAGTTTAAGCTATGTAGCGTCGTGAGACCACCAAAAAGGACGTCATCTAACGAGATAGTGTTGTTTTATTGCATGTACGAAACTGCAATAGGTGAAATGTTGTGAAAGTACTCAAAACGGCTTGAACAAGCCAGATACTGCGTGTTGTACCGTTACAAGTGCGAAACTGCTATAATGTGATATTCTCGTTAAAGCGCATGCAAGCATCGTGAAACCTTAAAGAACGATGTCATTTAGCGAGATACAGCGTTCTGTACTGCAATAAGTTGGTGAAAAACTGTGAGGTTATGCAAATATCGTAATTGTGAACGAAACAGTGTAATAGAGCGTTTTTGAATACAAGTACGAATGTTAGGTTAGGTTAAGATATGAACCGTCGTAAAACCGCATTAAACAATGTCACTTAGTGAGATGCAGTGTTTTCCACCATTACAAGTCGGGAACTGCGATATCTAATGTGAAAGCGCTTGCAAACGTCGTTAGGTTAGGTTAGGTTAGGTTAGGTTAGGTTAGGTTGGGTTAGGTTAGGTTAGGTTAGGTTAAGATATGAACCACGCTAAAACCGCATTAAACAATGTCACTTAGTGAGATGCAGTGTTTTTCACCATTACAAGTCGGGAACTGCGATATCTAATGTGAAAGCGCTTGCAAACGTCGTTAGGTTAGGTTAGGTTAGGTTAGGTTGGGTTAGGTTAGGTTAGGTTAAGATATGAACCGCGCTAAAACCGCATTAAACAATGTCACTTAGTGAGATGCAGTGTTTTTCACCTTTACAAGTTGGGAACTGCGATATCTAATGTGAAAGCGCTTGAAACCGTCGTAATGTTGTAGAAACCAATGTAAAGTAGCGAGTAAAACGTTTTCTAACGATAGAAGTAAGAAGGTTATGTTAGGTTGAGTTATGTTAGTTTAAGCTAGGTAGCGTCGTGAAACCACCAAAAACGACGTCATCTAACGAGATAGTGTTGTTTTATTGCGAGTACGAAACTGCGATAGGTAAAATGTTGTGAAAGCACACAAAACGGCATGAACAAGCCAAATACTGCGTGTTGTACCGTTACAAGTGCGAAACTGCTATGTTGTGATATTCTCGTTAAAGCGCAAGCAAGCATCGTGAAACCTTAAAGAACGATGTCATTTAGCGAGATACAGCGTTCTGTACTGCAATAAGTTGGTGAAAAACTGTGAGGTTATGCAAATATCCTAATTGTGAACAAAACAGTGTAATAGAGCGTTTTTTAATACAAGTGCGAATGTTAGGTTAGGTTAAGATATGAACCGTCGTAAAACCGCATTAAACAATGTCACTTAGTGAGATGCAGTGTTTTTCACCATTACAAGTCGGGAACTGCGATATCTAATGTGAAAGCGCTTGCAAACGTCGTTAGGTTAGGTTAGGTTAGGTTAGGTTAGGTTAGGTTACGTTAGGTTAGGTTAGGTTAGGTTTGGTTAGGTTTGGTTAGGTTAGGTTAGGTTAGGTTAGGTTAGGGTATGTTAGGTAAGGTTTGGTTAGGTTAGGTTTGGTTAGGTTGGGTTAGGTAAGGTTACGTTAGGTTAAGATATGAACCGCGCTAAAACCGCATTAAACAATGTCACTTAGTGAGATGCTGTGTTTTTCAACATTACAAGTCGGGAACTGCGATATCTAATGTGAAAGCGCATGAAACCGTCGTAATCTTGTAGAAAACATTGTAAAGTAGCGAATAAAACGTTTTCTAACGATAGAAGTGCGAAGGTTCGGTTAGTTTGAGCTAGGTAGCGTCGTGAAACCACCCAACCCAACCCAACCTAACCTAACCTAACCTAACCTTACCTAACCTAACCAAATTATCCTTACCTAACCTAACCTAACCTAACGTAACCTAACCTAACCTAACGTAACCTAACCTAACCTAACCTAACCCAACCTAACCTAACCTAACCTAACCTAACCCAACTCAACCCAACCTAACCTAACTAACCTAACCTAACCTAACCTAACCTAACCAAACCTAACATAACCTAACCTAACCTAACCTAACCTAACCTAACGACGGTTGCAAGCGCTTTCACATTAGATATCGCAGTTCCCCACTTTTAATGGTGAAAAACACTGCATCTCACTAATTGACATTGTTTAATGCGGTTTTACGACGGTTCATATCTTAACCTAACCTAACATTCGCACTTGTATCTAAAAACGCTCTATTACACTGTTTTGATCACAATTACGATATTTGCATAATCTCACAGTTTTTCACCAACTTATTGCAGTACAGAACGCTGTATCTCGCTAAATGACATTGTTCTTTAAGGTTTCACGACGCTTGCATGCGCTTTAACGAGAATATCACAATATAGCAGTTTCGCACTTGTAACGATAGAACACGCAGTATTTGGCTTGTTCATGCCGTTTTGTGTGCTTTCACAACATTTCACCTATCGCAGTTTAATACTCGCAATAAAACAACACTATCTCGTTAGATGACGTCGTTTTTGGTAGTTTCACGACGCTACCTAGCTTAAACTAACCTAACCTAACCTAACCTTCGCACTTCTATCGTTAGAAAACGTTTTACTCGCAACTTTACAATGTTTTCTACAAGATTACGACGGTTTCATGCGCTTTCACATTAGATATCGTAGTTCCCGACTTGTAATGTTGAAAAACACTACATCTCACTAAGTGACATTGTTTAATGCGGTTTTACGACGGTTGATATGTCATCCTAACCTAACATTCGCACTTGTATCTAAAGACGCTCAATTACACTGTTTCGTTCACAATTACGATATTTGTTTGACCTCACAGTTTCTCACCAACTTATTACAGTACAGAACGCTGTATCTCGCTAAATGACATCGTTCTTTAAGGTTTCACGATACTTGCATGCGCTTTACCGAGAATGTCACAACATAGCAGTTTCGCACTTGTAACGGTACAACACGCAGTATTTGGCTTGTTCATGCCGTTTTGTGTGCTTTCACAACATTTTACCTATCGCAGTTTCGTACTCGCAATAAAACAACACTATCTCGTTAGATGACGTCGTTTTTGGTGGTTTCACGACGCTACCTAGCTTAAACTAACATAACTCAACCTAACATAACCTTCGCACTTCTATCGTTAGAAAACGTTTTACTCGCTACTTTACATTGCTTTCTACAACATTACGACGGTTTCAAGCGCTTTCACATTAGATATCGCAGTTCCCAACTTGTAAAGGTGAAAAACACTGCATCTCACTAAGTGACATTGTTTATTGCGGTTTTACGACGGTTCATACCTTAACCTAACGTAACCTAACCTAACCTAACCCAACCCAACCTAACCTAACATAACCTAACCTAACCTAACCTAACCAAACCTAACCTAACGTAACCTAACCTAACCTAACCTAACCTAACCTAACCTAACGACGTTTGCAAGCGCTTTCACATTAGATATCGCAGTTCCCGACTTGTAATGGTGAAAAACACTGCATCTCACTAAGTGACATTGTTTAATGCGGTTTTACGACGGTTCATATCTTAACCTAACCTAACATTCGTACTTGTATTGAAAAACGCTCTATTACACTGTTTCGTTCACAATTACGATATTTGGATAACCTCACAGTTTTTCACCAACTTATTGCAGTACAGAACGCTGTATCTCGCTAAATGACATCGTTCTTTAAGGTTTCACGATGCTTGCATGCGCTTTAACAAGAATATCACATTATAGCAGTTTCGCACTTGTAACGGTACAACACGCAGTATCTGGCTTGTTCATGCCTTTTTGTCAGCTTTCACAACATTTCACCTATCGCAGTTTAATACTCGCAATAAAACAACACTATCTCGTTAGATGACGTCGTTTTTGGTAGTTTCACGACGCTACCTAGCTTAAACTAACCTAACCTAACCTAACCTTCGCACTTCTATCGTTAGAAAACGTTTTACTCGCAACTTTACAATGTTTTCTACAAGATTACGACGGTTTCATGCGCTTTGACATTAGATATCGTAGTTCCCGACTTGTAATGTTGACAAACACTACATCTCACTAAGTGACATTGTTTAATGCGGTTTTACGACGGTTGATATGTCATCCTAACCTAACATTCGCACTTGTATCTAAAGACGCTCAATTACACTGTTTCGTTCACAATTACGATATTTGCTTGACCTCACAGTTTCTCACCAACTTATTACAGTACAGAACGCTGTACCTCGCTAAATGACATCGTTCTTTAAGGTTTCACGATACTTGCATGCGCTTTACCGAGAATGTCACAACATAGCAGTTTCGCACTTGTAACGGTACAACACGCAGTATTTGGCTTGTTCTTGCCGTTTTGTGTGCTTTCACAACATTTTACCTATCGCAGTTTCGTACTCGCAATAAAACAACACTGTCTCGTTAGATGACGTCGTTTTTGGTGGTTTCACGACGCTACCTAGCTTAAACTAACATAACTCAACCTAACATAACCTTCGCACTTCTATCGTTAGAAAACGTTTTACTCGCTACTTTACATTGCTTTCTACACCGTTACGACGGTTTCAAGCGCTTTCACATTAGATATCGCAGTTCCCAACTTGTAAAGGTGAAAAACACTGCATCTCACTAAGTGACATTGTTTATTGCGATTTTAGCGCGGTTCATATCTTAACCTAACCTAACCTAACCTAACCTAACCTAACCTAACCTAACCAAACCTAACCTAACGTAACCTAACCTAACCTAACCTAACCTAACCTAACGACGTTTGCAAGCGCTTTCACATCAGATATCGCAGTTCCCGACTTGTAATGGTGAAAAACACTGCATCTCACTAAGTGACATTGTTTAATGCGGTTTTACGACGGTTCATATCTTAACCTAACCTAACATTCGTACTTGTATTGAAAAACGCTCTATTACACTGTTTCGTTCACAATTACGATATTTGGATAACCTCACAGTTTTTCACCAACTTATTGCAGTACAGAACGCTGTATCTCGCTAAATGACATCGTTCTTTAAGGTTTCACGATGCTTGCATGCGCTTTAACAAGAATATCACATTATAGCAGTTTCGCACTTGTAACGGTACAACACGCAGTATCTGGCTTGTTCAAGCCGTTTTGTGTACTTTCACAACATTTCACCTATTGCAGTTTCGTACATGCAATAAAACAACACTATCTCGTTAGATGACGTCCTTTTTGGTGGTCTCACGACGCTACATAGCTTAAACTAACATAACTCAAGCTAACCTTCGCAGTTCTGTCGTTAGAAAACGTTTTACTCGCAACTTTACAATGTTTTCTACAAGATTACGACGGTTTCATGCGCTTTCACATTAGATATCGTAGTTCCCGACTTGTAATGTTGAAAAACACTACATCTCACTAAGTGACATTGTTTAATGCGGTTTTACGACGGTTGATATCTCAACCTAACCTAACATTCGCACTTGTATCTAAATACGCTCAATTACACTGTTTCGTTCACAATTACGATATTTGCTTGACCTCACAGTTTCTCACCAACTTATTAGAGTACAGAACGCTGTATCTCGCTAAATGACATCGTTCTTTAAGGTTTCACGATACTTGCATGCGCTTTAACGAGAATATCACAATAAAGCAGTTTCGCACTTGTAACGGCACAAGACGCAGTATCTGGCTAGTTCATGCCATTTTGTGTGCTTTCCCAATATTTCACCTATCGCAGTTTCGTACTCGCAATAAAACAACACTATCTCGTTAGATGACATCGTTTTTGGTGGTTTCACGACGCTACCTAGCTCAAACTAACCGAACCTTCGCACTTCTATCGTTAGAAAACGTTTTATTCGCTACTTTACAATGTTTTCTACAAGATTACGACGGTTTCATGCGCTTTCACATTAGATATCGCAGTTCCCGACTTGTAATGGTGAAAAACACAGCATCTCACTAAGTGACATTGTTTAATGCGGTTTTAGCACGGTTCATATCTTAACCTAACCTAACCTTACCTAACCCAACCTAACCTAACCTAACCTAACCAAACCTTACCTAACATACCCTAACCTAACCTAACCTAACCAAACCTAACCAAACCTAACCTAACCTAACCTAACTTAACCTAACCTAACCTAACCTAACCTAACCTAACGACGTTTGCAAGCGCTTTCACATTAGATATCGCAGTTCCCGACTTGTAATGTTGAAAAACACTACATCTCACAAAGTGACATTGTTTAATGCGGTTTTACGACGGTTCATATCTTAACCTAACCTGACATTCGCACTTGTATTAAAAAACGCTCTATTACACTGTTTTGTTCACAATTAGGATATTTGCATAACCTCACAGTTTTTCACCAACTTATTGCAGTACAGAACGCTGTATCTCGCTAAATGACATCGTTCTTTAAGGTTTCACGATGCTTGCATGCGCTTTAACGAGAATATCACAACATAGCAGTTTCGCACTTGTAACGGTACAACACGCAGTATTTGGCTTGTTCATGCCGTTTTGTGTGCTTTCACATTTCACCTATCGCAGTTTCGTACTCGCAATAAAACAACACTATCTCGTTAGATGACGTTGTTTTTGGTAGTTTCACGACGCTACCTAGCTTAAACTAACATAACTCAACCTAACATAACCTTCGCACTTCTATCGTTAGAAAACGTTTTACTCGCTACTTTACATTGCTTTCTACAACATTACGATGGTTTCAAGCGCTTTCACATTAGATATCACAGTTCCCAACTTGTAAAGGTGAAAAACACTGCATCTCACTAAGTGACATTGTTTAATGCGGTTTTACGACGGTTCATACCTTAACCTAACGTAACCTAACCTAACCTAACCTAACCTTACCTAACCTAACCTAACCTAACCCAACCCAACCCAACCCAACCTAACCTAACCTAACCTAACCTAAACTAACCTAACCCAACCTAACCTAACCTAACCTAACCCAACCTAACCCAACCCAACCCAACCTAACATAACCTAAGCTAACCTAACCTAACCTAACCTAACTTAACCTAACGTAACCTAACCTAACCTAACCTAACGTAACCTAACCTAATCTAACCCAACCTAACCCAACCCAACCCAACCCAACAACACCCAACCCAACCTAACCTAACCTAACCTAACCTTACCTAACCTAACCAAATTATCCTTACCTAACCTAACCTAACCTAACGTAACCTAACCTAACCTAACCTAACGTAACCTAACCTAACCTAACGTAACCTAACCTAACCTAACCTAACCCAACCTAACCTAACCTAACCTAACCTAACCCAACTCAACCCAACCTAACCTAACCTAACCTAACCAAACCTAACCTAACCTAACCTAACGACGGTTGCAAGCGCTTTCACATTAGATATCGCAGTTCCCCACTTTTAATGGTGAAAAACACTGCATCTCACTAATTGACATTGTTTAATGCGGTTTTACGACGGTTCATATCTTAACCTAACCTAACATTCGCACTTGTATCTAAAAACGCTCTATTACACTGTTTTGTTCACAATTACGATATTTGCATAACCTCACAGTTTTTCACCAACTTATTGCAGTACAGAACGCTGTATCTCGCTAAATGACATCGTTCTTTAAGGTTTCACGATGCTTGCATGCGCTTTAACGAGAATATCACAACATAGCAGTTTCGCACTTGTAACGGTACAACACGCAGTATTTGGCTTGTTCATGCCGTTTTGTGTGCTTTCACAACATTTCACCTATCGCAGTTTCGTACTCGCAATAAAACAACACTATCTCGTTAGATGACATCGTTTTTGGTGGTTTCACGACGCTACCTAGCTCAAACTAACCGAACCTTCGCACTTCTATCGTTAGAAAACGTTTTATTCGCTACTTTACAATGTTTTCTACAAGATTACGACGGTTTCATGCGCTTTCACATTAGATATCGCAGTTCCCGACTTGTAATGGTGAAAAACACAGCATCTCACTAAGTGACATTGTTTAATGCGGTTTTACGACGGTTGATATCTCAACCTAACCTAACATTCGCACTTGTATCTAAATATGCTCAATTACACTGTTCGTTCACAATTACGATATTTGCTTGACCTCACAGTTTCTCACCAACTTATTACAGTACAGAACGCTGTATCTCGCTAAATGACATCGTTCTGTAAGGTTTCACGATACTTGCATGCGCTTTAACGAGAATATCACAATAAAGCAGTTTCGCACTTGTAACGGCACAAGACGCAGTATCTGGCTAGTTCATGCCATTTTGTGTGCTTTCCCAATATTTCACCTATCGCAGTTTCGTACTCGCAATAAAACAACACTATCTCGTTAGATGACATCGTTTTTGGTGGTTTCACGACGCTACCTAGCTCAAACTAACCGAACCTTCGCACTTCTATCGTTAGAAAACGTTTTATTCGCTACTTTACAATGTTTTCTACAAGATTACGACGGTTTCATGCGCTTTCACATTAGATATCGCAGTTCCCGACTTGTAATGGTGAAAAACACAGCATCTCACTAATTGACATTGTTTAATGCGGTTTTAGCGCGGTTCATATCTTAACCTAACCTAACCTTACCTAACCCAACCTAACCTAACCTAACCTAACCAAACCTTACCTAACATACCCTAACCTAACCTAACCTAACCTAACCAAACCTAACCTAACCTAACCTAACGTAACCTAACCTAACGACGTTTGCAAGCGCTTTCACATTAGATATCGCAGTTCCCGACTTGTAATGGTGAAAAACACTGCATCTCACTAAGTGACATTGTTTAATGCGGTTTTACGACGGTTCATATTTTAACCTAACCTAACATTCGCACTTGTATTAAAAAACGCTCTATTACACTGTTTCGTTCACAATTAGGATATTTGCATAACCTCACAGTTTTTCACCAACTTATTGCAGTACAGAATGCTGTATCTCGCTAAATGACATCGTTCTTTAAGGTTTCACGATGCTTGCATGCGCTTTAACGAGAATATCACAACATAGCAGTTTCGCACTTGTAACGGTACAACACGCAGTGTTTGGCTTGTTCATGCCGTTTTGTGTGCTTTCACAACATTTCACCTATCGCAGTTTCGTACTCGCAATAAAACAACACTATCTCGTTAGATGACGTTGTTTATGGTAGTTTCACGACGCTACCTAGCTTAAACTAACATAACTCAACCTAACATAACCTTCGCACTTCTATCGTTAGAAAACGTTTTACTCGCTACTTTACATTGCTTTCTACAACATTACGACGGTTTCAAGCGCTTTCACATTAGATATCACAGTTCCCAACTTGTAAAGGTGAAAAACACTGCATCTCACTAAGTGACATTGTTTAATGCGGTTTTACGACGGTTCATACCTTAACCTAACGTAACCTAACCTAACCTAACCTAACCTTACCTAACCTAACCTAACCTAACCCAACCCAACCCAACCCAACCTAACCTAACCTAACCTAACCTAAACTAACCTAACCCAACCTAACCTAACCTAACCTAACCCAACCTAACCCAACCCAACCCAACCTAACATAACCTAAGCTAACCTAACCTAACCTAACCAAACCTAACCTAACCTAACTTAACCTAACCTAACGTAACCTAACCTAACCTAACCTATTCTAACGTAACCTAACCTTACCTGACCTAACCTAACCTAACGTAACCTAACCTAACCTAACGTAACCTAACGTAACCTAACCTAACCTAACCTAACCTAACCTAACGTAACCTAACCTAACCTAACCCAACCTAACCCAACCCAACCCAACCCAACAACACCCAACCCAACCTAACCTAACCTAACCTAACCTTACCTAACCTAACCAAATTATCCTTACCTAACCTAACCTAACCTAACGTAACCTAACCTAACCTAACCTAACGCAACCTAACCTAACCTAACCTAACCTAACCTAACCTAACCTAACCTTACCTAACCTAACCAAATTATCCTTCATATACTTAGAAATTTTGGCGCAACCTCGACTCACGCAGACACTCACACAAGCACACACACTTACACCAGAGCAACACACACGACACGCAGCGCTCACTACCAACTGTTTATTGCTCCTATCTGACCTTCTTAAATACGTACATCGAAATGCGCAAAAGCACAAACTAACAGAACTGCGCCGGTAGAAAACCAACATGGCGTCACCACACCACTAGGAACAAGTAAAAAGTAAAAAAAGTAAAAAAAGTAAAAAAAGTAAAAAAAGAAGGGGGGGGTTAACACGAAAAGGAGATATAATCGCTAAACCCTCGCATCAAGGAAAGATATTTCTTGTTGATGCAACACCAAAGATGGCTCGCTGACACATATATCTTTATTCTTTTCTATATAATATGCTTCTAACAGCAAACGTGCTGATAAATTTGAGCTTCTCCCAAGAATCCTTGTATCCGAAAATCGTGGTTCACACCCACATGCGGCAATATGCGACACAAGATGTGCGTACTTATCCTCGTTTTTCTTAACCTTTAGCGCATGCTCCCTAAGCCGGTCATTGAGGCATCGCTCGGTAATGCCAATGTACACGTTACCGCAGGAAAAAGGAATGGAGTATACAACTCCCATGGAACATTTTACGAAGGCATTCTCATGTTTTTTCACGCAACCGCGTCTCTTGCCATTGCAAATACGCGGACATAACTTGGCGAGCTTTTCTGGCGCAGAAAAGACCACAGCCACACCATGCCTTGCAGCGACCTTCTTAATATTATGGGAGAGCTTGTGCACGTAAGGCACGACTTGAAGCTTGGAACCCGAAGGATCCCAAGTAGCTCTATCCCTTTGTGTTCCACGTTTCATCTTCTGCAGTAGTGACTCGGCGACCGCGTTTAGGACCGACGAAGGGAAGCCCGCCGCCGTCAATCGGCTGATCTGTTCATAAAAACTAGTACGCATGTGGTGTGGACACGACTTAATCAACGAGGATTCTAGACATAGCGAAGCAATACCTCTTTTAACTAATTTCGAGTGTGCAGAATCATACGGCAACAGCCCCTTCTTCACTCTAGGCCGGTACACCCAACAAAAGTGTTCACTACCCCACAGTAGCTTGAGGTCTAAAAACTGGAGACAAGCCTCTGTGGGTACCTCGGTAGTGAACCTAAGTCCGCGTCCATGATCTTTAAAAACACTAAGCACATGTTCACAATAAGAACGCTGCACTTCATATGATACCTCATCCGCACGCACACTCACTGAAGTACAGGCGTCTACTTGAAAATCTAAAAAGTAATTGGGGGGTGTATATGGCCCCCGCTTGTCTAAAAGAATTAAAAAATCGTCAACATATCTAAAAATCTTCAAAACCTTATTCCCCCTTAAAAATTTATAGGCTTCAAGGTAAACGGAGAAAAGATAATCATCAGGACCTCGTTGTTCTCGGGGGTGCAGTGCTACCTGAAGACATTGGAAAGCTTCTGCGGAAAGGACCAAAGTATGCATGCACACCAAGTGTTTCCGCCCATGACCTGGTAGGCCTGAACAGGGACCTGTCATCTAAGGCCAACCAGGACCGAGAAAGATGCCTGCTGGACGGTATGGACTGCCTCACGAGGTGTGCAAGCCAACTTCCGGACAATAGCGGTAGCAGAAGACTGAGTAGTGTGGTGTCTTTTTTCAAGAAGCAGAATTTGATGTTAGTACAAGCCGACAAGGAGGGTGGTTTCGTTGTTTTGCCACAGGGTGTTTACAATGAGAAAGCGATTAGCGCCATTGACAAGAACTTTTTACCTGTTAAAAAAAGTGCTGTACGCGTTAAATCTAAATTCACCGCGTTCTGTAGGGAAGTAGGACTTCCTACGCTGGCTGGAACCTTAGCTAGTAGCAAAAGCATTAACTTGAACGTCTTTTTTTCCGCTAAAACCCACAAAGTGGGCATTCCCTTCAGAACCATTGTTAGTGAAAATGGTTCATGGCAGGGCAACGTTAGCAAATTCCTGTTAAGCAAACTAAAGCCACTCAGTGTTAGTGACCCGTTTCGCACTAAAAGCTCTAGTGATGTCGCAGATTTCATACGGAATAACCAGCAGATTTCCTTTGCTTTCTCAGTAGATGTTGAAGACCTGTTTTATTCGGTACCTCATGATAAGCTTTTGACTTCGGTCCGACAGTGCATAGAAGATAATGGTGATGTTTCTTTTATGAATAATGCGGGCGTATCCGTTGAAAACTTTTTAGCACTTTTAGAATTTTATCTTAACGTTACTTTTATTACTTTTAACGACAAGCCCTATCTACAACGACAAGGCATCTGTATAGGTTCTTGTGTCGCCCCTGTTCTTACTGATATTTTTTTAGCAGATGTAGATAGGACGTTGGATAAATTTTTAAGGGGGAATAAGGTTTTGAAGATTTTTAGATATGTTGACGATTTTTTAATTCTTTTAGACAAGCGGGGGCCATATACACCCCCCAATTACTTTTTAGATTTTCAAGTAGACGCCTGTACTTCAGTGAGTGTGCGTGCGGATGAGGTATCATATGAAGTGCAGCGTTCTTATTGTGAACATGTGCTTAGTGTTTTTAAAGATCATGGACGCGGACTTAGGTTCACTACCGAGGTACCCACAGAGGCTTGTCTCCAGTTTTTAGACCTCAAGCTACTGTGGGGTAGTGAACACTTTTGTTGGGTGTACCGGCCTAGAGTGAAGAAGGGGCTGTTGCCGTATGATTCTGCACACTCGAAATTAGTTAAAAGAGGTATTGCTTCGCTATGTCTAGAATCCTCGTTGATTAAGTCGTGTCCACACCACATGCGTACTAGTTTTTATGAACAGATCAGCCGATTGACGGCGGCGGGCTTCCCTTCGTCGGTCCTAAACGCGGTCGCCGAGTCACTACTGCAGAAGATGAAACGTGGAACACAAAGGGATAGAGCTACTTGGGATCCTTCGGGTTCCAAGCTTCAAGTCGTGCCTTACGTGCACAAGCTCTCCCATAATATTAAGAAGGTCGCTGCAAGGCATGGTGTGGCTGTGGTCTTTTCTGCGCCAGAAAAGCTCGCCAAGTTATGTCCGCGTATTTGCAATGGCAAGAGACGCGGTTGCGTGAAAAAACATGAGAATGCCTTCGTAAAATGTTCCATGGGAGTTGTATACTCCATTCCTTTTTCCTGCGGTAACGTGTACATTGGCATTACCGAGCGATGCCTCAATGACCGGCTTAGGGAGCATGCGCTAAAGGTTAAGAAAAACGAGGATAAGTACGCACATCTTGTGTCGCATATTGCCGCATGTGGGTGTGAACCACGATTTTCGGATACAAGGATTCTTGGGAGAAGCTCAAATTTATCAGCACGTTTGCTGTTAGAAGCATATTATATAGAAAAGAATAAAGATATATGTGTCAGCGAGCCATCTTTGGTGTTGCATCAACAAGAAATATCTTTCCTTGATGCGAGGGTTTAGCGATTATATCTCCTTTTCGTGTTAACCCCCCCCTTCTTTTTTTTACTTTTTTTACTTTTTTTACTTTTTTTACTTTTTACTTGTTCCTAGTGGTGTGGTGACGCCATGTTGGTTTTCTACCGGCGCAGTTCTGTTAGTTTGTGCTTTTGCGCATTTCGATGTACGTATTTAAGAAGGTCAGATAGGAGCAATAAACAGTTGGTAGTGAGCGCTGCGTGTCGTGTGTGTTGCTCTGGTGTAAGTGTGTGTGCTTGTGTGAGTGTCTGCGTGAGTCGAGGTTGCGCCAAAATTTCTAAGTATATGATGTATAACCAACTAGCCCAACAACAAGTTTTATTAAATTATCCTTACCTAACCTAACCTAACCTAACGACACCTAACCTAACCTAACCTAACGTAACCTAACCCAACCTAACGTAACCTAACCTAACCTAACATAACCTAACGACGTTTGCAAGCGCTTTCACATTAGATATCGCAGTTCCCGACTTGTAATGGTGAAAAACACTGCATCTCACTAAGTGACATTGTTTAATGTGGTTTTACGACGGTTCATATCTAAACCTAACCTGACATTCGCACTTGTATCTAATAACACTCTATTACACTGTTTTGTTCACAATTACGATATTTGGTTGACCTCACAGTTTCTCACCAACTTATTACAGTACAGAACGCTGTATCTCGCTAAATGACATCGTTCTTTAAGGTTTCACGATACTTGCATGCGCTTTACCGAGAATATCACAACATAGCAGTTTCGCACTTGTAACGGTACAACACGCAGTATTTGGCTTGTTCAAGCCGTTTTGTGTGCTTTCACAACATTTTACCTATCGCAGTTTCGTACTCGCAATAAAACAACACTATCTCGTTAGATGACGTCGTTTTTGGTGGTTTCACGACGCTACCTAGCTTGAACTAACATAACTCAACCTAACATAACCTTCGCACTTCTATCGTTAGAAAACGTTTTACTCGCTACTTTACATTGCTTTCTACATTACGACGGTTTCAAGCGCTTTCACATTAGATATCGCAGTTCGCAACTTGTAAAGGTGAAAAACACTGCATCTCACTAAGTGACATTGTTTAATGCGGTTTTACGACGGTTCATACCTTGACCTAACGTAACCTAACCTAACCTAACCCAACCTAACCTAACCTAACCTAACGACGTTTGCAAGCGCTTTCACATTAGATATCGCAGTTCCCGACTTGTAATGGTGAAAAACACTGCATCTCACTAAGTGACATTGTTTAATGCGGTTTTACGACGGTTCATATCTTAACCTAACCTAACATTCGTACTTGTATTGAAAAACGCTCTATTACACCGTTTCGTTTACAATTACGATATTTGCATAACCTCACAGTTTTTCACCAACTTATTGCAGTACAGAACGCTGTATCTCGCTAAATGACATTGTTCTTTAAGGTTTCACGATGCTTGCATGCGCTTTAACGAGAATATCACAATATAGCAGTTTCGCACTTGTAACGGTAGAACACGCAGTATTTGGCTTGTTCATGCCGTTTTGTGTGCTTTCACAACATTTCACCTATCGCAGTTTAATACTCGCAATAAAACAACACTATCTCGTTAGATGACGTCGTTTTTGGTAGTTTCACGACGCTACCTAGCTTAAACTAACCTAACCTAACCTAACCTTCGCACTTCTATAGTTAGAAAACGTTTTACTCGCAACTTTACAATGTTTTCTACAAGATTACGACGGTTTCATGCGCTTTCACATTAGATATCGTAGTTCCCGACTTGTAATGTTGAAAAACACTACATCTCACTAAGTGACATTGTTTAATGCGGTTTTACGATGGTTGATATGTCAACCTAACCTAACATTCGCACTTGTATCTAAATACGCTCAATTACACTGTTTCGTTCACAATTACGATGTTTGCTTGACCTCACAGTTTCTCACCAACTTATTTCAGTACAGAACGCTGTATCTCGCTAAATGACATCGTTCTTTAAGGTTTCACGATACTTGCATGCGCTTTACCGAGAATGTCACAACATAGCAGTTTCGCACTTGTAACGGTACAACACGCAGTATTTGGCTTGTTCATGCCGTTTTGTGTGCTTTCACAACATTTTACCTATCGCAGTTTCGTACTCGCAATAAAACAACACTATCTCGTTAGATGACATCGTTTTTGGTGGTTTCACGACGCTACCTAGCTCAAACTAACCGAACCTTCGCACTTCTATCGTTAGAAAACGTTTTATTCGCTACTTTACAATGTTTTCTACAAGATTACGAAGGTTTCATGCGCTTTCACATTAGATATCGCAGTTCCCGACTTGTAATGGTGAAAAACACAGCATCTCACTAAGTGACATTGTTTAATGCGGTTTTAGCGCGGTTCATATCTTAACCTAACCTAACCTAACCTAACCTAATTTAATCTAACCTAACCTTACCTAACCCAACCTAACCTAACCTAACCTAACCAAACCTTACCTAACATAACCTAACCTAACCTAACCTAACCAAACCTAACCTAACCTAACCTAACGTAACCTAACCTAACCTAACCTAACCTAACGACGTTTGCAATCGCTTTCACATTAGATATCGCAGTTCCCGACTTGTAATGGTGAAAAACACAGCATCTCACTAAGTGACATTGTTTAATGCGGTTTTAGCGCGGTTCATATCTTAACCTAACCTAACCTAACCCAACCTAACCTAACCTAACCTAACCTAACGACGTTTGCAAGCGCTTTCACATTAGATATCGCAGTTCCCGACTTGTAATGGTGAAAAACACTG
Organism: Rhipicephalus microplus; assembly: GCF_043290135.1. Taxonomy (NCBI): domain Eukaryota; kingdom Metazoa; phylum Arthropoda; class Arachnida; order Ixodida; family Ixodidae; genus Rhipicephalus; species Rhipicephalus microplus. The sequence goes on from NW_027464619.1 coordinate 2,010,554, forward strand.
CATCTCACTAAGTGACATTGTTTAATGCGGTTTTAGCGTGGTTCATATCTTAACCTAACCTAACCTAACCTAACCCAACCTAACCTAACCTAACCTAACCTAACCTAACCTAACGACGTTTGCAAGCGCTTTCACATTAGATATCGCAGTTCCCGACTTGTAATGGTGGAAAACACTGCATCTCACTAAGTGACATTGTTTAATGCGGTTTTACGACGGTTCATATCTTAACCTAACCTAACATTCGTACTTGTATTGAAAAACGCTCTATTACACTGTTTCGTTCACAATTACGATATTTGCATAACCTCACAGTTTTTCACCAACTTATTGCAGTACAGAACGCTGTATCTCGCTAAATGACATCGTTCTTTAAGGTTTCACGATGCTTGCATGCGCTTTAACGAGAATATCACAACATAGCAGTTTCGCACTTGTAACGGTACAACACGCAGTATTTGGCTTGTTCATGCCGTTTTGTGTGCTTTCACAACATTTTACCTATCGCAGTTTCGTACTCGCAATAAAACAACACTATCTCGTTTAGATGACGTCGTTTTTGGTGGTTTCACGACGCTACCTAGCTTAAACTAACATAACTCAACCTAACATAACCTTCTTACTTCTATCGTTAGAAAACGTTTTACTCGCTACTTTACATTGCTTTCTACAACATTACGACGGTTTCAAGCGCTTTCACATTAGATATCGCAGTTCCACACTTGTAAAGGTGAAAAACACTGCATCTCACTAAGTGACATTGTTTAATGCGGTTTTACGACGGTTCATACCTTAACCTAACGTAACCTAACCTAACCTAACCCAACCTAACCTAACATAACCTACCCTAACCTAACCTAACCTAACCAAACCTAACCTAACGTAACCTAACCTAACCTAACCTAACCTAACGACGTTTGCAAGCGCTTTCACATTAGATATCGCAGTTCCCGACTTGTAATGGTGAAAAACACTGCATCTCACTTAGTGACATTGTTTAATGCGGTTTTACGACGGTTCATATCTTAACCTAACCTAACATTCGTACTTGTATTGAAAAACGCTCTATTACACTGTTTCGTTCACAATTACGATATTTGCTTGACCTCACAGTTTCTCACCAACTAATTACAGTACAGAACGCTGTATCTCGCTAAATGACATCGTTCTTTAAGGTTTCACGATACTTGCATGCGCTTTACCGAGAATGTCACAACATAGCAGTTTCGCACTTGTAACGGTACAACACGCAGTATTTGGCTTGTTCATGCCGTTTTGTGTGCTTTCACAACATTTTACCTATCGCAGTTTCGTACTCGCAATAAAACAACACTATCTCGTTAGATGACGTCGTTTTTGGTGGTTTCACGACGCTACCTAGCTTAAACTAACATAACTCAACCTAACATAACCTTCGCACTTCTATCGTTAGAAAACGTTTTACTCGCTACTTTACATTGCTTTCTACAACATTACGACGGTTTCAAGCGCTTTCACATTAGATATCGCAGTTCCCGACTTGTAATGGTGAAAAACACTGCATCTCACTAAGTGACATTGTTTAATGCGGTTTTACGACGGTTCATATCTTAACCTAACCTAACATTCGTACTTGTATTGAAAAACGCTCTATTACACTGTTTCGTTCACAATTACGATATTTGCATAACCTCACAGTTTTTCACCAACTTATTGCAGTACAGAACGCTGTATCTCGCTAAATGACATCGTTCTTTAAGGTTTCACGATGCATGCATGCGCTTTAACGAGAATATCACATTATAGCAGTTTCGCACTTGTAACGGTACAACACGCAGTATCTGGCTTGTTCAAGCCGTTTTGTGTACTTTCACAACATTTCACCTATCGCAGTTTCGTACTCGCAATAAAACAACACTATCTCGTTAGATGACGTTGTTTTTGGTAGTTTCACGACGCTACCTAGCTTAAACTGACATAACTCAATCTAACATAACCTTCGAACTTCTATCGTTAGAAAACGTTTTACTCGCTACTTTACATTGCTTTCTACAACATTACGACGGTTTCAAGCGCTTTCACATTAGATATCACAGTTCCCAACTTGTAAAGGTGAAAAACACTGCATCTCACTAAGTGACATTGTTTAATGCGGTTTTACGACGGTTCATACCTTAACCTAACGTAACCTAACCTAAACTAACCTAACCCAACCTAACCTAACCTAACCTAACCTAACCCAACCTAACCCAACCCAACCCAACCTAACCTAACCTAAGCTAACCTAACCTAACCTAACCAAACCTAACCTAACCTAACTTAACCTAACCTAACGTAACCTAACCTAACCTATTCTAACGTAACCTAACCTTACCTGACCTAACCTAACCTAACGTAACCTAACCTAACCTAACATAACCTAACGTAACCTAACCTAACCTAACCTAACCTAACGTAACCTAACCTAACCTAACCCAACCCAACCCAACCCAACCTAACCTAACCTAACCTAACCTTACCTAACCTAACCAAATTATCCGTACCTAACCTAACCTAACCTAACGTAACCTAACCTAACCTAACCTAACCTAACGTAACCTAACCTAACCAAACCTAACCTAACCCAACCTAACCTAACCTAACCTAACCTAACCCAACTCAACCCAACCTAACCTAATCTAACCTAACCTAACCTAACCTAACCTAACCTAACCAAACCTAACATAACCTAACCTAACCTAACCTAACCTAACCTAACCTAACCTAACCAAACGACGGTTTCAAGCGCTTTCACATTAGATATCGCAGTTCCCGACTTGTAATGGTGAAAAACACTGCATCTCACTAAGTGACATTGTTTAATGCGGTTTTACGACGGTTCATATCTTAACCTAACCTAACATTCGTACTTGTATTGAAAAACGCTCTATTACACTGTTTCGTTCACAATTACGATATTTGCATAACCTCACAGTTTTTCACCAACTTATTGCAGTACAGAACGCTGTATCTCGCTAAATGACATCGTTCTTTAAGGTTTCACGATGCATGCATGCGCTTTAACGAGAATATCACATTATAGCAGTTTCGCACTTGTAACGGTACAACACGCAGTATTTGGCTTGTTCATGCCGTTTTGTGTGCTTTCACAACATTTCACCTATCGCAGTAGAATACTCGCTATAAAACAACACTATCTCGTTAGATGACGTCGTTTTTGGTAGTTTCACGACGCTTCCTAGCTTAAACTAACCTAACCTAACCTAACCTTCGCACTTCTATCGTTAGAAAACGTTTTACTCGCAACTTTACAATGTTTTCTACACCGTTACGACGGTTTCAAGCGCTTTCACATTAGATATCGCAGTTCCCAACTTGTAAAGGTGAAAAACACTGCATCTCACTAAGTGACATTGTTTATTGCGATTTTAGCGCGGTTCATATCTTAACCTAACCTAACCTAACCTAACCTAACCTAACCTAACCTAACCAAACCTAACCTAACGTAACCTAACCTAACCTAACCTAACCTAACGACGTTTGCAAGCGCTTTCACATCAGATATCGCAGTTCCCGACTTGTAATGGTGAAAAACACTGCATCTCACTAAGTGACATTGTTTAATGCGGTTTTACGACGGTTCATATCTTAACCTAACCTAACATTCGTACTTGTATTGAAAAACGCTCTATTACACTGTTTCGTTCACAATTACGATATTTGGATAACCTCACAGTTTTTCACCAACTTATTGCAGTACAGGACGCTGTATCTTGCTAAATGACATCGTTCTTTAAGGTTTCACGATGCTTGCATGCGCTTTAACAAGAATATCACATTATAGCAGTTTCGCACTTGTAACGGTACAACACGCAGTATCTGGCTTGTTCATGCCTTTTTGTCAGCTTTCACAACATTTCACCTATCGCAGTTTAATACTCCCAATAAAACAACACTATCTCGTTAGATGACGTCGTTTTTGGTAGTTTCACGACGCTACCTAGCTTAAACTAACCTAACCTAACCTAACCTTCGCACTTCTATAGTTACAAAACGTTTTACTCGCAACTTTACAATGTTTTCTACAAGATTACGACGGTTTCATGCGCTTTGACATTAGATATCGTAGTTCCCGACTTGTAATGTTGAAAAACACTACATCTCACTAAGTGACATTGTTTAATGCGGTTTTACGACGGTTGATATGTCATCCTAACCTAACATTCGCACTTGTATCTAAAGACGCTCAATTACACTGTTTCGTTCACAATTACGATATTTGCTTGACCTCACAGTTTCTCACCAACTTATTACAGTACAGAACGCTGTACCTCGCTAAATGACATCGTTCTTTAAGGTTTCACGATACTTGCATGCGCTTTACCGAGAATGTCACAACATAGCAGTTTCGCACTTGTAACGGTACAACACGCAGTATTTGGCTTGTTCATGCCGTTTTGTGTGCTTTCACAACATTTTACCTATCGCAGTTTCGTACTCGCAATAAAACAACACTGTCTCGTTAGATGACGTCGTTTTTGGTGGTTTCACGACGCTACCTAGCTTAAACTAACATAACTCAACCTAACATAACCTTCGCACTTCTATCGTTAGAAAACGTTTTACTCGCTACTTTACATTGCTTTCTACACCGTTACGACGGTTTCAAGCGCTTTCACATTAGATATCGCAGTTCCCAACTTGTAAATGTGAAAAACACTGCATCTCACTAAGTGACATTGTTTATTGCGATTTTAGCGCGGTTCATATCTTAACCTAACCTAACCTAACCTAACCTAACCAAACCTAACCTAACGTAACCTAACCTAACCTAACCTAACCTAACGACGTTTGCAAGCGCTTTCACATCAGATATCGCAGTTCCCGACTTGTAATGGTGAAAAACACTGCATCTCACTAAGTGACATTGTTTAATGCGGTTTTACGACGGTTCATATCTTAACCTAACCTAACATTCGTACTTGTATTGAAAAACGCTCTATTACACTGTTTCGTTCACAATTACGATATTTGGATAACCTCACAGTTTTTCACCAACTTATTGCAGTACAGGACGCTGTATCTTGCTAAATGACATCGTTCTTTAAGGTTTCACGATGCTTGCATGCGCTTTAACAAGAATATCACATTATAGCAGTTTCGCACTTGTAACGGTACAACACGCAGTATCTGGCTTGTTCATGCCTTTTTGTCAGCTTTCACAACATTTCACCTATCGCAGTTTAATACTCCCAATAAAACAACACTATCTCGTTAGATGACGTCGTTTTTGGTAGTTTCACGACGCTACCTAGCTTAAACTAACCTAACCTAACCTAACCTTCGCACTTCTATAGTTAGAAAACGTTTTACTCGCAACTTTACAATGTTTTCTACAAGATTACGACGGTTTCATGCGCTTTGACATTAGATATCGTAGTTCCCGACTTGTAATGTTGAAAAACACTACATCTCACTAAGTGACATTGTTTAATGCGGTTTTACGACGGTTGATATGTCATCCTAACCTAACATTCGCACTTGTATCTAAAGACGCTCAATTACACTGTTTCGTTCACAATTACGATATTTGCTTGACCTCACAGTTTCTCACCAACTTATTACAGTACAGAACGCTGTACCTCGCTAAATGACATCGTTCTTTAAGGTTTCACGATACTTGCATGCGCTTTACCGAGAATGTCACAACATAGCAGTTTCGCACTTGTAACGGTACAACACGCAGTATTTGGCTTGTTCATGCCGTTTTGTGTGCTTTCACAACATTTTACCTATCGCAGTTTCGTACTCGCAATAAAACAACACTGTCTCGTTAGATGACGTCGTTTTTGGTGGTTTCACGACGCTACCTAGCTTAAACTAACATAACTCAACCTAACATAACCTTCGCACTTCTATCGTTAGAAAACGTTTTACTCGCTACTTTACATTGCTTTCTACACCGTTACGACGGTTTCAAGCGCTTTCACATTAGATATCGCAGTTCCCAACTTGTAAATGTGAAAAACACTGCATCTCACTAAGTGACATTGTTTATTGCGATTTTAGCGCGGTTCATATCTTAACCTAACCTAACCTAACCTAACCTAACCAAACCTAACCTAACGTAACCTAACCTAACCTAACCTAACCTAACGACGTTTGCAAGCGCTTTCACATCAGATATCGCAGTTCCCGACTTGTAATGGTGAAAAACACTGCATCTCACTAAGTGACATTGTTTAATGCGGTTTTACGACGGTTCATATCTTAACCTAACCTAACATTCGTACTTGTATTGAAAAACGCTCTATTACACTGTTTCGTTCACAATTACGATATTTGGATAACCTCACAGTTTTTCACCAACTTATTGCAGTACAGAACGCTGTATCTTGCTAAATGACATCGTTCTTTAAGGTTTCACGATGCTTGCATGCGCTTTACCAAGAATATCACATTATAGCAGTTTCGCACTTGTAACGGTACAACACGCAGTATCTGGCTTGTTCATGCCTTTTTGTCAGCTTTCACAACATTTCACCTATCGCAGTTTAATACTCCCAATAAAACAACACTATCTCGTTAGATGACGTCGTTTTTGGTAGTTTCACGACGTTACCTAGCTTAAACTAACCTAACCTAACCTAACCTTCGCACTTCTATCGTTAGAAAACGTTTTACTCGCAACTTTACAATGTTTTCTACAAGATTACGACGGTTTCATGCGCTTTGACATTAGATATCGTAGTTCCCGACTTGTAATGTTGAAAAACACTACATCTCACTAAGTGACATTGTTTAATGCGGTTTTACGACGGTTGATATGTCATCCTAACCTAACATTCGCACTTGTATCTAAAGACGCTCAATTACACTGTTTCGTTCACAATTACGATATTTGCTTGACCTCACAGTTTCTCACCAACTTATTACAGTACAGAACGCTGTACCTCGCTAAATGACATCGTTCTTTAAGGTTTCACGATACTTGCATGCGCTTTACCGAGAATGTCACAACATAGCAGTTTCGCACTTGTAACGGTACAACACGCAGTATTTGGCTTGTTCATGCCGTTTTGTGTGCTTTCACAACATTTTACCTATCGCAGTTTCGTACTCGCAATAAAACAACACTGTCTCGTTAGATGACGTCGTTTTTGGTGGTTTCACGACGCTACCTAGCTTAAACTAACATAACTCAACCTAACATAACCTTCGCACTTCTATCGTTAGAAAACGTTTTACTCGCTACTTTACATTGCTTTCTACACCGTTACGACGGTTTCAAGCGCTTTCACATTAGATATCGCAGTTCCCAACTTGTAAATGTGAAAAACACTGCATCTCACTAAGTGACATTGTTTATTGCGATTTTAGCGCGGTTCATATCTTAACCTAACCTAACCTAACCTAACCTAACCAAACCTAACCTAACGTAACCTAACCTAACCTAACCTAAGCTAACGACGTTTGCAAGCGCTTTCACATCAGATATCGCAGTTCCCGACTTGTAATGGTGAAAAACACTGCATCTCACTAAGTGACATTGTTTAATGCGGTTTTACGACGGTTCATATCTTAACCTAACCTAACATTCGTACTTGTATTGAAAAACGCTCTATTACACTGTTTCGTTCACAATTACGATATTTGGATAACCTCACAGTTTTTCACCAACTTATTGCAGTACAGAACGCTGTATCTCGCTAAATGACATCGTTCTTTAAGGTTTCACGATGCTTGCATGCGCTTTAACAAGAATATCACATTATAGCAGTTTCGCACTTGTAACGGTACAACACGCAGTATCTGGCTTGTTCAAGCCGTTTTGTGTACTTTCACAACAGTTCGCCTATTGCAGTTTCGTACTCGCAATAAAACAACACTATCTCGTTAGATGACATCGTTTTTGGTGGTTTCACGACGCTACCTAGCTCAAACTAACCGAACCTTCGCACTTCTATCGTTAGAAAACGTTTTATTCGCTACTTTACAATGTTTTCTACAAGATTACGACGGTTTCATGCGCTTTCACATTAGATATCGCAGTTCCCGACTTGTAATGGTGAAAAACACAGCATCTCACTAAGTGACATTGTTTAATGCGGTTTTAGCACGGTTCATATCTTAACCTAACCTAACCTTACCTAACCCAACCTAACCTAACCTAACCTAACCAAACCTTACCTAACTTACCCTAACCTAACCTAACCTAACCTAACCAAACCTAACCTAACCTAACCTAACGTAACCTAACCTAACCTAACCTAACCTAACCTAACGACGTTTGCAAGCGCTTTCACATTAGATATCGCAGTTCCCGACTTGTAATGTTGAAAAACACTACATCTCACTAAGTGACATTGTTTAATGCGGTTTTACGACGGTTCATATCTTAACCTAACCTGACATTCGCACTTGTATTAAAAAACGCTCTATTACACTGTTTTGTTCACAATTAGGATATTTGCATAACCTCACAGTTTTTCACCAACTTATTGCAGTACAGAACGCTGTATCTCGCTAAATGACATCGTTCTTTAAGGTTTCACGATGCTTGCATGCGCTTTAACGAGAATATCACAACATAGCAGTTTCGCACTTGTAACGGTACAACACGCAGTATTTGGCTTGTTCATGCCGTTTTGTGTGCTTTCACAACATTTTACCTATCGCAGTTTCGTACTCGCAATAAAACAACACTGTCTCGTTAGATGACGTCGTTTTTGGTGGTTTCACGACGCTACCTAGCTTAAACTAACATAACTCAACCTAACATAACCTTCGCACTTCTATCGTTAGAAAACGTTTTACTCGCTACTTTACATTGCTTTCTACACCGTTACGACGGTTTCAAGCGCTTTCACATTAGATATCGCAGTTCCCAACTTGTAAATGTGAAAAACACTGCATCTCACTAAGTGACATTGTTTATTGCGATTTTAGCGCGGTTCATATCTTAACCTAACCTAACCTAACCTAACCTAACCAAACCTAACCTAACGTAACCTAACCTAACCTAACCTAACCTAACGACGTTTGCAAGCGCTTTCACATCAGATATCGCAGTTCCCGACTTGTAATGGTGAAAAACACTGCATCTCACTAAGTGACATTGTTTAATGCGGTTTTACGACGGTTCATATCTTAACCTAACCTAACATTCGTACTTGTATTGAAAAACGCTCTATTACACTGTTTCGTTCACAATTACGATATTTGGATAACCTCACAGTTTTTCACCAACTTATTGCAGTACAGAACGCTGTATCTTGCTAAATGACATCGTTCTTTAAGGTTTCACGATGCTTGCATGCGCTTTACCAAGAATATCACATTATAGCAGTTTCGCACTTGTAACGGTACAACACGCAGTATCTGGCTTGTTCATGCCTTTTTGTCAGCTTTCACAACATTTCACCTATCGCAGTTTAATACTCCCAATAAAACAACACTATCTCGTTAGATGACGTCGTTTTTGGTAGTTTCACGACGTTACCTAGCTTAAACTAACCTAACCTAACCTAACCTTCGCACTTCTATCGTTAGAAAACGTTTTACTCGCAACTTTACAATGTTTTCTACAAGATTACGACGGTTTCATGCGCTTTGACATTAGATATCGTAGTTCCCGACTTGTAATGTTGAAAAACACTACATCTCACTAAGTGACATTGTTTAATGCGGTTTTACGACGGTTGATATGTCATCCTAACCTAACATTCGCACTTGTATCTAAAGACGCTCAATTACACTGTTTCGTTCACAATTACGATATTTGCTTGACCTCACAGTTTCTCACCAACTTATTACAGTACAGAACGCTGTACCTCGCTAAATGACATCGTTCTTTAAGGTTTCACGATACTTGCATGCGCTTTACCGAGAATGTCACAACATAGCAGTTTCGCACTTGTAACGGTACAACACGCAGTATTTGGCTTGTTCATGCCGTTTTGTGTGCTTTCACAACATTTTACCTATCGCAGTTTCGTACTCGCAATAAAACAACACTGTCTCGTTAGATGACGTCGTTTTTGGTGGTTTCACGACGCTACCTAGCTTAAACTAACATAACTCAACCTAACATAACCTTCGCACTTCTATCGTTAGAAAACGTTTTACTCGCTACTTTACATTGCTTTCTACACCGTTACGACGGTTTCAAGCGCTTTCACATTAGATATCGCAGTTCCCAACTTGTAAATGTGAAAAACACTGCATCTCACTAAGTGACATTGTTTATTGCGATTTTAGCGCGGTTCATATCTTAACCTAACCTAACCTAACCTAACCTAACCAAACCTAACCTAACGTAACCTAACCTAACCTAACCTAAGCTAACGACGTTTGCAAGCGCTTTCACATCAGATATCGCAGTTCCCGACTTGTAATGGTGAAAAACACTGCATCTCACTAAGTGACATTGTTTAATGCGGTTTTACGACGGTTCATATCTTAACCTAACCTAACATTCGTACTTGTATTGAAAAACGCTCTATTACACTGTTTCGTTCACAATTACGATATTTGGATAACCTCACAGTTTTTCACCAACTTATTGCAGTACAGAACGCTGTATCTCGCTAAATGACATCGTTCTTTAAGGTTTCACGATGCTTGCATGCGCTTTAACAAGAATATCACATTATAGCAGTTTCGCACTTGTAACGGTACAACACGCAGTATCTGGCTTGTTCAAGCCGTTTTGTGTACTTTCACAACAGTTCGCCTATTGCAGTTTCGTACTCGCAATAAAACAACACTATCTCGTTAGATGACATCGTTTTTGGTGGTTTCACGACGCTACCTAGCTCAAACTAACCGAACCTTCGCACTTCTATCGTTAGAAAACGTTTTATTCGCTACTTTACAATGTTTTCTACAAGATTACGACGGTTTCATGCGCTTTCACATTAGATATCGCAGTTCCCGACTTGTAATGGTGAAAAACACAGCATCTCACTAAGTGACATTGTTTAATGCGGTTTTAGCACGGTTCATATCTTAACCTAACCTAACCTTACCTAACCCAACCTAACCTAACCTAACCTAACCAAACCTTACCTAACTTACCCTAACCTAACCTAACCTAACCTAACCAAACCTAACCTAACCTAACCTAACGTAACCTAACCTAACCTAACCTAACCTAACCTAACGACGTTTGCAAGCGCTTTCACATTAGATATCGCAGTTCCCGACTTGTAATGTTGAAAAACACTACATCTCACTAAGTGACATTGTTTAATGCGGTTTTACGACGGTTCATATCTTAACCTAACCTGACATTCGCACTTGTATTAAAAAACGCTCTATTACACTGTTTTGTTCACAATTAGGATATTTGCATAACCTCACAGTTTTTCACCAACTTATTGCAGTACAGAACGCTGTATCTCGCTAAATGACATCGTTCTTTAAGGTTTCACGATGCTTGCATGCGCTTTAACGAGAATATCACAACATAGCAGTTTCGCACTTGTAACGGTACAACACGCAGTATTTGGCTTGTTCATGCCGTTTTGTGTGCTTTCACAACATTTCACCTATCGCAGTTTCGTACTCGCAATAAAACAACACTATCTCGTTAGATGACGTTGTTTTTGGTAGTTTCACGACGCTACCTAGCTTAAACTAACATAACTCAACCTAACATAACCTTCGCACTTCTATCGTTAGAAAACGTTTTACTCGCTACTTTACATTGCTTTCTACAACATTACGACGGTTTCAAGCGCTTTCACATTAGATATCACAGTTCCCAACTTGTAAAGGTGAAAAACACTGCATCTCACTAAGTGACATTGTTTAATGCGGTTTTACGACGGTTCATACCTTAACCTAACGTAACCTAACCTAACCTAACCTAACCTTACCTAACCTAACCTAACCTAACCCAACCCAACCCAACCCAACCTAACCTAACCTAACCTAACCTAAACTAACCTAACCCAACCTAACCTAACCCAACCTAACCCAACCCAACCCAACCTAACATAACCTAAGCTAACCTAACCTAACCTAACCAAACCTAACCTAACCTAACTTAACCTAACCTAACGTAACCTAACCTAACCTAACCTATTCTAACGTAACCTAACCTTACCTGACCTAACCTAACCTAACGTAACCTAACCTAACCTAACGTAACCTAACGTAACCTAACCTAACCTAACCTAACCTAACGTAACCTAACCTAACCTAACCCAACCTAACCCAACCCAACCCAACCCAACAACACCCAACCCAACCTAACCTAACCTAACCTAACCTTACCTAACCTAACCAAATTATCCTTACCTAACCTAACCTAACCTAACGTAACCTAACCTAACCTAACCTAACGCAACCTAACCTAACCTAACGTAACCTAACCTAACCTAACCTAACCCAACCTAACCTAACCTAACCTAACCTAACCTAACCCAACTCAACCCAACCTAACCTATTCTAACCTAACCTAACCTAACCTAACCAAACCTAACCTAACCTAACCTAACCTAACCTAACCTAACCTAACCTAACGACGGTTGCAAGCGCTTTCACATTAGATATCGCAGTTCCCCACTTTTAATGGTGAAAAACACTGCATCTCACTAATTGACATTGTTTAATGCGGTTTTACGACGGTTCATATCTTAACCTAACCTAACATTCGCACTTGTATCTAAAAACGCTCTATTACACTGTTTTGTTCACAATTACGATATTTGCATAACCTCACAGTTTTTCACCAACTTATTGCAGTACAGAACGCTGTATCTCGCTAAATGACATCGTTCTTTAAGGTTTCACGATACTTGCATGCGCTTTACCGAGAATGTCACAACATAGCAGTTTCGCACTTGTAACGGTACAACACGCAGTATTTGGCTTGTTCATGCCGTTTTGTGTGCTTTCACAACATTTTACCTATCGCAGTTTCGTACTCGCAATAAAACAACACTGTCTCGTTAGATGACGTCGTTTTTGGTGGTTTCACGACGCTACCTAGCTTAAACTAACATAACTCAACCTAACATAACCTTCGCACTTCTATCGTTAGAAAACGTTTTACTCGCTACTTTACATTGCTTTCTACACCGTTACGACGGTTTCAAGCGCTTTCACATTAGATATCGCAGTTCCCAACTTGTAAAGGTGAAAAACACTGCATCTCACTAAGTGACATTGTTTATTGCGATTTTAGCGCGGTTCATATCTTAACCTAACCTAACCTAACCTAACCTAACCTAACCTAACCTAACCTAACCAAACCTAACCTAACGTAACCTAACCTAACCTAACCTAACCTAACGACGTTTGCAAGCGCTTTCACATCAGATATCGCAGTTCCCGACTTGTAATGGTGAAAAACACTGCATCTCACTAAGTGACATTGTTTAATGCGGTTTTACGACGGTTCATATCTTAACCTAACCTAACATTCGTACTTGTATTGAAAAACGCTCTATTACACTGTTTCGTTCACAATTACGATATTTGGATAACCTCACAGTTTTTCACCAACTTATTGCAGTACAGAACGCTGTATCTTGCTAAATGACATCGTTCTTTAAGGTTTCACGATGCTTGCATGCGCTTTAACAAGAATATCACATTATAGCAGTTTCGCACTTGTAACGGTACAACACGCAGTATCTGGCTTGTTCATGCCTTTTTGTCAGCTTTCACAACATTTCACCTATCGCAGTTTAATACTCCCAATAAAACAACACTATCTCGTTAGATGACGTCGTTTTTGGTAGTTTCACGACGCTACCTAGCTTAAACTAACCTAACCTAACCTAACCTTCGCACTTCTATCGTTAGAAAACGTTTTACTCGCAACTTTACAATGTTTTCTACAAGATTACAACGGTTTCATGCGCTTTGACATTAGATATCGTAGTTCCCGACTTGTAATGTTGAAAAACACTACATCTCACTAAGTGACATTGTTTAATGCGGTTTTACGACGGTTGATATGTCATCCTAACCTAACATTCGCACTTGTATCTAAAGACGCTCAATTACACTGTTTCGTTCACAATTACGATATTTGCTTGACCTCACAGTTTCTCACCAACTTATTACAGTACAGAACGCTGTACCTCGCTAAATGACATCGTTCTTTAAGGTTTCACGATACTTGCATGCGCTTTACCGAGAATGTCACAACATAGCAGTTTCGCACTTGTAACGGTACAACACGCAGTATTTGGCTTGTTTATGCCGTTTTGTGTGCTTTCACAACATTTTACCTATCGCAGTTTCGTACTCGCAATAAAACAACACTGTCTCGTTAGATGACGTCGTTTTTGGTGGTTTCACGACGCTACCTAGCTTAAACTAACATAACTCAACCTAACATAACCTTCGCACTTCTATCGTTAGAAAACGTTTTACTCGCTACTTTACATTGCTTTCTACACCGTTACGACGGTTTCAAGCGCTTTCACATTAGATATCGCAGTTCCCAACTTGTAAAGGTGAAAAACACTGCATCTCACTAAGTGACATTGTTTATTGCGATTTTAGCGCGGTTCATATCTTAACCTAACCTAACCTAACCTAACCTAGCCTAACCTAACCTAACCAAACCTAACCTAACGTAACCTAACCTAACCTAACCTAACCTAACGACGTTTGCAAGCGCTTTCACATCAGATATCGCAGTTCCCGACTTGTAATGGTGAAAAACACTGCATCTCACTAAGTGACATTGTTTAATGCGGTTTTACGACGGTTCATATCTTAACCTAACCTAACATTCGTACTTGTATTGAAAAACGCTCTATTACACTGTTTCGTTCACAATTACGATATTTGGATAACCTCACAGTTTTTCACCAACTTATTGCAGTACAGAACGCTGTATCTCGCTAAATGACATCGTTCTTTAAGGTTTCACGATGCTTGCATGCGCTTTAACAAGAATATCACATTATAGCAGTTTCGCACTTGTAACGGTACAACACGCAGTATCTGGCTTGTTCAAGCCGTTTTGTGTACTTTCACAACAGTTCACCTATTGCAGTTTCGTACTCGCAATAAAACAACACTATCTCGTTAGATGACATCGTTTTTGGTGGTTTCACGACGCTACCTAGCTCAAACTAACCGAACCTTCGCACTTCTATCGTTAGAAAACGTTTTATTCGCTACTTTACAATGTTTTCTACAAGATTACGACGGTTTCATGCGCTTTCACATTAGATATCGCAGTTCCCGACTTGTAATGGTGAAAAACACAGCATCTCACTAAGTGACATTGTTTAATGCGGTTTTAGCACGGTTCATATCTTAACCTAACCTAACCTTACCTAACCCAACCTAACCTAACCTAACCTAACCAAACCTTACCTAACATACCCTAACCTAACCTAACCTAACCTAACCTAACCAAACCTAACCTAACCTAACCTAACGTAACCTAACCTAACCTAACCTAACCTAACCTAACGACGTTTGCAAGCGCTTTCACATTAGATATCGCAGTTCCCGACTTGTAAGGTTGAAAAACACTACATCTCACTAAGTGACATTGTTTAATGCGGTTTTACGACGGTTCATATCTTAACCTAACCTGACATTCGCACTTGTATTAAAAAACGCTCTATTACACTGTTTTGTTCACAATTAGGATATTTGCATAACCTCACAGTTTTTCACCAACTTATTGCAGTACAGAACGCTGTATCTCGCTAAATGACATCGTTCTTTAAGGTTTCACGATGCTTGCATGCGCTTTAACGAGAATATCACAACATAGCAGTTTCGCACTTGTAACGGTACAACACGCAGTATTTGGCTTGTTCATGCCGTTTTGTGTGCTTTCACAACATTTCACCTATCGCAGTTTCGTACTCGCAATAAAACAACACTATCTCGTTAGATGACGTTGTTTTTGGTAGTTTCACGACGCTACCTAGCTTAAACTAACATAACTCAACCTAACATAACCTTCGCACTTCTATCGTTAGAAAACGTTTTACTCGCTACTTTACATTGCTTTCTACAACATTACGACGGTTTCAAGCGCTTTCACATTAGATATCACAGTTCCCAACTTGTAAAGGTGAAAAACACTGCATCTCACTAAGTGACATTGTTTAATGCGGATTTACGACGGTTCATACCTTAACCTAACGTAACCTAACCTAACCTAACCTAACCTTACCTAACCTAACCTAACCTAACCTAACCCAACCCAACCCAACCCAACCTAACCTAACCTAACCTAACCTAAACTAACCTAACCCAACCTAACCTAACCCAACCTAACCCAACCCAACCCAACCTAACATAACCTAAGCTAACCTAACCTAACCTAACCAAACCTAACCTAACCTAACTTAACCTAACCTAACGTAACCTAACCTAACCTAACCTATTCTAACGTAACCTAACCTTACCTGACCTAACCTAACCTAACGTAACCTAACCTAACCTAACGTAACCTAACGTAACCTAACCTAACCTAACCTAAACTAACGTAACCTAACCTAACCTAACCCAACCTAACCCAACCCAACCCAACCCAACAACACCCAACCCAACCTAACCTAACCTAACCTAACCTTACCTAACCTAACCAAATTATCCTTACCTAACCTAACCTAACCTAACGTAACCTAACCTAACCTAAAATAACGCAACCTAACCTAACCTAACGTAACCTAACCTAACCTAACCTAACCCAACCTAACCTAACCTAACCTAACCTAACCCAACTCAACCCAACCTAACCTATTCTAACCTAACCTAACCTAACCTAACCAAACCAAACCTAACCTAACCTAACCTAACCTAACCTAACCTAACGACGGTTGCAAGCGCTTTCACATTAGATATCGCAGTTCCCCACTTTTAATGGTGAAAAACACTGCATCTCACTAATTGACATTGTTTAATGCGGTTTTACGACGGTTCATATCTTAACCTAACCTAACATTCGCACTTGTATCTAAAAACGCTCTATTACACTGTTTTGTTCACAATTACGATATTTGCATAACCTCACAGTTTTTCACCAACTTATTGCAGTACAGAACGCTGTATCTCGCTAAATGACATCGTTCTTTAAGGTTTCACGATGCTTGCATGCGCTTTAACGAGAATATCACAACATAGGAGTTTCGCACTTGTAACGGTACAACACGCAGTATTTGGCTTGTTCATGCCGTTTTGTGTGCTTTCACAACATTTCACCTATCGCAGTTTCGTACTCGCAATAAAACAACACTATCTCGTTAGATGACATCGTTCTTGGTGGTTTCACGACGCTACCTAGCTCAAACTAACCGAACCTTCGCACTTCTATCGTTAGAAAACGTTTTATTCGCTACTTTACAATGTTTTCTACAAGATTACGACGGTTTCATGCGCTTTCACATTAGATATCGCAGTTCCCGACTTGTAATGGTGAAAAACACAGCATCTCACTAAGTGACATTGTTTAATGCGGTTTTACGACGGTTGATATCTCAACCTAACCTAACATTCGCACTTGTATCTAAATATGCTCAATTACACTGTTCGTTCACAATTACGATATTTGCTTGACCTCACAGTTTCTCACCAACTTATTACAGTACAGAACGCTGTATCTCGCTAAATGACATCGTTCTTTAAGGTTTCACGATACTTGCATGCGCTTTAACGAGAATATCACAATAAAGCAGTTTCGCACTTGTAACGGCACAAGACGCAGTATCTGGCTAGTTCATGCCATTTTGTGTGCTTTCCCAATATTTCACCTATCGCAGTTTCGTACTCGCAATAAAACAACACTATCTCGTTAGATGACATCGTTTTTGGTGGTTTCACGACGCTACCTAGCTCAAACTAACCGAACCTTCGCACTTCTATCGTTAGAAAACGTTTTATTCGCTACTTTACAATGTTTTCTACAAGATTACGACGGTTTCATGCGCTTTCACATTAGATATCGCAGTTCCCGACTTGTAATGGTGAAAAACACAGCATCTCACTAAGTGACATTGTTTAATGCGGTTTTAGCGCGGTTCATATCTTAACCTAACCTAACCTTACCTAACCCAACCTAACCTAACCTAACCTAACCAAACCTTACCTAACATACCCTAACCTAACCTAACGAAACCTAACCTAACCTAACCTAACGTAACCTAACCTAACCTAACCTAACCTAACCTAACGACGTTTGCAAGCGCTTTCACATTAGATATCGCAGTTCCCGACTTGTAATGGTGAAAAACACTGCATCTCACTAAGTGACATTGTTTAATGCGGTTTTACGACGGTTCATATCTTAACCTAGCCTAACATTCGCACTTGTATTAAAAAACGCTCTATTACACTGTTTCGTTCACAATTAGGATATTTGCATAACCTCACAGTTTTTCACCAACTTATTGCAGTACAGAACGCTGTATCTCGCTAAATGACATCGTTCTTTAAGGTTTCACGATGCTTGCATGCGCTTTAACGAGAATATCACAACATAGCAGTTTCGCACTTGTAACGGTAGAACACGCAGTGTTTGGCTTGTTCATGCCGTTTTGTGTGCTTTCACAACATTTCACCTATCGCAGTTTCGTACTCGCAATAAAACAACACTATCTCGTTAGATGACGTTGTTTTTGGTAGTTTCACGACGCTACCTAGCTTAAACTAACATAACTCAACCTAACATAACCTTCGCACTTCTATCGTTAGAAAACGTTTTACTCGCTACTTTACATTGCTTTCTACAACATTACGACGGTTTCAAGCGCTTTCACATTAGATATCACGGTTCCCAACTTGTAAAGGTGAAAAACACTGCATCTCACTAAGTGACATTGTTTAATGCGGTTTTACGACGGTTCATACCTTAACCTAACGTAACCTAACCTAACCTAACCTAACCTTACCTAACCTAACCTAACCTAACCTAACCCAACCCAACCCAACCTAACCTAACCTAAACTAACCTAACCCAACCTAACCTAACCTAACCCAACCTAACCCAACCCAACCCAACCTAACCTAACCTAAGCTAACCTAACCTAACCTAACCAAACCTAACCTAACCTAACTTAACCTAACCTAACGTAACCTAACCTAACCTAACCTATTCTAACGTAACCTAACCTTACCTGACCTAACCTAACCTAACGTAACGTAACCTAACCTAACCTAACGTAACCTAACCTAACCTAACCTAACGTAACCTAACCTAACCTAACCTAACCTAACGACGTTTGCAAGCGCTTTCACATCAGATATCGCAGTTCCCGACTTGTAATGGTGAAAAACACTGCATCTCACTAAGTGACATTGTTTAATGCGGTTTTACGACGGTTCATATCTTAACCTAACCTAACATTCGTACTTGTATTGAAAAACGCTCTATTACACTGTTTCGTTCACAATTACGATATTTGGATAACCTCACAGTTTTTCACCAACTTATTGCAGTACAGAACGCTGTATCTCGCTAAATGACATCGTTCTTTAAGGTTTCACGATGCTTGCATGCGCTTTAACAAGAATATCACATTATAGCAGTTTCGCACTTGTAACGGTACAACACGCAGTATCTGGCTTGTTCAAGCCGTTTTGTGTACTTTCACAACAGTTCACCTATTGCAGTTTCGTACTCGCAATAAAACAACACTATCTCGTTAGATGACATCGTTTTTGGTGGTTTCACGACGCTACCTAGCTCAAACTAACCGAACCTTCGCACTTCTATCGTTAGAAAACGTTTTATTCGCTACTTTACAATGTTTTCTACAAGATTACGACGGTTTCATGCGCTTTCACATTAGATATCGCAGTTCCCGACTTGTAATGGTGAAAAACACAGCATCTCACTAAGTGACATTGTTTAATGCGGTTTTAGCACGGTTCATATCTTAACCTAACCTAACCTTACCTAACCCAACCTAACCTAACCTAACCTAACCAAACCTTACCTAACATACCCTAACCTAACCTAACCTAACCTAACCTAACCAAACCTTACCTAACCTAACCTAACGTAACCTAACCTAACCTAACCTAACCTAACCTAACCTAACGACGTTTGCAAGCGCTTTCACATTAGATATCGCAGTTCCCGACTTGTAAGGTTGAAAAACACTACATCTCACTAAGTGACATTGTTTAATGCGGTTTTACGACGGTTCATATCTTAACCTAACCTGACATTCGCACTTGTATTAAAAAACGCTCTATTACACTGTTTTGTTCACAATTAGGATATTTGCATAACCTCACAGTTTTTCACCAACTTATTGCAGTACAGAACGCTGTATCTCGCTAAATGACATCGTTCTTTAAGGTTTCACGATGCTTGCATGCGCTTTAACGAGAATATCACAACATAGCAGTTTCGCACTTGTAACGGTACAACACGCAGTATTTGGCTTGTTCATGCCGTTTTGTGTGCTTTCACAACATTTCACCTATCGCAGTTTCGTACTCGCAATAAAACAACACTATCTCGTTAGATGACGTTGTTTTTGGTAGTTTCACGACGCTACCTAGCTTAAACTAACATAACTCAACCTAACATAACCTTCGCACTTCTATCGTTAGAAAACGTTTTACTCGCTACTTTACATTGCTTTCTACAACATTACGACGGTTTCAAGCGCTTTCACATTAGATATCACAGTTCCCAACTTGTAAAGGTGAAAAACACTGCATCTCACTAAGTGACATTGTTTAATGCGGTTTTACGACGGTTCATACCTTAACCTAACGTAACCTAACCTAACCTAACCTAACCTTACCTAACCTAACCTAACCTAACCCAACCCAACCCAACCCAACCTAACCTCACCTAACCTAACCTAAACTAACCTAACCCAACCTAACCTAACCCAACCTAACCCAACCCAACCCAACCTAACATAACCTAAGCTAACCTAACCTAACCTAACCAAACCTAACCTAACCTAACTTAACCTAACCTAACGTAACCTAACCTAACCTAACCTATTCTAACGTAACCTAACCTTACCTGACCTAACCTAACCTAACGTAACCTAACCTAACCTAACGTAACCTAACGTAACCTAACCTAACCTAACCTAAACTAACGTAACCTAACCTAACCTAACCCAACCTAACCCAACCCAACCCAACCCAACAACACCCAACCCAACCTAACCTAACCTAACCTAACCTTACCTAACCTAACCAAATTATCCTTACCTAACCTAACCTAACCTAACGTAACCTAACCTAACCTAAAATAACGCAACCTAACCTAACCTAACGTAACCTAACCTAACCTAACCTAACCCAACCTAACCTAACCTAACCTAACCTAACCCAACTCAACCCAACCTAACCTATTCTAACCTAACCTAACCTAACCTAACCAAACCAAACCTAACCTAACCTAACCTAACCTAACCTAACGACGGTTGCAAGCGCTTTCACATTAGATATCGCAGTTCCCCACTTTTAATGGTGAAAAACACTGCATCTCACTAATTGACATTGTTTAATGCGGTTTTACGACGGTTCATATCTTAACCTAACCTAACATTCGCACTTGTATCTAAAAACGCTCTATTACACTGTTTTGTTCACAATTACGATATTTGCATAACCTCACAGTTTTTCACCAACACATTGCAGTACAGAACGCTGTATCTCGCTAAATGACATCGTTCTTTAAGGTTTCACGATGCTTGCATGTGCTTTAACGAGAATATCACAACATAGGAGTTTCGCACTTGTAACGGTACAACACGCAGTATTTGGCTTGTTCATGCCGTTTTGTGTGCTTTCACAACATTTCACCTATCGCAGTTTCGTACTCGCAATAAAACAACACTATCTCGTTAGATGACATCGTTCTTGGTGGTTTCACGACGCTACCTAGCTCAAACTAACCGAACCTTCGCACTTCTATCGTTAGAAAACGTTTTATTCGCTACTTTACAATGTTTTCTACAAGATTACGACGGTTTCATGCGCTTTCACATTAGATATCGCAGTTCCCGACTTGTAATGGTGAAAAACACAGCATCTCACTAAGTGACATTGTTTAATGCGGTTTTAGCGCGGTTCATATCTTAACCTAACCTAACCTTACCTAACCCAACCTAACCTAACCTAACCTAACCAAACCTTACCTAACATACCCTAACCTAACCTAACGAAACCTAACCTAACCTAACCTAACGTAACCTAACCTAACCTAACCTAACCTAACCTAACGACGTTTGCAAGCGCTTTCACATTAGATATCGCAGTTCCCGACTTGTAATGGTGAAAAACACTGCATCTCACTAAGTGACGTTTAATGCGGTTTTACGACGGTTCATATCTTAACCTAGCCTAACATTCGCACTTGTATTAAAAAACGCTCTATTACACTGTTTCGTTCACAATTAGGATATTTGCATAACCTCACAGTTTTTCACCAACTTATTGCAGTACAGAACGCTGTATCTCGCTAAATGACATCGTTCTTTAAGGTTTCACGATGCTTGCATGCGCTTTAACGAGAATATCACAACATAGCAGTTTCGCACTTGTAACGGTAGAACACGCAGTGTTTGGCTTGTTCATGCCGTTTTGTGTGCTTTCACAACATTTCACCTATCGCAGTTTCGTACTCGCAATAAAACAACACTATCTCGTTAGATGACGTTGTTTTTGGTAGTTTCACGACGCTACCTAGCTTAAACTAACATAACTCAACCTAACATAACCTTCGCACTTCTATCGTTAGAAAACGTTTTACTCGCTACTTTACATTGCTTTCTACAACATTACGACGGTTTCAAGCGCTTTCACATTAGATATCACGGTTCCCAACTTGTAAAGGTGAAAAACACTGCATCTCACTAAGTGACATTGTTTAATGCGGTTTTACGACGGTTCATACCTTAACCTAACGTAACCTAACCTAACCTAACCTAACCTTACCTAACCTAACGTAACCTAACCTAACCCAACCCAACCCAACCTAACCTAACCTAAACTAACCTAACCCAACCTAACCTAACCTAACCCAACCTAACCCAACCCAACCCAACCTAACCTAACCTAAGCGAACCTAACCTAACCTAACCAAACCTAACCTAACCTAACTTAACCTAACCTAACGTAACCTAACCTAACCTAACCTATTCTAACGTAACCTAACCTTACCTGACCTAACCTAACCTAACGTAACCTAACCTAACCTAACCTAACGTAACCTAACCTAACCTAACCTAACGTAACCTAACCTAACCTATCCCAACCTAACCCAACCCAACCCAACCCAACCCAACAACACCCAACCCAACCTAACCTAACCTAACCTAACCTTACCTAACCTAACCAAATTATCCTTACCTAACTAACCTAACCTAACGTAACCTAACCTAACCTAACCTAACGTAACCTAACCTAACCTAACGTAACCTAACCTAACCTAACCTAACCCAACCTAACCTAACCTAACCTAACCCAACCCAACCTAACCTAATCTAACCTAACCTAACCTAACCTAACCTAACGTAACCTAACCTAACCTAACATAACCTAACCTAACCTAACATAACCTAACAACGTTTGCAAGCGCTTTCACATTAGATATCGCAGTTCCCGACTTGTAATGGTGAAAAACACTGCATCTCACTAAGTGACATTGTTTAATGTGGTTTTACGACGGTTCATATCTTAACCTAACCTGACATTCGCACTTGTATCTAATAACGCTCTATTACACTGTTTTGTTCACAATTACAATATTTGCATAACCTCACAGTTTTTCACCAACGTATTGCAGTACAGAACGCTGTATCTCGCTAAATGACATTGTTCTTTAAGGTTTCACGATGCTTGCATGCGCTTTAACGAGAATATCACAATATAGCAGTTTCGCACTTGTAACGGTAGAACACGCAGTATTTGGCTTGTTCATGCCGTTTTGTGTGCTTTCACAACATTTCACCTATCGCAGTTTAATACTCGCAATAAAACAACACTATCTCGTTAGATGACGTCGTTTTTGGTAGTTTCACGACGCTACCTAGCTTAAACTAACCTAACCTAACCTAACCTTCGCACTTCTATCGGTAGAAAACGTTTTACTCGCAACTTTACAATGTTTTCTACAAGATTACGACGGTTTCATGCGCTTTCACATTAGATATCGTAGTTCCCGACTTGTAATGTTGAAAAACACTACATCTCACTAAGTGACATTGTTTAATGCGGTTTTACGACGGTTGATATGTCATCCTAACCTAACATTCGCACTTGTATCTAAAGACGCTCAATTACACTGTTTCGTTCACAATTACGATATTTGCTTGACCTCACAGTTTCTCACCAACTTATTACAGTACAGAACGCTGTATCTCGCTAAATGACATCGTTCTTTAAGGTTTCACGATACTTGCATGCGCTTTACCGAGAATGTCACAACATAGCAGTTTCACACTTGTAACGGTACAACACGCAGTATTTGGCTTGTTCATGCCGTTTTGTGTGCTTTCACAACATTTTACCTATCGCAGTTTCGTACTCGCAATAAAACAACACTGTCTCGTTAGATGACGTCGTTTTTGGTCGTTTCACGACGCTACCTAGCTTAAACTAACATAACTCAACCTAACATAACCTTCGCACTTCTATCGTTAGAAAACGTTTTACTCGCTACTTTACATTGCTTTCTACAACATTACGACGGTTTCAAGCGCTTTCACATTAGATATCGCAGTTCGCAACTTGTAAAGGTGAAAAACACTGCATCTCACTAAGTGACATTGTTTATTGCGATTTTAGCGCGGTTCATATCTTAACCTAACCTAACCTAACCTAACCTAACCTAACATAACGTAACCTAACCTAACCTAACCAAACCTAACCTAACGTAACCTAACCTAACCTAACCTAACCTAACCTAACCTAACCTAACCTAACCTACCCTAACGACGTTTGCAAGCGCTTTCACATTAGATATCGCAGTTCCCGACTTGTAATGGTGAAAAACACAGCATCTCACTAAGTGACATTGTTTAATGCGGTTTTAGCACGGTTCATATCTTAACCTAACCTAACCTTACCTAACCCAACCTAACCTAACCTAACCTAACCAAACCTTACCTAACATACCCTAACCTAACCTAACCTAACCTAACCTAACCAAACCTTACCTAACCTAACCTAACGTAACCTAACCTAACCTAACCTAACCTAACCTAACCTAACGACGTTTGCAAGCGCTTTCACATTAGATATCGCAGTTCCCGACTTGTAAGGTTGAAAAACACTACATCTCACTAAGTGACATTGTTTAATGCGGTTTTACGACGGTTCATATCTTAACCTAACCTGACATTCGCACTTGTATTAAAAAACGCTCTATTACACTGTTTTGTTCACAATTAGGATATTTGCATAACCTCACAGTTTTTCACCAACTTATTGCAGTACAGAACGCTGTATCTCGCTAAATGACATCGTTCTTTAAGGTTTCACGATGCTTGCATGCGCTTTAACGAGAATATCACAACATAGCAGTTTCGCACTTGTAACGGTACAACACGCAGTATTTGGCTTGTTCATGCCGTTTTGTGTGCTTTCACAACATTTCACCTATCGCAGTTTCGTACTCGCAATAAAACAACACTATCTCGTTAGATGACGTTGTTTTTGGTAGTTTCACGACGCTACCTAGCTTAAACTAACATAACTCAACCTAACATAACCTTCGCACTTCTACCGTTAGAAAACGTTTTACTCGCTACTTTACATTGCTTTCTACAACATTACGACGGTTTCAAGCGCTTTCACATTAGATATCACAGTTCCCAACTTGTAAAGGTGAAAAACACTGCATCTCACTAAGTGAATTGTTTAATGCGGTTTTACGACGGTTCATACCTTAACCTAACGTAACCTAACCTAACCTAACCTAACCTTACCTAACCTAACCTAACCTAACCCAACCCAACCCAACCCAACCTAACCTAACCTAACCTAACCTAAACTAACCTAACCCAACCTAACCTAACCCAACCTAACCCAACCCAACCCAACCTAACATAACCTAAGCTAACCTAACCTAACCTAACCAAACCTAACCTAACCTAACTTAACCTAACCTAACGTAACCTAACCTAACCTAACCTATTCTAACGTAACCTAACCTTACCTGACCTAACCTAACCTAACGTAACCTAACCTAACCTAACGTAACCTAACGTAACCTAACCTAACCTAACCTAAACTAACGTAACCTAACCTAACCTAACCCAACCTAACCCAACCCAACCCAACCCAACAACACCCAACCCAACCTAACCTAACCTAACCTAACCTTACCTAACCTAACCAAATTATCCTTACCTAACCTAACCTAACCTAACGTAACCTAACCTAACCTAAAATAACGCAACCTAACCTAACCTAACGTAACCTAACCTAACCTAACCTAACCCAACCTAACCTAACCTAACCTAACCTAACCCAACTCAACCCAACCTAACCTATTCTAACCTAACCTAACCTAACCTAACCAAACCAAACCTAACCTAACCTAACCTAACCTAACCTAACGACGGTTGCAAGCGCTTTCACATTAGATATCGCAGTTCCCCACTTTTAATGGTGAAAAACACTGCATCTCACTAATTGACATTGTTTAATGCGGTTTTACGACGGTTCATATCTTAACCTAACCTAACATTCGCACTTGTATCTAAAAACGCTCTATTACACTGTTTTGTTCACAATTACGATATTTGCATAACCTCACAGTTTTTCACCAACACATTGCAGTACAGAACGCTGTATCTCGCTAAATGACATCGTTCTTTAAGGTTTCACGATGCTTGCATGTGCTTTAACGAGAATATCACAACATAGGAGTTTCGCACTTGTAACGGTACAACACGCAGTATTTGGCTTGTTCATGCCGTTTTGTGTGCTTTCACAACATTTCACCTATCGCAGTTTCGTACTCGCAATAAAACAACACTATCTCGTTAGATGACATCGTTCTTGGTGGTTTCACGACGCTACCTAGCTCAAACTAACCGAACCTTCGCACTTCTATCGTTAGAAAACGTTTTATTCGCTACTTTACAATGTTTTCTACAATATTACGACGGTTTCATGCGCTTTCACATTAGATATCGCAGTTCCCGACTTGTAATGGTGAAAAACACAGCATCTCACTAAGTGACATTGTTTAATGCGGTTTTACGACGGTTGATATCTCAACCTAACCTAACATTCGCACTTGTATCTAAATATGCTCAATTACACTGTTCGTTCACAATTACGATATTTGCTTGACCTCACAGTTTCTCACCAACTTATTACAGTACAGAACGCTGTATCTCGCTAAATGACATCGTTCTTTAAGGTTTCACGATACTTGCATGCGCTTTAACGAGAATATCACAATAAAGCAGTTTCGCACTTGTAACGGCACAAGACGCAGTATCTGGCTAGTTCATGCCATTTTGTGTGCTTTCCCAATATTTCACCTATCGCAGTTTCGTACTCGCAATAAAACAACACTATCTCGTTAGATGACATCGTTTTTGGTGGTTTCACGACGCTACCTAGCTCAAACTAACCGAACCTTCGCACTTCTATCGTTAGAAAACGTTTTATTCGCTACTTTACAATGTTTTCTACAAGATTACGACGGTTTCATGCGCTTTCACATTAGATATCGCAGTTCCCGACTTGTAATGGTGAAAAACACAGCATCTCACTAAGTGACATTGTTTAATGCGGTTTTAGCGCGGTTCATATCTTAACCTAACCTAACCTTACCTAACCCAACCTAACCTAACCTAACCTAACCAAACCTTACCTAACATACCCTAACCTAACCTAACGAAACCTAACCTAACCTAACCTAACGTAACCTAACCTAACCTAACCTAACCTAACCTAACGACGTTTGCAAGCGCTTTCACATTAGATATCGCAGTTCCCGACTTGTAATGGTGAAAAACACTGCATCTCACTAAGTGACATTGTTTAATGCGGTTTTACGACGGTTCATATCTTAACCTAGCCTAACATTCGCACTTGTATTAAAAAACGCTCTATTACACTGTTTCGTTCACAATTAGGATATTTGCATAACCTCACAGTTTTTCACCAACTTATTGCAGTACAGAACGCTGTATCTCGCTAAATGACATCGTTCTTTAAGGTTTCACGATGCTTGCATGCGCTTTAACGAGAATATCACAACATAGCAGTTTCGCACTTGTAACGGTAGAACACGCAGTGTTTGGCTTGTTCATGCCGTTTTGTGTGCTTTCACAACATTTCACCTATCGCAGTTTCGTACTCGCAATAAAACAACACTATCTCGTTAGATGACGTTGTTTTTGGTAGTTTCACGACGCTACCTAGCTTAAACTAACATAACTCAACCTAACATAACCTTCGCACTTCTATCGTTAGAAAACGTTTTACTCGCTACTTTACATTGCTTTCTACAACATTACGACGGTTTCAAGCGCTTTCACATTAGATATCACGGTTCCCACCTTGTAAAGGTGAAAAACACTGCATCTCACTAAGTGACATTGTTTAATGCGGTTTTACGACGGTTCATACCTTAACCTAACGTAACCTAACCTAACCTAACCTAACCTTACCTAACCTAACCTAACCTAACCTAACCCAACCCAACCCAACCTAACCTAACCTAAACTAACCTAACCCAACCTAACCTAACCTAACCCAACCTAACCCAATCCAACCCAACCTAACCTAACCTAAGCTAACCTAACCTAACCTAACCAAACCTAACCTAACCTAACTTAACCTAACCTAACGTAACCTAACCTAACCTAACCTATTCTAACGTAACCTAACCTTACCTGACCTAACCTAACCTAACGTAACCTAACCTAACCTAACCTAACGTAACCTAACCTAACCTAACCTAACGTAACCTAACCTAACCTATCGCAACCTAACCCAACCCAACCCAACCCAACCCAACAACACCCAACCCAACCTAACCTAACCTAACCTAACCAAATTATCCTTACCTAACCTAACCTAACCTAACGTAACCTAACCTAACCTAACCTAACGTAACCTAACCTAACCTAACGTAACCTAACCTAACCTAACCTAACCCAACCTAACCTAACCTAACCTAACCCAACCCAACCTAACCTAATCTAACCTAACCTAACCTAACCTAACCTAACCTAACGTAACCTAACCTAACCTAACATAACCTAACCTAACCTAACATAACCTAACAACGTTTGCAAGCGCTTTCACATTAGATATCGCAGTTCCCGACTTGTAATGGTGAAAAACACTGCATCTCACTAAGTGACATTGTTTAATGTGGTTTTACGACGGTTCATATCTTAACCTAACCTGACATTCGCACTTGTATCTAATAACGCTCTATTACACTGTTTTGTTCACAATTACAATATTTGCATAACCTCACAGTTTTTCACCAACGTATTGCAGTACAGAACGCTGTATCTCGCTAAATGACATTGTTCTTTAAGGTTTCACGATGCTTGCATGCGCTTTAACGAGAATATCACAATATAGCAGTTTCGCACTTGTAACGGTAGAACACGCAGTATTTGGCTTGTTCATGCCGTTTTGTGTGCTTTCACAACATTTCACCTATCGCAGTTTAATACTCGCAATAAAACAACACTATCTCGTTAGATGACGTCGTTTTTGGTAGTTTCACGACGCTACCTAGCTTAAACTAACCTAACCTAACCTAACCTTCGCACTTCTATCGGTAGAAAACGTTTTACTCGCAACTTTACAATGTTTTCTACAAGATTACGACGGTTTCATGCGCTTTCACATTAGATATCGTAGTTCCCGACTTGTAATGTTGAAAAACACTACATCTCACTAAGTGACATTGTTTAATGAGGTTTTACGACGGTTGATATGTCATCCTAACCTAACATTCGCACTTGTATCTAAAGACGCTCAATTACACTGTTTCGTTCACAATTACGATATTTGCTTGACCTCACAGTTTCTCACCAACTTATTACAGTACAGAACGCTGTATCTCGCTAAATGACATCGTTCTTTAAGGTTTCACGATACTTGCATGCGCTTTACCGAGAATGTCACAACATAGCAGTTTCACACTTGTAACGGTACAACACGCAGTATTTGGCTTGTTCATGCCGTTTTGTGTGCTTTCACAACATTTTACCTATCGCAGTTTCGTACTCGCAATAAAACAACACTGTCTCGTTAGATGACGTCGTTTTTGGTCGTTTCACGACGCTACCTAGCTTAAACTAACATAACTCAACCTAACATAACCTCCGCACTTCTATCGTTAGAAAACGTTTTACTCGCTACTTTACATTGCTTTCTACAACATTACGACGGTTTCAAGCGCTTTCACATTAGATATCGCAGTTCCCAACTTGTAAAGGTGAAAAACACTGCATCTCACTAAGTGACATTGTTTATTGCGATTTTAGCGCGGTTCATATCTTAACCTAACCTAACCTAACCTAACCTAACCTAACATAACCTAACCTAACCTAACCTAACCAAACCTAACCTAACGTAACCTAACCTAACCTAACCTAACCTAACCTAACCTAACCTAACCTAACGACGTTTGCAAGCGCTTTCACATTAGATATCGCAGTTCCCGACTTGTAATGGTGAAAAACACTGCATCTCACTAAGTGACATTGTTTATTGCGGTTTTACGACGGTTCATATCTTAACCTAACCTAACATTCGTACTTGTATTGAAAAACGCTCTATTACACTGTTTCGTTCACAATTACGATATTTGGATAACCTCACAGTTTTTCACCAACTTATTGCAGTACAGAACGCTGTATCTCGCTAAATGACATCGTTCTTTAAGGTTTCACGATGCTTGCATGCGCTTTAACAAGAATATCACATTATAGCAGTTTCGCACTTGTAACGGTACAACACGCAGTATCTGGCTTGTTCAAGCCGTTTTGTGTACTTTCACAACATTTCACCTATTGCAGTTTCGTACATGCAATAAAACAACACTATCTCGTTAGATGACGTCCTTTTTGGTGGTCTCACGACGCTACATAGCTTAAACTAACATAACTCAAGCTAACCTTCGCACTTCTATCGTTAGAAAACGTTTTACTGGCAACTTTACAATGTTTTCTACAAGATTACGACGGTTTCATGCGCTTTCACATTAGATATCGTAGTTCCCGACTTGTAATGTTGAAAAACACTACATCTCACTAAGTGACATTGTTTAATGCGGTTTTACGACGGTTGATATCTCAACCTAACCTAACATTCGCACTTGTATCTAAATACGCTCAATTACACTGTTTCGTTCACAATTACGATATTTGCTTGACCTCACAGTTTCTCACGAACTTATTAGAGTACAGAACGCTGTATCTCGCTAAATGACATCGTTTTTTAAGGTTTCACGATACTTGCATGCGCTTTAACGAGAATATCACAATAAAGCAGTTTCGCACTTGTAACGGCAAAAGACGCAGTATCTGGCTAGTTCATGCGATTTTGTGTGCTTCCCTATATTTCACCTATCGCAGTTTCGTACTCGCAATAAAACAACACTATCTCGTTAGATGACATCGTTTTTGGTGGTTTCACGACGCTACCTAGCTCAAACTAACCGAACCTTCGCACTTCTATCGTTAGAAAACGTTTTATTCGCTACTTTACAATGTTTTCTACAAGATTACGACGGTTTCATGCGCTTTCACATTAGATATCGCAGTTCCCGACTTGTAATGGTGAAAAACACAGCATCTCACTAAGTGACATTGTTTAATGCGGTTTTAGCACGGTTCATATCTTAACCTAACCTAACCTTACCTAACCCAACCTAACCTAACCTAACCAAACCTTACCTAACATACCCTAACCTAACCTAACCTAACCTAACCAAACCTAACCTAACCTAACCTAACGTAACCTAACCTAACCTAACCTAACCTAACCTAACCTAACGACGTTTGCAAGCGCTTTCACATTAGATATCGCAGTTCCCGACTTGTAATGTTGAAAAACACTACATCTCACTAAGTGACATTGTTTAATGCGGTTTTACGACGGTTCATATCTTAACCTAACCTGACATTCGCACCTGTATTAAAAAACGCTCTATTACACTGTTTTGTCCACAATTAGGATATTTGCATAACCTCACAGTTTTTCACCAACTTATTGCAGTACAGAACGCTGTATCTCGCTAAATGACATAGTTCTTTAAGGTTTCACGATGCTTGCATGCGCTTTAACGAGAATATCACAACATAGCAGTTTCGCACTTGTAACGGTACAACACGCAGTATTTGGCTTGTTCATGCCGTTTTGTGTGCTTTCACAACATTTCACCTATCGCAGTTTCGTACTCGCAATAAAACAACACTATCTCGTTAGACGACGTTGTTTTTGGTAGTTTCACGACGCTACCTAGCTTAAACTAACATAACTCAACCTAACATAACCTTCGCACTTCTATCGTTAGAAAACGTTTCTCGCTACTTTACATTGCTTTCTACAACATTACGACGGTTTCAAGCGCTTTCACATTAGATATCACAGTTCCCAACTTGTAAAGGTGAAAAACACTGCATCTCACTAAGTGACATTGTTTAATGCGGTTTTACGACGGTTCATACCTTAACCTAACGTAACCTAACCTAACCTAACCTAACCTTACCTAACCTAACCTAACCTAACCCAACCCAACCCAACCTAACCTAACCTAACCTAACCTAAACTAACCTAACCCAACCTAACCTAACCTAACCTAACCCAACCTAACCCAACCCAACCTAACATAACCTAAGCTAACCTAACCTAACCTAACGAAACCTAACCTAACCTAACTTAACCTAACCTAACGTAACCTAACCTAACCTAACCTATTCTAACGTAACCTAACCTTACCTGACCTAACCTAACCTAACGTAACCTAACCTAACCTAACATAACCTAACGTAACCTAACCTAACCTAACCTAACGTAACCTAACCTAACCTAACCCAACCTAACCCAACGCAACCCAACTCAACAACACCAAACCCAACCTAACCTAACCTAACCTAACCTTACCTAACCTAACCAAATTATCCTTACCTAACCTAACCTAACCTAACGTAACCTAACCTAACCTAACCTAACGTAACCTAACCTAACCTGACGTAACCTAACCTAACCTAACCTAACCCAACCTAACCTAACCTAACCTAACCTAACCCAACTCAACCCAACCTAACCTATTCTAACCTAACCTAACCTAACCTAACCTAACCTAACCTAACGACGGTTGCAAGCGCTTTCACATTAGATATCGCAGTTCCCCACTTTTAATGGTGAAAAACACTGCATCTCACTAATTGACATTGTTTAATGCGGTTTTACGACGGTTCATATCTTAACCTAACCTAACATTCGCACTTGTATCTAAAAACGCTCTATTACACTGTTTTGTTCACAATTACGATATTTGCATAACCTCAGTTTTTCACCAACTTATTGCAGTACAGAACGCTGTATCTCGCTAAATGACATCGTTCTTTAAGGTTTCACGATGCTTGCATGCGCTTTAACGAGAATATCACAACATAGCAGTTTCGCACTTGTAACGGTACAACACGCAGTATTTGGCTTGTTCATGCCGTTTTGTGTGCTTTCGCAATATTTCACCTATCGCAGTTTCGTACTCGCAATAAAACAACACTATCTCGTTAGATGACATCGTTTTTGGTGGTTTCACGACGCTACCTAGCTCAAACTAACCGAACCTTCGCACTTCTATCGTTAGAAAACGTTTTATTCGCTACTTTACAATGTTTTCTACAAGATTACGACGGTTTCATGCGCTTTCACATTAGATATCGCAGTTCCCGACTTGTAATGGTGAAAAACACAGCATCTCACTAAGTGACATTGTTTAATGCGGTTTTAGCGCGGTTCATATCTTAACCTAACCTAACCTTACCTAACCCAACCTAACCTACCCTAACCTAACCAAACCTTACCTAACATACCCTAACCTAACCTAACCTAACCTAACCTAACCAAACCTAACCTAACCTAACCTAACCTAACCTAACGACGTTTGCAAGCGCTTTCTCATTGGATATCGCAGTTCCCGACTTGTAATGGTGAAAAACACTGCATCTCACTAAGTGACATTGTTTGATGCGGTTTTACGACGGTTCATATCTTAACCTAACCTAACATTCGCACTTGTATTAAAAAACGCTCTATTACACTGTTTCGTTCACAATTAGGATATTTGCATAACCTCACAGTTTTTCACCAACTTATTGCAGTACAGAACGCTGTATCTCGCTAAATGACATCGTTCTTTAAGGTTTCACGATGCTTGCATGCGCTTTAACGAGAATATCACAACATAGCAGTTTCGCACTTGTAACGGTACAACACGCAGTGTTTGGCTTGTTCATGCCGTTTTGTGTGCTTTCACAACATTTCACCTATCGCAGTTTCGTACTCGCAATAAAACAACACTATCTCGTTAGATGACGTTGTTTTTGGTAGTTTCACGACGCTACCTAGCTTAAACTAACATAACTCAACCTAACATAACCTTCGCACTTCTATCGTTAGAAAACGTTTTACTCGCTACTTTACATTGCTTTCTACAACATTACGACGGTTTCAAGCGCTTTCACATTAGATATCACGGTTCCCAACTTGTAAAGGTGAAAAACACTGCATCTCACTAAGTGACATTGTTTAATGCGGTTTTACGACGGTTCATACCTTAACCTAACGTAACCTAACCTAACCTAACCTAACCTTACCTAACCTAACCTAACCTAACCTAACCCAACCCAACCTAACCTAACCTAACCTAACCTAAACTAACCTAACCCAACCTAACCTAACCTAACCCAACCTAACCCAACCCAACCCAACCTAACCTAACCTAAGCTAACCTAACCTAACCTAACCAAACCTAACCTAACCTAACTTAACCTAACCTAACGTAACCTAACCTAACCTAACCTATTCTAACGTAACCTAACCTTACCTGACCTAACCTAACCTAACGTAACCTAACCTAACCTAACCCAACCTAACCCAACCCAACCCAACAACACCCAACCCAACCGAACCTAACCTAACCTAACCTTACCTAACCTAACCAAATTATCCTTACCTAACCTAACCTAACCTAACGTAACCTAACCTAACCTAACCTAACCTAACCTAACGTAACCTAACCTAACCTAACCTAACCCAACCTAACCTAACCTAACCTAACCTAACCCAACCCAACCTAACCTAATCTAACCTAACCTAACCTAACCTAACCTAACCTAACGTAACCTAACCTAACCTAACATAACCTAACCTAACCTAACATAACCTAACGACGTTTGCAAGCGCTTTCACATTGGATATCGCCGTTCCCGACTTGTAATGGTGAAAAACACAGCATCTCACTAAGTGACATTGTTTAATGCGGTTTTAGCGCGGTTCATATCTTAACCTAACCTAACCTTACCTAACCCAACCTAACCTACCCTAACCTAACCAAACCTAACCAAACCTTACCTAACATACCCTAACCTAACCTAACCTAACCTAACCTAACCAAACCTAACCTAACCTAACCTAACCTAACCTAACGACGTTTGCAAGCGCTTTCTCATTGGATATCGCAGTTCCCGACTTCTAATGGTGAAAAACACTGCATCTCACTAAGTGACTTTGTTTAATGTGGTTTTACGACGGTTCATATCTTAACCTAACCTGACATTCGCACTTGTATCGAATAACGCTCTATTACACTGTTTTGTTCACAATTACAATATTTGCATAACCTCACAGTTTTTCACCAACGTATTGCAGTACAGAACGCTGTATCTCGCTAAATGACATTGTTCTTTAAGGTTTCACGATGCTTGCATGCGCTTTAACGAGAATATCACAATATAGCAGTTTCGCACTTGTAACGGTAGAACACGCAGTATTTGGCTTGTTCATGCCGTTTTGTGTGCTTTCACAACATTTCACCTATCGCAGTTTAATACTCGCAATAAAACAACACTATCTCGTTAGATGACGTCGTTTTTGGTAGTTTCACGACGCTACCTAGCTTAAACTAACCTAACCTAACCTAACCTTCGCACTTCTATCGTTAAAAAACGTTTTACTCGCAACTTTACAATGTTTTCTGCAACATTACGACGGTTTCAAGCGCTTTCACATTAGAGATCACAGTTCCCAACTTGTAAAGGTGAAAAACACTGCATCTCACTAAGTGACATTGTTTAATGCGGTTTTACGACGGTTCATACCTTAACCTAACGTAACCTAACCTAACCTAACCTAACCTTACCTAACCTAACCTAACCTAACCTAACCCAACCCAACCCAACCTAACCTAACCTAACCTAACCTAACCTAAACTAACCTAACCCAACCTAACCTAACCTAACCTAACCTAACCCAACCTAACCCAACCCAACCCAACCTAACCTAACCTAAGCTAACCTAACCTAACCAAACCAAACCTAACCTAACCTAACTTAACCTAACCTAACGTAACCTAACCTAAGCTGACCTATTCTAACGTAACCTAACCTTACCTGACCTAACCTAACCTAACGTAACCTAACCTAACCTAACATAACCTAACGTAACCTAACCTAACCTAACCTAACGTAACCTAACCTAACCTAACCCAACCTAACCCAACCCAACCCAACCCAACAACACCCAACCCAACCTAACCTAACCTAACCTAACCTTACCTAACCTAACCAAATTATCCTTACCTAACATAACCTAACCTAACCTAACGTAACCTAACCTAACCTAACCTAACGTAACCTAACCTAACCTAACGTAACCTAACCTAACCTAACCTAACCCAACCTAACCTAACCTAACCTAACCTAACCCAACCAACCTAACCTAATCTAACCTAACCTAACCTAACGTAACCTAACCTAACGTAACCTAACCTAACCTAACATAACCTAACCTAACCTAGCATAACCTAACGACGTTTGCAAGCGCTTTCACATTAGATATCGCAGTTCCCGACTTGTAATGGTGAAAAACACTGCATCTCACTAAGTGACATTGTTTAATGTGGTTTTACGACGGTTCATATCTTAACCTAACCTGACATTCGCACTTGTATCTAATAACGCTCTATTACACTGTTTTGTTCACAATTACGATATTTGCTTGACCTCACAGTTTCTCACCAACTTATTACAGTACAGAACGCTGTATCTCGCTAAATGACATCGTTCTTTAAGGTTTCACGATACTTGCATGCGCTTTACCGAGAATATCACAACATAGCAGTTTCGCACTTGTAACGGTACAACACGCAGTATTTGGCTTGTTCATGCCGTTTTGTGTGCTTTCACAACATTTTACCTATCGCAGTTTCGTACTCGCAATAAAACAACACTATCTCGTTAGATGACGTCGTTTTTGGTGGTTTCACGACGCTACCTAGCTTAAACTAACATAACTCAACCTAACATAACCTTCGCACTTCTATCGTTAGAAAACGTTTTACTCGCTACTTTACATTGCTTTCTACATTACGACGGTTTCAAGCGCTTTCACATTAGATATCGCAGTTCGCAACTTGTAAAGGTGAAAAACACTGCATCTCACTAAGTGACATTGTTTAATGCGGTTTTACGACGGTTCATACCTTGACCTAACGTAACCTAACCTAACCTAACCCAACCTAACCTAACATAACCTAACCTAACCTAACCTAACCTAACCTAACCAAACCTAACCTAACCTAACCTAACCTAACCTAACCTAACCTAACCTAACCTAACCTAACCTAACGACGTTTGCAAGCGATTTCACATTAGATATCGCAGTTCCCGACTTGTAATGGTGAAAAACACTGCATCTCACTAAGTGACATTGTTTAATGCGGTTTTACGACGGTTCATATCTTAACCTAACCTAACATTCGTACTTGTATTGAAAAACGCTCTATTACACTGTTTCGTTCACAATTACGATATTTGCATAACTTCACAGTTTTTCACCAACTTATTGCAGTACAGAACGCTGTATCTCGCTAAATGACATTGTTCTTTAAGGTTTCACGATGCTTGCATGCGCTTTAACGAGAATATCACAATATAGCAGTTTCGCACTTGTAACGGTAGAACACGCAGTATTTGGCTTGTTCATGCCGTTTTGTGTGCTTTCACAACATTTCACCTATCGCAGTTTAATACTCGCAATAAAACAACACTATCTCGTTAGATGACGTCGTTTTTGGTAGTTTCACGACGCTACCTAGCTTAAACTAACCTAACCTAACCTAACCTTCGCACTTCTATCGTTAGAAAACGTTTTACTCGCAACTTTACAATGTTTTCTACAAGATTACGACGGTTTCATGCGCTTTCACATTAGATATCGTAGTTCCCGACTTGTAATGTTGAAAAACACTACATCTCACTAAGTGACATTGTTTAATGCGGTTTTACGATGGTTGATATGTCAACCTAACCTAACATTCGCACTTGTATCTAAATACGCTCAATTACACTGTTTCGTTCACAATTACGATGTTTGCTTGACCTCACAGTTTCTCACCAACTTATTTCAGTACAGAACGCTGTATCTCGCTAAATGACATCATTCTTTAAGGTTTCACGATACTTGCGTGCGCTTTACCGAGAATGTCACAACATAGCAGTTTCGCACTTGTAACGGTACAACACGCAGTATTTGGCTTGTTCATGCCGTTTTGTGTGCTTTCACAACATTTTACTTATCGCAGTTTCGTACTCGCAATAAAACAGCACTATCTCGTTAGATGACGTCGTTTTTGGTGGTTTCACGACGCTACCTAGCTCAAACTAACCGAACCTTCGCACTTCAATTGTTAGAAAACGTTTTATTCGCTACTTTATAATGTTTTCTACAAGATTATGACGGTTTCATGCGCTTTCACTCTAGATATCGCAGTTCCCGACTTGTAATGGTGAAAAACAGCATCTCACTAAGTTACATTGTTTAATGCGGTTTTAGCGCGGTTCATATCTTAACCTAAACTAACCTTACCTAACCCAACCTAACCTAACCTAACCTAACCAAACCTTACCTAACATACCCTAACCAAACCTAACCTAACGTAACCTAACCTAACCTAACCTAACGTAGCCTAACCTAACGACGTTTGCAAGCGCTTTCACATTAGATATCGCAGTTCCCGACTTGTAATGGTGAAAAACACTGCATCTCACTAAGTAACATTGTTTAATGCGGTTTTACGACGGTTCATATCTTAACCTAACCTAACATTCGTACTTGTATTGAAAAACGCTCTATTACACTGTTTCGTTCATAATTACGATATTTGCATAACCTCACAGTTTTTCACCAACTTATTGCAGTACAGAACGCTGTATCTCGCTAAATGACATCGTTCTTTAAGGTTTCACGATGCTTGCATGCGCTTTAACGAGAATATCACATTATAGCAGTTTCGCACTTGTAACGGTACAACACGCAGTATCTGGCTTGTTCAAGCCGTTTTGTGTACTTTCACAACATTTCACCTATTGCAGTTTCGTACATGCAATAAAACAACACTATCTCGTTAGATGACGTCCTTTTTGGTGGTCTCACGACGCTACATAGCTTAAACTAACATAACTCAAGCTAACCTTCCCACTTCTATCGTTAGAAAACGTTTTACTCACAACTTTACAATGTTTTCTACAAGATTACGACGGTTTCATGCGCTTTCATATTAGATATCGTAGTTCCTGACTTGTAATGTTGAAAAACACTACATCTCACTAAGTGACATTGTTTAATGCGGTTTTACGACGGTTGATATCTCAACCTAACCTAACATTCGCACTTTATCTAAATACGCTCAATTACACTGTTTCGTTCACAATTACGATATTTGCTTGACCTCACAGTTTCTCACCAACTTATTACAGTACGGAACGCTGTATCTCGCTAAATGACATCGTTCTTTAAGGTTTCACGATACTTGCATGCGCTTTAACGAGAATATCACAATAAAGCAGTTTCGCACTTGTAACGGCACAAGACGCAGTATCTGGCTAGTTCATGCCATTTTGTGTGCTTTCCCAATATTTCACCTATCGCAGTTTCGTACTCGCAATAAAACAACACTATCTCGTTAGATGACATCGTTTTTGGTGGTTTCACGACGCTACCTAGCTCAAACTAACCGAACCTTCGCACTTCAATTGTTAGAAAACGTTTTATTCGCTACTTTATAATGTTTTCTACAAGATTATGACGGTTTCATGCGCTTTCACTCTAGATATCGCAGTTCCCGACTTGTAATGGTGAAAAACAGCATCTCACTAAGTTACATTGTTTAATGCGGTTTTAGCGCGGTTCATATCTTAACCTAAACTAACCTTACCTAACCCAACCTAACCTAACCTAACCTAACCAAACCTTACCTAACATACCCTAACCTAACCTAACCTAACCTAACCTAACCAAACCTAACCTAACCTAACCTAACCTAACCTAACCTAACGACGGTTGCAAGCGCTTTCACATTAGATATCGCAGTTCCCGACTTGTAATGGTGAAAAACACTGCATCTCACTGAGTGACATTGTTTAATGCGGTTTTACGACGGTTCATATCTTAACCTAACCTAACATTCGCACTTGTATCCAAAGACGCTCAATTACACTGTTTCGTTCACAATTACGATATTTGCTTGACCTCACAGTTTCTCACCAACTTATTACAGTACAGAACGCTGTATCTCGCTAAATGACATCGTTCTTTAAGGTTTCACGATACTTGCATGCGCTTTAACGAGAATATCACAATAAAGCAGTTTCGCACTTGTAACGACACAAGACGCAGTATCTGGCTAGTTTATGCCGTTTTGTGTGCTTTCACAATATTTCACCTATCGCAGTTTCGTACTCGCAATAAAACAACACTATCTCGTTAGATGACATCGTTTTTGGTGGTTTCACGACGCTACGTAGCTCAAACTAACCTAACCTTCGCACTTCTATCGTTATAAAACGTTTTATTCGCTACTTTACAATGTTTTCTACAAGATTACGACGGTTTCATGCGCTTTCACATTAGATATCGCAGTTCCCGACTTGTAATGGTGAAAAACACAGCATCTCACTAAGTGACATTGTTTAATGCGGTTTTAGCGCGGTTCATATCTTAACCTAACCTAACCTAACCTAACCTTATTTAACCTAACCTAACCTTACCAAACCCAACCTAACCTAACCTAACCAAACCTTACCTAACATAACCTAACCTAACCTAACCTAACCAAACCTAACCTAACCTAACCTAACCTAACCAAACGACGTTTGCAAGCGCTTTCACATTAGATATCGAAGTTCCCGACTTGTAATGGTGAAAAACACAGCATCTCACTAAGTGACATTGTTTAATGCGGTTTTAGCGCGGTTCATATCTTAACCTAACCTAACCTAACCTAACCTAACCCAACCTAACCTAACCTAACGTAACCTAACCTAACCTACCTAACCTAACGACGTTTGCAAGCGCTTTCACATTAGATATCGAAGTTCCCGACTTGTAATGGTGAAAAACACAGCTTCTCACTAAGTGACATTGTTTATTGCGGTTTTAGCGCGGTTCATATCTTAACCTAACCTAACCTAACCTAACCTAACCCAACCTAACCTAACCTAACCTAACGACGTTTGCAAGCGCTTTCACATTAGATATCGCAGTTCCCGACTTGTAATGGTGAAAAACACTGCATCTCACTAAGTGACATCGTTTATAGCGGTTTTAGCGCGGTTCATATCTTAACCTAACCTAACCTAACCTAACCCAACCTAACCTAACCTAACCTAACCTAACGACGTTTGCAAGCGCTTTCACATTAGATATTGCAGTTCCCGACTTGTAGTGGTGAAAAACACTGCATCTCACTAAGTGACATTGTTTAATGCGGTTTTACGACGGTTGATATCTTAACCTAACCTAACATTCGTACTTTTAATGAAAAACGCTCTATTACACTGTTTCGTTCACAATTACGATATTTGCATAACCTCACAGTTTTTCACCAACTTATTGCAGTACAGAACGCTGTATCTCGCTAAATGACATCGTTCTTTAAGGTTTCACGATGCTTGCATGCGCTTTAACGAGAATATCACATTATAGCAGTTTCGCACTTGTAACGGTACAACACGCAGTATCTGGCTTGTTCAAGCCGTTTTGTGTACTTTCACAACATTTCACCTATTGCAGTTTCGTACATGCAATAAAACAACACTATCTCGTTAGATGACGTCCTTTTTGGTGGTCTCACGACGCTACATAGCTTAAAGTAACATAACTCAAGCTAACCTTCGCACTTCTATCGTTAGAAAACGTTTTACTCGCAACTTTACAATGTTTTCTACAAGATTACGACGGTTTCATGCGCTTTCACATTAGATATCGCAGTTCCCGTCTTGTAATGGTGAAAAACACTGCATCTCACTAAGTGACATTGTTTAATGCGGTTTTACGACGGTTCATATCTTAACCTAACCTAACATTCGCACTTGTATTAAAAAACAATCTATTACACTGTTTCGTTCACAATTAGGATATTCGCATAACCTCACAGTTTTTCACCAACTTATTGCAGTACAGAACGCTGTATCTCGCTAAATGACATCGTTCTTTAAGGTTTCACGATGCTTGCATGCGCTTTAACGAGAATATCACAACATAGCAGTTTCGCACTTGTAACGGTACAACACGCAGTATTTGGCTTGTTCATGCCGTTTTGTGTGCTTTCACAACATTTCACCTATCGCAGTTTCGTACTCGCAATAAAACAACACTATCTCGTTAGATGACGTTGTTTTTGGTAGTTTCACGACGCTACCTAGCTTAAACTAACATAACTCAACCTAACATAACCTTCGCACTTCTATCGTTAGAAAACGTTTTACTCGCTACTTTACATTGCTTTCTACAACATTACGACAGTTTCAAGCGCTTTCACATTAGATATCACAGTTCCCAACTTGTAAAGGTGAAAAACACTGCATCTCACTAAGTGACATTGTTTAATGCGGTTTTACGACGGTTCATACCTTAACCTAACGTAACCTAACCTAACCTAACCTAACCTTACCTAACCTAACCTAACCTAACCCAACCCAACCCAACCTAACCTAACCTAAACTAACCTAACCCAACCTAACCTAACCTAACCTAACCTAACCCAAACTAACCCAACCCAACCTAACCTAACCTAAGCTAACCTAACCTAACCTAACCTAACTTAACCTAACGTAACCTAACCTAACCTAACCTAACGTAACCTAACCTAATCTACCCAACCTAACCCAACCCAACCCAACCCAACAACACCCAACCCAACCTAACCTAACCTAACCTAACCTTACCTAACCTAACCAAATTATCCTTACCTAACCTAACCTAACCTAACGTAACCTAACCTAACCTAACCTAACGTAACCTAACCTAACCTAACGTAACCTAACCTAACCCAACCTAACCTAACCTAACCTAACCTAACCCAACCCAACCTAACCTAATCTAACCTAACCTAACCTAACCT
Organism: Rhipicephalus microplus; assembly: GCF_043290135.1. Classification (NCBI taxonomy): domain Eukaryota; kingdom Metazoa; phylum Arthropoda; class Arachnida; order Ixodida; family Ixodidae; genus Rhipicephalus; species Rhipicephalus microplus. Next base: position 2,054,130 of record NW_027464619.1, read on the forward strand.
AACCTAACCTAACGTAACCTAACCTAACCTAACATAACCTAACCTAACCTAACATAACCTAACGACGTTTGCAAGCGCTTTCACAGTAGATATCGCAGTTCCCGACTTGTAATGGTGAAAAACACTGCATCTCACAAAGTGACATTGTTTAATGTGGTTTTACGACGGTTCATATCTTAACCTAACCTGACATTCGCACTTGTATCTAAAAACGCTCTATTACACTGTTTTGTTCACAATTACAATATTTGCATAACCTCACAGTTTTTCACCAACGTATTGCAGTACAGAACGCTGTATCTCGCTAAATGACATTGTTCTTTAAGGTTTCACGATGCTTGCATGCGCTTTAACGAGAATATCACAATATAGCAGTTTCGCACTTGTAACGGTAGAACACGCAGTATTTGGCTTGTTCATGCCGTTTTGTGTGCTTTCACAACATTTCACCTATCGCAGTTTAATACTCGCAATAAAACAACACTATCTCGTTAGATGACGTCGTTTTTGGTAGTTTCACGACGCTACCTAGCTTAAACTAACCTAACCTAACCTAACTTTCGCACTTCTATCGTTAGAAAACGTTTTACTCGACACTTTACAATGTTTTCTACAAGATTACGACGGTTTCATGCGCTTTCACATTAGATATCGCAGTTCCCGACTTGTAATGGTGAAAAACACTACATCTCACTAAGTGACATTGTTTAATGCTGTTTTACGACGGTTGATATCTCAACCTAACCCAACATTCGCACTTGTATCTAAATATGCTCAATTACACTGTTCGTTCACAATTACGATATTTGCTTGACCTCACAGTTTCTCACCAACTTATTACAGTACAGAACGCTGTATCTCGCTAAATGACATCGTTCTTTAAGGTTTCACGATACTTGCATGCGCTTTAACGAGAATATCACAACATAGCAGTTTCGCACTTGTAACGGTACAACACGCAGTATTTGGCTTGTTCATGCCGTTTTGTGTGCTTTCACAACATTTCACCTATCGCAGTTTCGTACTCGCAATAAAACAACACTATCTCGTTAGATGACATCGTTTTTGGTGGTTTCACGACGCTACCTAGCTCAGACTAACCGAACCTTCGCACTTCTATCGTTAGAAAACGTTTTATTCGCTACTTTACAATGTTTTCTGCAAGATTACGACGGTTTCATGCGCTTTCACATTAGATATCGCAGTTCCCGACTTGTAATGGTGAAAAACACAGCATCTCACTAAGTGACATTGTTTAATGCGGTTTTACGACGGTTGATATCTCAACCTAACCCAACATTCGCACTTGTATCTAAATATGCTCAATTACACGGTTCGTTCACAATTACGATATTTGCTTGACCTCACAGTTTCTCACCAACTTATTACAGTACAGAACGCTGTATCTCGCTAAATGACATCGTTCTTTAAGGTTTCACGATACTTGCATGCGCTTTAACGAGAATATCACAATAAAGCAGTTTCGCACTTGTAACGGCACAAGACGCAGTATCTGGCTAGTTCATGCCATTTTGTGTGCTTTCCCAATATTTCACCTATCGCAGTTTCGTACTCGCAATAAAACAACACTATCTCGTTAGATGACATCGTTTTTGGTGGTTTCACGACGCTACCTAGCTCAAACTAACCGAACCTTCGCACTTCTATCGTTAGAAAACGTTTTATTCGCTACTTTACAATGTTTTCTACAAGATTACGACGGTTTCATGCGCTTTCACATTAGATATCGCAGTTCCCGACTTGTAATGGTGAAAAACACAGCATCTCACTAAGTGACATTGTTTATTGCGGTTTTAGCGCGGTTCATATCTTAACCTAACCTAACCTTCCCTAACCCAACCTAACCTACCCTAACCTAACCAAACCTTACCTAACATACCCTAACCTAACCTAACCTAACCTAACCTAACCAAACCTAACCTAACCTAACCTAACCTAACCTAACGACGTTTGCAAGCGCTTTCACATTGGATATCGCAGTTCCCGACTTGTAATGGTGAAAAACACTGCATCTCACTAAGTGACATTGTTTAATGCGGTTTTACGACGGTTCATATCTTAACCTAACCTAACATTCGCACTTGTATTAAAAAACGCTCTATTACACTGTTTCGTTCACAATTAGGATATTTGCATAACCTCACAGTTTTTCACCAACTTATTGCAGTACAGAACGCTGTATCTCGCTAAATGACATCGTTCTTTAAGGTTTCACGATGCTTGCATGCGCTTTAACGAGAATATCACAACATAGCAGTTTCGCACTTGTAACGGTACAACACGCAGTGTTTGGCTTGTTCATGCCGTTTTGTGTGCTTTCACAACATTTCACCTATCGCAGTTTCGTACTCGCAATAAAACAACACTATCTCGTTAGATGACGTTGTTTTTGGTAGTTTCACGACGCTACCTAGCTTAAACTAACATAACTCAACCTAACATAACCTTCGCACTTCTATCGTTAGAAAACGTTTTACTCGCTACTTTACATTGCTTTCTACAACATTACGACGGTTTCAAGCGCTTTCACATTAGATATCACGGTTCCCAACTTGTAAAGGTGAAAAACACTGCATCTCACTAAGTGACATTGTTTAATGCGGTTTTACGACGGTTCATACCTTAACCTAACGTAACCTAACCTAACCTAACCTAACCTTACCTAACCTAACCTAACCTAACCTAACCCAACCCAACCTAACCTAACCTAACCTAACCTAAACTAACCTAACCCAACCTAACCTAACCTAACGCAACCTAACCCAACCCAACCCAACCTAACCTAACCTAAGCTAACCTAACCTAACCTAACCAAACCTAACCTAACCTAACTTAACCTAACCTAACGTAACCTAACCTAACCTAACCTATTCTAACGTAACCTAACCTTACCTGACCTAACCTAACCTAACGTAACCTAACCTAACCTAACCCAACCTAACCCAACCCAACCCAACCCAACAACACCCAACCCAACCTAACCTAACCTAACCTAACCTTACCTAACCTAACCAAATTATCCTTACCTAACCTAACCTAACCTAACGTAACCTAACCTAACCTAACCTAACGTAACCTAACCTAACCTAACGTAACCTAACCTAACCTAACCTAACCCAACCTAACCTAACCTAACCTAACCTAACCCAACCCAACCTAACCTAATCTAACCTAACCTAACCTAACCTAACCTAACCTAACGTAACCTAACCTAACCTAACATAACCTAACCTAACCTAACATAACCTAACGACGTTTGCAAGCGCTTTCACATTAGATATCGCCGTTCCCGACTTGTAATGGTGAAAAACACTGCATCTCACTAAGTGACTTTGTTTAATGTGGTTTTACGACGGTTCATATCTTAACCTAACCTGACATTCGCACTTGTATCTAATAACGCTCTATTACACTGTTTTGTTCACAATTACAATATTTGCATAACCTCACAGTTTTTCACCAACGTATTGCAGTACAGAACGCTGTATCTCGCTAAATGACATTGTTCTTTAAGGTTTCACGATGCTTGCATGCGCTTTAACGAGAATATCACAATATAGCAGTTTCGCACTTGTAACGGTAGAACACGCAGTATTTGGCTTGTTCATGCCGTTTTGTGTGCTTTCACAACATTTCACCTATCGCAGTTTAATACTCGCAATAAAACAACACTATCTCGTTAGATGACGTCGTTTTTGGTAGTTTCACGACGCTACCTAGCTTAAACTAACCTAACCTAACCTAACCTTCGCACTTCTATCATTAAAAAACGTTTTACTCGCACCTTTACAATGTTTTCTGCAACATTACGACGGTTTCAAGCGCTTTCACATTAGAGATCACAGTTCCCAACTTGTAAAGGTGAAAAACACTGCATCTCACTAAGTGACATTGTTTAATGCGGTTTTACGACGGTTCATACCTTAACCTAACGTAACCTAACCTAACCTAACCTAACCTTACCTAACCTAACCTAACCTAACCCAACCCAACCCAACCTAACCTAACCTAACCTAACCTAAACTAACCTAACCCAACCTAACCTAACCTAACCTAACCTAACCCAACCTAACCCAACCCAACCCAACCTAACCTAACCTAAGCTAACCTAACCTAACCAAACCAAACCTAACCTAACCTAACTTAACCTAACCTAACGTAACCTAACCTAACCTGACCTATTCTAACGTAACCTAACCTTACCTGACCTAACCTAACCTAACGTAACCTAACCTAACCTAACATAACCTAACGTAACCTAACCTAACCTAACCTAACGTAACCTAACCTAACCTAACCCAACCTAACCCAACCCAACCCAACCCAACAACACCCAACCCAACCTAACCTAACCTAACCTAACCTTACCTAACCTAACCAAATTATCCTTACCTAACCTAACCTAACCTAACGTAACCTAACCTAACCTAACCTAACGTAACCTAACCTAACCTAACGTAACCTAACCTAACCTAACCTAACCCAACCTAACCTAACCTAACCTAACCCAACCCAACCTAACCTAATCTAACCTAACCTAACCTAACCTAACCTAACCTAACGTAACCTAACCTAACCTAACCTAACCTAACCTAACCTAACGACGTTTGCAAGCGATTTCACATTAGATATCGCAGTTCCCGACTTGTAATGGTCAAAAACACTGCATCTCACTAAGTGACATTGTTTAATGCGGTTTTACGACGGTTCATATCTTAACCTAACCTAACATTCGTACTTGTATTGAAAAACGCTCTATTACACTGTTTCGTTCACAATTACGATATTTGCATAACCTCACAGTTTTTCACCAACTTATTGCAGTACAGAACGCTGTATCTCGCTAAATGACATTGTTCTTTAAGGTTTCACGATGCTTGCATGCGCTTTAACGAGAATATCACAATATAGCAGTTTCGCACTTGTAACGGTAGAACACGCAGTATTTGGCTTGTTCATGCCGTTTTGTGTGCTTTCACAACATTTCACCTATCGCAGTTTAATACTCGCAATAAAACAACACTATCTCGTTAGATGACGTCGTTTTTGGTAGTTTCACGACGCTACCTAGCTTAAACTAACCTAACCTAACCTAACCTTCGCACTTCTATCGTTAGAAAACGTTTTACTCGCAACTTTACAATGTTTTCTACAAGATTACGACGGTTTCATGCGCTTTCACATTAGATATCGTAGTTCCCGACTTGTAATGTTGAAAAACACTACATCTCACTAAGTGACATTGTTTAATGCGGTTTTACGATGGTTGATATGTCAACCTAACCTAACATTCGCACTTGTATCTAAATACGCTCAATTACACTGTTTCGTTCACAATTACGATGTTTGCTTGACCTCACAGTTTCTCACCAACTTATTTCAGTACAGAACGCTGTATCTCGCTAAATGACATCATTCTTTAAGGTTTCACGATACTTGCATGCGCTTTACCGAGAATGTCACAACATAGCAGTTTCGCACTTGTAACGGTACAACACGCAGTATTTGGCTTGTTCATGCCGTTTTGTGTGCTTTCACAACATTTTACCTATCGCAGTTTCGTACTCGCAATAAAACAGCACTATCTCGTTAGATGACGTCGTTTTTGGTGGTTTCACGACGCTACCTAGCTTAAACTAACATAACTCAACCTAACATAACCTTCGCACTTCTATCGTTAGAAAACGTTTTACTCGCTACTTTACATTGCTTTCTACAACAATACGACGGTTTCAAGCGCTTTCACATTAGATATCGCAGTTCCCAACTTGTAAAGGTGAAAAACACTGCATCTCACTAAGTGACATTGTTTAATGCGGTTTTAGCGCGGTTCATATCTTAACCTAACCTAACCTAACCTAACCTAACCCAACCTAATCTAACATAACCTAACCTAACCTAACCTAACCAAACCTAACCTAACGTAACCTAACCTAACCTAACCTAACGTAGCCTAACCTAACGACGTTTGCAAGCGCTTTCACATTAGATATCGCAGTTCCCGACTTGTAATGGTGAAAAACACTGCATCTCACTAAGTGACATTGCTTAATGCGGTTTTACGACGGTTCATATCTTAACCTAACCTAACATTCGTACTTGTATTGAAAAACGCTCTATTACACTGTTTCGTTCATAATTACGATATTTGCATAACCTCACAGTTTTTCACCAACTTATTGCAGTACAGAACGCTGTATCTCGCTAAATGACATCGTTCTTTAAGGTTTCACGATGCTTGCATGCGCTTTAACGAGAATATCACATTATAGCAGTTTCGCACTTGTAACGGTACAACACGCAGTATCTGGCTTGTTCAAGCCGTTTTGTGTACTTTCACAACATTTCACCTATTGCAGTTTCGTACATGCAATAAAACAACACTATCTCGTTAGATGACGTCCTTTTTGGTGGTCTCACGACGCTACATAGCTTAAACTAACATAACTCAAGCTAACCTTCCCACTTCTATCGTTAGAAAACGTTTTACTCACAACTTTACAATGTTTTCTACAAGATTACGACGGTTTCATGCGCTTTCATATTAGATATCGTAGTTCCTGACTTGTAATGTTGAAAAACACTACATCTAAATAAGTGACATTGTTTAATGCGGTTTTACGACGGTTGATATCTCAACCTAACCTAACATTCGCACTTTATCTAAATACGCTCAATTACACTGTTTCGTTCACAATTACGATATTTGCTTGACCTCACAGTTTCTCACCAACTTATTACAGTACGGAACGCTGTATCTCGCTAAATGACATCGTTCTTTAAGGTTTCACGATACTTGCATGCGCTTTAACGAGAATATCACAATAAAGCAGTTTCGCACTTGTAACGGCACAAGACGCAGTATCTGGCTAGTTCATGCCATTTTGTGTGCTTTCCCAATATTTCACCTATCGCAGTTTCGTACTCGCAATAAAACAACACTATCTTGTTAGATGACATCGTTTTTGGTGGTTTCACGACGCTACCTAGCTCAAACTAACCGAACCTTCGCACTTCAATTGTTAGAAAACGTTTTATTCGCTACTTTATAATGTTTTCTACAAGATTATGACGGTTTCATGCGCTTTCACATTAGATATCGCAGTTCCCGACTTGTAATGGTGAAAAACAGCATCTCACTAAGTTACATTGTTTAATGCGGTTTTAGCGCGGTTCATATCTTAACCTAACCTAACCTTACCTAACCCAACCTAACCTAACCTAACCTAACCAAACCTTACCTAACATACCCTAACCTAACCTAACCTAACCTAACCAAACCTAACCTAACCTAACCTAACCTAACCTAACCTAACGACGGTTGCAAGCGCTTTCACATTAGATATCGCAGTTCCCGACTTGTAATGGTGAAAAACACTGCATCTCACTGAGTGACATTGTTTAATGCGGTTTTACGACGGTTCATATCTTAACCTAACCTAACATTCGCACTTGTATCCAAAGACGCTCAATTACACTGTTTCGTTCACAATTACGATATTTGCTTTACCTCACAGTTTCTCACCAACTTATTACAGTACAGAACGCTGTATCTCGCTAAATGACATCGTTCTTTAAGGTTTCACGATACTTGCATGCGCTTTAACGAGAATATCACAATAAAGCAGTTTCGCACTTGTAACGACACAAGACGCAGTATCTGGCTAGTTTATGCCGTTTTGTGTGCTTTCACAATATTTCACCTATCGCAGTTTCGTACTCGCAATAAAACAACACTATCTCGTTAGATGACATCGTTTTTGGTGGTTTCACGACGCTACGTAGCTCAAACTAACCTAACCTTCGCACTTCTATCGTTATAAAACGTTTTATTCGCTACTTTACAATGTTTTCTACAAGATTACGACGGTTTCATGCGCTTTCACATTAGATATCGCAGTTCCCGACTTGTAATGGTGAAAAACACAGCATCTCACTAAGTGACATTGTTTAATGCGGTTTTAGCGCGGTTCATATTTTAACCTAACCTAACCTAACCTAACCTTATTTAACCTAACCTAACCTTACCTAACCCAACCTAACCTAACCTAACCAAACCTTACCTAACATAACCTAACCTAACCTAACCTAACCAAACCTAACCTAACCTAACCTAACGTAACCTAACCTAACCTAACCTAACCTAACCTAACGACGTTTGCAAGCGCTTTCACATTAGATATCGAAGTTCCCGACTTGTAATGGTGAAAAACACAGCATCTCACTAAGTGACATTGTTTAATGCGGTTTTAGCGCGGTTCATATCTTAACCTAACCTAACCTAACCTAACCTAACCCAACCTAACCTAACCTAACGTAACCTAACCTAACCTAACCTAACCTAACCTACCTAACCTAACGACGTTTGCAAGCGCTTTCACATTAGATATCGAAGTTCCCGACTTGTAATGGTGAAAAACACAGCTTCTCACTAAGTGACATTGTTTATTGCGGTTTTAGCGCGGTTCATATCTTAACCTAACCTAACCTAACCTAACCTAACCTAACCCAACCTAACCTAACCTAACCTAACGACGTTTGCAAGCGCTTTCACTATAGATATCGCAGTTCCCGACTTGTAATGGTGAAAAACACTGCATCTCACTAAGTGACATCGTTTATAGCGGTTTTAGCGCGGTTCATATCTTAACCTAACCTAACCTAACCTAACCCAACCTAACCTAACCTAACCTAACCTAACGACGTTTGCAAGCGCTTTCACATTAGATATCGCAGTTCCCGACTTGTAGTGGTGAAAAACACTGCATCTCACTAAGTGACATTGTTTAATGCGGTTTTACGACGGTTCATACCTTAACCTAACGTAACCTAACCTAACCTAACCTAACCTTACCTAACCTAACCTAACCTAACCTAACCCAACCCAACCCAACCTAACCTAACCTAACCTAAACTAACCTAACCCAACCTAACCTAACCTAACCTAACCTAACCCAACCTAACCCAACCCAACCCAACCTAACCTAACCTAAGCTAACCTAACCTAACCTAACCAAACCTAACCTAACCTAACTTAACCTAACCTAACGTAACCTAACCTAACCTAACCTATACTAACGTAACCTAACCTTACCTGACCTAACCTAACCTAACGTAACCTAACCTAACCTAACACAACCTAACGTAACCTAACCTAACCTAACGTAACCTAACCTAACCTAACCCAACCTAACCCAACCCAACCCAACCCAACCCAACAACACCCAACCCAACCTAACCTAACCTAACCTTACCTAACCTAACCAAATTATCCTTACCTAACCTAACCTAACCTAACGTAACCTAACCTAACCTAACCTAACGTAACCTAACCTAACGTAACCTAACCTAACCTAACCCAACCTAACCTAATCTAACCTAACCTAACCTAACCTAACCTAACCTAACCTAACGTAACCTAACCTAACCTAACATAACCTAACCTAACGTAACCTAACCTAACGACGTTTGCAAGCGCTTTCACATTAGATATCGCAGTTCCCGACTTGTAATGGTGAAAAACACTGCATCTCACTAAGTGACATTGTTTAATGTGGTTTTACGACGGTTCATATCTTAACCTAACCTGACATTCGCACTTGTATCTAAAAACGCTCTATTACACTGTTTTGTTCACAATTACAATATTTGCCTAACCTCACAGTTTTTCACCAACTTATTGCAGTACAGAACGCTGTATCTCGCTAAATGACATTGTTCTTTAAGGTTTCACGATGCTTGCATGCGCTTTAACGAGATTATCACAATATAGCAGTTTCGCACTTGTAACGGTAGAACACGCAGTATTTGGCTTGTTCATGCCGTTTTGTGTGCTTTCACAACATTTCACCTATCGCAGTTTAATACTCGCAATAAAACAACACTATCTCGTTAGATGACGTCGTTTTTGGTAGTTTCACGACGCTACCTAGCTTAAACTAACCTAACCTAACCTAACCTTCGCACTTCTATCGTTAGAAAACGTTTTACTCGACACTTTACAATGTTTTCTACAAGATTACGACGGTTTCATGCGCTTTCACATTAGATATCGTAGTTCCCGACTTGTAATGTTGAAAAACACTACATCTCACTAAGTGATTTTGTTTAATGCGGTTTTACGACGGTTGATATGTCAACCTAACCTAACATTCGCACTTGTATCTAAAAACGCTCTATTACACTGTTTTTTTCACAATTACAATATTTGCATAACCTCACAGTTTTTCACCAACTTATTGCAGTACAGAACGCTGTATCTCGCTAAACGACATTGTTCTTCAAGGTTTCACGATGCTTGCATGCGCTTTAACGAGATTATCACAATATAGCAGTTTCGCACTTGTAACGGTACAACACGCAGTATTTGGCTTATTCATGCCGTTTTGTGTGCTTTCACAACATTTTACCTATCGCAGTTTCGTACTCGCAATAAAACAACACTATCTCGTTAGATGACGTCGTTTTTGGTGGTTTCACGACGCTACCTAGCTTAAACTAACATAACTCAACCTAACATAACCTTCGCACTTCTATCGTTAGAAAGCGTTTTACTCGCTACTTTACATTGCTTTCTACATTACGACGGTTTCAAGTGCTTTCACATTAGATATCGCAGTTCCCGACTTGTAATGGTGAAAAACACTGCATCTCACTAAGTGACATTGTTTAATGCGGTTTTACGACGGTTCATATCTTAACCTAACATTCGTACTTGTATTGAAAAACGCTCTATTACACTGTTTCGTTCACAATTACGATATTTGCATAACCTCACAGTTTTTCACCAACTTATTGCAGTACAGAACGCTGTATCTCGCTAAATGACATTGTTCTTTAAGGTTTCACGATGCTTGCATGCGCTTTAACGAGAATATCACAATATAGCAGTTTCGCACTGTTAACGGAAGAACACGCAGTATTTGGCTTGTTCATGCCGTTTTGTGTGCTTTCACAACATTTCACCTATCGCAGTTTAATACTCGCAATAAAACAACACTATCTCGTTAGATGACGTCGTTTTTGGTAGTTTCACGACGCTACCTAGCTTAAACTAACCTAACCTAACCTAACCTTCGCACTTCTATCGTTAGAAAACGTTTTACTCGCAACTTTACAATGTTTTCTACAAGATTACGACGGTTTCATGCGCTTTCACATTAGATATCGTAGTTCCCGACTTGTAATGTTGAAAAACACTACATCTCACTAAGTGACATTGTTTAATGCGGTTTTACGACGGTTGATATGTCAACCTAACCTAACATTCGCACTTGTATCTAAAGACGCTCAATTACACTGTTTCGTTCACAATTACGATGTTTGCTTGACCTCACAGTTTCTCTTCAACTTATTTCAGTACAGAACGCTGTATCTCGCTAAATGACATCGTTCTTTAAGGTTTCACGATGCTTGCATGCGCTTTAACGAGAATATCACATTATAGCAGTTTCGCACTTGTAACGGTACAACACGCAGTATCTGGCTTGTTCATGACGTTTTGTGTGCTTTCACAACATTTCACCTATCGCAGTTTCGTACTCGCAATAAAACAACACTATCTCGTTAGATGACGTCGTTTTTGGTGGTTTCACGACGCTACCTAGCTTAAACTAACATAATTCAACCTAACATAACCTTCGGACTTCTATCGTTAGAAAACGTTTTACTCGCTACTTTACATTGCTTTCTACAACATTACGACGGTTTCAAGCGCTTTCACATTAGATATCGCAGTTCCCAACTTGTAATGGTGAAAAACACAGCATCTCACTAAGTGACATTGTTTAATGCGGTTTTAGCGCGGTTCATATCTTAACCTAACCTAACCTAACCTAACCTAACCTAACCCAACCTAACCTAACATACCCTAACCTAACCTAACCTAACCAAACCTAACCTAACGTAACCTAACCTAACCTAACCTAACGTAACCTAACCTAACGACGTTTGCAAGCGCTTTCACATTAGATATCGCAGTTCCCGACTTGTAATGGTGAAAAACACTGCATCTCACTAAGTGACATTGTTTAATGCGGTTTTACGACGGTTCATATCTTAACCTAACCTAACATTCGTACTTGTATTGAAAAACGCTCTATTACACTGTTTCGTTCACAATTACGATATTTGCTTGACCTCACAGTTTCTCACCAACTTATTACAGTACAGAACGCTGTATCTCGCTAAATGACGTCGTTCTTTAAGGTTTCACGATACTTGCATGCGCTTTAACGAGAATATCACAATAAAGCAGTTTCGCACTTGTAACGGCACAAGACGCAGTATCTGGCTAGTTCATGCCATTTTGTGTGCTTTCCCAATATTTCACCTATCGCAGTTTCGTACTCGCAATACAACAACACTATCTCGTTAGATGACATCGTTTTTGGTGGTTTCACGACGCTACCTAGCTCAAACTAACCGAACCTTCGCACTTCAATCGTTAGAAAACGTTTTATTCGCTACTTTACAATGTTTTCTACAAGATTACGACGGTTTCATGCGCTTTCACATTAGATATCGCAGTTCCCGACTTGTAATGGTGAAAAACACAGCATCTCACTAAGTGACATTGTTTAATGCGGTTTTAGCGCGGTTCACATCTTAACCTAACCTAACCTTACCTAACCCAACCTAACCTAACCTAACCTAACCTAACCAAACCTTACCTAACATACCCTAACCTAACCTAACCTAACCTAACCAAACCTAACCTAACCTAACCTAACGTAACCTAACCTAACCTAACCTAACCTAACCTAACGACGGTTGCAAGCGCTTTCACATTAGATATCGCAGTTCCCGACTTGTAATGGTGAAAAACACTGCATCTCACTGAGTGACATTGTTTAATGCGGTTTTACGACGGTTCATATCTTAACCTAACCTAACATTCGCACTTGTATCCAAAGACGCTCAATTACACTGTTTCGTTCACAATTACGATATTTGCTTGACCTCACAGTTTCTCACCAACTTATTACAGTACAGAACGCTGTATCTCTAAATGACATCGTTCTTTAAATCTCTCATCGCTCTTTAAATGTCATCTAAATGACATCGTTCTTTAAGGTTTCACGATACTTGCATGCGCTTTAACGAGAATATCACAATAAAGCAGTTTCGCACTTGTAACGACACAAGACGCAGTATCTGGCTAGTTTATGCCATTTTGTGTGCTTTCACAATATTTCACCTATCGCAGTTTCGTACTCGCAATAAAACAACACTATCTCGTTAGATGACATCGTTTTTGGTGGTTTCACGCGGCTACGTAGCTCAAACTAACCTAACCTTCGCACTTCTATCGTTAGAAAACGTTTGATTCGCTACTTTACAATGTTTTCTGCAAGATTACGACGGTTTCATGCGCTTTCACATTAGATATCGCAGTTCCCGACTTGTAATGGTGAAAAACACAGCATTTCACTAAGTGACATTGTTTAATGCGGTTTTAGCGCGGTTCATATCTTAACCTAACCTAACCTAACCTAACCTAATTTAACCTAACCTAACCTTACCTAACCCAACCTAACCTAACCTAACCTAACCAAACCTTACCTAACATAACCTAACCTAACCTAACGTAACCTAACCTAACCTAACCTAACCTAACCTAACCTAACGACGTTTGCAAGCGCTTTCACATTAGATATCGCAGTTCCCGACTTGTAATGTTGAAAAACACTACATCTCACTAAGTGACATTGTTTAATGCGGTTTTACGACGGTTGATATCTCAACCTAACCTAACATTCGCACTTGTATCTAAATACGCTCAATTACACTGTTTCGTTCACAATTACGATATTTGCTTGACCTCACAGTTTCTCACCAACTTATTACAGTACAGAACGCTGTATCTCGCTAAATGACATCGTTCTTTAAGGTTTCACGATACTTGCATGCGCTTTAACGAGAATATCACAATAAAGCAGTTTCGCACTTGTAACGGCACAAGACGCAGTATCTGGCTAGTTCATGCCATTTTGTGTGCTTTCCCAATATTTCACCTATCGCAGTTTCGTACTCGCAATAAAACAACACTATCTCGTTAGATGACATCGTTTTTGGTTGTTTCACGACGCTACCTAGCTCAAACTAACCGAACCTTCGCACTTCTATCGTTAGAAAACGTTTTATTCGCTACTTTACAATGTTTTCTACAAGATTACGACGGTTTCATGCGCTTTCACATTAGATATCGCAGTTCCCGACTTGTAATGGTGAAAAACACAGCATCTCACTAAGTGACATTGTTTAATGCGGTTTTAGCGCGGTTCATATCTTCACCTAACCTAACCTTACCTAACCCAACCTAACCTAACCTAACCTAACCAAACCTTACCTAACATACCCTAACCTAACCTAACCTAACCAAACCTAACCTAACCTAACCTAACGTAACCTAACCTAACCTAACCTAACCTAACCTAACCTAACGACGTTTGCAAGCGCTTTCACATTAGATATCGAGGTTCTCGACTTGTAATGGTGAAAAACACTGCATCTCACTAAGTGACATTGTTTAATGCGGTTTTACGACGGTTCATATCTTAACCTAACCTAACATTCGCACTTGTATTAAAAAACGCTCTATTACACTGTTTCGTTCACAATTAGGATATTTGCATAACCTCACAGTTTTTCACCAACTTATTGCAGTACAGAACGCTGTATCTCGCTAAATGACATCGTTCTTTAAGGTTTCACGATGCTTGCATGCGCTTTAACGAGAATATCACAACATAGCAGTTTCGCACTTGTAACGGTACAACACGCAGTATTTGGCTTGTTCATGCCGTTTTGTGTGCTTTCACAACATTTCACCTATCGCAGTTTCGTACTCGCAATAAAACAACACTATCTCGTTAGATGACGTTGTTTTTGGTAGTTTCACGACGCTACCTAGCTTAAACTAACATAACTCAACCTAACATAACCTTCGCACTTCTATCGTTAGAAAAGGTTTATTCGCTACTTTACACTGCTTTCTACAACATTACGATGGTTTCAAGCGCTTTCACATTAGATATCACAGTTCCCAACTTGTAAAGGTGAAAAACACTGCATCTCACTAAGTGACATTGTTTAATGCGGTTTTACGACGGTTCATACCTTAACCTAACGTAACCTAACCTAACCTAACCTAACCTAACCCAACCCAACCCAACCTAACCTAACCTAACCTAACCTAAACTAACCTAACCCAACCTAACCTAACCTAACCTAACCTAACCCAACCTAACCCAACCCAACCCAACCTAACCTAACCTAAGCTAACCTAACCTAACCTAACCAAACCTAACCTAACCTAACTTAACCTAACCTAACGTAACCTAACCTAACCTAACCTATTCTAACGTAACCTAACCTTACCTGACCTAACCTAACCTAACATAACCTAACCTAACCTAACATAACCTAACGTAACCTAACCTAACCTAACCTAGCCTAACGTAACCTAACCTAACCTAACCCAACCTAACCCAACCCAACCCAACAACACCCAACCCAACCTAACCTAACCTAACCTTACCTAACCTAACCAAATTATCCTTACCTAACCTAACCTAACCTAACGTAACCTAACCTAACCTAACCTAACGTAACCTAACCTAACCTAACGTAACCTAACCTAACCTAACCCAACCTAACCTAACCTAACCTAACCTAACCCAACCCAACCTAACCTAATCTAACCTAACCTAACCTAACCTAACCTAACCTAACGTAACCTAACCTAACCTAACATAACCTAACCTAACGTAACCTAACCTAACGACGTTTGCAAGCGCTTTCACATTAGATATCGCAGTTCCCGACTTGTAATTGTGAAAAACACTGCATCTCACTAAGTGACATTGTTTAATGTGGTTTTACGACGGTTCATATCTTAACCTAACCTGACATTCGCACTTGTATCTAAAAACGCTCTATTACACTGTTTTGTTCACAATTACAATATTTGCATAACCTCACAGTTTTTCACCAACTTATTGCAGTACAGAACGCTGTATCTCGCTAAATGACATTGTTCTTTAAGGTTTCACGTTGCTTGCATGCGCTTTAACGAGAATATCACAATATAGCAGTTTCGCACTTGTAACGGTAGAACACGCAGTATTTGGCTTGTTCATGCCGTTTTGTGTGCTTTCACAACATTTCACCTATCGCAGTTTAATACTCGCAATAAAACAACACTATCTCGTTAGATGACGTCGTTTTTGGTAGTTTCACGACGCTACCTAGCTTAAACTAACCTAACCTAACCTTCGCACTTCTATCGTTAGAAAACGTTTTACTCGACACTTTACAATGTTTTCTACAAGATTACGACGGTTTCATGCGCTTTCACATTAGATATCGTAGTTCCCGACTTGTAATGTTGAAAAACACTACATCTCACTAAGTGACATTGTTTAATGCGGTTTTACGACGGTTGATATGTCAACCTAACCTAACATTCGCACTTGTATCTAAAGACGCTCAATTACACTGTTTCGTTCACAATTACGATATTTGCTTGACCTCACAGTTTCTCACCAACTTATTACCGTACAGAACGCTGTATCTCGCTAAATGACATCGTTCTTTAAGGTTTCACGATACTTGCATGCGCTTTACCGAGAATATCACAACATAGCAGTTTCGCACTTGTAACGGTACAACACGCAGTATTTGGCTTATTCATGCCGTTTTGTGTGCTTTCACAACATTTTACCTATCGCAGTTTCGTACTCGCAATAAAACAACACTATCTCGTTAGATGACGTCGTTTTTGGTGGTTTCACGACGCTACCAAGCTTAAACTAACATAACTCAACCTAACATAACCTTCGCACTTCTATCGTTAGAAAGCGTTTTACTCGCTACTTTACATTGCTTTCTACATTACGACGGTTTCAAGCGCTTTCACATTAGATATCGCAGTTCCCAACTTGTAAAGGTGAAAAACACTGCATCTCACTAAGTGACATTGTTTAATGCGGTTTTACGACGGTTCATACCTTAACCTAACGTAGCCTAACCTAACCTAACCCAACATAACCTAACATAACCTAACCTAACCTAACCTAACCAAACCTAACCTAACCTAACCTAACCTAACGACGTTTGCAAGCACTTACACATTAGATATCGCAGTTCCCGACTTGTAATGGTGAAAAACACTGCATCTCACTAAGTGACATTGTTTAATGCGGTTTTACGACGGTTCATATCTTAACCTAACCTAACATTCGTACTTGTATTGAAAAACGCTCTATTACACTGTTTCGTTCACAATCACGATATTTGCATAACCTCACAGTTTTTCACCAACTTATTGCAGTACAGAACGCTGTATCTCGCTAAATGACATCGTTCTTTAAGGTTTCACGATGCTTGCATGCGCTTTAACGAGAATATCACATTATAGCAGTTTCGCACTTGTAACGGTACAACACGCAGTATCTGGCTAGTTCATGCCATTTTGTGTGCTTTCCCAATATTTCACCTATCGCAGTTTCGTACTCGCAATAAAACAACACTATCTCGTTAGATGACATCGTTTTTGGTGGTTTCACGACGCTACCTAGCTCAAACTAACCGAACCTTCGCACTTCAATCGTTAGAAAACGTTTTATTCGCTACTTTACAATGTTTTCTACAAGATTACGACGGTTTCATGCGCTTTCACATTAGATATCGCAGTTCCCGACTTGTAATGGTGAAAAACACAGCATCTCACTAAGTGACATTGTTTAATGCGGTTTTAGCGCGGTTCACATCTTAACCTAACCTAACCTTACCTAACCCAACCTAACCTAACCTAACCTAACCTAACCAAACCTTACCTAACATACCCTAACCTAACCTAACCTAACCTAACCAAACCTAACCTAAAATAACCTAACGTAACCTAACCTAACCTAACCTAACCTAACGACGGTTGCAAGCGCTTTCACATTAGATATCGCAGTTCCCGACTTGTAATGGTGAAAAACACTGCATCTCACTGAGTGACATTGTTTAATGCGGTTTTACGACGGTTCATATCTTAACCTAACCTAACATTCGCACTTGTATCCAAAGACGCTCAATTACACTGTTTCGTTCACAATTACGATATTTGCTTGACCTCACAGTTTCTCACCAACTTATTACAGTACAGAACGCTGTATCTCTAAATGACATCGTTCTTTAAATCTCTCATCGCTCTTTAAATGTCATCTAAATGACATCGTTCTTTAAGGTTTCACGATACTTGCATGCGCTTTAACGAGAATATCACAATAAAGCAGTTTCGCACTTGTAACGACACAAGACGCAGTATCTGGCTAGTTTATGCCATTTTGTGTGCTTTCACAATATTTCACCTATCGCAGTTTCGTACTCGCAATAAAACAACACTATCTCGTTAGATGACATCGTTTTTGGTGGTTTCACGCGGCTACGTAGCTCAAACTAACCTAACCTTCGCACTTCTATCGTTAGAAAACGTTTGATTCGCTACTTTACAATGTTTTCTGCAAGATTACGACGGTTTCATGCGCTTTCACATTAGATATCGCAGTTCCCGACTTGTAATGGTGAAAAACACAGCATTTCACTAAGTGACAATGTTTAATGCGGTTTTAGCGCGGTTCATATCTTAACCTAACCTAACCTAACCTAACCTAATTTAACCTAACCTAACCTTACCTAACCCAACCTAACCTAACCTAACCTAACCAAACCTTACCTAACATAACCTAACCTAACCTAACGTAACCTAACCTAACCTAACCTAACCTAACCTAACCTAACGACGTTTGCAAGCGCTTTCACATTAGATATCGCAGTTCCCGACTTGTAATGTTGAAAAACACTACATCTCACTAAGTGACATTGTTTAATGCGGTTTTACGACGGTTGATATCTCAACCTAACCTAACATTCGCACTTGTATCTAAATACGCTCAATTACACTGTTTCGTTCACAATTACGATATTTGCTTGACCTCACAGTTTCTCACCAACTTATTACAGTACAGAACGCTGTATCGCGCTAAATGACATCGTTCTTTAAGGTTTCACGATACTTGCATGCGCTTTAACGAGAATATCACAATAAAGCAGTTTCGCACTTGTAACGGCACAAGACGCAGTATCTGGCTAGTTCATGCCATTTTGTGTGCTTGCCCAATATTTCACCTATCGCAGTTTCGTACTCGCAATAAAACAACACTATCTCGTTAGATGACATCGTTTTTGGTGGCTTCACGACGCTACCTAGCTCAAACTAACCAAACCTTCGCACTTCTATCGTTAGAAAACGTTTTATTCGCTACTTTACAATGTTTTCTACAAGATTACGACGGTTTCATGCGCTTTCACATTAGAGATCGCAGTTCCCGACTTTTACTGGTGAAAAACACAGCATCTCACTAAGTGACATTGTTTAATGCGGTTTTAGCGCGGTTCATATCTTAACCTAACCTAACCTTACCTAACCCAACCTAACCTAACCTAACCTAACCAAACCTTAGCTAACATCCCTAACCTAACCTAACCTAACCTAACCTAACGTAACCTAACCTAACCTAACCTAACGACGTTTGCAAGCGCTTTCACTTTAGATATCGCAGTTCCCGACTTGTAATGGTGAAAAACACTGCATCTCACTAAGTGACATTGTTTAATGCGGTTTTACGACGGTTCATATCTTAACCTAACCTAACATTCGCACTTGTATTAAAAAACGCTCTATTACACTGTTTCGTTCACAATTAGGATATTTGCATAACCTCACAGTTTTTCACCAACTTATTGCAGTACAGAACGCTGTATCTCGCTAAATGACATCGTTCTTTAAGGTTTCACGATGCTTGCATGCGCTTTAACGAGAATATCACAACATAGCAGTTTCGCACTTGTAACGGTACAACACGCAGTATTTGGCTTGTTCATGCCGTTTTGTGTGCTTTCACAACATTTCACCTATCGCAGTTTCGTACTCGCAATAAAACAACACTATCTCGTTAGATGACGTTGTTTTTGGTAGTTTCACGACGCTACCTAGCTTAAACTAACATAACTCAACCTAACATAACCTTCGCACTTCTATCGTTAGAAAAGGTTTATTCGCTACTTTACACTGCTTTCTACAACATTACGATGGTTTCAAGCGCTTTCACATTAGATATCACAGTTCCCAACTTGTAAAGGTGAAAAACACTGCATCTCACTAAGTGACATTGTTTAATGCGGTTTTACGACGGTTCATACCTTAACCTAACGTAACCTAACCTAACCTAACCTAACCTTACCTAACCTAACCTAACCTAACCTAACCCAACCCAACCCAACCTAACCTAACCTAACCTAACCTAAACTGACCTAACCCAACCTAACCTAACCTAACCTAACCCAACCTAACCCAACCCAACCCAACCTAACCTAACCTAAGCTAACCTAACCTAACCTAACCAAACCTAACCTAACCTAACTTAACCTAACCTAACGTAACCTAACCTAACCTAACCTATTCTAACGTAACCTAACCTTACCTGACCTAACCTAACCTAACATAACCTAACCTAACCTAACATAACCTAACGTAACCTAACCTAACCTAGCCTAACGTAACCTACCTAACCTAACCCAACCTAACCCAACCCAACCCAACCCAACAACACCCAACCCAACCTAACCTAACCTAACCTTACCTAACCTAACCAAATTATCCTTACGTAACCTAACCTAACCTAACGTAACCTAACCTAACCTAACCTAACGTAACCTAACCTAACCTAACGTAACCTAACCTAACCTAACCCAACCTAACCTAACCTAACCTAACCTAACCCAACCCAACCTAACCTATGCTAACCTAACCTAACCTAACCTAACCTAACGTAACCTAACCTAACCTAACATAACCTAACCTAACGTAACCTAACCTAACGACGTTTGCAAGCGCTTTCACATTAGATATCGCAGTTCCCGACTTGTAATTGTGAAAAACACTGCATCTCACTAAGTGACATTGTTTAATGTGGTTTTACGACGGTTCATATCTTAACCTAACCTGACATTCGCACTTGTATCTAAAAACGCTCTATTACACTGTTTTGTTCACAATTACAATATTTGCATAACCTCACAGTTTTTCACCAACTTATTGCAGTACAGAACGCTGTATCTCGCTAAATGACATTGTTCTTTAAGGTTTCACGTTGCTTGCATGCGCTTTAACGAGAATATCACAATATAGCAGTTTCGCACTTGTAACGGTAGAACACGCAGTATTTGGCTTGTTCATGCCGTTTTGTGTGCTTTCACAACATTTCACCTATCGCAGTTTAATACTCGCAATAAAACAACACTATCTCGTTAGATGACGTCGTTTTTGGTAGTTTCACGACGCTACCTAGCTTAAACTAACCTAACCTAACCTTCGCACTTCTATCGTTAGAAAACGTTTTACTCGACACTTTACAATGTTTTCTACAAGATTACGACGGTTTCATGCGCTTTCACATTAGATATCGTAGTTCCCGACTTGTAATGTTGAAAAACACTACATCTCACTAAGTGACATTGTTTAATGCGGTTTTACGACGGTTGATATGTCAACCTAACCTAACATTCGCACTTGTATCTAAAGACGCTCAATTACACTGTTTCGTTCACAATTACGATATTTGCTTGACCTCACAGTTTCTCACCAACTTATTACAGTACAGAACGCTGTATCTCGCTAAATGACATCGTTCTTTAAGGTTTCACGATTATTGCATGCGCTTTACCGAGAATATCACAACATAGCAGTTTCGCACTTGTAACGGTACAACACGCAGTATTTGGCTTATTCATGCCGTTTTGTGTGCTTTCACAACATTTTACCTATCGCAGTTTCGTACTCGCAATAAAACAACACTATCTCGTTAGATGACGTCGTTTGTGGTGGTTTCACGACGCTACCAAGCTTAAACTAACATAACTCAACCTAACATAACCTTCGCACTTCTATCGTTAGAAAGCGTTTTACTCGCTACTTTACATTGCTTTCTACATTACGACGGTTTCAAGCGCTTTCACATTAGATATCGCAGTTCCCAACTTGTAAAGGTGAAAAACACTGCATCTCACTAAGTGACATTGTTTAATGCGGTTTTACGACGGTTCATACCTTAACCTAACGTAGCCTAACCTAACCTAACCCAACATAACCTAACATAACCTAACCTAACCTAACCTAACCAAACCTAACCTAACCTAACCTAACCTAACGACGTTTGCAAGCACTTACACATTAGATATCGCACTTCCCGACTTGTAATGGTGAAAAACACTGCATCTCACTAAGTGACATTGTTTAATGCGGTTTTACGACGGTTCATATCTTAACCTAACCTAACATTCGTACTTGTATTGAAAAACGCTCTATTACACTGTTTCGTTCACAATTACGATATTTGCATAACCTCACAGTTTTTCACCAACTTATTGCAGTACAGAACGCTGTATCTCGCTAAATGACATCGTTCTTTAATGTTTCACGATGCTTGCATGCGCTTTAACGAGCATATCACATTATAGCAGTTTCGCACTTGTAACGGTACAACACGCAGTATTTGGCTTGTTCATGCCGTTTTGTGTGCTTTCACAACATTTTACCTATCGCAGTTTGGTACTCGCAAAAAAACAACACTATCTCGTTAGATGACGTCCTTTTTGGTGGTCTCACGACGCTACATAGCTTAAACTAACATAACTCAAGCTAACCTTCCCACTTCTATCGTTAGAAAACGTTTTACTTCCAACTTTACAATGTTTTCTACAAGATTACGACGGTTTCATGCGCTTTCACATTAGATATTGTCACGTCGCTCCAGGGGATGTCGACAAGGTCTATTGATGTCCGAGCAACAGGGCTCTAACCAAGCGCGTCGGGTGGGCTTGTCTTCTAGAGCGGGGGTTCACGCGCACTTCTTTCTTCTTCGTGGTGTGTGCCTTCACCTTGGCATACGACCCACTACTAGAAGCAGGTGGCAATATTCCTCCTCAACAAAAAAAAAGAAAGAGCATCGTCCCGATGCTGTAAAGTTATTGAAAAAAAAAACCAAAACAAAGTAGGTTAAACAATGAAAAAGGGCACCAATAATCAAATGTTAGACGCGATAAGTTCACCAATGATGAGGCAATTGTCGGAGCACAAATAAAAAAAAACACAGGAAAAGTGGTCTTTTAGGAACGCGCAAAATAGGGCTTCATGCGCACCACGTGAACTATGTCAGAGGTCGGTTGTTTTCGTTGTGCCCATCGAGACGACGTAGCGTCCGGAACCACTTCGTAGTTTACGTCGCTCACGCGGCGTATTACTTTATACGGACCGAAGTATCTGCTGAGCAACTTTTCGGAGAGGCCACGGCGTCGAACAGGGGTCCAAACCCAAACTTGGTCTCCCGGACTGTAAGATACGTCATTGTGACGCTTATTGTAACGTCGTGCATCGACCTGTTGCTGCTGACCAATGTGTAGCCGGGCGAGCTGGCGAGTTTCCTCGGCACGCTCTGCAAATTCTTCTGCGTCAGTTGTTAATCGATCAGCGCCTTCATAAGGAAGCATCGCATCCAGCATCGTCTGAACTTCGCGGCCGTAGAGAAGGCGAAACGGTGTAAATCGGGTTGTTTCTTGAACGGCGGTGTTATAAGCGAACGTCACATAAGGCAAAATGCGATCCCATGTTTTGTGTTGGACGTCGATGTACATGGAGATCATGTTTGTGACTGTCTTATTTAGTCGCTCGGTTAAGCCGTTGCTCTGCGGATGGTAAGCAGTCGTAGTTCGATGCCTAGTGTTACTTAGCCGAAAAACTTCATAAATAAGTTGTGCAGTGAACGCTGTTCCTCTGTCGGTTATCACTGTAGATGGAGCACCGTGGCGCAGAACAATGTGGCACATGAAGAACTGTGCTACCTGAGAAGCCGTGGCTCGTGGTATCGCCTGTGTCTCAGCATAGCGGGTCAAATAGTCAGTTGCAACAATGACCCATTTGTTGCCGTCGGACGATAAAGGAAATGGGCCGAGAATGTCCATGCCGACTTGGTCAAATGGCTTGTGGGGTGGATCAATTGGCTGAAGTAATCCAGCCGGCTTGCTTGGTGGCGACTTTCGACGCTGGCATTCACGACAGCTTTTAACGTACTGCTTCACGCTTGCTGAAAGTCCGGGCCAGTAGTACGCCTCACTTACTCTGGCGAGCGTTCGCGAGTAACCTAGATGACCAGATGTGGGTTCATCATGGCACGCGGAGAGGACTTCGTCCCGCATGTCCTTCGGAACGACGAGGAGGTAAGCGCGGCTCGTAGAACGGGCGTTTTTTTTATACAGGACATTACCTCGGAGGCAGAAAGACGTCATGACACGAAATAGATGGCGAGGTATAACGGCGCTATGACCCTCCAGATAGTCGATGACCGGTCGAATCTCTTCATCCTCTCGCTGGCGTCTGCTCAAGTCAGATGAGCTAAGGGCGCCCAGGAAACCGTCATCGTCGTCTTCTTCTTGATTGACTAAAGGTATGGGTGCACGCGACAGCGTATCAGCGTCTTCATGCTTCCGTCCAGACTTATATACGATGGTAACATCAAATTCCTGTAGACGCAAGCTCCATCGGGCCAGTCGTCCAGAAGGATCACGAATGTTTACCAACCAGCAGAGGGCATGGTGGTCCGTCACCACTTTAAATGGACGACCATAGAGGTACGGGCGAAACTTGGTGATCGCCCACACTACTGCGAGACACTCTTTTTCTGTGGTCGTGTAATTCACCTCGGTACGGGACAGTGAGCGGCTGGCATAGGCAATGACTCGTTCTTTGCCGTGTTGATGCTGGACGAGCACTGCGCCGAGGCCGATGTTACTGGCGTCAGTGTGCACCTCTGTGTCAGCATCATCGTCAAAATGCGCAAGAACAGGGGCTGACTGCATCCGCTGTCGTAGCTCGGCAAAAGCAGCCTGTTGTTCGGTAGCCCATACAAACGGTGTGTCGTCGCGTGTAAGGCGAGTCAAGGGTTCCGCTATCTTCGAAAACCCTCTAATAAATCGTCGATAGTATGCGCACAAGCCCAGAAAGCGTCGAACAGCCTTTTTGTCTGTAGGATGCGGAAACGCGGCTACAGCGGCAAGTTTGTCGGGGTCGGGTCGAACTCCTTTCGCGTTGACTACATGGCCAAGGAATTTGAGCTCTTCATAACCAAAGTGACACTTCTGCGGTTTGAGTGTAAGATCTGCTGATTGAATAGCCTGTAGCACACTCCTGAGGCGATGAAGATGTTGCTGGAAGGTTTCAGAAAAAACGACAACATCATCAAGGTATACGAGACAAGTTTGCCACTTCAGACCAGTAAGCACAGTATCCATCATTCGCTGGAAGGTTGCGGGCGCTGAGCACAAACCAAAAGGAAGGACTCGAAATTCATACAGGCCATCAGGGGTAACAAAGGCCGTTTTCTCGCGATCTCGCTCGTCAACCTCGATCTGCCAGTACCCGCTTTTTAAATCCAAAGAGGAAAAATAGTGGGCGTGGCGTAATCTGTCTAACGAGTCGTCGATGCGTGGCAGCGGGTACACGTCCTTTTTAGTCACGCTGTTCAGCTTCCGGTAATCGACGCAAAAACGTAGCGTTCCGTCTTTCTTCTTGACTAGGACGACCGGAGAGGACCACGCACTGTTGGAAGGCTCGATGATGCCGTCGTCAAGCATTTCTCGAACTTGCGTACGAATGGCTTCTCGTTCCTTCGCTGACACACGGTAAGGCTGTTGGTGTACTGGGCGAGCGTCGTCGTAAGTGATGATTCTGTGCCTAGTGATCGAAGTCTGGCGCACCTTAGAGGAAGCAGCGAAGCATGACTTGAATTCAAGCAAGAGTTTTCGCAGTGCTGTCTGGTTCTCTGGTGTGAGGTTAGAATTAATGTCGATATTGTTTAGAGACGTATCGGCGGCCTCCACTGCGTCCGACGAGAAGCAGATGGGAACGGTACTTAATTCATCTGCAAACGCTAACGAAGTGCCACGAAAAAGGTGTCGGTGTTCGTTGCTGAAATTTGTAACGAGCAGTTGAGATCGACCATCACGTAGCTGTATGATACTCCTAGCCACACAAACACCTTGAGACAGCAAGTGTTCAAAATTACTTTCTGCAATCGCTTCACCATTTCGCAATCCCCAGCATGTGACGTCGACAATAACACTGGCTCTTGGAGGAAGCGTTATACTTTCAGCAGAAACACGAAGAATGTCGGCACGTTGTTGGTCGTTCTGCTTGTCGATTGCTCGGTCGGCTGAGAAGGTGATGCGATTCTCTTGAAGGTCAATGACAGCTCCATACTCCTGCAGGAAGTCAACACCAAGAATAACGTCGCGTGAACATTCACGGAGCACAAGGAAACTTGCTACAAAAGTATAACCGCAGACCCGAACTCTGCTCGTGCAGGTTCCAAGCGGAGAGACGGTGTGGCCACCAGCCGTTCGAATCACAGAGCCATGCCAGGGCGTGATTACCTTCTTTAGTAGTCTGGTCATTTTCCCGCTTAGTATAGAATAGTCAGCCCCGGTATCAACTAAAGCACCTACTGCATAGCCGTCTATCAGCACCGGTATATCCAGAGAAAGCCGCACATATCGCTCAGTCGAATCCACACCCTTTACTGTTAGCGTCGATCGGAGGTCTTCAGCACGTCGACGGCCAGCGACCTCGCCTCCAAGGGTCGCTTGCGTTAGTTTTCCCGGCGGGGACTGGGGGACCGTGCGCCAGCATGGCGCTGTGGCGAAGATGAAAAGCGCCTCGGCGACGGTGAGCGCGGCTGCCGTCCAGAAGGCGGTGGCATGCGCTGTTGAGCCAGGTAGTCCTCAATGTCCCGGGGTCGCTGGCCATACCGAGGAGGCGCTGAATATACTGAAAAGCCGCGCAGCCCGAGGCGCCGGTATGGACACTGGCGGTACAAATGGTCCGCTTCACCGCAGTGGAAGCACAAAGGCCGGCGATCAGGAGTGCGCCAAACATCAGATTTCCGAGGCGAAGCACGTCTGTCGTCAAGGTAGTGCGCTGGTTGTTCCGCAAGATGCACAGGGTTGGCGTAAACGAGGGGTGGGGGCGCGCGTGTGTTCTCGTAGTACCGTAGAGGCTGCGCCGACTGAAGTGAAACTGTAGGAGGTGCCTGAACAAACAGCGGGGAAGAGGAAGCTGGGCGCTTCAAGGCTTCCGCATAAGTCACACGGTGGTAGTCAGCCGGGGCCGGTGCGGCGTTATCCAGACTCACAGGGTCACGCAGGGCATGATGCAGCTCGTCCTTGACGATACTTGCAATAGAACTCACCGTAGGTAGTGGTGGTGTGGCAGCCTTTTGCAGCTCCTCGCGTACTATTGAGCGGATGAGGTCGCGCAGACACTCGGTGTTGTTCCCAAAAGTCGTGGGAACTTGAGCAGTGGACGTGCTCACTTGCCGGTCATACAGGGTGGATCGATGCTGAAGCATCTTTTCCATCGTGACGGCTTCAGACAAAAACTCGGCGACCGTGCTCGGAGGGCTCCGTACAAGGCCAGCGAAAAGCTGCTCCTTAACTCCCCGCATCAGGTGACGCAACTTCTTTTCCTCTGTCATACCTGGATCAGCCCGTCGGAACAGGCGCGTCATATCTTCCACATATGTCATGACAGTTTCGTTGGGCATCTGGATGCGGGCCTGGATCGCTCGCTCCGCTCGTTCGTGGCGATCAGCACTTCTGTAAGTGTCCAACAGCCGGCGGCGGAATTCGGGCCACGATGTCATCTGTTCCTCGTGATTCATGTACCAGGTACGTGCTCCATCCTCCAAATAGAAGTACACACGCCGTAGTTTCGCCGCGTCGTTCCAGTCGTTCAAAGCAGCCACGCGTTCGAAGTCGACCAACCAGTCCTCGACGTCTTCGAGCTCGGTGCCATGAAACGGTGTCGGAACCTGTGGACTTTCGAGGGTGTACCGAGTCACCGGGGGGTTTCCAGTTCCTGTTAAAGTGGTTTGAACGGACGTGCTCATCATACTGGTGTGAACTGTGGGGTCAGCTTCGGGTGGCAATCCCCTGATCCTGCGGCTTGTCCGATGAACGGGAGTGTGGACTCGCACTGGGCTTGTGGTGCTGCTTCCAGGAGGGGTCTGAAACATCCGTGAGGGGCTACCCAGCACCTCCACCAATTGTCACGTCGCTCCAGGGGATGTCGACAAGGTCTATTGATGTCCGAGCAACAGGGCTCTAACCAAGCGCGTCGGGTGGGCTTGTCTTCTAGAGCGGGGGTTCACGCGCACTTCTTTCTTCTTCGTGGTGTGTGCCTTCACCTTGGCATACGACCCACTACTAGAAGCAGGTGGCAATATCGTAGTTCCCGACTTGTAATGTTGAAAAACACTACATCTCACTAAGTGACATTGCTTATTGCGGTTTTACGACGGTTGATATCTCAACCTAACCTAACATTCGCACTTGTATCTAAATACGCTCAATTACACTGTTTCGTTCACAATTACGATATTTGCTTGACCTCACAGTTTCTCACCAACTTATTACAGTACAGAACGCTGTATCTTGCTAAATGACATCGTTCTTTAAGGTTTCACGATACTTGCATGCGCTTTAACGAGAATATCACAATAAAGCAGTTTCGCACTTGTAACGGCACAAGACGCAGTATCTGGCTAGTTCATGCCATTTTGTGTGCTTTCCCAATATTTCACCTATCGCAGTTTCGTACTCGCAATAAAACAACACTATCTCGTTAGATGACATCGTTTTTGGTGGTTTCACGACGCTACCTAGCTCAAACTAACCGAACCTTCGCACTTCAATCGTTAGAAAACGTTTTATTCACTACTTTACAATGTTTTCTACAAGATTACGACGGTTTCATGCGCTTTCACATTAGATATCGCAGTTCCCGACTTGTAATGGTGAAAAACACAGCATCTCACTAAGTGACATTGTTTAATGCGGTTTTAGCGCGGTTCATATCTTAACCTAACCTAACCTTACCTAACCCAACCTAACCTAACCTAACCTAACCTAACCAAACCTTACCTAACATACCCTAACCTAACCTAACCTAACCTAACCTAACCAAACCTAACCTAACCTAACCTAACGTAACCTAACCTAACCTAACCTAACCTAACGACGGTTGCAAGCGCTTTCACATTAGATATCGCAGTTCCCGACTTGTAATGGTGAAAAACACTGCATCTCACTGAGTGACATTGTTTAATGCGGTTTTACGACGGTTCATATCGTAACCTAACCTAACATTCGCACTTGTATCCAAAGACGCTCAATTACACTGTTTCGTTCACAATTACGATATTTGCTTGACCTCACAGTTTCTCACCAACTTATTACAGTACAGAACGCTGTATCTCTAAATGACATCGTTCTTTAAATCTCTCATCGCTCTTTAAATGTCATCTAAATGACATCGTTCTTTAAGGTTTCACGATACTTGCATGCGCTTTAACGAGAATATCACAATAAAGCAGTTTCGCACTTGTAACGGCACAAGACGCAGTATCTGGCTAGTTCATGCCATTTTGTGTGCTTTCCCAATATTTCACCTATCGCAGTTTCGTACTCGCAATAAAACAACACTATCTGGTTAGATGACATCGTTTTTGGTGGTTTCACGACGCTACCTAGCTCAAACTAACCGAACCTTCGCACTTCTATCGTTAGAAAACGTTTTATTCGCTACTTTACAATGTTTTCTACAAGATTAGGACGGTTTCATGCGCTTTCACATTAGATATCGCAGTTCCCGACTTGTAATGGTGAAAAACACAGCATCTCACTAAGTGACATTGTTTAATGCGGTTTTAGCGCGGTTCATATCTTCACCTAACCTAACCTTACCTAATGAGTGCGGCGAGTTGGGCAGGTTGGTAACGATGCATGACTAAGAAATCTTAGCGCCACAGAACGGAAACAAAAGAAAGAAACGTAGACAACACGAGCGCTAAAGCGCTCGTGTTGTCTACGCTCGTGTTGTCTACGTTTCTTTCTTTTGTTTCCGTTCTGTGGCGCTAAGATTTCTTAGTCATGTAACCTTACCTAACCCAACCTAACCTAACCTAACCTAACCAAACCTTACCTAACATACCCTAACCTAACCTAACCTAACCTAACCAAACCTAACCTAACCTAACCTAACCTAACCTAACCTAACGACGTTTGCAAGCGCTTTCACATTAGATATCGAGGTTCCCGACTTGTAATGGTGAAAAACACTGCATCTCACTAAGTGACATTGTTTAATGCGGTTTTACGACGGTTCATATCTTAACCTAACCTAACATTCGCACTTGTATTAAAAAACGCTCTATTACACTGTTTCGTTCACAATTAGGATATTTGCATAACCTCACAGTTTTTCACCAACTTATTGCAGTACAGAACGCTGTATCTCGCTAAATGACATCGTTCTTTAAGGTTTCACGATGCTTGCATGCGCTTTAACGAGAATATCACAACATAGCAGTTTCGCACTTGTAACGGTACAACACGCAGTATTTGGCTTGTTCATGCCGTTTTGTGTGCTTTCACAACATTTCACCTATCGCAGTTTCGTACTCGCAATAAAACAACACTATCTCGTTAGATGACGTTGTTTTTGGTAGTTTCACGACGCTACCTAGCTTAAACTAACATAACTCAACCTAACATAACCTTCGCACTTCTATCGTTAGAAAACGTTTTACTCGCTACTTTACATTGCTTTCTACAACATTACGACGGTTTCAAGCGCTTTCACATTAGATATCACAGTTCCCAACTTGTAAAGGTGAAAAACACTGCATCTCACTAAGTGACATTGTTTAATGCGGTTTTAGCGCGGTTCATATCTTAACCTAACCTAACCTAACCTAACCTAACCCAACCTAACCTAACCTAACCTAACCTAACCAAACCTAACCTAACGTAACCTAACCTAACCTAACGTAACCTAACCTAACGACGTTTGCAAGCGCTTTCACATTAGATATCGCAGTTCCCGACTTGTAATGGTGAAAAACACTGCATCTCACTAAGTGACATTGTTTAATGCGGTTTTACGACGGTTCATATCTTAACCTAACCTAACATTCGTACTTGTATTGAAAAACGCTCTATTACACTGTTTCGTTCACAATTACGATATTTGCATAACCTCACAGTTTTTCACCAACTTATTGCAGTACAGAACGCTGTATCTCGCTAAATGACATCGTTCTTTAAGGTTTCACGATGCTTGCATGCGCTTTAACGAGAATATCACATTATAGCAGTTTCGCACTTGTAACGGTACAACACGCAGTATTTGGCTTGTTCATGCCGTTTTGTGTGCTTTCACAACATTTCACCTATCGCAGTTTCGTACTCGCAATAACACAACACTATCTCGTTAGATGACGTCCTTTTTGGTGGTCTCACGACGCTACATAGCTTAAACTAAGATAACTCAAGCTAACCTTCCCACTTCTGTCGTTAGAAAACGTTTTACTCGCAACTTTACAATGTTTTCTACAAGATTACGACGGTTTCATGCGCTTTCACATTAGATATCGTAGATCCCGACTTGTAATGTTGAAAAACACTACATCTCACTAAGTGACATTGTTTAATGCGGTTTTACGACGGTTGATATGTCAACCTAACCTAACATTCGCACTTGTATCTAAAGACGCTCAATTACACTGTTTCGTTCACAATTACGATGTTTGCTTGACCTCACAGTTTCTCGTCAACTTAATTCAGTACAGAACGCTGTATCTCGCTAAATGACATCGTTCTTTAAGGTTTCACGATGCTTGCATGCGCTTTAACGAGAATATCACATAATAGCAGTTTCGCACTTGTAACGGTACAACACGCAGTATCTGGCTTGTTCATGACGTTTTGTGTGCTTTCACAACATTTCACCTATCGCAGTTTCGTACTCGCAATAAAACAACACTATCTCGTTAGATGACGTCGTTTTTGGTGGTTTCACGACGCTACCTAGCTTAAACTAACATAACTCAACCTAACATAACCTTCGGACTTCTATCGTTAGAAAACGTTTTACTCGCAATTTTACATTGCTTTCTACAACATTACGACGGTTTCAAGCGCTTTCACATTAGATATCGCAGTTCCCAACTTGTAAAGGTGAAAAACACTGCATCTCACTAAGTGACATTGTTTAATGCGGTTTTAGCGCGGTTCATATCTTAACCTAACCTAACCTAACCTAACCTAACCCAACCTAACCTAACATAACCTAACCTAACCTAACCTAACCTAACCTAACATAACCTAACCTAACCTAACGTAACCTAACCTAACGACGTTTGCAAGCGCTTTCATATTAGATATCGCAGTTCCCGACTTGTAATGGTGAAAAACACTGCATCTCACTAAGTGACATTGTTTAATGCGGTTTTACGACGGTTCATATCTTAACCTAACCTAACATTGGTACTTGTATTGAAAAACGCTCTATTACACTGTTTCGTTCACAATTACGATATTTGCATAACCTCACAGTTTTTCACCAACTTATTGCAGTACAGAACGCTGTATCTCGCTAAATGACATCGTTCTTTAAGGTTTCACGATGCTTGCATGCGCTTTAACGAGAATATCACATTATAGCAGTTTCGCACTTGTAACGGTACAACACGCAGTATTTGGCTTGTTCATGCCGTTTTGTGTGCTTTCACAACATTTTACCTATCGCAGTTTCGTACTCGCAATAAAACAACACTATCTCGTTAGATGACGTCCTTTTTGGTGGTCTCACGACGCTACATAGCTTAAACTAACATAACTCAAGCTAACCTTCCCACTTCTATCGTTAGAAAACGTTTTACTCGCAACTTTACAATGTTTTCTACAAGATTACGACGGTTTCATGCGCTTTCACATTAGATATCGTAGTTCCCGACTTGTAATGTTGAAAAACACTACATCTCACTAAGTGACATTGTTTAATGCGGTTTTACGACGGTTGATATCTCAACCTAACCTAACATTCGCACTTGTATCTAAATACGCTCAATTACACTGTTTCGTTCACAATTACGATATTTGCTTGACCTCACAGTTTCTCACCAACTTATTACAGTACAGAACGCTGTATCTCGCTAAATGACATCGTTCTTTAAGGTTTCACGATACTTGCATGCGCTTTAACGAGAATATCACAATAAAGCAGTTTCGCACTTGTAACGGCACAAGACGCAGTATCTGGCTAGTTCATGCCATTTTGTGTGCTTTCCCAATATTTCACCTATCGCAGTTTCGTACTCGCAATAAAACAACACTATCTCGTTAGATGACATCGTTTTTGGTGGTTTCACGACGCTACCTAGCTCAAACTAACCGAACCTTCGCACTTCAATCGTTAGAAAACGTTTTATTCGCTACTTTACAATGTTTTCTACAAGATTACGACGGTTTCATGCGCTTTCACATTAGATATCGCAGTTCCCGACTTGTAATGGTGAAAAACACAGCATCTCACTAAGTGACATTGTTTAATGCGGTTTTAGCGCGGTTCATATCTTAACCTAACCTAACCTTACCTAACCCAACCTAACCTAACCTAACCTAACCTAACCAAACCTTACCTAACATACCCTAACCTAACCTAACCTAACCTAACCAAACCTAACCTAACCTAACCTAACGTAACCTAACCTAACCTAACCTAACGACGGTTGCAAGCGCTTTCACATTAGATATCGCAGTTCCCGACTTGTAATGGTGAAAAACACTGCATCTCACTGAGTGACATTGTTTAATGCGGTTTTACGACGGTTCATATCCTAACCTAACCTAACATTCGCACTTGTATCCAAAGACGCTCAATTACACTGTTTCGTTCACAATTACGATATTTGCTTGACCTCACAGTTTCTCACCAACTTATTACAGTACAGAACGCTGTATATCTAAATGACATCGTTCTTTAAATCTCTCATCGCTCTTTAAATGTCATCTAAATGACATCGTTCTTTAAGGTTTCACGATACTTGCATGCGCTTTAACGAGAATATCACAATAAAGCAGTTTCGCACTTGTAACGACACAAGACGCAGTATCTGGCTAGTTTATGCCATTTTGTGTGCTTTCACAATATTTCACCTATCGCAGTTTCGTGCTCGCAATAAAACAACACTATCTCGTTAGATGACATCGTTTTTGGTGGTCTCACGCGGTTACGTAGCTCAAACTAACCTAACCTTCGCACTTCTATCGTTAGAAAACGTTTTATTCGCTACTTTACAATGTTTTCTACAAGATTACGACGGTTTCATGCGCTTTCACATTAGATATCGCAGTTCCCGACTTGTAATGGTGAAAAACACAGCATTTCACCAAGTGACATTGTTTAATGCGGTTTTAGCGCGGTTCATATCTTAACCTAACCTAACCTAACCTAATTTAACCTAACCTAACCTTACCTAACCCAACCTAACCTAACCTAACCTAACCTAACCTAACCTAACCTAACCTAACCTAACCTAACCTAACGTAACCTAACCTAACCTAACCTAACCTAACGACGTTTGCAAGCGCTTTCACATTAGATATCGCAGTTCCCGACTTGTAATGGTGAAAAACACTGCATCTCACTAAGTGACATTGTTTAATGCGGTTTTACGACGGTTCATATCTTAACCTAACCTAACAATCGTACTTGTATTAAAAAACGCTCTATTACACTGTTTCGTTCACAATTACGATATTTGCATAACCTCACAGTTTTTCACCAACTTATTGCAGTACAGAACACTGTATCTCGCTAAATGACATTGTTCTTTAAGGTTTCACGATGCTTGCATGCGCTTTAACGAGAATATCACAATATAGCAGTTTCGCACTTGTAACGGTAGAACACGCCGTATTTCGCTTGTTCATGCCGTTTTGTGTGCTTTCACAACATTTCACCTATCGCAGTTTAATACTCGCAATAAAACAACACTATCTCGTTAGATGACGTCGTTTTTGGTAGTTTCACGACGCTACCTAGCTTAAACTAACCTAACCTAACCTAACCTTCGCACTTCTATCGTTAGAAAACGTTTTACTCGCAACTTTACAATGTTTACTACAAGATTACGACGGTTTCATGCGCTTTCACATTAGATATCGTATTTCCCGACTTGTAATGTTGAAAAACACTACATCTCACTAAGTGACATTGTTTAATGCGGTTTTACGACGGTTGATATGTCAACCTAACCTAACATTCGCACTTGTATCTAAACACGCTCAATTACACTGTTTCGTTCACAATTACGATATTTGCTTGACCTCACAGTTTCTCACCAACTTATTTCAGTACAGAACGCTGTATCTCGCTAAATGACATCGTTCTTTAAGGTTTCACGATACTTGCATGCGCTTTACCGAGAATGTCACAACATAGCAGTTTCGCACTTGTAATGGTACAACACGCAGTATTTGGCTTGTTCATGCCGTTTTGTGTGCTTTCACAACATTTTACCTATCGCAGTTTCGTACTCGCAATAAAACAACACTATCTCGTTAGATGACGTCGTTTTTGGTGGTTTCACGACGCTACCTAGCTTAAACTAACATAACTCAACCTAACATAACCTTCGCACTTCTATCGTTAGAAAACGTTTTACTCGCTACTTTACATTGCTTTCTACAACATTACGACGGTTTCAAACGCTTTCACATTAGATATCGCAGTTCTCAACTTGTAAAGGTGAAAAACACTGCATCTCACTGACATTGTTTAATGCGGTGTTAGCGCGGTTCATATCTTAACCTAACCTAACCTAACCTAACCCAACCCAACCTAACCTAACCTAACCTAACCTAACCTAACCTAACCAAACCTAACCTAACGTAACCTAACGTAACCTAACCTAACCTAACCTAACCTAACGACGGTTGCAAGCGCTTTCACATTAGATATCGCAGTTCCCGACTTGTAATGGTGAAAAACACTGCATCTCACTGAGTGACATTGTTTAATGCGGTTTTACGACGGTTCATATCTTAACCTAACCTAACATTCGCACTTGTATCCAAAGACGCTCAATTACACTGTTTCGTTCACAATTACGATATTTGCTTGACCTCACAGTTTCTCACCAACTTATTACAGTACAGAACGCTGTATCTCTAAATGACATCGTTCTTTAAATCTCTCATCGCTCTTTAAATGTCATCTAAATGACATCGTTCTTTAAGGTTTCACGATACTTGCATGCGCTTTAACGAGAATATCACAATAAAGCAGTTTCGCACTTGTAACGGCACAAGACGCAGTATCTGGCTAGTTCATGCCATTTTGTGTGCTTTCCCAATATTTCACCTATCGCAGTTTCGTACTCGCAATAAAACAACACTATCTCGTTAGATGACATCGTTTTTGGTGGTTTCACGACGCTACCTAGCTCAAACTAACCGAACCTTCGCACTTCTATCGTTAGAAAACGTTTTATTCGCTACTTTACAATGTTTTCTACAAGATTACGACGGTTTCATGCGCTTTCACATTAGATATCGCAGTTCCCGACTTGTAATGGTGAAAAACACAGCATCTCACAAAGTGACATTGTTTAATGCGCTTTTAGCGCGGTTCATATCTTCACCTAACCTAACCTTACCTAACCCAACCTAACCTAACCTAACCTAACCAAACCTTACCTAACATACCCTAACCTAACCTAACCTAACCTAACCAAACCTAACCTAACCTAACCTAACGTAACCTAACCTAACCTAACATAACCTAACGACGTTTGCAAGCGCTTTCACATTAGATATCGCAGTTCCCGACTTGTAATGGTGAAAAACACTGCATCTCACTAAGTGACATTGTTTAATGCGGTTTTACGACGGTTCATATCTTAACCTAACCTAACAATCGTACTTGTATTGAAAAACGCTCTATTACACTGTTTCGTTCACAATTACGATATTTGCATAACCTCACAGTTTTTCACCAACTTATTGCAGTACAGAACACTGTATCTCGCTAAATGACATTGTTCTTTAAGGTTTCACGATGCTTGCATGCGCTTTAACGAGAATATCACAATATAGCAGTTTCGCACTTGTAACGGTAGAACACGCCGTATTTCGCTTGTTCATGCCGTTTTGTGTGCTTTCACAACATTTCACCTATCGCAGTTTAATACTCGCAATAAAACAACACTATCTCGTTAGATGACGTCGTTTTTGGTAGTTTCACGACGCTACCTAGCTTAAACTAACCTAACCTAACCTAACCTTCGCACTTCTATCGTTAGAAAACGTTTTACTCGCAACTTTACAATGTTTACTACATGATTACGACGGTTTCATGCGCTTTCACATTAGATATCGTATTTCCCGACTTGTAATGTTGAAAAACACTACATCTCACTAAGTGACATTGTTTAATGCGGTTTTACGACGGTTGATATGTCAACCTAACCTAACATTCGCATTTGTATCTAAACACGCTCAATTACACTGTTTCGTTCACAATTACGATATTTGCTTGACCTCACAGTTTCTCACCAACTTATTTCAGTACAGAACGCTGTATCTCGCTAAATGACATCGTTCTTTAAGGTTTCACGATACTTGCATGCGCTTTACCGAGAATGTCACAACATAGCAGTTTCGCACTTGTAACGGTACAACACGCAGTATTTGGCTTGTTCATGCCGTTTTGTGTGCTTTCACAACATTTTACCTATCGCAGTTTCGTACTCGCAATAAAACAACACTATCTCGTTAGATGACGTCGTTTTTGGTGGTTTCACGACGCTACCTAGCTTAAACTAACATAACTCAACCTAACATAACCTTCGCACTTCTATCGTTAGAAAACGTTTTACTCGCTACTTTACATTGCTTTCTACAACATTACGACGGTTTCAAGCGCTTTCACATTAGATATCGCAGTTCTCAACTTGTAAAGGTGAAAAACACTGCATCTCACTGACATTGTTGAATGCGGTGTTAGCGCGGTTCATATCTTAACCTAACCTAACCTAACCTAACCCAACCCAACCTAACCTAACCTAACCTAACCTAACCTAACCTAACCTAACCAAACCTAACCTAACCTAACCTAACGTAACCTAACCTAACCTAACCTAACCTAACGACGGTTGCAAGCGCTTTCACATTAGATATCGCAGTTCCCGACTTGTAATGGTGAAAAACACTGCATCTCACTGAGTGACAATGTTTAATGCGGTTTTACGACGGTTCATATCTTAACCTAACCTAACATTCGCACTTGTATCCAAAGACGCTCAATTACACTGTTTCGTTCACAATTACGATATTTGCTTGACCTCACAGTTTCTCACCAACTTATTACAGTACAGAACGCTGTATCTCTAAATGACATCGTTCTTTAAATCTCTCATCGCTCTTTAAATGTCATCTAAATGACATCGTTCTTTAAGGTTTCACGATACTTGCATGCGCTTTAACGAGAATATCACAATAAAGCAGTTTCGCACTTGTAACGGCACAAGACGCAGTATCTGGCTAGTTCATGCCATTTTGTGTGCTTTCCCAATATTTCACCTATCGCAGTTTCGTACTCGCAATAAAACAACACTATCTCGTTAGATGACATCGTTTTTGGTGGTTTCACGACGCTACCTAGCTCAAACTAACCGAACCTTCGCACTTCTATCGTTAGAAAACGTTTTATTCGCTACTTTACAATGTTTTCTACAAGATTACGACGGTTTCATGCGCTTTCACATTAGATATCGCAGTTCCCGACTTGTAATGGTGAAAAACACAGCATCTCACTAAGTGACATTGTTTAATGCGCTTTTAGCGCGGTTCATATCTTCACCTAACCTAACCTTACCTAACCCAACCTAACCTAACCTAACCTAACCAAACCTTACCTAACATACCCTAACCTAACCTAACCTAACCTAACCAAACCTAACCTAACCTAACCTAACGTAACCTAACCTAACCTAACATAACCTAACGACGTTTGCAAGCGCTTTCACATTAGATATCGAGGTTCCCGACTTGTAATAGTGAAAAACACTGCATCTCACTAAGTGACATTGTTTAATGCGGTTTTACGACGGTTCATATCTTAACCTAACCTAACATTCGCACTTGTATTAAAAAACGCTCTATTACACTGTTTCGTTCACAATTAGGATATTTGCATAACCTCACAGTTTTTCACCAACTTATTGCAGTACAGAACGCTGTATCTCGCTAAATGACATCGTTCTTTAAGGTTTCACGATGCTTGCATGCGCTTTAACGAGAATATCACAACATAGCAGTTTCGCACTTGTAACGGTACAACACGCAGTATTTGGCTTGTTCATGCCGTTTTGTGTGCTTTCACAACATTTCACCTATCGCAGTTTCGTACTCGCAATAAAACAACACTATCTCGTTAGATGACGTTGTTTTTGGTAGTTTCACGACGCTACCTAGCTTAAACTAACATAACTCAACCTAACATAACCTTCGCACTTCTATCGTTAGAAAACGTTTTACTCGCTACTTTACATTGCTTTCTACAACATTACGACGGTTTCAAGCGCTTTCACATTAGATATCACAGTTCCCAACTTGTAAAGGTGAAAAACACTGCATCTCCCTAAGTGACATTGTTTAATGCGGTTTTACGACGGTTCATACCTTAACCTAACGTAACCTAACCTAACCTAACCTAACCTTACCTAACCTAACCTAACCTAACCTAACCCAACCCAACCCAACCTAACCTAACCTAACCTAACCTAAACTAACCTAACCCAACCTAACCTAACCTAACCTAACCTAACCCAACCTAACCCAACCCAACCCAACCTAACCTAACCTAAGCTAACCTAACCTAACCTAACCAAACCTAACCTAACCTAACTTAACCTAACCTAACGTAACCTAACCTAACCTAACCTATTCTAACGTAACCTAACCTTACCTGACCTAACCTAACCTAACGTAACCTAACCTAACCTAACATAACCTAACGTAACCTAACCTAACCTAACCTAACCTAACGTAACCTAACCTAACCTAACCCAACCTAACCCAACCCAACCCAACCCAACAACACCCAACCCAACCTAACCTAACCTAACCTTACCTAACCTAACCAAATTATCCTTACCTAACCTAACCTAACGTAACCTAACCTAACCTAACCTAACGTAACCTAACCTAACCTAACGTAACCTAACCTAACCTAACCCAACCTAACCTAACCTTACCTAACCCAACCCAACCTAACCTAATCTAACCTAACCTAACCTAACCTAACCTAACGTAACCTAACCTAACCTAACATAACCTAACCTAACGTAACCTAACCTAACGACGTTTGCAAGCGCTTTCACATTAGATATCGCAGTTCCCGACTTGTAATGGTGAAAAACACTGCATCTCACTAAGTGACATTGTTTAATGTGGTTTTACGACGGTTCATATCTTAACCTAACCTGACATTCGCACTTGTATCTAAAAACGCTCTATTACACTGTTTTGTTCACAATTACAATATTTGCATACCTTCACAGTTTTTCACCAACTTATTGCAGTACAGAACGCTGTATCTCGCTAAATGACATTGTTCTTTAAGGTTTCACGATGCTTGCATGCGCTTTAACGAGAATATCACAATATAGCAGTTTCGCACTTGTAACGGTAGAACACGCAGTATTTGGCTTGTTCATGCCGTTTTGTGTGGTTTCACAACATTTCACCTATCGCAGTTTAATACTCGCAATAAAACAACACTATCTCGTTAGATGACGTCGTTTTTGGTAGTTTCACGACGCTACCTAGCTTAAACTAACCTAACCTAACCTTCGCACTTCTATCGTTAGAAAACGTTTTACTCGACACTTTACAATGTTTTCTACAAGATTACGACGGTTTCATGCGCTTTCACATTAGATATCGCAGTTCCCGACTTGTAATGGTGAAAAACAGCATCTCACTAAGTGACGTTGTTTAATGCGGTTTTAGCGCGGTTCATATCTTCACCTAACCTAACCTTACCTAACCCAACCTAACCTAACCTAACCTAACCAAACCTTACCTAACATACCGTAACCTAACCTAACCTAACCTAACCAAACCTAACCTAACCTAACCTAACGTAACCTAACCTAACCTAACCTAACCTAACCTAACGACGTTTGCAAGCGCTTTCACATTAGATATCGAGGTTCCCGACTTGTAATGGTGAAAAACACTGCATCTCACTAAGTGACATTGTTTAATGCGGTTTTACGACGGTTCATATCTTAACCTAACCTAACATTCGCACTTGTATTAAAAAACGCTCTATTACACTGTTTCGTTCACAATTAGGATATTTGCATAACCTCACAGTTTTTCACCAACTTATTGCAGTACAGAACGCTGTATCTCGCTAAATGACATC
The DNA here is from genome assembly GCF_043290135.1 of Rhipicephalus microplus. Classification (NCBI taxonomy): domain Eukaryota; kingdom Metazoa; phylum Arthropoda; class Arachnida; order Ixodida; family Ixodidae; genus Rhipicephalus; species Rhipicephalus microplus. The sequence continues at coordinate 2,095,591 of NW_027464619.1, forward strand.
GTTCTTTAAGGTTTCACGATGCTTGCATGCGCTTTAACGAGAATATCACAACATAGCAGTTTCGCACTTGTAACGGTACAACACGCAGTATTTGGCTTGTTCATGCCGTTTTGTGTGCTTTCACAACATTTCACCTATCGCAGTTTCGTACTCGCAATAAAACAACACTATCTCGTTAGATGACGTTGTTTTTGGTAGTTTCACGACGCTACCTAGCTTAAACTAACATAACTCAACCTAACATAACCTTCGCACTTCTATCGTTAGAAAACGTTTTACTCGCTACTTTACATTGCTTTCTACAACATTACGACGGTTTCAAGCGCTTTCACATTAGATATCACAGTTCCCAACTTGTAAAGGTGAAAAACACTGCATCTCACTAAGTGACATTGTTTAATGCGGTTTTACGACGGTTCATACCTTAACCTAACGTAACCTAACCTAACCTAACCTAACCTTACCTAACCTAACCTAACCTAACCTAACCCAACCCAACCCAACCTAACCTAACCTAACCTAACCTAAACTAACCTAACCCAACCTAACCTAACCTAACCTAACCCAACCTAACCCAACCCAACCCAACCTAACCTAACCTAAGCTAACCTAACCTAACCTAACCAAAGCTAACCTAACCTAACTTAACCTAACCTAACGTAACCTAACCTAACCTAACCTATTCTAACGTAACCTAACCTTACCTGACCTAACCTAACCTAACGTAACCTAACCTAACCTAACCTAACGTAACCTAACCTAACCTAACCCAACCTAACCCAACCAAACCCAACCCAACAACACCCAACCCAACCTAACCTAACCTAACCTAACCTAACCCAACCCAACCTAACCTAATCTAACCTAACCTAACCTAACCTAACCTAACGTAACCTAACCTAACGTAACATAACCTAACCTAACGTAACCTAACCTAACGATGTTTGCAAGCGCTTTCACATTAGATATCGCAGTTCCCGACTTGTAATGGTGAAAAACACTGCATCTCACTAAGTGACATTGTTTAATGTGGTTTTACGATGGTTCATATCTTAAACTAACCTAACATTGGTACTTGTATTGAAAAACGCTCTATTACACTGTTTCGTTCACAATTACGATATTTGCATAACCTCACAGTTTTTCACCAACTTATTGCAGTACAGAACGCTGTATCTCGCTAAATGACATCGTTCTTTAAGGTTTCACGATGCTTGCATGCGCTTTAACGAGAATATCACATTATAGCAGTTTCGCACTTGTAACGGTACAACACGCAGTATTTGGCTTGTTCATGCCGTTTTGTGTGCTTTCACAACATTTTACCTATCGCAGTTTCGTACTCGCAATAAAACAACACTATCTCGTTAGATGACGTCCTTTTTGGTGGTCTCACGACGCTACATAGCTTAAACTAAGATAACTCAAGCTAACCTTCCCACTTCTGTCGTTAGAAAACGTTTTACTCGCAACTTTACAATGTTTTCTACAAGATTACGACGGTTTCATGCGCTTTCACATTAGATATCGTAGTTCCCGACTTGTAATGTTGAAAAACACTACATCTCACTAAGTGACATTGTTTAATGCGGTTTTACGACGGTTGATATGTCAACCTAACCTAACATTCGCACTTGTATCTAAAGACGCTCAATTACATTGTTTCGTTCACAATTACGATGTTTGCTTGACCTCACAGTTTCTCGTCAACTTATTTCAGTACAGAACGCTGTATCTCGCTAAATGACATCGTTCTCTAAGGTTTCACGATGCTTGCATGCGCTTTAACGAGAATATCACATCATAGCAGTTTCGCACTTGTAACGGTACAACACGCAGTATCTGGCTTGTTCATGACGTTTTGTGTGCTTTCACAACATTTCACCTATCGCAGTTTCGTACTCGCAATAAAACAACACTATCTCGTTAGATGACGTCGTTTTTGGTGGTTTCACGACGCTACCTAGCTTAAACTAACATAACTCAACCTAACATAACCTTCGGACTTCTATCGTTAGAAAACGTTTTACTCGCAATTTTACAATGTTTTCTACAAGATTACGACGGTTTCATGCGCTTTCACATTAGATATCGTAGTTCCCGACTTGTAATGTTGAAAAACACTACATCTCACTAAGTGACATTGTTTAATGCGGTTTTAGCGCGGTTCATATCTTAACCTAACCTAACCTTACCTAACCCAACCTAACCTAACCTAACCTAACCTAACCAAACCTTACCTAACATACCCTAACCTAACCTAACCTAACCTAACCTAACCAAACCTAACCTAACCTAACCTAACGTAACCTAACCTAACCTAACCTAACCTAACGACGGTTGCAAGCGCTTTCACATTAGATATCGCAGTTCCCGACTTGTAATGGTGAAAAACACTGCATCTCACTGAGTGACATTGTTTAATGCGGTTTTACGACGGTTCATATCGTAACCTAACCTAACATTCGCACTTGTATCCAAAGACGCTCAATTACACTGTTTCGTTCACAATTACGATATTTGCTTGACCTCACAGTTTCTCACCAACTTATTACAGTACAGAACGCTGTATCTCTAAATGACATCGTTCTTTAAATCTCTCATCGCTCTTTAAATGTCATCTAAATGACATCGTTCTTTAAGGTTTCACGATACTTGCATGCGCTTTAACGAGAATATCACAATAAAGCAGTTTCGCACTTGTAACGGCACAAGACGCAGTATCTGGCTAGTTCATGCCATTTTGTGTGCTTTCCCAATATTTCACCTATCGCAGTTTCGTACTCGCAATAAAACAACACTATCTGGTTAGATGACATCGTTTTTGGTGGTTTCACGACGCTACCTAGCTCAAACTAACCGAACCTTCGCACTTCTATCGTTAGAAAACGTTTTATTCGCTACTTTACAATGTTTTCTACAAGATTAGGACGGTTTCATGCGCTTTCACATTAGATATCGCAGTTCCCGACTTGTAATGGTGAAAAACACAGCATCTCACTAAGTGACATTGTTTAATGCGGTTTTAGCGCGGTTCATATCTTCACCTAACCTAACCTTACCTAACCCAACCTAACCTAACCTAACCTAACCAAACCTTACCTAACATACCCTAACCTAACCTAACCTAACCTAACCAAACCTAACCTAACCTAACCTAACCTAACCTAACCTAACGACGTTTGCAAGCGCTTTCACATTAGATATCGAGGTTCCCGACTTGTAATGGTGAAAAACACTGCATCTCACTAAGTGACATTGTTTAATGCGGTTTTACGACGGTTCATATCTTAACCTAACCTAACATTCGCACTTGTATTAAAAAACGCTCTATTACACTGTTTCGTTCACAATTAGGATATTTGCATAACCTCACAGTTTTTCACCAACTTATTGCAGTACAGAACGCTGTATCTCGCTAAATGACATCGTTCTTTAAGGTTTCACGATGCTTGCATGCGCTTTAACGAGAATATCACAACATAGCAGTTTCGCACTTGTAACGGTACAACACGCAGTATTTGGCTTGTTCATGCCGTTTTGTGTGCTTTCACAACATTTCACCTATCGCAGTTTCGTACTCGCAATAAAACAACACTATCTCGTTAGATGACGTTGTTTTTGGTAGTTTCACGACGCTACCTAGCTTAAACTAACATAACTCAACCTAACATAACCTTCGCACTTCTATCGTTAGAAAACGTTTTACTCGCTACTTTACATTGCTTTCTACAACATTACGACGGTTTCAAGCGCTTTCACATTAGATATCACAGTTCCCAACTTGTAAAGGTGAAAAACACTGCATCTCACTAAGTGACATTGTTTAATGCGGTTTTAGCGCGGTTCATATCTTAACCTAACCTAACCTAACCTAACCTAACCCAACCTAACCTAACCTAACCTAACCTAACCAAACCTAACCTAACGTAACCTAACCTAACCTAACGTAACCTAACCTAACGACGTTTGCAAGCGCTTTCACATTAGATATCGCAGTTCCCGACTTGTAATGGTGAAAAACACTGCATCTCACTAAGTGACATTGTTTAATGCGGTTTTACGACGGTTCATATCTTAACCTAACCTAACATTCGTACTTGTATTGAAAAACGCTCTATTACACTGTTTCGTTCACAATTACGATATTTGCATAACCTCACAGTTTTTCACCAACTTATTGCAGTACAGAACGCTGTATCTCGCTAAATGACATCGTTCTTTAAGGTTTCACGATGCTTGCATGCGCTTTAACGAGAATATCACATTATAGCAGTTTCGCACTTGTAACGGTACAACACGCAGTATTTGGCTTGTTCATGCCGTTTTGTGTGCTTTCACAACATTTCACCTATCGCAGTTTCGTACTCGCAATAACACAACACTATCTCGTTAGATGACGTCCTTTTTGGTGGTCTCACGACGCTACATAGCTTAAACTAAGATAACTCAAGCTAACCTTCCCACTTCTGTCGTTAGAAAACGTTTTACTCGCAACTTTACAATGTTTTCTACAAGATTACGACGGTTTCATGCGCTTTCACATTAGATATCGTAGTTCCCGACTTGTAATGTTGAAAAACACTACATCTCACTAAGTGACATTGTTTAATGCGGTTTTACGACGGTTGATATGTCAACCTAACCTAACATTCGCACTTGTATCTAAAGACGCTCAATTACACTGTTTCGTTCACAATTACGATGTTTGCTTGACCTCACAGTTTCTCGTCAACTTAATTCAGTACAGAACGCTGTATCTCGCTAAATGACATCGTTCTTTAAGGTTTCACGATGCTTGCATGCGCTTTAACGAGAATATCACATAATAGCAGTTTCGCACTTGTAACGGTACAACACGCAGTATCTGGCTTGTTCATGACGTTTTGTGTGCTTTCACAACATTTCACCTATCGCAGTTTCGTACTCGCAATAAAACAACACTATCTCGTTAGATGACGTCGTTTTTGGTGGTTTCACGACGCTACCTAGCTTAAACTAACATAACTCAACCTAACATAACCTTCGGACTTCTATCGTTAGAAAACGTTTTACTCGCAATTTTACATTGCTTTCTACAACATTACGACGGTTTCAAGCGCTTTCACATTAGATATCGCAGTTCCCAACTTGTAAAGGTGAAAAACACTGCATCTCACTAAGTGACATTGTTTAATGCGGTTTTAGCGCGGTTCATATCTTAACCTAACCTAACCTAACCTAACCTAACCCAACCTAACCTAACATAACCTAACCTAACCTAACCTAACCTAACCTAACATAACCTAACCTAACCTAACGTAACCTAACCTAACGACGTTTGCAAGCGCTTTCATATTAGATATCGCAGTTCCCGACTTGTAATGGTGAAAAACACTGCATCTCACTAAGTGACATTGTTTAATGCGGTTTTACGACGGTTCATATCTTAACCTAACCTAACATTGGTACTTGTATTGAAAAACGCTCTATTACACTGTTTCGTTCACAATTACGATATTTGCATAACCTCACAGTTTTTCACCAACTTATTGCAGTACAGAACGCTGTATCTCGCTAAATGACATCGTTCTTTAAGGTTTCACGATGCTTGCATGCGCTTTAACGAGAATATCACATTATAGCAGTTTCGCACTTGTAACGGTACAACACGCAGTATTTGGCTTGTTCATGCCGTTTTGTGTGCTTTCACAACATTTTACCTATCGCAGTTTCGCACTCGCAATAAAACAACACTATCTCGTTAGATGACGTCCTTTTTGGTGGTCTCACGACGCTACATAGCTTAAACTAACATAACTCAAGCTAACCTTCCCACTTCTATCGTTAGAAAACGTTTTACTCGCAACTTTACAATGTTTTCTACAAGATTACGACGGTTTCATGCGCTTTCACATTAGATATCGTAGTTCCCGACTTGTAATGTTGAAAAACACTACATCTCACTAAGTGACATTGTTTAATGCGGTTTTACGACGGTTGATATCTCAACCTAACCTAACATTCGCACTTGTATCTAAATACGCTCAATTACACTGTTTCGTTCACAATTACGATATTTGCTTGACCTCACAGTTTCTCACCAACTTATTACAGTACAGAACGCTGTATCTCGCTAAATGACATCGTTCTTTAAGGTTTCACGATACTTGCATGCGCTTTAACGAGAATATCACAATAAAGCAGTTTCGCACTTGTAACGGCACAAGACGCAGTATCTGGCTAGTTCATGCCATTTTGTGTGCTTTCCCAATATTTCACCTATCGCAGTTTCGTACTCGCAATAAAACAACACTATCTCGTTAGATGACATCGTTTTTGGTGGTTTCACGACGCTACCTAGCTCAAACTAACCGAACCTTCGCACTTCAATCGTTAGAAAACGTTTTATTCGCTACTTTACAATGTTTTCTACAAGATTACGACGGTTTCATGCGCTTTCACATTAGATATCGCAGTTCCCGACTTGTAATGGTGAAAAACACAGCATCTCACTAAGTGACATTGTTTAATGCGGTTTTAGCGCGGTTCATATCTTAACCTAACCTAACCTTACCTAACCCAACCTAACCTAACCTAACCTAACCTAACCAAACCTTACCTAACATACCCTAACCTAACCTAACCTAACCTAACCAAACCTAACCTAACCTAACCTAACGTAACCTAACCTAACCTAACCTAACGACGGTTGCAAGCGCTTTCACATTAGATATCGCAGTTCCCGACTTGTAATGGTGAAAAACACTGCATCTCACTGAGTGACATTGTTTAATGCGGTTTTACGACGGTTCATATCCTAACCTAACCTAACATTCGCACTTGTATCCAAAGACGCTCAATTACACTGTTTCGTTCACAATTACGATATTTGCTTGACCTCACAGTTTCTCACCAACTTATTACAGTACAGAACGCTGTATATCTAAATGACATCGTTCTTTAAATCTCTCATCGCTCTTTAAATGTCATCTAAATGACATCGTTCTTTAAGGTTTCACGATACTTGCATGCGCTTTAACGAGAATATCACAATAAAGCAGTTTCGCACTTGTAACGACACAAGACGCAGTATCTGGCTAGTTTATGCCATTTTGTGTGCTTTCACAATATTTCACCTATCGCAGTTTCGTGCTCGCAATAAAACAACACTATCTCGTTAGATGACATCGTTTTTGGTGGTCTCACGCGGTTACGTAGCTCAAACTAACCTAACCTTCGCACTTCTATCGTTAGAAAACGTTTTATTCGCTACTTTACAATGTTTTCTACAAGATTACGACGGTTTCATGCGCTTTCACATTAGATATCGCAGTTCCCGACTTGTAATGGTGAAAAACACAGCATTTCACCAAGTGACATTGTTTAATGCGGTTTTAGCGCGGTTCGTATCTTAACCTAATAGAGCGGTTGACTGGGCTAGTTGGTATGGCATACTTGGGTTTTAGCAGCGCGAAAAATGCACGAAAGACAAGAAAGGGACGAGACAAGCACTGTACAGTGCTTGTCTCGTCCCTTTCTTGTCTTTCGTGCATTTTTCGCGCTGCTAAAACCCAAAGAACTTAACCTAACCTAACCTAACCTAACCTAACCTAACCTAACCTAACCTAACCTAACCTAACCTAACGTAACCTAACCTAACCTAACCTAACCTAACGACGTTTGCAAGCGCTTTCACATTAGATATCGCAGTTCCCGACTTGTAATGGTGAAAAACACTGCATCTCACTAAGTGACATTGTTTAATGCGGTTTTACGACGGTTCATATCTTAACCTAACCTAACAATCGTACTTGTATTAAAAAACGCTCTATTACACTGTTTCGTTCACAATTACGATATTTGCATAACCTCACAGTTTTTCACCAACTTATTGCAGTACAGAACACTGTATCTCGCTAAATGACATTGTTCTTTAAGGTTTCACGATGCTTGCATGCGCTTTAACGAGAATATCACAATATAGCAGTTTCGCACTTGTAACGGTAGAACACGCCGTATTTCGCTTGTTCATGCCGTTTTGTGTGCTTTCACAACATTTCACCTATCGCAGTTTAATACTCGCAATAAAACAACACTATCTCGTTAGATGACGTCGTTTTTGGTAGTTTCACGACGCTACCTAGCTTAAACTAACCTAACCTAACCTAACCTTCGCACTTCTATCGTTAGAAAACGTTTTACTCGCAACTTTACAATGTTTACTACAAGATTACGACGGTTTCATGCGCTTTCACATTAGATATCGTATTTCCCGACTTGTAATGTTGAAAAACACTACATCTCACTAAGTGACATTGTTTAATGCGGTTTTACGACGGTTGATATGTCAACCTAACCTAACATTCGCACTTGTATCTAAACACGCTCAATTACACTGTTTCGTTCACAATTACGATATTTGCTTGACCTCACAGTTTCTCACCAACTTATTTCAGTACAGAACGCTGTATCTCGCTAAATGACATCGTTCTTTAAGGTTTCACGATACTTGCATGCGCTTTACCGAGAATGTCACAACATAGCAGTTTCGCACTTGTAATGGTACAACACGCAGTATTTGGCTTGTTCATGCCGTTTTGTGTGCTTTCACAACATTTTACCTATCGCAGTTTCGTACTCGCAATAAAACAACACTATCTCGTTAGATGACGTCGTTTTTGGTGGTTTCACGACGCTACCTAGCTTAAACTAACATAACTCAACCTAACATAACCTTCGCACTTCTATCGTTAGAAAACGTTTTACTCGCTACTTTACATTGCTTTCTACAACATTACGACGGTTTCAAACGCTTTCACATTAGATATCGCAGTTCTCAACTTGTAAAGGTGAAAAACACTGCATCTCACTGACATTGTTTAATGCGGTGTTAGCGCGGTTCATATCTTAACCTAACCTAACCTAACCTAACCCAACCCAACCTAACCTAACCTAACCTAACCTAACCTAACCTAACCAAACCTAACCTAACGTAACCTAACGTAACCTAACCTAACCTAACCTAACCTAACGACGGTTGCAAGCGCTTTCACATTAGATATCGCAGTTCCCGACTTGTAATGGTGAAAAACACTGCATCTCACTGAGTGACATTGTTTAATGCGGTTTTACGACGGTTCATATCTTAACCTAACCTAACATTCGCACTTGTATCCAAAGACGCTCAATTACACTGTTTCGTTCACAATTACGATATTTGCTTGACCTCACAGTTTCTCACCAACTTATTACAGTACAGAACGCTGTATCTCTAAATGACATCGTTCTTTAAATCTCTCATCGCTCTTTAAATGTCATCTAAATGACATCGTTCTTTAAGGTTTCACGATACTTGCATGCGCTTTAACGAGAATATCACAATAAAGCAGTTTCGCACTTGTAACGGCACAAGACGCAGTATCTGGCTAGTTCATGCCATTTTGTGTGCTTTCCCAATATTTCACCTATCGCAGTTTCGTACTCGCAATAAAACAACACTATCTCGTTAGATGACATCGTTTTTGGTGGTTTCACGACGCTACCTAGCTCAAACTAACCGAACCTTCGCACTTCTATCGTTAGAAAACGTTTTATTCGCTACTTTACAATGTTTTCTACAAGATTACGACGGTTTCATGCGCTTTCACATTAGATATCGCAGTTCCCGACTTGTAATGGTGAAAAACACAGCATCTCACTAAGTGACATTGTTTAATGCGCTTTTAGCGCGGTTCATATCTTCACCTAACCTAACCTTACCTAACCCAACCTAACCTAACCTAACCTAACCAAACCTTACCTAACATACCCTAACCTAACCTAACCTAACCTAACCAAACCTAACCTAACCTAACCTAACGTAACCTAACCTAACCTAACATAACCTAACGACGTTTGCAAGCGCTTTCACATTAGATATCGAGGTTCCCGACTTGTAATAGTGAAAAACACTGCATCTCACTAAGTGACATTGTTTAATGCGGTTTTACGACGGTTCATATCTTAACCTAACCTAACATTCGCACTTGTATTAAAAAACGCTCTATTACACTGTTTCGTTCACAATTAGGATATTTGCATAACCTCACAGTTTTTCACCAACTTATTGCAGTACAGAACGCTTTATCTCGCTAAATGACATCGTTCTTTAAGGTTTCACGATGCTTGCATGCGCTTTAACGAGAATATCACAACATAGCAGTTTCGCACTTGTAACGGTACAACACGCAGTATTTGGCTTGTTCATGCCGTTTTGTGTGCTTTCACAACATTTCACCTATCGCAGTTTCGTACTCGCAATAAAACAACACTATCTCGTTAGATGACGTTGTTTTTGGTAGTTTCACGACGCTACCTAGCTTAAACTAACATAACTCAACCTAACATAACCTTCGCACTTCTATCGTTAGAAAACGTTTTACTCGCTACTTTACATTGCTTTCTACAACATTACGACGGTTTCAAGCGCTTTCACATTAGATATCACAGTTCCCAACTTGTAAAGGTGAAAAACACTGCATCTCCCTAAGTGACATTGTTTAATGCGGTTTTACGACGGTTCATACCTTAACCTAACGTAACCTAACCTAACCTAACCTAACCTTACCTAACCTAACCTAACCTAACCCAACCCAACCCAACCTAACCTAACCTAACCTAACCTAAACTAACCTAACCCAACCTAACCTAACCTAACCTAACCTAACCCAACCTAACCCAACCCAACCCAACCTAACCTAACCTAAGCTAACCTAACCTAACCTAACCAAACCTAACCTAACCTAACTTAACCTAACCTAACGTAACCTAACCTAACCTAACCTATTCTAACGTAACCTAACCTTACCTGACCTAACCTAACCTAACGTAACCTAACCTAACCTAACATAACCTAACGTAACCTAACCTAACCTAACCTAACCTAACGTAACCTAACCTAACCTAACCCAACCTAACCCAACCCAACCCAACCCAACAACACCCAACCCAACCTAACCTAACCTAACCTTACCTAACCTAACCAAATTATCCTTACCTAACCTAACCTAACGTAACCTAACCTAACCTAACCTAACGTAACCTAACCTAACCTAACGTAACCTAACCTAACCTAACCCAACCTAACCTAACCTAACCTAACCCAACCCAACCTAACCTAATCTAACCTAACCTAACCTAACCTAACCTAACGTAACCTAACCTAACCTAACATAACCTAACCTAACGTAACCTAACCTAACGACGTTTGCAAGCGCTTTCACATTAGATATCGCAGTTCCCGACTTGTAATGGTGAAAAACACTGCATCTCACTAAGTGACATTGTTTAATGTGGTTTTACGACGGTTCATATCTTAACCTAACCTGACATTCGCACTTGTATCTAAAAACGCTCTATTACACTGTTTTGTTCACAATTACAATATTTGCATACCTTCACAGTTTTTCACCAACTTATTGCAGTACAGAACGCTGTATCTCGCTAAATGACATTGTTCTTTAAGGTTTCACGATGCTTGCATGCGCTTTAACGAGAATATCACAATATAGCAGTTTCGCACTTGTAACGGTAGAACACGCAGTATTTGGCTTGTTCATGCCGTTTTGTGTGGTTTCACAACATTTCACCTATCGCAGTTTAATACTCGCAATAAAACAACACTATCTCGTTAGATGACGTCGTTTTTGGTAGTTTCACGACGCTACCTAGCTTAAACTAACCTAACCTAACCTTCGCACTTCTATCGTTAGAAAACGTTTTACTCGACACTTTACAATGTTTTCTACAAGATTACGACGGTTTCATGCGCTTTCACATTAGATATCGCAGTTCCCGACTTGTAATGGTGAAAAACACAGCATCTCACTAAGTGACGTTGTTTAATGCGGTTTTAGCGCGGTTCATATCTTCACCTAACCTAACCTTACCTAACCCAACCTAACCTAACCTAACCTAACCAAACCTTACCTAACATACCGTAACCTAACCTAACCTAACCTAACCAAACCTAACCTAACCTAACCTAACGTAACCTAACCTAACCTAACCTAACCTAACCTAACGACGTTTGCAAGCGCTTTCACATTATATATCGAGGTTCCCGACTTGTAATGGTGAAAAACACTGCATCTCACTAAGTGACATTGTTTAATGCGGTTTTACGACGGTTCATATCTTAACCTAACCTAACATTCGCACTTGTATTAAAAAACGCTCTATTACACTGTTTCGTTCACAATTAGGATATTTGCATAACCTCAAAGTTTTTCACCAACTTATTGCAGTACAGAACGCTGTATCTCGCTAAATGACATCGTTCTTTAAGGTTTCACGATGCTTGCATGCGCTTTAACGAGAATATCACAACATAGCAGTTTCGCACTTGTAACGGTACAACACGCAGTATTTGGCTTGTTCATGCCGTTTTGTGTGCTTTCACAACATTTCACCTATCGCAGTTTCGTACTCGCAATAAAACAACACTATCTCGTTAGATGACGTTGTTTTTGGTAGTTTCACGACGCTACCTAGCTTAAACTAACATAACTCAACCTAACATAACCTTCGCACTTCTATCGTTAGAAAACGTTTTACTCGCTACTTTACATTGCTTTCTACAACATTACGACGGTTTCAAGCGCTTTCACATTAGATATCACAGTTCCCAACTTGTAAAGGTGAAAAACACTGCATCTCACTAAGTGACATTGTTTAATGCGGTTTTACGACGGTTCATACCTTAACCTAACGTAACCTAACCTAACCTAACCTAACCTTACCTAACCTAACCTAACCTAACCTAACCCAACCCAACCCAACCTAACCTAACCTAACCTAACCTAAACTAACCTAACCCAACCTAACCTAACCTAACCTAACCCAACCTAACCCAACCCAACCCAACCTAACCTAACCTAAGCTAACCTAACCTAACCTAACCAAAGCTAACCTAACCTAACTTAACCTAACCTAACGTAACCTAACCTAACCTATTCTAACGTAACCTAACCTTACCTGACCTAACCTAACCTAACGTAACCTAACCTAACCTAACCTAACGTAACCTAACCTAACCTAACCCAACCTAACCCAACCAAACCCAACCCAACAACACCCAACCCAACCTAACCTAACCTAACCTAACCTAACCCAACCCAACCTAACCTAATCTAACCTAACCTAACCTAACCTAACCTAACGTAACCTAACCTAACGTAACATAACCTAACCTAACGTAACCTAACCTAACGATGTTTGCAAGCGCTTTCACATTAGATATCGCAGTTCCCGACTTGTAATGGTGAAAAACACTGCATCTCACTAAGTGACATTGTTTAATGTGGTTTTACGATGGTTCATATCTTAAACTAACCTAACATTGGTACTTGTATTGAAAAACGCTCTATTACACTGTTTCGTTCACAATTACGATATTTGCATAACCTCACAGTTTTTCACCAACTTATTGCAGTACAGAACGCTGTATCTCGCTAAATGACATCGTTCTTTAAGGTTTCACGATGCTTGCATGCGCTTTAACGAGAATATCACATTATAGCAGTTTCGCACTTGTAACGGTACAACACGCAGTATTTGGCTTGTTCATGCCGTTTTGTGTGCTTTCACAACATTTTACCTATCGCAGTTTCGTACTCGCAATAAAACAACACTATCTCGTTAGATGACGTCCTTTTTGGTGGTCTCACGACGCTACATAGCTTAAACTAAGATAACTCAAGCTAACCTTCCCACTTCTGTCGTTAGAAAACGTTTTACTCGCAACTTTACAATGTTTTCTACAAGATTACGACGGTTTCATGCGCTTTCACATTAGATATCGTAGTTCCCGACTTGTAATGTTGAAAAACACTACATCTCACTAAGTGACATTGTTTAATGCGGTTTTACGACGGTTGATATGTCAACCTAACCTAACATTCGCACTTGTATCTAAAGACGCTCAATTACATTGTTTCGTTCACAATTACGATGTTTGCTTGACCTCACAGTTTCTCGTCAACTTATTTCAGTACAGAACGCTGTATCTCGCTAAATGACATCGTTCTCTAAGGTTTCACGATGCTTGCATGCGCTTTAACGAGAATATCACATTATAGCAGTTTCGCACTTGTAACGGTACAACACGCAGTATCTGGCTTGTTCATGACGTTTTGTGTGCTTTCACAACATTTCACCTATCGCAGTTTCGTACTCGCAATAAAACAACACTATCTCGTTAGATGACGTCGTTTTTGGTGGTTTCACGACGCTACCTAGCTTAAACTAACATAACTCAACCTAACATAACCTTCGGACTTCTATCGTTAGAAAACGTTTTACTCGCAATTTTACAATGTTTTCTACAAGATTACGACGGTTTCATGCGCTTTCACATTAGATATCGTAGTTCCCGACTTGTAATGTTGAAAAACACTACATCTCACTAAGTGACATTGTTTAATGCGGTTTTACGACGGTTGATATCTCAACCTAACCTAACATTCGCACTTGTATCTAAATACGCTCAATTACACTGTTTCGTTCACAATTACGATATTTGCTTGACCTCACAGTTTCTCACCAACTTATTACAGTACAGAACGCTGTATCTCGCTAAATGACATCGTTCTTTAAGGTTTCACGATACTTGCATGCGCTTTAACGAGAATATCACAATAAAGCAGTTTCGCACTTGTAACGGCACAAGACGCAGTATCTGGCTAGTTCATGCCATTTTGTGTGCTTTCCCAATATTTCACCTATCGCAGTTTCGTACTCGCAATAAAACAACACTATCTCGTTAGATGACATCGTTTTTGGTGGTTTCACGACGCTACCTAGCTCAAACTAACCGAACCTTCGCACTTCAATCGTTAGAAAACGTTTTATTCGCTACTTTACAATGTTTTCTACAAGATTACGACGGTTTCATGCGCTTTCACATTAGATATCGCAGTTCCCGACTTGTAATGGTGAAAAACACAGCATCTCACTAAGTGACATTGTTTAATGCGGTTTTAGCGCGGTTCATATCTTAACCTAACCTAACCTTACCTAACCCAACCTAACCTAACCTAACCTAACCAAACCTTACCTAACATACCCTAACCTAACCTAACCTAACCTAACCAAACCTAACCTAACCTAACCTAACGTAACCTAACCTAACCTAACCTAACCTACCCTTCTAACCTAACGACGTTTGCAAGCGCTTTCACATTAGATATCGCAGTTCCCGACTTGTAATGGTGAAAAACACTGCATCTCACTGAGTGACATTGTTTAATGCGGTTTTACGACGGTTCATATCTTAACCTAACCTAACATTCGCACTTGTATCCAAAGACGCTCAATTACACTGTTTCGTTCACAATTACGATATTTGCTTGACCTCACAGTTTCTCACCAACTTATTGCAGTACAGAACGCTGTATCTCGCTAAATGACATCGTTCTTTAAGGTTTCACGATGCTTGCATGCGCTTTACTGAGAATATCACAACATAGCAGTTTCGCACTTGTAACGGTACAACACGCAGTATTTGGCTTGTTCATGCCGTTTTGTGTGCTTTCACAACATTTTACCTATCGCAGTTTCGTACTCGCAATAAAACAACACTATCTCGTTAGATGACGTCGTTTTTGGTGGTTTCACGACGCTACCTAGCTTAAACTAACATAACTCAACCTAACATAACCTTCGCACTTCTATCGTTAGAAAACGTTTTACTCGCTACTTTACATTGCTTTCTACAACATTACGACGGTTTCAAGCGCTTTCACATCAGATATCACAGTTCCCAACTTGTAAAGGTGAAAAACACTGCATCTCACTAAGTGACATTGTTTAATGCGGTTTTACGACGGTTCATATCTTAACCTAACCTAACATTCGCACTTGTATTAAAAAACGCTCTATTACACTGTTTCGTTCACAATTAGGATATTTGCATAACCTCACAGTTTTTCACCAACTTATTGCAGTACAGAACGCTTTATCTCGCTAAATGACATCGTTCTTTAAGGTTTCACGATGCTTGCATGCGCTTTAACGAGAATATCACAACATAGCAGTTTCGCACTTGTAACGGTACAACACGCAGTATTTGGCTTGTTCATGCCGTTTTGTGTGCTTTCACAACATTTCACCTATCGCAGTTTCGTACTCGCAATAAAACAACACTATCTCGTTAGATGACGTTGTTTTTGGTAGTTTCACGACGCTACCTAGCTTAAACTAACATAACTCAACCTAACATAACCTTCGCACTTCTATCGTTAGAAAACGTTTTACTCGCTACTTTACATTGCTTTCTACAACATTACGACGGTTTCAAGCGCTTTCACATTAGATATCACAGTTCCCAACTTGTAAAGGTGAAAAACACTGCATCTCCCTAAGTGACATTGTTTAATGCGGTTTTACGACGGTTCATACCTTAACCTAACGTAACCTAACCTAACCTAACCTAACCTTACCTAACCTAACCTAACCTAACCTAACCCAACCCAACCCAACCTAACCTAACCTAACCTAACCTAAACTAACCTAACCCAACCTAACCTAACCTAACCTAACCTAACCCAACCTAACCCAACCCAACCCAACCTAACCTAACCTAAGCTAACCTAACCTAACCTAACCAAACCTAACCTAACCTAACTTAACCTAACCTAACGTAACCTAACCTAACCTAACCTATTCTAACGTAACCTAACCTTACCTGACCTAACCTAACCTAACGTAACCTAACCTAACCTAACATAACCTAACGTAACCTAACCTAACCTAACCTAACCTAACGTAACCTAACCTAACCTAACCCAACCTAACCCAACCCAACCCAACCCAACAACACCCAACCCAACCTAACCTAACCTAACCTTACCTAACCTAACCAAATTATCCTTACCTAACCTAACCTAACGTAACCTAACCTAACCTAACCTAACGTAACCTAACCTAACCTAACGTAACCTAACCTAACCTAACCCAACCTAACCTAACCTAACCTAACCCAACCCAACCTAACCTAATCTAACCTAACCTAACCTAACCTAACCTAACGTAACCTAACCTAACCTAACATAACCTAACCTAACGTAACCTAACCTAACGACGTTTGCAAGCGCTTTCACATTAGATATCGCAGTTCCCGACTTGTAATGGTGAAAAACACTGCATCTCACTAAGTGACATTGTTTAATGTGGTTTTACGACGGTTCATATCTTAACCTAACCTGACATTCGCACTTGTATCTAAAAACGCTCTATTACACTGTTTTGTTCACAATTACAATATTTGCATACCTTCACAGTTTTTCACCAACTTATTGCAGTACAGAACGCTGTATCTCGCTAAATGACATTGTTCTTTAAGGTTTCACGATGCTTGCATGCGCTTTAACGAGAATATCACAATATAGCAGTTTCGCACTTGTAACGGTAGAACACGCAGTATTTGGCTTGTTCATGCCGTTTTGTGTGGTTTCACAACATTTCACCTATCGCAGTTTAATACTCGCAATAAAACAACACTATCTCGTTAGATGACGTCGTTTTTGGTAGTTTCACGACGCTACCTAGCTTAAACTAACCTAACCTAACCTTCGCACTTCTATCGTTAGAAAACGTTTTACTCGACACTTTACAATGTTTTCTACAAGATTACGACGGTTTCATGCGCTTTCACATTAGATATCGCAGTTCCCGACTTGTAATGGTGAAAAACACAGCATCTCACTAAGTGACGTTGTTTAATGCGGTTTTAGCGCGGTTCATATCTTCACCTAACCTAACCTTACCTAACCCAACCTAACCTAACCTAACCTAACCAAACCTTACCTAACATACCGTAACCTAACCTAACCTAACCTAACCAAACCTAACCTAACCTAACCTAACGTAACCTAACCTAACCTAACCTAACCTAACCTAACGACGTTTGCAAGCGCTTTCACATTAGATATCGAGGTTCCCGACTTGTAATGGTGAAAAACACTGCATCTCACTAAGTGACATTGTTTAATGCGGTTTTACGACGGTTCATATCTTAACCTAACCTAACATTCGCACTTGTATTAAAAAACGCTCTATTACACTGTTTCGTTCACAATTAGGATATTTGCATAACCTCACAGTTTTTCACCAACTTATTGCAGTACAGAACGCTGTATCTCGCTAAATGACATCGTTCTTTAAGGTTTCACGATGCTTGCATGCGCTTTAACGAGAATATCACAACATAGCAGTTTCGCACTTGTAACGGTACAACACGCAGTATTTGGCTTGTTCATGCCGTTTTGTGTGCTTTCACAACATTTCACCTATCGCAGTTTCGTACTCGCAATAAAACAACACTATCTCGTTAGATGACGTTGTTTTTGGTAGTTTCACGACGCTACCTAGCTTAAACTAACATAACTCAACCTAACATAACCTTCGCACTTCTATCGTTAGAAAACGTTTTACTCGCTACTTTACATTGCTTTCTACAACATTACGACGGTTTCAAGCGCTTTCACATTAGATATCACAGTTCCCAACTTGTAAAGGTGAAAAACACTGCATCTCACTAAGTGACATTGTTTAATGCGGTTTTACGACGGTTCATACCTTAACCTAACGTAACCTAACCTAACCTAACCTAACCTTACCTAACCTAACCTAACCTAACCTAACCCAACCCAACCCAACCTAACCTAACCTAACCTAACCTAAACTAACCTAACCCAACCTAACCTAACCTAACCTAACCCAACCTAACCCAACCCAACCCAACCTAACCTAACCTAAGCTAACCTAACCTAACCTAACCAAAGCTAACCTAACCTAACTTAACCTAACCTAACGTAACCTAACCTAACCTATTCTAACGTAACCTAACCTTACCTGACCTAACCTAACCTAACGTAACCTAACCTAACCTAACCTAACGTAACCTAACCTAACCTAACCCAACCTAACCCAACCAAACCCAACCCAACAACACCCAACCCAACCTAACCTAACCTAACCTAACCTAACCCAACCCAACCTAACCTAATCTAACCTAACCTAACCTAACCTAACCTAACGTAACCTAACCTAACGTAACATAACCTAACCTAACGTAACCTAACCTAACGATGTTTGCAAGCGCTTTCACATTAGATATCGCAGTTCCCGACTTGTAATGGTGAAAAACACTGCATCTCACTAAGTGACATTGTTTAATGTGGTTTTACGATGGTTCATATCTTAAACTAACCTAACATTGGTACTTGTATTGAAAAACGCTCTATTACACTGTTTCGTTCACAATTACGATATTTGCATAACCTCACAGTTTTTCACCAACTTATTGCAGTACAGAACGCTGTATCTCGCTAAATGACATCGTTCTTTAAGGTTTCACGATGCTTGCATGCGCTTTAACGAGAATATCACATTATAGCAGTTTCGCACTTGTAACGGTACAACACGCAGTATTTGGCTTGTTCATGCCGTTTTGTGTGCTTTCACAACATTTTACCTATCGCAGTTTCGTACTCGCAATAAAACAACACTATCTCGTTAGATGACGTCCTTTTTGGTGGTCTCACGACGCTACATAGCTTAAACTAAGATAACTCAAGCTAACCTTCCCACTTCTGTCGTTAGAAAACGTTTTACTCGCAACTTTACAATGTTTTCTACAAGATTACGACGGTTTCATGCGCTTTCACATTAGATATCGTAGTTCCCGACTTGTAATGTTGAAAAACACTACATCTCACTAAGTGACATTGTTTAATGCGGTTTTACGACGGTTGATATGTCAACCTAACCTAACATTCGCACTTGTATCTAAAGACGCTCAATTACATTGTTTCGTTCACAATTACGATGTTTGCTTGACCTCACAGTTTCTCGTCAACTTATTTCAGTACAGAACGCTGTATCTCGCTAAATGACATCGTTCTCTAAGGTTTCACGATGCTTGCATGCGCTTTAACGAGAATATCACATTATAGCAGTTTCGCACTTGTAACGGTACAACACGCAGTATCTGGCTTGTTCATGACGTTTTGTGTGCTTTCACAACATTTCACCTATCGCAGTTTCGTACTCGCAATAAAACAACACTATCTCGTTAGATGACGTCGTTTTTGGTGGTTTCACGACGCTACCTAGCTTAAACTAACATAACTCAACCTAACATAACCTTCGGACTTCTATCGTTAGAAAACGTTTTACTCGCAATTTTACAATGTTTTCTACAAGATTACGACGGTTTCATGCGCTTTCACATTAGATATCGTAGTTCCCGACTTGTAATGTTGAAAAACACTACATCTCACTAAGTGACATTGTTTAATGCGGTTTTACGACGGTTGATATCTCAACCTAACCTAACATTCGCACTTGTATCTAAATACGCTCAATTACACTGTTTCGTTCACAATTACGATATTTGCTTGACCTCACAGTTTCTCACCAACTTATTACAGTACAGAACGCTGTATCTCGCTAAATGACATCGTTCTTTAAGGTTTCACGATACTTGCATGCGCTTTAACGAGAATATCACAATAAAGCAGTTTCGCACTTGTAACGGCACAAGACGCAGTATCTGGCTAGTTCATGCCATTTTGTGTGCTTTCCCAATATTTCACCTATCGCAGTTTCGTACTCGCAATAAAACAACACTATCTCGTTAGATGACATCGTTTTTGGTGGTTTCACGACGCTACCTAGCTCAAACTAACCGAACCTTCGCACTTCAATCGTTAGAAAACGTTTTATTCGCTACTTTACAATGTTTTCTACAAGATTACGACGGTTTCATGCGCTTTCACATTAGATATCGCAGTTCCCGACTTGTAATGGTGAAAAACACAGCATCTCACTAAGTGACATTGTTTAATGCGGTTTTAGCGCGGTTCATATCTTAACCTAACCTAACCTTACCTAACCCAACCTAACCTAACCTAACCTAACCAAACCTTACCTAACATACCCTAACCTAACCTAACCTAACCTAACCAAACCTAACCTAACCTAACCTAACGTAACCTAACCTAACCTAACCTAACCTACCCTTCTAACCTAACGACGTTTGCAAGCGCTTTCACATTAGATATCGCAGTTCCCGACTTGTAATGGTGAAAAACACTGCATCTCACTGAGTGACATTGTTTAATGCGGTTTTACGACGGTTCATATCTTAACCTAACCTAACATTCGCACTTGTATCCAAAGACGCTCAATTACACTGTTTCGTTCACAATTACGATATTTGCTTGACCTCACAGTTTCTCACCAACTTATTGCAGTACAGAACGCTGTATCTCGCTAAATGACATCGTTCTTTAAGGTTTCACGATGCTTGCATGCGCTTTACTGAGAATATCACAACATAGCAGTTTCGCACTTGTAACGGTACAACACGCAGTATTTGGCTTGTTCATGCCGTTTTGTGTGCTTTCACAACATTTTACCTATCGCAGTTTCGTACTCGCAATAAAACAACACTATCTCGTTAGATGACGTCGTTTTTGGTGGTTTCACGACGCTACCTAGCTTAAACTAACATAACTCAACCTAACATAACCTTCGCACTTCTATCGTTAGAAAACGTTTTACTCGCTACTTTACATTGCTTTCTACAACATTACGACGGTTTCAAGCGCTTTCACATCAGATATCACAGTTCCCAACTTGTAAAGGTGAAAAACACTGCATCTCACTAAGTGACATTGTTTAATGCGGTTTTACGACGGTTCATACCTTAACCTAACGTAACCTAACCTAACCTAACCTAACCTTACCTAACCTAACCTAACCCAACCCAACCCAACCTAACCTAACCTAACCTAACCTAAACTAACCTAACCCAACCTAACCTAACCTAACCTAACCTAACCCAACCTAACCCAACCCAACCCAACCTAACCTAACCTAAGCTAACCTAACCTAACCTAACCAAACCTAACCTAACCTAACTTAAGCTAACTTAACGTAACCTAACCTAACCTAACCTATTCTAACGTAACCTAACCTTACCTGACCTAACCTAACCTAACGTAACCTAACCTAACCTAACATAACCTAACGTAACCTAACCTAACCTAACGTAACCTAACCTAACCTAACCCAACCTAACCCAACCCAACCCAACCCAACAACACCCAAACCAACCTAACCTAACCTAACCTAACCTTACCTAACCTAACCAAATTATCCTTACCTAACCTAACCAAACCTAACGTAACCTAACCTAACCTAACCTAACGTAACCTAACCTAACCTAACGTAACCTAACCTAACCTAACCTAACCTAACCTAACCCAACCCAACCTAACCTAATCTAACCTAACCTAACCTAACCTAACCTAACCTAACGTAACCTAACCTAACCTAACATAACCTAACCTAACCTAACATAACCTAACGACGTTTGCAAGCGCTTTCACATTAGATATCGCAGTTCCCGACTTGTAATGGTGAAAAACACTGCATCTCACTAAGTGACATTGTTTAATGCGGTTTTACGACGGTTCATATCTTGACCTAACATAACATTCGTACTTGTATTGAAAAACGCTCTATTACACTGTTTCGTTCACAATTACGATATTTGCATAACCTCACAGTTTTTCACCAACTTATTGCAGTACAGAACGCTGTATCTCGCTAAATGACATCGTTCTTTAAGGTTTCACGATGCTTGCATGCGCTTTAACGAGAATATCACATTATAGCAGTTTCGCACTTGTAACGGTACAACACGCAGTATCTGGCTTGTTCAAGCCGTTTTGTGTACTTTCCCAATATTTCACCTATCGCAGTTTCGTACTCGCAATAAAACAACACTATCTCGTTAGATGACATCGTTTTTGGTGGTTTCACGACGCTACCTAGCTCAAACTAACCGAACCTTCGCACTTCTATCGTTAGAAAACGTTTTATTCGCTACTTTACAATGTTTTCTACATGATTACGACGGTATCATGCGCTTTCACATTAGATATCGCAGTTCCCGACTTGTAATGGTGAAAACCACAGCATCTCACTAAGTGACATTGTTTAATGCGGTTTTAGCGCGGTTCATATCTTAACCTAACCTAACCTTACCTAACCCAACCTAACCTAACCTAACCTAACCAAACCTTACCTAACATACCCTAACCTAACCTAACCTAACCTAACCTAACCAAACCTAACCTAACCTAACCTAACGTAACCTAACCTAACCTAACCTAACCTAACGACGGTTGCAAGCGCTTTCACATTAGATATCGCAGTTCCCGACTTGTAATGGTGAAAAACACTGCATCTCACTGAGTGACATTGTTTAATGCGGTTTTACGACGGTTCATATCTTAACCTAACCTAACATTCGCACTTGTATCCAAAGACGCTCAATTACACTGTTTCGTTCACAATTACGATATTTGCTTGACCTCACAGTTTCTCACCAACTTATTACAGTACAGAACGCTGTATATCTAAATGACATCGTTCTTTAAATCTCTCATCGCTCTTTAAATGTCATCTAAATGACATCGTTCTTTAAGGTTTCACGATACTTGCATGCGCTTTAACGAGAATATCACAATAAAGCAGTTTCGCACTTGTAACGGCACAAGACGCAGTATCTGGCTAGTTCATGCCATTTTGTGTGCTTTCCCAATATTTCACCTATCGCAGTTTCGTACTCGCAATAAAACAACACTATCTCGTTAGATGACATCGTTTTTGGTGGTTTCACGACGCTACCTAGCTCAAACTAACCGAACCTTCGCACTTCAATCGTTAGAAAACGTTTTATTCGCTACTTTACAATGTTTTCTACAAGATTACGACGGTTTCATGCGCTTTCACATTAGATATCGCAGTTCCCGACTTGTAATGGTGAAAAACACAGCATCTCACTAAGTGACATTGTTTAATGCGGTTTTAGCGCGGTTCATATCTTAACCTAACCTAACCTTACCTAACCCAACCTAACCTAACCTAACCTAACCAAACCTTACCTAACATACCCTAACCTAACCTAACCTAACCTAACCAAACCTAACCTAACCTAACCTAACGTAACCTAACCTAACCTAACCTAACCTACCCTTCTAACCTAACGACGTTTGCAAGCGCTTTCACATTAGATATCGCAGTTCCCGACTTGTAATGGTGAAAAACACTGCATCTCACTGAGTGACATTGTTTAATGCGGTTTTACGACGGTTCATATCTTAACCTAACCTAACATTCGCACTTGTATCCAAAGACGCTCAATTACACTGTTTCGTTCACAATTACGATATTTGCTTGACCTCACAGTTTCTCACCAACTTATTGCAGTACAGAACGCTGTATCTCGCTAAATGACATCGTTCTTTAAGGTTTCACGATGCTTGCATGCGCTTTACTGAGAATATCACAACATAGCAGTTTCGCACTTGTAACGGTACAACACGCAGTATTTGGCTTGTTCATGCCGTTTTGTGTGCTTTCACAACATTTTACCTATCGCAGTTTCGTACTCGCAATAAAACAACACTATCTCGTTAGATGACGTCGTTTTTGGTGGTTTCACGACGCTACCTAGCTTAAACTAACATAACTCAACCTAACATAACCTTCGCACTTCTATCGTTAGAAAACGTTTTACTCGCTACTTTACATTGCTTTCTACAACATTACGACGGTTTCAAGCGCTTTCACATCAGATATCACAGTTCCCAACTTGTAAAGGTGAAAAACACTGCATCTCACTAAGTGACATTGTTTAATGCGGTTTTACGACGGTTCATACCTTAACCGAACGTAACCTAACCTAACCTAACCTAACCTTACCTAACCTAACCTAACCCAACCCAACCCAACCTAACCTAACCTAACCTAACCTAAACTAACCTAACCCAACCTAACCTAACCTAACCTAACCTAACCCAACCTAACCCAACCCAACCCAACCTAACCTAACCTAAGCTAACCTAACCTAACCTAACCAAACCTAACCTAACCTAACTTAAGCTAACTTAACGTAACCTAACCTAACCTAACCTATTCTAACGTAACCTAACCTTACCTGACCTAACCTAACCTAACGTAACCTAACCTAACCTAACATAACCTAACGTAACCTAACCTAACCTAACGTAACCTAACCTAACCTAACCCAACCTAACCCAACCCAACCCAACCCAACAACACCCAAACCAACCTAACCTAACCTAACCTAACCTTACCTAACCTAACCAAATTATCCTTACCTAACCTAACCTAACCTAACGTAACCTAACCTAACCTAACCTAACGTAACCTAACCTAACCTAACCTAACCTAACCTAACCCAACCCAACCTAACCTAATCTAACCTAACCTAACCTAACCTAACCTAACCTAACGTAACCTAACCTAACCTAACATAACCTAACCTAACCTAACATAACCTAACGACGTTTGCAAGCGCTTTCACATTAGATATCGCAGTTCCCGACTTGTAATGGTGAAAAACACTGCATCTCACTAAGTGACATTGTTTAATGCGGTTTTACGACGGTTCATATCTTGACCTAACATAACATTCGTACTTGTATTGAAAAACGCTCTATTACACTGTTTCGTTCACAATTACGATATTTGCATAACCTCACAGTTTTTCACCAACTTATTGCAGTACAGAACGCTGTATCTCGCTAAATGACATCGTTCTTTAAGGTTTCACGATGCTTGCATGCGCTTTAACGAGAATATCACATTATAGCAGTTTCGCACTTGTAACGGTACAACACGCAGTATCTGGCTTGTTCAAGCCGTTTTGTGTACTTTCCCAATATTTCACCTATCGCAGTTTCGTACTCGCAATAAAACAACACTATCTCGTTAGATGACATCGTTTTTGGTGGTTTCACGACGCTACCTAGCTCAAACTAACCGAACCTTCGCACTTCTATCGTTAGAAAACGTTTTATTCGCTACTTTACAATGTTTTCTACATGATTACGACGGTATCATGCGCTTTCACATTAGATATCGCAGTTCCCGACTTGTAATGGTGAAAACCACAGCATCTCACTAAGTGACATTGTTTAATGCGGTTTTAGCGCGGTTCATATCTTAACCTAACCTAACCTTACCTAACCCAACCTAACCTAACCTAACCTAACCAAACCTTACCTAACATACCCTAACCTAACTTAACCTAACCTAACCTAACCTAACCAAACCTAACCTAACCTAACCTAACGTAACCTAACCTAACCTAACCTAACCTAACCTAACGACGGTTGCAAGCGCTTTCACATTAGATATCGCAGTTCCCGACTTGTAATGGTGAAAAACACTGCATCTCACTGAGTGACATTGTTTAATGCGGTTTTACGACGGTTCATATCTTAACCTAACCTAACATTCGCACTTGTATCCAAAGACGCTCAATTACACTGTTTCGTTCACAATTACGATATTTGCTTGACCTCACAGTTTCTCACCAACTTATTACAGTACAGAACGCTGTATCTCGCTAAATGACATCGTTCTTTAAGGTTTCACGATACTTGCATGCGCTTTAACGAGAATATCACAATAAAGCAGTTTAGCACTTGTAACGACAAAAGACGCAGTATCTGGCTAGTTTATGCCATTTTGTGTGCTTTCACAGTCTTTCACCTATCGCAGTTTCGTACTCGCAATAAAACAACCCTATCTCGTTAGATGACATCGTTTTTGGTGGTTTCACGACGCTACGTAGCTCAAACTAACCGAACCTTCGCACTTCTATCGTTAGAAAACGTTTTATTCGCTACTTTACAATGTTTTCTACAAGATTACGACGGTTTCATGCGCTTTCACATTAGATATCGCAGTTCCCGACTTGTAATGGTGAAAAACACAGCATCTCACTAAGTGACATTGTTTAATGCGGTTTTAGCGCGGTTCATATCTTAACCTAACCTAACCTTACCTAACCCAACCTAACCTAACCTAACCTAACCTAACCAAACCTTACCTAACATACCCTAACCTAACCTAACCTAACCTAACCAAACCTAACCTAACCTAACCTAACCTAACCTAACGACGTTTGCAAGCGCTTTCACATTAGATATCGCAGTTCCCGACTTGTAATGGTGAAAAACACTGCATCTCACTAAGTGACATTGTTTAATGCGGTTTTACGACGGTTCATATCTTAACCTAACCTAACATTCGCACTTGTATTGAAAAACGCTCTATTACACTGTTTCGTTCACAATTACGATATTTGCATACCCTCACAGTTTTTCACCAACTTATTGCAGTACAGAACGCTGTTTCTCGCTAAATGACATTGTTCTTTAAGGTTTCACGATGCTTGCATGCGCTTTAACGAGAATCTCACAATTTAGCAGTTTCGCACTTGTAACGGTAGAACACGCAGTATTTGGCTTGTTCATGCCGTTTTGTGTGCTTTCACAACATTTCACCTATCGCAGTTTAATACTCGCAATAAAACAACACTATCTCGTTAGATGACGTCGTTTTTGGTAGTTTCACGACGCTACCTAGCTTAAACTAACCTAACCTAACCTAACCTTCGCACTTCTATCGTTAGAAAACGTTTTACTCACAACTTTACAATGTTTTCTACAAGATTACGACGGTTTCATGCGCTTTCACATTAGATATCGCAGTTCCCGACTTGTAATGGTGAAAAACACAGCATTTCACTAAGTGACATTGTTTAATGCGGTTTTAGCGCGGTTCATATCTTAACCTAACCTAACCTAACCTAACCTAACCCAACCTAACCTAACATAACCTAACCTAACCAAACCTAACCAAACCTAACCTAACCTAACCTAACGTAACCTAACCTAACCTAACCTAACGACGTTTGCAAGCGCTTTCACATTAGATATCGCAGTTCCCGACTTGTAATGTTGAAAAACACTGCATCTCACTAAGTGACATTGTTTAATGCGGTTTTACGACGGTTCATATCTTAACCTAACCTAACATTCGTACTTGTATTGAAAAACGCTCAATTACACTGTTTCGTTCAAAATTACGATATTTGCTTGACCTCACAGTTTCTCACCAACTTATTACAGTACAGAACGCTGTATCTCGCTAAATGACATCGTTCTTTAAGGTTTCACGATACTTGCATGCGCTTTACCGAGAATATCACAACATAGCAGTTTCGCACTTGTAACGGTACAACACGCAGTATTTGGCTTGTTCATGCCGTTTTGTGTGCTTTCACAACATTTTACCTATCGCAGTTTCGTACTCGCAATAAAACAACACTATCTCGTTAGATGACGTCGTTTTTGGTGGTTTCACGACGCTACCTAGCTTAAACTAACATAACTCAACCTAACATAACCTTCGCACTTCTATCGTTAGAAAACGTTTTACTCGCTACTTTACATTGCTTTCTACAACATTACGACGGTTTCAAGCGCTTTCACATTAGATATCGCAGTTCCCAACTTGTAAAGGTGAAAAACACTGCATCTCACTAAGTGACATTGTTTAATGCGGTTTTAAGACGGTTCATACCTTAACCTAACGTAACCTAACCTAACCTAACCCAACCTAACCTAACATAACCTAACCTAACCTAACCTAACCAAACCTAACCTAACCTAACCTAACCTAACCTAACGACGTTTGCAAGCGCTTTCACATTAGATATCGCAGTTCCCGACTTGTAATGGTGAAAAACACTGCATCTCACTAAGTGACATTGTTTAATGCGGTTTTACGACGGTTCATATCTTAACCTACCCTAACATTCGTACTTGTATTGAAAAACGCTCTATTACACTGTTTCGTTCACAATTACGATATTTGCATACCCTCACAGTTTTTCACCAACTTATTGCAGTACAGAACACTGTATGTCGCTAAATGACATCGTTCTTTAAGGTTTCACGATGCTTGCATGCGCTTTACTGAGAATATCACAACATAAAAGTTTCGCACTTGTAACGGTACAACACGCAGTATTTGGCTTGTTCATGCCGTTTTGTGTGCTTTCACAACATTTCACCTATCGCAGTTTCGTACTCGCAATAAAACAACACTATCTCGTTAGATGACGTTGTTTTTGGTAGTGTCACGACGCTACCTAGCATAAACATAACTCAACCTAACATAACCTTCGCACTTCTATCGTTAGAAAACGTTTAACTCGCTACTTTACATTGCTTTCTACAACATTAAGACGGTTTCAAGCGCTTTCACATTAGATATCACAGTTCCCAACTTGTAAAGGTGAAAAACACTGCATATCACTAAGTGACATTGTTTAATGCGGTTTTACGACGGTTCATACCTTAACCTAACGTAACCTAACCTAACCTAACCTAACCTTACCTAACCTAACCTAATCTAACCTAACCCAACCCAACCCAACCTAACCTAACCTAACCTAAACTAACCTAACCCAACCTAACCTAACCTAACCTAACCCAACCTAACCCAACCCAACCCAATCTAACCTAACCTAAGCTAACCTAACCTAACCTAACCAAACCTAACCTAACCTAACTTAACCTAACCTAACATATCCTAACCTAACCTAACCTATTCTAACGTAACCTAACCTTACCTGACCTAACCTAACCTAACGTAACATAACCTAACCTAACATAACCTAACGTAACCTAACCTAACCTAACCTAACGTAACCTAACCTAACCTAACCCAACCTAACCCAACCCAACCCAACAACACCCAACCTAACCTAACCTAACCTAACCTTACCTAACCTAACCAAATTATCCTTACCTAACCTAACCTAATGTAACCTAACCTAACCTAACGTAACCTAACCTAACCTAACGTAACCTAACCTAACCTAACCTAACCCAACCTAACCTAACCTAACCTAACCCAACCCAACCTAACCTAATCTAACCTAACCTAACCTAGCCTAACCTAACCTAACGTAACCTAACCTAACCTAACATAACCTAACCTAACCTAACATAACCTAACGACGTTTGCAAGCGCTTTCACATTAGATATCGTAGTTCCCGACTTGTAATGTTGAAAAACACTACATCTCACTAAGTGACATTGTTTAATGCGGTTTTACGACGGTTGATATGTCAACCTAACCTAACATTCGCACTTGTATCTAAAGACGCTCAATTACACTGTTTCGTTCACAATTACGATATTTGCATAACCTCACAGTTTGTCACCAACTTATTACAGTACAGAACGCTGTATCTCGCTAAATGACATCGTTCTTTAAGGTTTCATGATACTTGCATGCGCTTTACCGAGAATATCACAACATAGCAGTTTCGCACTTGTAACGGTACAACACGCAGTATTTGGCTTGTTCATGCCGTTTTGTGTGCTTTCACAACATTTCACCTATCGCAGTTTCGTACTCGCAATAAAACAACACTATCTCGTTAGATGACATCGTTTTGGGTGGTTTCACGACGCTACCTAGCTCAAACTAACCGAACCTTCGCACTTCTATCGTTAGAAAACGTTTTATTCGCTACTTTACAATGTTTTCTACAAGATTACGACGGTTTCATGCGCTTTCACATTAGATATCGCAGTTCCCGACTTGTAATGGTGAAAAACACAGCATCTCACTAAGTGACATTGTTTAATGCGGTTTTAGCGCGGTTCATATCTTAACCTAACCTAACCTTACCTAACCCAACCTAACCTAACCTAACCTAACCAAACCTTACCTAACATAACCTAACCTAACCTAACCTAACCTAACCAAACCTAACCTGACCTAACCTACGTAACCTAACCTAATCTAACCTAACCAAACCTAACCTAACCTAACGACGTTTGCAAGCGCTTTCACATTAGATATCGCAGTTCCCGACTTGTAATGGTGAAAAACTGCATCTCACTAAGTGACATTGTTTAATGCGGTTTTACGACGGTTCATATCTTAACCTAACCTAACATTCGCACTTGTATTAAAAAACGCTCTATTACACTGTTTCGTTCACAATTAGGATATTTGCTTAACCTCACAGTTTTTCACCAACTTATTGCAGTACAGAACGCTGTATCTCGCTAAATGACATCGTTCTTTAAGGTTTCACGATGCTTGCATGCGCTTTACGAGAATATCACAACATAGCAGTTTCGCACTTGTAACGGTACAACACGCAGTATTTGGCTTGTTCATGCCGTTTTGTGTGCTTTCACAACATTTCACCTATCGCAGTTTCGTACTCGCAATAAAACAACACTATCTCGTTAGATGACGTTGTTTTTGGTAGTTGCACGACGCTACCTAGCTTAAACTAACATAACTCAACCTAACATAACCTTCGCACTTCTATCGTTAGAAAACGTTTTACTCGCTACTTTACATTGCTTTCTACAACATTATGACGGTTTCAAGCGCTTTCACATTAGATATCACAGTTCCCAACTTGTAAAGGTGAAAAACACTGCATCTCACTAAGTGACATTGTTTAATGCGGTTTTACGACAGTTCATACCTTAACCTAACGTAACCTAACCTAACCTAACCTAACCTTACCTAACCTAACCTAACCTAACCTAACCCAACCCAACCCAACCTAACCTAACCTAACCTAACCTAAACTAACCTAACCCAACCCAACCTAACCTAACCTAACCTAACCTAACCCAACCTAACCCAACCCAACCTAACCTAACCTAAGCTAACCTAACCTAAGCTAACCAAACCTAACCTAACCTAACTTAACCTAACCTAACGTAACCTAACCTAACCTAACCTATTCTAACGTAACCTAACCTTACCTGACCTAACCTAACCTAACGTAACCTAACCTAACCTAACATAACCTAACGTAACCTAACCTAACCTAACCTAACCTAACCTAACGTAACCTAACCTAACCTAACCCAACCTAACCCAACCCAACCCAACCCAACACCCAACCCAACCTAACCTAACCTAACCTAACCTTACCTAACCTAACCAAATTATCCTTACCTAACCTAACCTACCTAACCTAACCTAACCTAACGTAACCTAACCTAACCTAACGTAACCTAACCTAACCTAACCTAACCTAACCCAACCTAACCTAACCTAACCTAACCTAACCTAACCTAACCAAACCTAACCTAACCTAACCTAACCTAACGACGGTTGCAAGCGCTTTCACATTAAATATCGCAGTTCCCCACTTTTTATGGTGAAAAACACTGCATCTCAGTAATTGACATTGTTTAATGCGGTTTTACGACGGTTCATATCTTAACCTAACCTAACATTCGCACTTGTATCTAAAAACGCTCTATTACACTGTTTTGTTCACGATTACGATATTTGCATAACCTCACAGTTTTTCACCAACTTATTGCAGTACAGAACGCTGTATCTCGCTAAATGACATTGTTCTTTAAGGTTTCACGATGCTTGCATGCGCTTTAACGAGAATATCACAATATAGCAGTTTCGCACTTGTAACGGTAGAACACGCAGTATTTGGCTTGTTCATGCCGTTTTGTGTGCTTTCACAACATTTCACCTATCGCAGTTTAATACTCGCAATAAAACAACACTATCTCGTTAGATGACGTCGTTTTTGGTGGTTTCACGACGCTACGTAGCTTAAACTAACATAACTCAACCTAACATAACCTTCGCACTTCTATCGTTAGAAAACGTTTTACTCGCTACTTTACATTGCTTTCTACAACATTACGACGGTTTCAAGCGCTTTCACATTAGATATCGCAGTTCCCAACTTGTAAAGGTGAAAAACACTGCATCTCACTAAGTGACATTGTTTAATGCGGTTTTACGACGGTTCATACCTTAACCTAACGTAACCTAACCTAACCTAACCCAACCTAACCTAACATAACCTAACCTAACCTAACCTAACCTAACCAAACCTAACCTAACGTAACCTAACCTAACCTAACCTAACCTAACCTAACGACGTTTGCAAGCGCTTTCACATTAGATATCGCAGTTCCCGACTTGTAATGGTGAAAAACACTGCATCTCACTAAGTGACATTGTTTAATGCGGTTTTACGACGGTTCATATCTTAACCTAACCTAACATTCGTACTTGTATTGAAAAACGCTCTATTACACTGTTTCGTTCACAATTACGATATTTGCTTGACCTCACAGTTTCTCACCAACTTATTACAGTACAGAACGCTGTATCTCGCTAAATGACATCGTTCTTTTAGGTTTCACGATACTTGCATGCGCTTTACCGAGAATGTCAGAACATAGCAGTTTCGCACTTGTAACGGTACAACACGCAGTATTTGGCTTGTTCATGCCGTTTTGTGTGCTTTCACAACATTTTACCTATCGCAGTTTCGTACTCGCAATAAAACAACACTATCTCGTTAGATGACGTTCTTTTTGGTGGTCTCACGACGCTACATAGCTTAAACTAACACAACTCAAGCTAACCTTCGCACTTCTATCGTTAGAAAACGTTTTACTCGCAACTTTACAATGTTTTCTACAAGATTACGACGGTTTCATGCGCTTTCACATTAGATATCGTAGTTCCCGACTTGTAATGTTGAAAAACACTACATCTCACTAAGTGACATTGTTTAATGCGGTTTTACGACGGTTGATATCTCAACCTAACCTAACATTCGCACTTGTATCTAAATACGCTCAATTACACTGTTTCGTTCACAATTACGATATTTGCTTGACCTCACAGTTTCTCACCAACTTATTACAGTACAGAACGCTGTATCTCGCTAAATGACATCGTTCTTTAAGGTTTCAAGATACTTGCATGCGCTTTAACGAGAATATCACAATAAAGCAGTTTCGCACTTGTAACGGCACAAGACGCAGTATCTGGCTAGTTCATGCCATTTTGTGTGCTTTCCCAATATTTCACCTATCGCAGTTTCGTACTCGCAATAAAACAACACTATCTCGTTAGATGACATCGTTTTTGGTGGTTTCACGACGCTACCTAGCTCAAACTAACCGAACCTTCGCACTTCTATCGTTAGAAAACGTTTTATTCGCTACTTTACAATGTTTTCTACAAGATTACGACGGTTTCATGCGCTTTCACATTAGATATCGCAGTTCCCAACTTGTAATGGTGAAAAACACAGCATCTCACTAAGTGACATTGTTTAATGCGGTTTTACGACGGTTCATATCTTAACCTAACCTAACATTCGCACTTGTATTAAAAACGCTCTATTACACTGTTTCGTTCACAATTAGGATATTTCCATAACCTCACAGTTTTTCACCAACTTATTGCAGTACAGAACGCTGTATCTCGCTAAATGACATCGTTCTTTAAGGTTTCACAATGCTTGCATGCGCTTCAACGAGAATATCACAACATAGCAGTTTCGCACTTGTAACGGTACAACACGCAGTATTTGGCTTGTTCATGCCGTTTTGTGTGCTTTCACAACATTTCACCTATCGCAGTTTCGTACTCGCAATAAAACAACACTATCTCGTTAGATGACGTTGTTTTTGGTAGTTTCACGACGCTACCTAGCTTAAACTAACATAACTCAACCTAACATAACCTTCGCACTTCTATCGTTAGAAAATGTTTTACTCGCTACTTTACATTGCTTTCTACAACATTACGACGGTTTCAAGCGCTTTCCCATTAGATATCACAGTTCCCAACTTGTAAAGGTGAAAAACACTGCATCTCACTAAGTGACATTGTTCAATGCGGTTTTACGACGGTTCATACCTTAACCTAACGTAACCTAACCTAACTTAACCTAACCTTACCTAACCTAACCTAACCTAACTAACCCAACCCAACCTAACCTAACCTAACCTAAACTAACCTAACCCAACCTAACCTAACCTAACCTAACACAACCTAACCCAACCCAACCCAACCTAACCTAACCAAAGCTAACCTAACCTAACCTAACCAAACCTAACCTAACCTAACTTAACCTAACCTAACGTAACCTAACCTAACCTAACCTATTCTAACGTAACCTAACCTAACCTGACCTAACCTAACCTAACGTAACCTAACCTAACCTAACATAACCTAACGTAACCTAACCTAACCTAACGTAACCTAACCTAACCTAACCCAACCTAACCCAACCCAACCCAACCCAACAACACCCAACCCAACCTAACCTAACCTAACCTAACCTTACCTAACCTAACCAAATTATCCTTACCTAACCTAACCTAACCTAACGTAACCTAACCTAACCTAACCTAACGTAACCTAACCTAACCTAATCTAACCTAACCCAACCTAACCTAACCTAACCTAACCTAACCCAACTCAACCCAACCTAACCTAATCTAACCTAACCTAACCTAACCTAACCAAACCTAACCTAACCTAACCTAACCTAACCTAACCTAACGACGGTTGCAAGCGCTTTCACATTAGATATCGCAGTTCCCCACTTTTAATGGTGAAAAACACTGCATCTCACTAATTGACATTGTTTAATGCGGTTTTACGACGGTTCATATCTTAACCTAACCTAACATTCGCACTTGTATCTAAAAACGCTCTATTACACTGTTTTGTTCACAATTACGATATTTGCATAACCTCACAGTTTTTCACCAACTTATTGCAGTACAGAACGCTGTATCTCGCTAAATGACATTGTTCTTTAAGGTTTCACGATGCTTGCATGCGCTTTAACGAGAATATCACAATATAGCAGTTTCGCACTTGTAACGGTAGAACACGCAGTATTTGGCTTGTTCATGCCGTTTTGTGAGCTTTCACAACATTTCACCTATCGCAGTTTAATACTCGCTATAAAACAACACTATCTCGTTAGATGACGTCGTTTTTGGTAGTTTCACGACGCTACCTAGCTTAAACTAACCTAACCTAACCTAACCTTCGCACTTCTATCGTTAGAAAACGTTTTACTCGCAACTTTACAATGTTTTCTACAAGATTACGACGGTTTCATGCGCTTTCACATTAGATATCGTAGTTCCCGACTTGTAATGTTGAAAAACACTACATCTCACTAAGTGACATTGTTTAATGCGGTTTTACGACGGTTGATATATCAACCTAACCTAACATTCGCACTTGTATCTAAAGACGCTCAATTACAGTGTTTCGTTCACAATTACGATATTTGCTTGACCTCACAGTTTCTCACCAACTTATTACAGTACAGAACGCTGTATCTCGCTAAATGACATCGTTCTTTAAGGTTTCACGATACTTGCATGCGCTTTACCGAGAATATCACAATATAGCAGTTTCGCACTTGTAACGGTAGAACACGCAGTATTTGGCTTGTTCATGCCGTTTTGTGTGCTTTCACAACATTTCACCTATCGCAGTTTAATACTCGCAATAAAACAACACTATCTCGTTAGATGACGTCGTTTTTGGTGGTTTCACGACGCTACGTAGCTTAAACTAACATAACTCAACCTAACATAACCTTCGCACTTCTATCGTTAGAAAACGTTTTACTCGCTACTTTACATTGCTTTCTACAACATTACGACGGTTTCAAGCGCTTTCACATTAGATATCGCAGTTCCCAACTTGTAAAGGTGAAAAACACTGCATCTCACTAAGTGACATTGTTTAATGCGGTTTTACGACGGTTCATACCTTAACCTAACGTAACCTAACCTAACCTAACCCAACCTAACCTAACATAACCTAACCTAACCTAACCTAACCTAACCTAACCAAACCTAACCTAGCGTAACCTAACCTAACCTAACCTAACCTAACCTAACCTAACGACGTTTGCAAGCGCTTTCACATTAGATATCGCAGTTCCCGACTTGTAATGGTGAAAAACACTGCATCTCACTAAGTGACATATTTTAATGCGGTTTTACGACGGTTCATATCTTAACCTAACCTAACATTCGTACTTGTATTGAAAAACGCTCTATTACACTGTTTCGTTCACAATTACGATATTTGCATAACCTCACAGTTTTTCACCAACTTATTGCAGTACAGAACGCTGTATCTCGCTAAATGACATCGTTCTTTAAGGTTTCACGATGCTTGGATGCGCTTTAACGAGAATATCACATTATAGCAGTTTCGCACTTGTAACGGTACAACACGCAGTATCTGGCTTGTTCAAGCCGTTTTGTGTACTTTCACAACATTTCACCTATTGCAGTTTCGTACATGCAATAAAACAACACTATCTCGTTAGATGACGTCCTTTTTGGTGGTCTCACGACGCTACATAGCTTAAACTAACATAACTCAAGCTAACCTTCGCACTTCTATCGTTAGAAAACGTTTTACTCGCAACTTTACAATGTTTTCTACAAGATTACGACGGTTTCATGCGCTTTCACATTAGATATCGTAGTTCCCGACTTGTAATGTTGAAAAACACTACATCTCACTAAGTGACATTGTTTAATGCGGTTTTACGACGGTTGATATCTCAACCTAACCTAACATTCGCACTTGTATCTAAATACGCTCAATTACACTGTTTCGTTCACAATTACGATATTTGCTTGACCTCACAGTTTCTCACAAACTTATTAAAGTACAGAACGCTGTATCTCGCTAAATGACATCGTTCTTTAAGGTTTCACGATACTTGCATGCGCTTTAACGAGAATATCACAATAAAGCAGTTTCGCACTTGTAACGACACAAGACGCAGTATCTGGCTAGTTCATGCCATTTTGTGTGCTTTCCCAATATTTCACCTATCGCAGTTTCGTACTCGCAATAAAACAACACTATCTCGTTAGATGACATCGTTTTTGGTGGCTTCACGACGCTACCTAGCTCAAACTAACCGAACCTTCGCACTTCTATCGTTAGAAAACGTTTTATTCGCTACTTTACAATGTTTTCTACAAGATTACGACGGTTTCATGCGCTTTCACATTAGATATTGCAGTTCCCGACTTGTAATGGTGACAAACACAGCATCTCACTAAGTGACATTGTTTAATGCGGTTTTAGCGCGGTTCATATCTTAACCTAACCTAACCTTACCTAACCCAACCTAACCTAACCTAACCTAACCAAACCTTACCTAACATCCCTAACCTAACCTAACCTAACCTAACCAAACCTAACCTAACCTAACCTAACGTAACCTAACCTAACCTAACCTAACCTAACGACGTTTGCAAGCGCTTTCACATTAGATATCGCAGTTCCCGACTTGTAATGGTGAAAAACACTGCATCTCACTAAGTGACATTGTTTAATGCGGTTTTACGACGGTTCATATCTTAACCTAACCTAACATTCGCACTTGCATTAAAAAACGCTCTATTACACTGTTTCGTTCACAATTAGGATATTTGCATAACCTCACAGTTTTTCACCAACTTATTGCAGTACAGAACGCTGTATCTCGCTAAATGACATCGTTCTTTAAGGTTTCACGATGCTTGCATGCGCTTTAACGAGAATATCACAACATAGCAGTTTCGCACTTGTAACGGTACAACACGCAGTATTTGGCTTGTTCATGCCGTTTTGTGTGCTTTCACAACATTTCACCTATCGCAGTTTCGTACTCGCAATAAAACAACACTATCTCGTTAGATGACGTTGTTTTTGGTAGTTTCACGACGCTACCTAGCTTAAACTAACATAACTCAACCTAACATAACCTTCGCACTTCTATCGTTAGAAAACGTTTTACTCGCTACTTTACATTGCTTTCTACAACATTACGACGGTTTCAAGCGCTTTCACATTAGATATCACAGTTCCCAACTTGTAAAGGTGAAAAACACTGCATCTCACTAAGTGACATTGTTTAATGCGGTTTTACGACGGTTCATACCTTAACCTAACGTAACCTAACCTAACCTAACCTTACCAAACCTAACCTAACCTAACCTAACCCAACCCAACCCAACCTAACCTAACCTAACCTAACCTAAACTAACCTAACCCAACCTAACCTAACCTAACCTAACCTAACCCAACCCAACCCAACCCAACCTAACCTAACCTAAGCTAACCTAACCAAACCTAACCAAACCTAACCTAACCTAACTTAACCTAACCTAACGTAACCTAACCTAACCTAACCTAACCTAACCTCTTTCGTCATTCTTTATCAGCTCACCTATTTTTCGATAGCTCTCCTTAGTCATCCGATCTATTCCCCTCCTTACGAAGTTCTGTCTCCACGTGTCAAGATGCCAGCGTTTTCCAGTGGATTCTTGATTTTTTGTGTGTGCGTGTCATTTCCCTTACTTTTACACTTTTTTGCTAGTACTGTATAATTTTACTACGTTCACTATTTGCTCATTGTGATTACGTCTCACTTTTGTTGCGCCTCATTGAGTAGAGGTTTTTTTTTTTTTTTTTTTTTTTAGTTTTGTTTTTGTTTTGTTCATGTATAAAATAGCACGTATATTTTTATGTTGTAACCCACTCCCCTCTGTAAAGCTTCGGCGATTGAGGGTAACAAAATAAATAAATAAATAAACCTATTCTATCGTAACCTAACCTTACCTGACCTAACCTAACCTAACGTAACCTAACCTAACCTAACATAACCTAACGTAACCTAACCTAACCTAACCTAACCTAACGTAACCTAACCTAACCTAAACCAACCTAACCCAACCCAACCCAACCCAACAACACCCAACCCAACAACACCCAACCCAACCTAACCTAACCTAACCTTACCTAACCTAACCAAATTATCCTTACCTAACCTAACCTAACCTAACGTAACCTAACCTAACCTAACCTAACATAACCTAACCTAACCTAACGTAACCTAACCTAACCTAACCTAACCTAACCCAACCTAACCTAACCTAACCTAACCTAACCCAACTCAACCCAACCTAACCTAATCTAACCTAACCTAACCTAACCTAACAAAACCTAACCTAACCTAACCTAACGACGGTTGCAAGCGCTTTCACATTAGATATCGCAGTTCCCGACTTTTAATGGTGAAAAACACTGCATCTCACTAATTGACATTGTTTAATGCGGTTTTACGACGGTTCATATCTTAACCTAACCTAACATTCGCACTTGTATCTAAAAACGCTTTATTACACTGTTTTGTTCACAATTACGATATTTGCATAACCTCACAGTTTTTCACCAACTTATTGCAGTACAGAACGTTGTATCTCGCTAAATGACATATTTCTTTAAGGTTTCACGATGCTTGCATGCGCTTTAACGAGAATATCACAATATAGCAGTTTCGCACTTGTAACGGTAGAACACGCAGTATTTGGCTTGTTCATGCCGTTTTGTATGCTTTCACAACATTTTACCTATCGCAGTTTCGTACTCGCAATAAAACAACACTATCTCGTTAGATGACGTCGTTTTTGGTGGTTTCACGACGCTACCTAGCTTAAACTAACCTAACCTAACCTAACCTTCGCACTTCTATCGTTAGAAAACGTTTTACTCGCAACTTTACAATGTTTTCTACAAGATTACGACGGTTTCATGCGCTTTCACATTAGATATCGTAGTTCCCGACTTGTAATGTTGAAAAACACTACATCTCACTAAGTGACATTGTTTAATGCGGTTTTACGACGGTTGATATGTCAACCTAACCTAACATTCGCACTTGTATCTAAAGACGCTCAATTACACTGTTTCGTGCACAATTACGATATTTGCTTGACCTCACAGTTTCTCACCAACTTATTACAGTACAGAACGCTGTATCTCGCTAAATGACATCGTTCTTTAAGGTTTCACGATACTTGCATGCGCTTTACCGAGAATGTCAAAACATAGCAGTTTCGCACTTGTAACGGTACAACACGCAGTATTTGGCTTGTTCATGCCGTTTTGTGTGCTTTCACAACATTTTACCTATCGCAGTTTCGTACTCGCAATAAAACAACACTATCTCGTTAGATGACGTCGTTTTTGGTGGTTTCACGACGCTACCTAGCTTAAACTAACATAACCTAACATAAGCTTCGCACTTCTATCGTTAGAAAACGTTTTACTCGCTACTTTACATTGCTTTCTACAACATTACGACGGTTTCAAGCGCTTTCACATTAGATATCGCAGTTCCCAACTTGTAAAGGTGAAAAACACTGCATCTCACTAAGTGACATTGTTTATTGCGGTTTTACGACGGTTCATACCTTAACCTAACGTAACCTAACCTAACCTAACCCAACCTAACCTAACATAACCTAACCTAACCTAACCTAACCTAACCAAACCTAACCTAACCTAACCTAACCTAACCTAACCTAACCTAACCTAACCTAACCTAACGACGTTTGCAAGCGCTTTCACATTAGATATCGCAGTTCCCGACTTGTAATGGTGAAAAACACTGCATCTCACTAAGTGACATTGTTTAGTGCGGTTTTACGACGGTTCATATCTTAACCTAACCTAACATTCGTACTTGTATTGAAAAACGCTCTATTACACTGTTTCGTTCACAATTACGATATTTGCATAACGTCACAGTTTTTCACCAACTTATTGCAG
The DNA here is from genome assembly GCF_043290135.1 of Rhipicephalus microplus. NCBI lineage: Eukaryota > Metazoa > Arthropoda > Arachnida > Ixodida > Ixodidae > Rhipicephalus > Rhipicephalus microplus. Next base: position 2,136,989 of record NW_027464619.1, read on the forward strand.
TACAGAACGCTGTATCTCGCTAAATGACATTGTTCTTTAAGGTTTCACGATGCTTGCATGCGCTTTAACGAGAATATCACAATATAGCAGTTTCGCACTTGTAACGGTAGAACACGCAGTATTTGGCTTGTTCATGCCGTTTTGTGTACTTTCACAACATTTCACCTATTGCAGTTTCGTACATGCAATAAAACAACACTATCTCGTTAGATGACGTCCTTTTTGGTGGTCTCATGACGCTACATAGCTTAAACTAACATAACTGAAGCTAACCTTCGCACTTCTATCGTTAGAAAACGTTTTACTCGCAACTTTACAATGTTTTCTACAAGATTACGACGGTTTCATGCGCTTTCACATTAGATATCGTAGTTCCCGACTTGTAATGTTGAAAAACACTACATCTCACTAAGTGACATTGTTTAATGCGGTTTTACGACGGTTGATATCTCAACCTAACCTAACATTCGCACTTGTATCTAAATACGCTCAATTACACTGTTTCGTTCACAATTACGATATTTGCTTGACCTCACAGTTTCTCACCAACTTATTACAGTACAGAACGCTGTATCTCGCTAAATGACATCGTTCTTTAAGGTTTCACGATACTTGCATGCGCTTTAACGAGAATATCACAATAAAGCAGTTTCGCACTTGTAACGGCACAAGACGCAGTATCTGGCTAGTTCATGCCATTTTGTGTGCTTTCCCAATATTTCACCTATCGCAGTTTCGTACTCGCAATAAAACAACACTATCTCGTTAGATGACATCGTTTTTGGTGGCTTCACGACGCTACCTAGCTCAAACTAACCAAACCTTCGCACTTCTATCGTTAGAAAACGTTTTATTCGCTACTTTTCAATGTTTTCTACAAGATTACGACGGTTTCATGCGCTTTCACATTAGATATCGCAGTTCCCGACTTTTACTGGTGAAAAACACAGCATCTCACTAAGTGACATTGTTTAATGCGGTTTTAGCGCGGTTCATATCTTAACCTAACCTAACCCTTACCTAACCCAACCTAACCTAACCTAACCTAACCAAACCTTAGCTAACATCCCTAACCTAACCTAACCTAACCTAACCTAACGTAACCTAACCTAACCTAACCTAACCTAACGACGTTTGCAAGCGCTTTCACTTTATATATCGCAGTTCCCGACTTGTAATGGTGAAAAACACTGCATCTCACTAAGTGACATTGTTTAATGCGGTTTTACGACGGTTCATATCTTAACCTAACCTAACATTCGCACTTGCATTAAAAAACGCTCTATTACACTGTTTCGTTCACAATTAGGATATTTGCATAACCTCACAGTTTTTCACCAACTTATTGCAGTACAGAACGCTGTATCTCGCTAAATGACATCGTTCTTTAAGGTTTCACGATGCTTGCATGCGCTTTAACGAGAATATCACAACATAGCAGTTTCGCACTTGTAACGGTACAACACGCAGTATTTGGCTTGTTCATGCCGTTTTGTGTGCTTTCACAACATTTCACCTATCGCAGTTTCGTACTCGCAATAAAACAACACTATCTCGTTAGATGACGTTGTTTTTGGTAGTTTCACGACGCTACCTAGCTTAAAATAACATAACTCAACCTAACATAACCTTCGCACTTCTATCGTTAGAAAACGTTTTACTCGCTACTTTACATTGCTTTCTACAACATTACGACGGTTTCAAGCGCTTTCACATTAGATATCACAGTTCCCAACTTGTAAAGGTGAAAAACACTGCATCTCACTAAGTGACATTGTTTAATGCGGTTTTACGACGGTTCATACCTTAACCTAACCTAACCTTACCAAACCTAACCTAACCTAACCTAACCCAACCCAACCCAACCTAACCTAACCTAACCCAACCTAACCTAATCTAACCTAACCTAACCTAACCTAACCTAACCAAACCTAACCTAACCTAACCTAACCTAACCTAACCTAACCTAACGACGGTTGCAAGCGCTTTCACTTTAGATATCGCAGTTCCCGACTTTTAATGGTGAAAAACACTGCATCTCACTAATTGACATTGTTTAATGCGGTTTTACGACGGTTCATATCTTAACCTAACCTAACATTCGCACTTGTATCTAAAAACGCTTTATTACACTGTTTTGTTCACAATTACGATATTTGCATAACCTCACAGTTTTTCACCAACTTATTGCAGTACAGAACGTTGTATCTCGCTAAATGACATATTTCTTTAAGGTTTCACGATGCTTGCATGCGCTTTAACGAGAATATCACAATATAGCAGTTTCGCACTTGTAACGGTAGAACACGCAGTATTTGGCTTGTTCATGCCGTTTTGTATGCTTTCACAACATTTTACCTATCGCAGTTTCGTACTCGCAATAAAACAACACTATCTCGTTAGATGACGTCGTTTTTGGTGGTTTCACGACGCTACCTAGCTTAAACTAACCTAACCTAACCTAACCTTCGCACTTCTATCGTTAGAAAACGTTTTACTCGCAACTTTACAATGTTTTCTACAAGATTACGACGGTTTCATGCGCTTTCACATTAGATATCGTAGTTCCCGACTTGTAATGTTGAAAAACACTACATCTCACTAAGTGACATTGTTTAATGCGGTTTTACGACGGTTGATATGTCAACCTAACCTAACATTCGCACTTGTATCTATAGACGCTCAATTACACTGTGTCGTGCACAATTACGATATTTGCTTGACCTCACAGTTTCTCACCAACTTATTACAGTACAGAACGCTGTATCTCGCTAAATGACATCGTTCTTTAAGGTTTCACGATACTTGCATGCGCTTTACCGAGAATGTCAAAACATAGCAGTTTCGCACTTGTAACGGTACAACACGCAGTATTTGGCTTGTTCATGCCGTTTTGTGTGCTTTCACAACATTTTACCTATCGCAGTTTCGTACTCGCAATAAAACAACACTATCTCGTTAGATGACGTCGTTTTTGGTGGTTTCACGACGCTACCTAGCTTAAACTAACATAACCTAACATAAGCTTCGCACTTCTATCGTTAGAAAACGTTTTACTCGCTACTTTACATTGCTTTCTACAACATTACGACGGTTTCAAGCGCTTTCACATTAGATATCGCAGTTCCCAACTTGTAAAGGTGAAAAACACTGCATCTCACTAAGTGACATTGTTTATTGCGGTTTTACGACGGTTCATACCTTAACCTAACGTAACCTAACCTAACCTAACCCAACCTAACCTAACATAACCTAACCTAACCTAACCTAACCTAACCAAACCTAACCTAACCTAACCTAACCTAACCTAACCTAACCTAACCTAACCTAACCTAACGACGTTTGCAAGCGCTTTCACATTAGATATCGCAGTTCCCGACTTGTAATGGTGAAAAACACTGCATCTCACTAAGTGACATTGTTTAGTGCGGTTTTACGACGGTTCATATCTTAACCTAACCTAACATTCGTACTTGTATTGAAAAACGCTCTATTACACTGTTTCGTTCACAATTACGATATTTGCATAACGTCACAGTTTTTCACCAACTTATTGCAGTACAGAACGCTGTATCTCGCTAAATGACATTGTTCTTTAAGGTTTCACGATGCTTGCATGCGCTTTAACGAGAATATCACAATATAGCAGTTTCGCACTTGTAACGGTAGAACACGCAGTATTTGGCTTGTTCATGCCGTTTTGTGTACTTTCACAACATTTCACCTATTGCAGTTTCGTACATGCAATAAAACAACACTATCTCGTTAGATGACGTCCTTTTTGGTGGTCTCACGACGCTACATAGCTTAAACTAACATAACGCAAGCTAACCTTCGCACTTCTATCGTTAGAAAACGTTTTACTCGCAACTTTACAATGTTTTCTACAAGATTACGACGGTTTCATGCGCTTTCACATTAGATATCGTAGTTCCCGACTTGTAATGTCGAAAAACACTACATCTCACTAAGTGACATTGTTTAATGCGGTTTTACGATGGTTGATATGTCAACCTAACCTAACATTCGTACTTGTATTGAAAAACGCTCTATTACACTGTTTCGTTCCCAATTACGATATTTGCATAACCTCACAGTTTTTCACCAACTTATTGCAGTACAGAACGCTGTATCTCGCTAAATGACATCGTTCTTTAAGGTTTCACGATGCTTGCATGCGCTTTAACGAGAATATCACATTATAGCAGTTTCGCACTTGTAACGGTACAACACGCAGTATCTGGCTTGTTCAAGCCGTTTTGTGTACTTTCACAACATTTCACCTATTGCAGTTTCGTACATGCAATAAAACAACACTATCTCGTTAGATGACGTCCTTTTTGGTGGTCTCATGACGCTACATAGCTTAAACTAACATAACTGAAGCTAACCTTCGCACTTCTATCGTTAGAAAACGTTTTACTCGCAACTTTACAATGTTTTCTACAAGATTACGACGGTTTCATGCGCTTTCACATTAGATATCGTAGTTCCCGACTTGTAATGTTGAAAAACACTACATCTCACTAAGTGACATTGTTTAATGCGGTTTTACGACGGTTGATATCTCAACCTAACCTAACATTCGCACTTGTATCTAAATACGCTCAATTACACTGTTTCGTTCACAATTACGATATTTGCTTGACCTCACAGTTTCTCACCAACTTATTACAGTACAGAACGCTGTATCTCGCTAAATGACATCGTTCTTTAAGGTTTCACGATACTTGCATGCGCTTTAACGAGAATATCACAATAAAGCAGTTTCGCACTTGTAACGGCACAAGACGCAGTATCTGGCTAGTTCATGCCATTTTGTGTGCTTTCCCAATATTTCACCTATCGCAGTTTCGTACTCGCAATAAAACAACACTATCTCGTTAGATGACATCGTTTTTGGTGGCTTCACGACGCTACCTAGCTCAAACTAACCAAACCTTCGCACTTCTATCGTTAGAAAACGTTTTATTCGCTACTTTACAATGTTTTCTACAAGATTACGACGGTTTCATGCGCTTTCACATTAGATATCGCAGTTCCCGACTTTTACTGGTGAAAAACACAGCATCTCACTAAGTGACATTGTTTAATGCGGTTTTAGCGCGGTTCATATCTTAACCTAACCTAACCTTACCTAACCCAACCTAACCTAACCTAACCTAACCAAACCTTAGCTAACATCCCTAACCTAACCTAACCTAGCCTAACGTAACCTAACCTAACCTAACCTAACCTAACGACGTTTGCAAGCGCTTTCACTTTAGATATCGCAGTTCCCGACTTGTAATGGTGAAAAACACTGCATCTCACTAAGTGACATTGTTTAATGCGGTTTTACGACGGTTCATATCTTAACCTAACCTAACATTCGCACTTGCATTAAAAAACGCTCTATTACACTGTTTCGTTCACAATTAGGATATTTGCATAACCTCACAGTTTTTCACCAACTTATTGCAGTACAGAACGCTGTATCTCGCTAAATGACATCGTTCTTTAAGGTTTCACGATGCTTGCATGCGCTTTAACGAGAATATCACAACATAGCAGTTTCGCACTTGTAACGGTACAACACGCAGTATTTGGCTTGTTCATGCCGTTTTGTGTGCTTTCACAACATTTCACCTATCGCAGTTTCGTACTCGCAATAAAACAACACTATCTCGTTAGATGACGTTGTTTTTGGTAGTTTCACGACGCTACCTAGCTTAAAATAACATAACTCAACCTAACATAACCTTCGCACTTCTATCGTTAGAAAACGTTTTACTCGCTACTTTACATTGCTTTCTACAACATTACGACGGTTTCAAGCGCTTTCACATTAGATATCACAGTTCCCAACTTGTAAAGGTGAAAAACACTGCATCTCACTAAGTGACATTGTTTAATGCGGTTTTACGACGGTTCATACCTTAACCTAACGTAACCTAACCTAACCTAACCTTACCAAACCTAACCTAACCTAACCTAACCCAACCCAACCCAACCTAACCTAACCTAACCCAACCTAACCTAATCTAACCTAACCTAACCTAACCTAACCTAACCAAACCTAACCTAACCTAACCTAACCTAACCTAACCTAACCTAACCTAACCTAACCTAACCTAACGACGGTTGCAAGCGCTTTCACATTAGATATCGCAGTTCCCCACTTTTAATGGTGAAAAACACTGCATCTCACTAATTGACATTGTTTAATGCGGTTTTACGACGGTTCATATCTTAACCTAACCTAACATTCGCACTTGTATCTAAAAACGCTCTATTACACTGTTTTGTTCACAATTACGATATTTGCATAACCTCACAGTTTTTCACCAACTTATTGCAGTACAGAACGCTGTATCTCGCTAAATGACATTGTTCAAGGTTTCACGATGCTTGCATGCGCTTTAACGAGAATATCACACTATAGCAGTTTCGCACTTGTAACGGTAGAACACGCAGTATTTGGCTTGTTCATGGCGTTTTGTGTGCTTTCACAACATTTCACCTATGGCAGTTTAATACTCGCTATAAAACAACACTATCTCGTTAGATGACGTCGTTTTTGGTAGTTTCACGACGCTACCTAGCTTAAACTAACCTAACCTAACCTAACCTTCGCACTTCTATCGTTAGAAAACGTTTTACTCGCAACTTTACAATGTTTTCTACAAGATGACGACGGTTTCATGCGCTTTCACATTAGATATCGTAGTTCCCGACTTGTAATGTTGAAAAACACTACATCTCACTAAGTGACATTGTTTAATGCGGTTTTACGACGGTTGATATATCAACCTAACCTAACATTCGCACTTGTATCTAAAGACGCTCAATTACACTGTTTCGTTCACAATTACGATATTTGCTTGACCTCACAGTTTCTCACCAACTTATTACAGTACAGAACGCTGTATCTCGCTAAATGACATCGTTCTTTAAGGTTTCACGATACTTGCATGCGCTTTACCGAGAATATCACAATATAGCAGTTTCGCACTTGTAACGGTAGAACACGCAGTATTTGGCTTGTTCATGCCGTTTTGTGTGCTTTCACAACATTTCACCTATCGCAGTTTAATACTCGCAATAAAACAACACTATCTCGTTAGATGACGTCGTTTTTGGTGGTTTCACGACGCTACGTAGCTTAAACTAACATAACTCAACCTAACATAACCTTCGCACTTCTATCGTTAGAAAACGTTTTACTCGCTACTTTACATTGCTTTCTACAACATTACGACGGTTTCAAGCGCTTTCACATTAGATATCGCAGTTCCCAACTTGTAAAGGTGAAAAACACTGCATCTCACTAAGTGTCATTGTTTAATGCGGTTTTACGACGGTTCATACCTTAACCTAACGTAACCTAACGTAACCTAACCCAACCTAACCTAACATAACCTAACCTAACCTAACCTAACCTAACCAAACCTAACCTAACGTAACCTAACCTAACCTAACCTAACGACATTTGCAAGCGCTTTCACATTAGATATCGCAGTTCCCGACTTGTAATGGTGAAAAACACTGCATCTCACTAAGTGACATTGTTTAATGCGGTTTTACGACGGTTCATATCTTAACCTAACCTAACATTCGTACTTGTATTGAAAAACGCTCTATTACACTGTTTCGTTCACAATTACGATATTTGCTTGACCTCACAGTTTCTCACCAACTTATTACAGTACAGAACGCTGTATCTCGCTAAATGACATCGTTCTTTTAGGTTTCACGATACTTGCATGCGCTTTACCGAGAATGTCACAACATAGCAGTTTCGCACTTGTAACGGTACAACACGCAGTATTTGGCTTGTTCATGCCGTTTTGTGTGCTTTCACAACATTTTACCTATCGCAGTTTCGTACTCGCAATAAAACAACACTATCTCGTTAGATGACGTTCTTTTTGGTGGTCTCACGACGCTACATAGCTTAAACTAACATAACTCAAGCTAACCTTCGCACTTCTATCGTTATAAAACGTTTTACTCGCAACTTTACAATGTTTTCTACAAGATTACGACGGTTTCATGCGCTTTCACATTAGATATCGTAGTTCCCGACTTGTAATGTTGAAAAACACTACATCTCACTAAGTGACATTGTTTAATGCGGTTTTACGACGGTTGATATCTCAACCTAACCTAACATTCGCACTTGTATCTAAATACGCTCAATTACACTGTTTCGTTCACAATTACGATATTTGCTTGACCTCACAGTTTCTCACCAACTTATTACAGTACAGAACGCTGTATCTCGCTAAATGACATCGTTCTTTAAGGTTTCAAGATACTTGCATGCGCTTTAACGAGAATATCACAATAAAGCAGTTTCGCACTTGTAACGGCACAAGACGCAGTATCTGGCTAGTTCATGCCATTTTGTGTGCTTTCCCAATATTTCACCTATCGCAGTTTCGTACTCGCAATAAAACAACACTATCTCGTTAGATGACATCGTTTTTGGTGGTTTCACGACGCTACCTAGCTCAAACTAACCGAACCTTCGCACTTCTATCGTTAGAAAACGTTTTATTCGCTACTTTACAATGTTTTCTACAAGATTACGACGGTTTCATGCACTTTCACATTAGATATCGCAGTTCCCAACTTGTAATGGTGAAAAACACAGCATCTCACTAAGTGACATTGTTTAATGCGGTTTTACGACGGTTCATATCTTAACCTAACCTAACATTCGCACTTGTATTAAAAACGCTCTATTACACTGTTTCGTTCACAATTAGGATATTTCCATAACCTCACAGTTTTTCACGAACTTATTGCAGTACAGAACGCTGTATCTCGCTAAATGACATCGTTCTTTAAGGTTTCACGATGCTTGCATGCGCTTCAACGAGAATATCACAACATAGCAGTTTCGCACTTGTAACGGTACAACACGCAGTATTTGGCTTGTTCATGCCGTTTTGTGTGCTTTCACAACATTTCACCTATCGCAGTTTCGTACTCGCAATAAAACAACACTATCTCGTTAGATGACGTTGTTTTTGGTAGTTTCACGACGCTACCTAGCTTAAACTAACATAACTCAACCTAACATAACCTTCGCACTTCTATCGTTAGAAAACGTTTTACTCGCTACTTTACATTGCTTTCTACAACATTACGACGGTTTCAAGCGCTTTCCCATTAGATATCACAGTTCCCAACTTGTAAAGGTGAAAAACACTGCATCTCACTAAGTGACATTGTTCAATGCGGTTTTACGACGGTTCATACCTTAACATAACGTAACGTAACCTAACCTAACCTAACCTTACCTAACCTAACCTAACCTAACCAACCCAACCCAACCTAACCTAACCTAACCTAACCTAAACTAACCTAACCCAACCTAACCTAACCTAACCTAACCTAACCCAACCTAACCCAACCCAACCCAACCTAACCTAACCAAAGCTAACCTAACCTAACCTAACCAAACCTAACCTAACCTAACTTAACCTAACCTAACGTAACCTAACCTAACCTAACCTATTCTAACGTAACCTAACCTAACCTGACCTAACCTAACCTAACGTAACCTAACCTAACCTAACATAACCTAACGTAACCTAACCTAACCTAACGTAACCTAACCTAACCTAACCCAACCTAACCCAACCCAACCCAACCCAACAACACCCAACCTAACCTAACCTAACCTAACCTTACCTAACCTAACCAAATTATCCTTACCTAACCTAACCTAACCTAACGTAACCTAACCTAACCTAACCTAACGTAACCTAACCTAACCTAACCTAACCTAACCCAACCTAACCTAACCTAACCTAACCTAACCCAACTCAACCCAACCTAACCTAATCTAACCTAACCTAACCTAACCTAACCTAACCAAACCTAACCTAACCTAACCTAACCTAACCTAACCTAACGACGGTTGCAAGCGCTTTCACATTAGATATCGCAGTTCCCCACTTTTAATGGTGAAAAACACTGCATCTCACTAATTGACATTGTTTAATGCGGTTTTACGACGGTTCATATCTTAACCTAACCTAACATTCGCACTTGTATCTAAAAACGCTCTATTACACTGTTTTGTTCACAATTACGATATTTGCATAACCTCACAGTTTTTCACCAACTTATTGCAGTACAGAACGCTGTATCTCACTAAATGACATTGTTCTTTAAGGTTTCACGATGCTTGCATGCGCTTTAACGAGAATATCACAATATAGCAGTTTCGCACTTGTAACGGTAGAACACGCAGTATTTGGCTTGTTCATGCCGTTTTGTGTGCTTTCCCAATATTTCACCTATCGCAGTTTCGTACTCGCAATAAAACAACACTATCTCGTTAGATGACATCGTTTTTGGTGGCTTCACGACGCTACCTAGCTCAAACTAACCAAACCTTCGCACTTCTATCGTTAGAAAACGTTTTATTCGCTACTTTACAATGTTTTCTACAAGATTACGACGGTTTCATGCGCTTTCACATTAGATATCGCAGTTCCCAACTTGTAAAGGTGAAAAACACTGCATCTCACTAAGTGACATTGTTTAATGCGGTTTTACGACGGTTCATACCTTAACCTAACGTAACCTAACCTAACCTAACCCAACCTAACCTAACCTAACCTAACCTAACCCAACCTAACCTAATCTAACCTAACCTAACCTAACCAAACCTAACCTAACCTAACCTAACCTAACCTAACGACGGTTGCAAGCGCTTTCACATTAGATATCGCAGTTCCCCACTTTTAATGGTGAAAAACACTACATCTCACTAATTGACATTGTTTAATGCGGTTTTACGACGGTTCATATCTTAACCTAACCTAACATTCGCACTTGTATCTAAAAACGCTCTATTACACTGTTTTGTTCACAATTACGATATTTGCATAACCTCACAGTTTTTCACCAACTTATTGCAGTACAGAACGCTGTATCTCGCTAAATGACATTGTTCAAGGTTTCACGATGCTTGCATGCGCTTTAACGAGAATATCACACTATAGCAGTTTCGCACTTGTAACGGTAGAACACGCAGTATTTGGCTTGTTCATGCCGTTTTGTGTGCTTTCACAACATTTCACCTATGGCAGTTTAATACTCACTATAAAACAACACTATCTCGTTAGATGACGTCGTTTTTGGTAGTTTCACGACGCTACCTAGCTTAAACTAACCTAACCTAACCTAACCTTCGCACTTCTATCGTTAGAAAACGTTTTACTCGCAACTTTACAATGTTTTCTACAAGATGACGACGGTTTCATGCGCTTTCACATTAGATATCGTAGTTCCCGACTTGTAATGTTGAAAAACACTACATCTCACTAAGTGACATTGTTTTGTGCGGTTTTACGACGGTTGATATATCAACCTAACCTAACATTCGCACTTGTATCTAAAGACGCTCAATTACACTGTTTCGTTCACAATAACGATATTTGCTTGACCTCACAGTTTCTCACCAACTTATTACAGTACAGAACGCTGTATCTCGCTAAATGACATCGTTCTTTAAGGTTTCACGATACTTGCATGCGCTTTACCGAGAATATCACAATATAGCAGTTTCGCACTTGTAACGGTAGAACACGCAGTATTTGGCTTGTTCATGCCGTTTTGTGTGCTTTCACAACATTTCACCTATCGCAGTTTAATACTCGCAATAAAACAACACTATCTCGTTAGATGACGTCGTTTTTGGTGGTTTCACGACGCTACGTAGCTTAAACTAACATAACTCAACCTAACATAACCTTCGCACTTCTATCGTTAGAAAACGTTTTACTCGCTACTTTACATTGCTTTCTACAACATTACGACGGTTTCAAGCGCTTTCACATTAGATATCGCAGTTCCCAACTTGTAAAGGTGAAAAACACTGCATCTCACTAAGTGACATTGTTTAATGCGGTTTTACGACGGTTCATACCTTAACCTAACGTAACCTAACCTAACCTAACCCAACCTAACCTAACATAACCTAACCTAACCTAACCTAACCAAACCTAACCTAACGTAACCTAACCTAACCTAACCTAACCTAACCTAACGACGTTTGCAAGCGCTTTCACATTAGATATCGCAGTTCCCGACTTGTAATGGTGAAAAACACTGCATCTCACTATGTGACATTGTTTAATGCGGTTTTACGACGGTTCATATCTTAACCTAACCTAACATTCGTACTTGTATTGAAAAACGCTCTATTACACTGTTTCGTTCACAATTACGATATTTGCTTGACCTCACAGTTTCTCACCAACTTATTACAGTACAGAACGCTGTATCTCGCTAAATGACATCGTTCTTTTAGGTTTCACGATAGTTGCATGCGCTTTCCGAGAATGTCACAACATAGCAGTTTCGCACTTGTAACGGTACAACACGCAGTATTTGGCTTGTTCATGCCGTTTTGTGTGCATTCACAACATTTTACCTATCGCAGTTTCGTACTCGCAATAAAACAACACTATCTCGTTAGATGACGTCCTTTTTGGTGGTCTCACGACGCTACATAGCTTAAACTAACATAACTCAAGCTAACCTTCGCACTTCTATCGTTAGAAAACGTTTTACTCGCAACTTTACAATGTTTTCTACAAGATGACGACGGTTTCATGCGCTTTCACATTAGATATCGTAGTTCCCGACTTGTAATGTTGAAAAACACTACATCTCACTAAGTGACATTGTTTAATGCGGTTTTACGACGGTTGATATATCAACCTAACCTAACATTCGCACTTGTATCTAAAGACGCTCAATTACACTGTTTCGTTCACGATTACGATATTTGCTTGACCTCACAGTTTCTCACCAACTTATTACAGTACAGAACGCTGTATCTCGCTAAATGACATCGTTCTTTAAGGTTTCACGATACTTGCATGCGCTTTACCGAGAATATCACAATATAGCAGTTTCGCAATTGTAACGGTAGAACACGCAGTATCTGGCTAGTTCATGCCATTTTGTGTGCTTTCCCAATATTTCACCTATCGCAGTTTCGTACTCGCAATAAAACAACACTATCTCGTTAGATGACATCGTTTTTGGTGGCTTCACGACGCTACCTAGCTCAAACTAACCAAACCTTCGCACTTCTATCGTTAGAAAACGTTTTATTCGCTACTTTACAATGTTTTCTACAAGATTACGACGGTTTCATGCGCTTTCACATTAGATATCGCAGTTCCCGACTTTTACTGGTGAAAAACACAGCATCTCACTAAGTGACATTGTTTAATGCGGTTTTAGCGTGGTTCATATCTTAACCTAACCTAACCTTACCTAACCCAACCTAACCTAACCTAACCTAACCAAACCTTAGCTAACATCCCTAACCTAACCTAACCTAACCTAACCTAACCTAACCTAACCTAACGACGTTTGCAAGCGCTTTCACTTTAGATATCGCAGTTCCCGACTTGTAATGGTGAAAAACACTGCATCTCACTAAGTGACATTGTTTAATGCGGTTTTACGACGGTTCATATCTTAACCTAACCTAACATTCGCACTTGCATTAAAAAACGCTCTATTACACTGTTTCGTTCACAATTAGGATATTTGCATAACCTCACAGTTTTTCACCAACTTATTGCAGTACAGAACGCTGTATCTCGCTAAATGACATCGTTCTTTAAGGTTTCACGATGCTTGCATGCGCTTTAACGAGAATATCACAACATAGCAGTTTCGCACTTGTAACGGTACAACACGCAGTATTTGGCTTGTTCATGCCGTTTTGTGTGCTTTCACAACATTTCACCTATCGCAGTTTCGTACTCGCAATAAAACAACACTATCTCGTTAGATGACGTTGTTTTTGGTAGTTTCACGACGCTACCTAGCTTAAACTAACATAACTCAACCTAACATAACCTTCGCACTTCTATCGTTAGAAAACGTTTTACTCGCTACTTTACATTGCTTTCTACAACATTACGACGGTTTCAAGCGCTTTCACATTAGATATCACAGTTCCCAACTTGTAAAGGTGAAAAACACTGCATCTCACTAAGTGACATTGTTTAATGCGGTTTTACGACGGTTCATACCTAAACCTAACGTAACCTAACCTAACCTAACCTTACCAAACCTAACCTAACCCAACCCAACCCAACCTAACCTAACCTAACCCAACCTAACCTAATCTAACCTAACCTAACCTAACCTAACCTAACCAAACCTAACCTAACCTAACCTAACCTAACCTAACCTAACGACGGTTGCAAGCGCTTTCACATTAGATATCGCAGTTCCCCACTTTTAATGGTGAAAAACACTGCATCTCACTAATTGACATTGTTTAATGCGGTTTTACGACGGTTCATATCTTAACCTAACCTAACATTCGCACTTGTATCTAAAAACGCTCTATTACACTGTTTTGTTCACAATTACGATATTTGCATAACCTCACAGTTTTTCACCAACTTATTGCAGTACAGAACGCTGTATCTCGCTAAATGACATTGTTCAAGGTTTCACGATGCTTGCATGCGCTTTAACGAGAATATCACACTATAGCAGTTTCGCACTTGTAACGGTAGAACACGCAGTATTTGGCTTGTTCATGCCGTTTTGTGTGCTTTCACAACATTTCACCTATGGCAGTTTAATACTCGCTATAAAACAACACTATCTCGTTAGATGACGTCGTTTTTGGTAGTTTCACGACGCTACCTAGCTTAAACTAACCTAACCTAACCTAACCTTCGCACTTCTATCGTTAGAAAACGTTTTACTCGCAACTTTACAATGTTTTCTACAAGATGACGACGGTTTCATGCGCTTTCACATTAGATATCGCAGTTCCCAACTTGTAATGGTGAAAAACACAGCATCTCACTAAGTGACATTGTTTAATGCGGTTTTACGACGGTTCATATCTTAACCTAACCTAACATTCGCACTTGTATTAAAAACGCTCTATTACACTGTTTCGTTCACAATTAGGATATTTCCAAACCTCACAGTTTTTCACCAACTTATTGCAGTACAGAACGCTGTATCTCGCTAAATGACATCGTTCTTTAAGGTTTCACGATGCTTGCATGCGCTTCAACGAGAATATCACAACATAGCAGTTTCGCACTTGTAACGGTACAACACGCAGTATTTGGCTTGTTCATGCCGTTTTGTGTGCTTTCACAACATTTCACCTATCGCAGTTTCGTACTCGCAATAAAACAACACTATCTCGTTAGATGACGTTGTTTTTGGTAGTTTCACGACGC
The DNA here is from genome assembly GCF_043290135.1 of Rhipicephalus microplus. NCBI lineage: Eukaryota > Metazoa > Arthropoda > Arachnida > Ixodida > Ixodidae > Rhipicephalus > Rhipicephalus microplus. The sequence continues at coordinate 2,152,234 of NW_027464619.1, forward strand.
TACCTAGCTTAAACTAACATAACTCAACCTAACATAACCTTCGCACTTCTATCGTTAGAAAACGTTTTACTCGCTACTTTACATTGCTTTCTACAACATTACGACGGTTTCAAGCGCTTTCCCATTAGATATCACAGTTCCCAACTTGTAAAGGTGAAAAACACTGCATCTCACTAAGTGACATTGTTCAATGCGGTTTTACGACGGTTCATACCTTAACCTAACGTAACCTAACCTAACCTAACCTAACCTTACCTAACCTAACCTAACCTAACCAACCCAACCCAACCTAACCTAACCTAACCTAACCTAAACTAACCTAACCCAACCTAACCTAACCTAACCTAACCTAACCCAACCTAACCCAACCCAACCCAACCTAACCTAACCAAAGCTAACCTAACCTAACCTAACCAAACCTAACCTAACCTAACTTAACGTAACCTAACGTAACCTAACCTAACCTAACCTATTCTAACGTAACCTAACCTAACCTGACCTAACCTAACCTAACGTAACCTAACCTAACCTAACATAACCTAACGTAACCTAACCTAACCTAACGTAACCTAACCTAACCTAACCCAACCTAACCCAACCCAACCCAACCCAACAACACCCAACCCAACCTAACCTAACCTAACCTAACCTTACCTAACCTAACCAAATTATCCTTACCTAACCTAACCTAACCTAACGTAACCTAACCTAACCTAACGTAACCTAACCTAACCTAACCTAACCTAACCCAACCTAACCTAACCTAACCTAACCTAACCCAACTCAACCCAACCTAACCTAATCTAACCTAACCTAACCTAACCTAACCTAACCTAACCAAACCTAACCTAACCTAACCTAACCTAACCTACCCTAACGACGGTTGCAAGCGCTTTCACATTAGATATCGCAGTTCCCCACTTTTAATGGTGAAAAACACTGCATCTCACTAATTGACATTGTTTAATGCGGTTTTACGACGGTTCATATCTTAATCTAACCTAACATTCGCACTTGTATCTAAAAACGCTCTATTACACTGTTTTGTTCACAATTACGATATTTGCATAACCTCACAGTTTTTCACCAACTTATTGCAGTACACAACGCTGTATCTCGCTAAATGACATTGTTCTTTAAGGTTTCACGATGCTTGCATGCGCTTTAACGAGAATATCACAATATAGCAGTTTCGCACTTGTAACGGTAGAACACGCAGTATTTGGCTTGTTCATGCCGTTTTGTGTGCTTTCACAACATTTCACCTATCGCAGTTTAATACTCGCTATAAAACAACACTACCTCGTTAGATGACGTCGTTTTTGGTAGTTTCAAGACGCTACCTAGCTTAAACTAACCTAACCTAACCTAACCTTCGCACTTCTATCGTTAGAAAACGTTTTACTCGCAACTTTACAATGTTTTCTACAAGATTACGACGGTTTCATGCGCTTTCACATTAGATATCGTAGTTCCCGACTTGTAATGTTGAAAAACACTACATCTCACTAAGTGACATTGTTTAATGCGGTTTTACGATGGTTGATATATCAACCTAACCTAACATTCGCACTTGTATCTAAAGACGCTCAATTACACTGTTTCGTTCACAATTACGATATTTGCTTGACCTCACAGTTTCTCACCAACTTATTACAGTACAGAACGCTGTATCTCACTAAATGACATCGTTCTTTAGGGTTTCACGATACTTGCATGCGCTTTACCGAGAATATCACAATATAGCAGTTTCGCACTTGTAACGGTACAACACGCAGTATTTGGCTTGTTCATGCCGTTTTGTGTGCTTTCACAACATTTTACCTATCGCAGTTTCGTACTCGCAATAAAACAACACTATCTCGTTAGATGACGTCCTTTTTGGTGGTCTCACGAGGCTACATAGCTTAAACTAACATAACTCAAGCTAACCTTCGCACTTCTATCGTTAGAAAACGTTTTACTCGCAACTTTACAATGTTTTCTACAAGATGACGACGGTTTCATGCGCTTTCACATTAGATATCGTAGTTCCCGACTTGTAATGTTGAAAAACACTACATCTCACTAAGTGACATTGTTTAATGCGGTTTTACGACGGTTGATATATCAACCTAACCTAACATTCGCACTTGTATCTAAAGACGCTCAATTACACTGTTTCGTTCACAATTACGATATTTGCTTGACCTCACAGTTTCTCACCAACTTATTACAGTACAGAACGCTGTATCTCGCTAAATGACATCGTTCTTTAAGGTTTCACGATACTTGCATGCGCTTTACCGAGAATATCACAATATAGCAGTTTCGCACTTGTAACGGTAGAACACGCAGTATCTGGCTAGTTCATGCCATTTTGTGTGCTTTCCCAATATTTCACCTATCGCAGTTTCGTACTCGCAATAACCAACACTATCTCGTTAGATGACATCGTTTTTGGTGGCTTCACGACGCTACCTAGCTCAAACTAACCAAACCTTCGCACTTCTATCGTTAGAAAACGTTTTATTCGCTACTTTACAATGTTTTCTACAAGATTACGACGGTTTCATGCGCTTTCACATTAGATATCGCAGTTCCCGACTTTTACTGGTGAAAAACACAGCATCTCACTAAGTGACATTGTTTAATGCGGTTTTAGCGCGGTTCATATCTTAACCTAACCTAACCTTACCTAACCCAACCTAACCTAACCTAACCTAACCAAACCTTAGCTAACATCCCTAACCTAACCTAACCTAACCTAACCTAACGTAACCTAACCTAACCTAACCTAACCTAACGACGTTTGCAAGCGCTTTCACTTTAGATATCGCAGTTCCCGACTTGTAATGGTGAAAAACACTGCATCTCACTAAGTGACATTGTTTAATGCGGTTTTACGACGGTTCATATCTTAACCTAACCTAACATTCGCACTTGCATTAAAAAACGCTCTATTACACTGTTTCGTTCACAATTAGGATATTTGCATAACCTCACAGTTTTTCACCAACTTATTGCAGTACAGAACGCTGTATCTCGCTAAATGACATCGTTCTTTAAGGTTTCACGATGCTTGCATGCGCTTTAACGAGAATATCACAACATAGCAGTTTCGCACTTGTAACGGTACAACACGCAGTATTTGGCTTGTTCATGCCGTTTTGTGTGCTTTCACAACATTTCACCTATCGCAGTTTCGTACTCGCAATAAAACAACACTATCTCGTTAGATGACGTTGTTTTTGGTAGTTTCACGACGCTACCTAGCTTAAACTAACATAACTCAACCTAACATAACCTTCCACTTCTATCGTTAGAAAACGTTTTACTCGCTACTTTACATTGCTTTCTACAACATTACGACGGTTTCAAGCGCTTTCACATTAGATATCACAGTTCCCAACTTGTAAAGGTGAAAAACACTGCATCTCACTAAGTGACATTGCTTAATGCGGTTTTACGACGGTTCATACCTAAACCTAACGTAACCTAACCTAACCTAACCTTACCAAACCTAACCTAACCTAACCTAACCCAACCCAACCCAACCTAACCTAACCTAACCCAACCTAACCTAATCTAACCTAACCTAACCTAACCTAACCTAACCTAACCAAACCTAACCTAACCTAACCTAACCTAACCTAACCTAACGACGGTTGCAAGCGCTTTCACATTAGATATCGCAGTTCCCCACTTTTAATGGTGAAAAACACTGCATCTCACTAATTGACATTGTTTAATGCGGTTTTACGACGGTTCATATCTTAACCTAACCTAACATTCGCACTTGTATCTAAAAACGCTCTATTACACTGTTTTGTTCACAATTACGATATTTGCATAACCTCACAGTTTTTCACCAACTTATTGCAGTACAGAACGCTGTATCTCGCTAAATGACATTGTTCAAGGTTTCACGATGCTTGCATGCGCTTTAACGAGAATATCACACTATAGCAGTTTCGCACTTGTAACGGTAGAACACGCAGTATTTGGCTTGTTCATGCCGTTTTGTGTGCTTTCACAACATTTCACCTATGGCAGTTTAATACTCGCTATAAAACAACACTATCTCGTTAGATGACGTCGTTTTTGGTAGTTTCACGACGCTACCTAGCTTAAACTAACCTAACCTAACCTAACCTTCGCACTTCTATCGTTAGAAAACGTTTTACTCGCAACTTTACAATGTTTTCTACAAGATGACGACGGTTTCATGCGCTTTCACATTAGATATCGCAGTTCCCAACTTGTAATGGTGAAAAACACAGCATCTCACTAAGTGACATTGTTTAATGCGGTTTTACGACGGTTCATATCTTAACCTAACCTAACATTCGCACTTGTATTAAAAACGCTCTATTACACTGTTTCGTTCACAATTAGGATATTTCCAAACCTCACAGTTTTTCACCAACTTATTGCAGTACAGAACGCTGTATCTCGCTAAATGACATCGTTCTTTAAGGTTTCACGATGCTTGCATGCGCTTCAACGAGAATATCACAACATAGCAGTTTCGCACTTGTAACGGTACAACACGCAGTATTTGGCTTGTTCATGCCGTTTTGTGTGCTTTCACAACATTTCACCTATCGCAGTTTCGTACTCGCAATAAAACAACACTATCTCGTTAGATGACGTTGTTTTTGGTAGTTTCACGACGCTACCTAGCTTAAACTAACATAACTCAACCTAACATAACCTTCGCACTTCTATCGTTAGAAAACGTTTTACTCGCTACTTTACATTGCTTTCTACAACATTACGACGGTTTCAAGCGCTTTCCCATTAGATATCACAGTTCCCAACTTGTAAAGGTGAAAAACACTGCATCTCACTAAGTGACATTGTTCAATGCGGTTTTACGACGGTTCATACCTTAACCTAACGTAACCTAACCTAACCTAACCTAACCTTACCTAACCTAACCTAACCTAACCAACCCAACCCAACCTAACCTAACCTAACCTAACCTAAACTAACCTAACCCAACCTAACCTAACCTAACCTAACCTAACCCAACCTAACCCAACCCAACCCAACCTAACCTAACCAAAGCTAACCTAACCTAACCTAACCAAACCTAACCTAACCTAACTTAACGTAACCTAACGTAACCTAACCTAACCTAACCTATTCTAACGTAACCTAACCTAACCTGACCTAACCTAACCTAACGTAACCTAACCTAACCTAACATAACCTAACGTAACCTAACCTAACCTAACGTAACCTAACCTAACCTAACCCAACCTAACCCAACCCAACCCAACCCAACAACACCCAACCCAACCTAACCTAACCTAACCTAACCTTACCTAACCTAACCAAATTATCCTTACCTAACCTAACCTAACCTAACGTAACCTAACCTAACCTAACGTAACCTAACCTAACCTAACCTAACCCAACCTAACCTAACCTAACCTAACCTAACCCAACTCAACCCAACCTAACCTAATCTAACCTAACCTAACCTAACCTAACCTAACCTAACCAAACCTAACCTAACCTAACCTAACCTAACGACGGTTGCAAGCGCTTTCACATTAGATATCGCAGTTCCCCACTTTTAATGGTGAAAAACACTGCATCTCACTAATTGACATTGTTTAATGCGGTTTTACGACGGTTCATATCTTAACCTAACCTAACATTCGCACTTGTATCTAAAAACGCTCTATTACACTGTTTTGTTCACAATTACGATATTTGCATAACCTCACAGTTTTTCACCAACTTATTGCAGTACAGAACGCTGTATCTCGCTAAATGACATTGTTCTTTAAGGTTTCACGATGCTTGCATGCGCTTTAACGAGAATATCACAATATAGCAGTTTCGCACTTGTAACGGTAGAACACGCAGTATTTGGCTTGTTCATGCCGTTTTGTGTGCTTTCACAACATTTCACCTATCGCAGTTTAATACTCGCTATAAAACAACACTATCTCGTTAGATGACGTCGTTTTTGGTAGTTTCAAGACGCTACCTAGCTTAAACTAACCTAACCTAACCTAACCTTCGCACTTCTATCGTTAGAAAACGTTTTACTCGCAACTTTACAATGTTTTCTACAAGATTACGACGGTTTCATGCGCTTTCACATTAGATATCGTAGTTCCCGACTTGTAATGTTGAAAAACACTACATCTCACTAAGTGACATTGTTTAATGCGGTTTTACGATGGTTGATATATCAACCTAACCTAACATTCGCACTTGTATCTAAAGACGCTCAATTACACTGTTTCGTTCACAATTACGATATTTGCTTGACCTCACAGTTTCTCACCAACTTATTACAGTACAGAACGCTGTATCTCACTAAATGACATCGTTCTTTAAGGTTTCACGATACTTGCATGCGCTTTACCGAGAATATCACAATATAGCAGTTTCGCACTTGTAACGGTAGAACACGCAGTATCCGGCTAGTTCATGCCATTTTGTGTGCTTTCCCAATATTTCACCTATCGCAGTTTCGTACTCGCAATAAAACAACACTATCTCGTTAGATGACATCGTTTTTGGTGGCTTCACGACGCTACCTAGCTCAAACTAACCAAACCTTCGCACTTCTATCGTTAGAAAACGTTTTATACGCTACTTTACAATGTTTTCTACAAGATTACGACGGTTTCATGCGCTTTCACATTAGATATCGCAGTTCCCGACTTGTAATGGTGAAAAACACAGCATCTCACTAAGTGACATTGTTTAATGCGGTTTTAGCGCGGTTCATATCTTAACCTAACCTAACCTTACCTAACCCAACCTAACCTAACCTAACCTAACCAAACCTTAGCTAACATCCCTAACCTAACCTAACCTAACCTAACCTAACGTAACCTAACCTAACCTAACCTAACCTAACGACGTTTGCAAGCGCTTTCACTTTAGATATCGCAGTTCCCGACTTGTAATGGTGAAAAACACTGCATCTCACTAAGTGACATTGTTTAATGCGGTTTTACGGCGGTTCATATCTTAACCTAACCTAACATTCGCACTTGCATTAAAAAACGCTCTATTACACTGTTTCGTTCACAATTAGGATATTTGCATAACCTCACAGTTTTTCACCAACTTATTGCAGTACAGAACGCTGTATCTCGCTAAATGACATTGTTCAAGGTTTCACGATGCTTGCATGCGCTTTAACGAGAATATCACACTATAGCAGTTTCGCACTTGTAACGGTAGAACACGCAGTATTTGGCTTGTTCATGCCGTTTTGTGTGCTTTCACAACATTTCACCTATCGCAGTTTAATACTCGCAATAAAACAACACTATCTCGTTAGATGACGTCGTTTTTGGTGGTTTCAAGACGCTACGTAGCTTAAACTAACATAACTCAACCTAACATAACCTTCGCACTTCTATCGTTAGAAAACGTTTTACTCGCTACTTTACATTGCTTTCTACAACATTACGACGGTTTCAAGCGCTTTCACATTAGATATCGCAGTTCCCAACTTGTAAAGGTGAAAAACACTGCATCTCACTAAGTGACATTGTTTAATGCGGTTTTACGACAGTTCATACCTTAACCTAACGTAACCTAACCTAACCTAACCCAACCTAACCTAACATAACCTAACCTAACCTAACCTAACCTAACCAAACCTAACCTAACGTAACCTAACCTAACCTAACCTAACCTAACCTAACGACGTTTGCAAGCGCTTTCACATTAGATATCGCAGTTCCCGACTTGTAATGGTGAAAAACACTGCATCTCACTAAGTGACATTGTTTAATGCGGTTTTACGACGGTTCATATCTTAACCTAACCTAACATTCGTACTTGTATTGAAAAACGCTCTATTACACTGTTTCGTTCACAATTACGATATTTGCTTGACCTCACAGTTTCTCACCAACTTATTACAGTACAGAACGCTGTATCTCGCTAAATGACATCGTTCTTTTAGGTTTCACGATACTTGCATGCGCTTTACCGAGAATGTCACAACATAGCAGTTTCGCACTTGTAACGGTACAACACGCAGTATTTGGCTTGTTCATGCCGTTTTGTGTGCTTTCACAACATTTTACCTATCGCAGTTTCGTACTCGCAATAAAACAACACTATCTCGTTAGATGACGTTCTTTTTGGTGGTCTCACGACGCTACATAGCTTAAACTAACATAACTCAAGCTAACCTTCGCACTTCTATCGTTAGAAAACGTTTTACTCGCAACTTTACAATGTTTTCTACAAGATTACGACGGTTTCATGCGCTTTCACATTAGATATCGTAGTTCCCGACTTGTAATGTTGAAAAACACTACATCTCACTAAGTGACATTGTTTAATGCGGTTTTACGACGGTTGATATCTCAACCTAACCTAACATTCGCACTTGTATCTAAATACGCTCAATTACACTGTTTCGTTCACAATTACGATATTTGCTTGACCTCACAGTTTCTCACCAACTTATTACAGTACAGAACGCTGTATCTCGCTAATTGACATCGTTCTTTAAGGTTTCAAGATACTTGCATGCGCTTTAACGAGAATATCACAATAAAGCAGTTTCGCACTTGTAACGGCACAAGACGCAGTATCTGGCTAGTTCATGCCATTTTGTGTGCTTTCCCAATATTTCACCTATCGCAGTTTCGTACTCGCAATAAAACAACACTATCTCGTTAGATGACATCGTTTTTGGTGGTTTCACGACGCTACCTAGCTCAAACTAACCGAACCTTCGCACTTCTATCGTTAGAAAACGTTTTATTCGCTACTTTACAATGTTTTCTACAAGATTACGACGGTTTCATGCGCTTTCACATTAGATATCGCAGTTCCCAACTTGTAATGGTGAAAAACACAGCATCTCACTAAGTGACATTGTTTAATGCGGTTTTACGACGGTTCATATCTTAACCTAACCTAACATTCGCACTTGTATTAAAAACGCTCTATTACACTGTTTCGTTCACAATTAGGATATTTCCATAACCTCACAGTTTTTCACCAACTTATTGCAGTACAGAACGCTGTATCTCGCTAAATGACATCGTTCTTTAAGGTTTCACGATGCTTGCATGCGCTTCAACGAGAATATCACAACATAGCAGTTTCGCACTTGTAACGGTACAACACGCAGTATTTGGCTTGTTCATGCCGTTTTGTGTGCTTTCACAACATTTCACCTATCGCAGTTTCGTACTCGCAATAAAACAACACTATCTCGTTAGATGACGTTGTTTTTGGTAGTTTCACGACGCTACCTAGCTTAAACTAACATAACTCAACCTAACATAACCTTCCACTTCTATCGTTAGAAAACGTTTTACTCGCTACTTTACATTGCTTTCTACAACATTACGACGGTTTCAAGCGCTTTCACATTAGATATCACAGTTCCCAACTTGTAAAGGTGAAAAACACTGCATCTCACTAAGTGACATTGCTTAATGCGGTTTTGCGACGGTTCATACCTAAACCTAACGTAACCTAACCTAACCTAACCTTACCAAACCTAACCTAACCTAACCTAACCCAACCCAACCCAACCTAACCTAACCTAACCCAACCTAACCTAATCTAACCTAACCTAACCTAACCTAACCTAACCTAACCAAACCTAACCTAACCTAACCTAACCTAACCTAACCTAACGACGGTTGCAAGCGCTTTCACATTAGATATCGCAGTTCCCCACTTTTAATGGTGAAAAACACTGCATCTCACTAATTGACATTGTTTAATGCGGTTTTACGAGGGTTCATATCTTAACCTAACCTAACATTCGCACTTGTATCTAAAAACGCTCTATTACACTGTTTTGTTCACAATTACGATATTTGCATAACCTCACAGTTTTTCACCAACTTATTGCAGTACAGAACGCTGTATCTCGCTAAATGACATTGTTCAAGGTTTCACGATGCTTGCATGCGCTTTAACGAGAATATCACACTATAGCAGTTTCGCACTTGTAACGGTAGAACACGCAGTATTTGGCTTGTTCATGCCGTTTTGTGTGCTTTCACAACATTTCACCTATGGCAGTTTAATACTCGCTATAAAACAACACTATCTCGTTAGATGACGTCGTTTTTGGTAGTTTCACGACGCTACCTAGCTTAAACTAACCTAACCTAACCTAACCTTCGCACTTCTATCGTTAGAAAACGTTTTACTCGCAACTTTACAATGTTTTCTACAAGATGACGACGGTTTCATGCGCTTTCACATTAGATATCGCAGTTCCCAACTTGTAATGGTGAAAAACACAGCATCTCACTAAGTGACATTGTTTAATGCGGTTTTACGACGGTTCATATCTTAACCTAACCTAACATTCGCACTTGTATTAAAAACGCTCTATTACACTGTTTCGTTCACAATTAGGATATTTCCAAACCTCACAGTTTTTCACCAACTTATTGCAGTACAGAACGCTGTATCTCGCTAAATGACATCGTTCTTTAAGGTTTCACGATGCTTGCATGCGCTTCAACGAGAATATCACAACATAGCAGTTTCGCACTTGTAACGGTACAACACGCAGTATTTGGCTTGTTCATGCCGTTTTGTGTGCTTTCACAACATTTCACCTATCGCAGTTTCGTACTCGCAATAAAACAACACTATCTCGTTAGATGACGTTGTTTTTGGTAGTTTCACGACGCTACCTAGCTTAAACTAACATAACTCAACCTAGCATAACCTTCGCACTTCTATCGTTAGAAAACGTTTTACTCGCTACTTTACATTGCTTTCTACAACATTACGACGGTTTCAAGCGCTTTCCCATTAGATATCACAGTTCCCAACTTGTAAAGGTGAAAAACACTGCATCTCACTAAGTGACATTGTTCAATGCGGTTTTACGACGGTTCATACCTTAACCTAACGTAACCTAACCTAACCTAACCTAACCTTACCTAACCTAACCTAACCTAACCAACCCAACCCAACCTAACCTAACCTAACCTAACCTAAACTAACCTAACCCAACCTAACCTAACCTAACCTAACCTAACCCAACCTAACCCAACCCAACCCAACCTAACCTAACCAAAGCTAACCTAACCTAACCTAACCAAACCTAACCTAACCTAACTTAACGTAACCTAACGTAACCTAACCTAACCTAACCTATTCTAACGTAACCTAACCTAACCTGACCTAACCTAACCTAACGTAACCTAACCTAACCTAACATAACCTAACGTAACCTAACCTAACCTAACGTAACCTAACCTAACCTAACCCAACCTAACCCAACCCAACCCAACCCAACAACACCCAACCCAACCTAACCTAACCTAACCTAACCTTACCTAACCTAACCAAATTATCCTTACCTAACCTAACCTAACCTAACGTAACCTAACCTAACCTAACGTAACCTAACCTAACCTAACCTAACCTAACCCAACCTAACCTAACCTAACCTAACCTAACCCAACTCAACCCAACCTAACCTAATCTAACCTAACCTAACCTAACCTAACCTAACCAAACCTAACCTAACCTAACCTAACCTAACCTAACGACGGTTGCAAGCGCTTTCACATTAGATATCGCAGTTCCCCACTTTTAATGGTGAAAAACACTGCATCTCACTAATTGACATTGTTTAATGCGGTTTTACGACGGTTCATATCTTAACCTAACCTAACATTCGCACTTGTATCTAAAAACGCTCTATTACACTGTTTTGTTCACAATTACGATATTTGCATAACCTCACAGTTTTTCACCAACTTATTGCAGTACAGAACGCTGTATCTCGCTAAATGACATTGTTCTTTAAGGTTTCACGATGCTTGCATGCGCTTTAACGAGAATATCACAATATAGCAGTTTCGCACTTGTAACGGTAGAACACGCAGTATTTGGCTTGTTCATGCCGTTTTGTGTGCTTTCACAACATTTCACCTATCGCAGTTTAATACTCGCTATAAAACAACACTATCTCGTTAGATGACGTCGTTTTTGGTAGTTTCAAGACGCTACCTAGCTTAAACTAACCTAACCTAACCTAACCTAACCTTCGCACTTCTATCGTTAGAAAACGTTTTACTCGCAACTTTACAATGTTTTCTACAAGATTACGACGGTTTCATGCGCTTTCACATTAGATATCGTAGTTCCCGACTTGTAATGTTGAAAAACACTACATCTCACTAAGTGACATTGTTTAATGCGGTTTTACGATGGTTGATATATCAACCTAACCTAACATTCGCACTTGTATCTAAAGACGCTCAATTACACTGTTTCGTTCACAATTACGATATTTGCTTGACCTCACAGTTTCTCACCAACTTATTACAGTACAGAACGCTGTATCTCACTAAATGACATCGTTCTTTAAGGTTTCACGATACTTGCATGCGCTTTACCGAGAATATCACAATATAGCAGTTTCGCACTTGTAACGGTAGAACACGCAGTATCCGGCTAGTTCATGCCATTTTGTGTGCTTTCCCAATATTTCACCTATCGCAGTTTCGTACTCGCAATAAAACAACACTATCTCGTTAGATGACATCGTTTTTGGTGGCTTCACGACGCTACCTAGCTCAAACTAACCAAACCTTCGCACTTCTATCGTTAGAAAACGTTTTATACGCTACTTTACAATGTTTTCTACAAGATTACGACGGTTTCATGCGCTTTCACATTAGATATCGCAGTTCCCGACTTTTACTGGTGAAAAACACAGCATCTCACTAAGTGACATTGTTTAATGCGGTTTTAGCGCGGTTCATATCTTAACCTAACCTAACATTCGCACTTGTATTAAAAACGCTCTATTACACTGTTTCGTTCACAATTAGGATATTTCCATAACCTCACAGTTTTTCACCAACTTATTGCAGTACAGAACGCTGTATCTCGCTAAATGACATCGTTCTTTAAGGTTTCACGATGCTTGCATGCGCTTCAACGAGAATATCACAACATAGCAGTTTCGCACTTGTAACGGTACAACACGCAGTATTTGGCTTGTTCATGCCGTTTTGTGTGCTTTCACAACATTTCACCTATCGCAGTTTCGTACTCGCAATAAAACAACACTATCTCGTTAGATGACGTTGTTTTTGGTAGTTTCACGACGCTACCTAGCTTAAACTAACATAACTCAACCTAACATAACCTTCCACTTCTATCGTTAGAAAACGTTTTACTCGCTACTTTACATTGCTTTCTACAACATTACGACGGTTTCAAGCGCTTTCACATTAGATATCACAGTTCCCAACTTGTAAAGGTGAAAAACACTGCATCTCACTAAGTGACATTGCTTAATGCGGTTTTGCGACGGTTCATACCTAAACCTAACGTAACCTAACCTAACCTAACCTTACCAAACCTAACCTAACCTAACCTAACCCAACCCAACCCAACCTAACCTAACCTAACCCAACCTAACCTAATCTAACCTAACCTAACCTAACCTAACCTAACCTAACCAAACCTAACCTAACCTAACCTAACCTAACCTAACCTAACGACGGTTGCAAGCGCTTTCACATTAGATATCGCAGTTCCCCACTTTTAATGGTGAAAAACACTGCATCTCACTAATTGACATTGTTTAATGCGGTTTTACGAGGGTTCATATCTTAACCTAACCTAACATTCGCACTTGTATCTAAAAACGCTCTATTACACTGTTTTGTTCACAATTACGATATTTGCATAACCTCACAGTTTTTCACCAACTTATTGCAGTACAGAACGCTGTATCTCGCTAAATGACATTGTTCAAGGTTTCACGATGCTTGCATGCGCTTTAACGAGAATATCACACTATAGCAGTTTCGCACTTGTAACGGTAGAACACGCAGTATTTGGCTTGTTCATGCCGTTTTGTGTGCTTTCACAACATTTCACCTATGGCAGTTTAATACTCGCTATAAAACAACACTATCTCGTTAGATGACGTCGTTTTTGGTAGTTTCACGACGCTACCTAGCTTAAACTAACCTAACCTAACCTAACCTTCGCACTTCTATCGTTAGAAAACGTTTTACTCGCAACTTTACAATGTTTTCTACAAGATGACGACGGTTTCATGCGCTTTCACATTAGATATCGCAGTTCCCAACTTGTAATGGTGAAAAACACAGCATCTCACTAAGTGACATTGTTTAATGCGGTTTTACGACGGTTCATATCTTAACCTAACCTAACATTCGCACTTGTATTAAAAACGCTCTATTACACTGTTTCGTTCACAATTAGGATATTTCCAAACCTCACAGTTTTTCACCAACTTATTGCAGTACAGAACGCTGTATCTCGCTAAATGACATCGTTCTTTAAGGTTTCACGATGCTTGCATGCGCTTCAACGAGAATATCACAACATAGCAGTTTCGCACTTGTAACGGTACAACACGCAGTATTTGGCTTGTTCATGCCGTTTTGTGTGCTTTCACAACATTTCACCTATCGCAGTTTCGTACTCGCAATAAAACAACACTATCTCGTTAGATGACGTTGTTTTTGGTAGTTTCACGACGCTACCTAGCTTAAACTAACATAACTCAACCTAGCATAACCTTCGCACTTCTATCGTTAGAAAACGTTTTACTCGCTACTTTACATTGCTTTCTACAACATTACGACGGTTTCAAGCGCTTTCCCATTAGATATCACAGTTCCCAACTTGTAAAGGTGAAAAACACTGCATCTCACTAAGTGACATTGTTCAATGCGGTTTTACGACGGTTCATACCTTAACCTAACGTAACCTAACCTAACCTAACCTAACCTTACCTAACCTAACCTAACCTAACCAACCCAACCCAACCTAACCTAACCTAACCTAACCTAAACTAACCTAACCCAACCTAACCTAACCTAACCTAACCTAACCCAACCTAACCCAACCCAACCCAACCTAACCTAACCAAAGCTAACCTAACCTAACCTAACCAAACCTAACCTAACCTAACTTAACGTAACCTAACGTAACCTAACCTAACCTAACCTATTCTAACGTAACCTAACCTAACCTGACCTAACCTAACCTAACGTAACCTAACCTAACCTAACATAACCTAACGTAACCTAACCTAACCTAACGTAACCTAACCTAACCTAACCCAACCTAACCCAACCCAACCCAACCCAACAACACCCAACCCAACCTAACCTAACCTAACCTAACCTTACCTAACCTAACCAAATTATCCTTACCTAACCTAACCTAACCTAACGTAACCTAACCTAACCTAACGTAACCTAACCTAACCTAACCTAACCTAACCCAACCTAACCTAACCTAACCTAACCTAACCCAACTCAACCCAACCTAACCTAATCTAACCTAACCTAACCTAACCTAACCTAACCAAACCTAACCTAACCTAACCTAACCTAACCTAACGACGGTTGCAAGCGCTTTCACATTAGATATCGCAGTTCCCCACTTTTAATGGTGAAAAACACTGCATCTCACTAATTGACATTGTTTAATGCGGTTTTACGACGGTTCATATCTTAACCTAACCTAACATTCGCACTTGTATCTAAAAACGCTCTATTACACTGTTTTGTTCACAATTACGATATTTGCATAACCTCACAGTTTTTCACCAACTTATTGCAGTACAGAACGCTGTATCTCGCTAAATGACATTGTTCTTTAAGGTTTCACGATGCTTGCATGCGCTTTAACGAGAATATCACAATATAGCAGTTTCGCACTTGTAACGGTAGAACACGCAGTATTTGGCTTGTTCATGCCGTTTTGTGTGCTTTCACAACATTTCACCTATCGCAGTTTAATACTCGCTATAAAACAACACTATCTCGTTAGATGACGTCGTTTTTGGTAGTTTCAAGACGCTACCTAGCTTAAACTAACCTAACCTAACCTAACCTAACCTTCGCACTTCTATCGTTAGAAAACGTTTTACTCGCAACTTTACAATGTTTTCTACAAGATTACGACGGTTTCATGCGCTTTCACATTAGATATCGTAGTTCCCGACTTGTAATGTTGAAAAACACTACATCTCACTAAGTGACATTGTTTAATGCGGTTTTACGATGGTTGATATATCAACCTAACCTAACATTCGCACTTGTATCTAAAGACGCTCAATTACACTGTTTCGTTCACAATTACGATATTTGCTTGACCTCACAGTTTCTCACCAACTTATTACAGTACAGAACGCTGTATCTCACTAAATGACATCGTTCTTTAAGGTTTCACGATACTTGCATGCGCTTTACCGAGAATATCACAATATAGCAGTTTCGCACTTGTAACGGTAGAACACGCAGTATCCGGCTAGTTCATGCCATTTTGTGTGCTTTCCCAATATTTCACCTATCGCAGTTTCGTACTCGCAATAAAACAACACTATCTCGTTAGATGACATCGTTTTTGGTGGCTTCACGACGCTACCTAGCTCAAACTAACCAAACCTTCGCACTTCTATCGTTAGAAAACGTTTTATACGCTACTTTACAATGTTTTCTACAAGATTACGACGGTTTCATGCGCTTTCACATTAGATATCGCAGTTCCCGACTTTTACTGGTGAAAAACACAGCATCTCACTAAGTGACATTGTTTAATGCGGTTTTAGCGCGGTTCATATCTTAACCTAACCTAACCTTACCTAACCCAACCTAACCTAACCTAACCTAACCAAACCTTAGCTAACATCCCTAACCTAACCTAACCTAACCTAACCTAACCTAACGTAACCTAACCTAACCTAACCTAACCTAACGACGTTTGCAAGCGCTTTCACTTTAGATATCGCAGTTCCCGACTTGTAATGGTGAAAAACACTGCATCTCACTAAGTGACATTGTTTAATGCGGTTTTACGACGGTTCATATCTTAACCTAACCTAACATTCGCACTTGCATTAAAAAACGCTCTATTACACTGTTTCGTTCACAATTAGGATATTTGCATAACCTCACAGTTTTTCACCAACTTATTGCAGTACAAAACGCTGTATCTCGCTAAATGACATCGTTCTTTAAGGTTTCACCATGCTTGCATGCGCTTTAACGAGAATATCACAACATAGCAGTTTCGCACTTGTAACGGTACAACACGCAGTATTTGGCTTGTTCATGCCGTTTTGTGTGCTTTCACAACATTTCACCTATCGCAGTTTCGTACTCGCAATAAAACAACACTATCTCGTTAGATGACGTTGTTTTTGGTAGTTTCACGACGCTACCTAGCTTAAACTAACATAACTCAACCTAACATAACCTTCGCACTTCTATCGTTAGAAAACGTTTTACTCGCTACTTTACATTGCTTTCTACAACATTACGACGGTTTCAAGCGCTTTCACATTAGATATCACAGTTCCCAACTTGTAAAGGTGAAAAACACTGCATCTCACTAAGTGACATTGTTTAATGCGGTTTTACGACGGTTCATACCTTAACCTAACGTAACCTAACCTAACCTAACCTTACCAAACCTAACCTAACCTAACCTAACCCAACCCAACCCAACCTAACCTAACCTAACCCAACCTAACCTAATCTAACCTAACCTAACCTAACCTAACCTAACCAAACCTAACCTAACCTAACCTAACCTAACCTAACGACGGTTGCAAGCGCTTTCACATTAGATATCGCAGTTCCCCACTTTTAATGGTGAAAAACACTACATCTCACTAATTGACATTGTTTAATGCGGTTTTACAACGGTTCATATCTTAACCTAACCTAACATTCGCACTTGTATCTAAAAACGCTCTATTACACTGTTTTGTTCACAATTACGATATTTGCATAACCTCACAGTTTTTCACCAACTTATTGCAGTACAGAACGCTGTATCTCGCTAAATGACATTGTTCAAGGTTTCACGATGCTTGCATGCGCTTTAACGAGAATATCACACTATAGCAGTTTCGCACTTGTAACGGTAGAACACGCAGTATTTGGCTTGTTCATGCCGTTTTGTGTGCTTTCACAACATTTCACCTATCGCAGTTTAATACTCGCAATAAAACAACACTATCTCGTTAGATGACGTCGTTTTTGGTGGTTTCACGACGCTACGTAGCTTAAACTAACATAACTCAACCTAACATAACCTTCGCACTTCTATCGTTAGAAAACGTTTTACTCGCTACTTTACATTGCTTTCTACAACATTACGACGGTTTCAAGCGCTTTCACATTAGATATCGCAGTTCCCAACTTGTAAAGGGGAAAAACACTGCATCTCACTAAGTGACATTGTTTAATGCGGTTTTACGACAGTTCATACCTTAACCTAACGTAACCTAACCTAACCTAACCCAACCTAACCTAACATAACCTAACCTAACCTAACCTAACCTAACCAAACCTAACCTAACGTAACCTAACCTAACCTAACCTAACCTAACCTAACGACGTTTGCAAGCGCTTTCACATTAGATATCGCAGTTCCCGACTTGTAATGGTGAAAAACACTGCATCTCACTAAGTGACATTGTTTAATGCGGTTTTACGACGGTTCATATCTTAACCTAACCTAACATTCGTACTTGTATTGAAAAACGCTCTATTACACTGTTTCGTTCACAATTACGATATTTGCTTGACCTCACAGTTTCTCACCAACTTATTACAGTACAGAACGCTGTATCTCGCTAAATGACATCGTTCTTTTAGGTTTCACGATACTTGCATGCGCTTTACCGAGAATGTCACAACATAGCAGTTTCGCACTTGTAACGGTACAACACGCAGTATTTGGCTTGTTCATGCCGTTTTGTGTGCTTTCACAACATTTTACCTATCGCAGTTTCGTACTCGCAATAAAACAACACTATCTCGTTAGATGACGTTCTTTTTGGTGGTCTCACGACGCTACATAGCTTAAACTAACATAACTCAAGCTAACCTTCGCACTTCTATCGTTAGAAAACGTTTTACTCGCAACTTTACAATGTTTTCTACAAGATTACGACGGTTTCATGCGCTTTCACATTAGATATCGTAGTTCCCGACTTGTAATGTTGAAAAACACTACATCTCACTAAGTGACATTGTTTAATGCGGTTTTACGACGGTTGATATCTCAACCTAACCTAACATTCGCACTTGTATCTAAATACGCTCAATTACACTATTTCGTTCACAATTACGATATTTGCTTGACCTCACAGTTTCTCACCAACTTATTACAGTACAGAACGCTGTATCTCGCTAATTGACATCGTTCTTTAAGGTTTCAAGATACTTGCATGCGCTTTAACGAGAATATCACAATAAAGCAGTTTCGCACTTGTAACGGCACAAGACGCAGTATCTGGCTAGTTCATGCCATTTTGTGTGCTTTCCCAATATTTCACCTATCGCAGTTTCGTACTCGCAATAAAACAACACTATCTCGTTAGATGACATCGTTTTTGGTGGTTTCACGACGCTACCTAGCTCAAACTAACCGAACCTTCGCACTTCTATCGTTAGAAAACGTTTTATTCGCTACTTTACAATGTTTTCTACAAGATTACGACGGTTTCATGCGCTTTCACATTAGATATCGCAGTTCCCAACTTGTAATGGTGAAAAACACAGCATCTCACTAAGTGACATTGTTTAATGCGGTTTTACGACGGTTCATATCTTAACCTAACCTAACATTCGCACTTGTATTAAAAACGCTCTATTACACTGTTTCGTTCACAATTAGGATATTTCCATAACCTCACAGTTTTTCACCAACTTATTGCAGTACAGAACGCTGTATCTCGCTAAATGACATCGTTCTTTAAGGTTTCACGATGCTTGCATGCGCTTCAACGAGAATATCACAACATAGCAGTTTCGCACTTGTAACGGTACAACACGCAGTATTTGGCTTGTTCATGCCGTTTTGTGTGCTTTCACAACATTTCACCTATCGCAGTTTCGTACTCGCAATAAAACAACACTATCTCGTTAGATGACGTTGTTTTTGGTAGTTTCACGACGCTACCTAGCTTAAACTAACATAACTCAACCTAACATAACCTTCGCACTTCTATCGTTAGAAAACGTTTTACTCGCTACTTTACATTGCTTTCTACAACATTACGACGGTTTCAAGCGCTTTCCCATTAGATATCACAGTTCCCAACTTGTAAAGGTGAAAAACACTGCATCTCACTAAGTGACATTGTTCAATGCGGTTTTACGACGGTTCATACCTTAACCTAACGTAACCTAACCTAACCTAACCTAACCTTACCTAACCTAACCTAACCTAACCAACCCAACCCAACCTAACCTAACCTAACCTAACCTAAACTAACCTAACCCAACCTAACCTAACCTAACCTAACCTAACCCAACCTAACCCAACCCAACCCAACCTAACCTAACCAAAGCTAACCTAACCTAACATAACCAAACCTAACCTAACCTAACTTAACCTAACCTAACGTAACCTAACCTAACCTAACCTATTCTAACGTAACCTAACCTAACCTGACCTAACCTAACCTAACGTAACCTAACCTAACCTAACATAACCTAACGTAACCTAACCTAACCTAACGTAACCTAACCTAACCTAACCCAACCTAACCCAACCCAACCCAACCCAACAACACCCAACCCAACCTAACCTAACCTAACCTAACCTTACCTAACCTAACCAAATTATCCTTACCTAACCTAACCTAACCTAACGTAACCTAACCTAACCTAACCTAACCTAACGTAACCTAACCTAACCTAACCTAACCTAACCCAACCTAACCTAACCTAACCTAACCTAACCCAACTCAACCCAACCTAACCTAATCTAACCTAACCTAACCTAACCTAACCTAACCAAACCTAACCTAACCTAACCTAACCTAACCTAACCTAACGACGGTTGCAAGCGCTTTCACATTAGATATCGCAGTTCCCCACTTTTAATGGTGAAAAACACTGCATCTCACTAATTGACATTGTTTAATGCGGTTTTACGACGGTTCATATCTTAACCTAACCTAACATTCGCACTTGTATCTAAAAACGCTCTATTACGCTGTTTTGTTCACAATTACGATATTTGCATAACCTCACAGTTTTTCACCAACTTATTGCAGTACAGAACGCTGTATCTCGCTAAATGACATTGTTCTTTAAGGTTTCACGATGCTTGCATGCGCTTTAACGAGAATATCACAATATAGCAGTTTCGCACTTGTAACGGTAGAACACGCAGTATTTGGCTTGTTCATGCCGTTTTGTGTGCTTTCACAACATTTCACCTATCGCAGTTTAATACTCGCTATAAAACAACACTATCTCGTTAGATGACGTCGTTTTTGGTAGTTTCAAGACGCTACCTAGCTTAAACTAACCTAACCTAACCTAACCTTCGCACTTCTATCGTTAGAAAACGTTTTACTCGCAACTTTACAATGTTTTCTACAAGATTACGACGGTTTCATGCGCTTTCACATTAGATATCGTAGTTCCCGACTTGTAATGTTGAAAAACACTACATCTCACTAAGTGACATTGTTTAATGCGGTTTTACGACGGTTGATATATCAACCTAACCTAACATTCGCACTTGTATCTAAAGACGCTCAATTACACTGTTTCGTTCACAATTACGATATTTGCTTGACCTCACAGTTTCTCACCAACTTATTACAGTACAGAACGCTGTATCTCGCTAAATGACATCGTTCTTTAAGGTTTCACGATACTTGCATGCGCTTTACCGAGAATATCACAATATAGCAGTTTCGCACTTGTAACGGTAGAACACGCAGTATCTGGCTAGTTCATGCCATTTTGTGTGCTTTCCCAATATTTCACCTATCGCAGTTTCGTACTCGCAATAAAACAACACTATCTCGTTAGATGACATCGTTTTTGGTGGCTTCACGACGCTACCTAGCTCAAACTAACCAAACCTTCGCACTTCTATCGTTAGAAAACGTTTTATTCGCTACTTTACAATGTTTTCTACAAGATTACGACGGTTTCATGCGCTTTCACATTAGATATCGCAGTTCCCGACTTTTACTGGTGAAAAACACAGCATCTCACTAAGTGACATTGTTTAATGCGGTTTTAGCGCGGTTCATATCTTAACCTAACCTAACCTTACCTAACCCAACCTAACCTAACCTAACCTAACCAAACCTCAGCTAACATCCCTAACCTAACCTAACCTAACCTAACCTAACGTAACCTAACCTAACCTAACCTAACCTAACGACGTTTGCAAGCGCTTTCACTTTAGATATCGCAGTTCCCGACTTGTAATGGTGAAAAACACTGCATCTCACTAAGTGACATTGTTTAATGCGGTTTTACGACGGTTCATATCTTAACCTAACCTAACATTCGCACTTGCATTAAAAAACGCTCTATTACACTGTTTCGTTCACAATTAGGATATTTGCATAACCTCACAGTTTTTCACCAACTTATTGCAGTACAGAACGCTGTATCTCGCTAAATGACATCGTTCTTCAAGGTTTCACGATGCTTGCATGCGCTTTAACGAGAATATCACAACATAGCAGTTTCGCACTTGTAACGGTACAACACGCAGTATTTGGCTTGTTCATGCCGTTTTGTGTGCTTTCACAACATTTCACCTATCGCAGTTTCGTACTCGCAATAAAACAACACTATCTCGTTAGATGACGTTGTTTTTGGTAGTTTCACGACGCTACCTAGCTTAAACTAACATAACTCAACCTAACATAACCTTCGCACTTCTATCGTTAGAAAACGTTTTACTCGCTACTTTACATAGCTTTCTACAACATTACGACGGTTTCAAGCGCTTTCACATTAG